>NC_053390.1:599126141-599806891 GCF_905171765.1 Bufo bufo | reverse complement strand
AAAAAAGAAGTTTAAAAAAGTTGCGTCATCTATCTATATCTATCTATCTCCATCTATCTCATATCTATCTATCTATCTATCTATCTATCTATCTATCATCTATCTAATATCTATCTATCTTATATCTATCTAAAAGTGAGACCAAAACTTACTCAAGTAGGTAGAAAAAAGTAATTCCACAGCACCTCCACATACTGTATAGGAGAAATTATGTGTCCTTTATTCACCTATTGTCACAGATGTACCGAGACATATGGACGTTCCCGCAACAGGTAGCAGAAGATCTGTGACACGTGGTTTGATCTGACATTTTTTCCTTTTGGATCAAATGACGTCTATGTTGTTTCTGGTGCTTACCACACCTTCTTTCCCCAGGTGTGGCTATTGTGGTCATTTAACAAATCAAACTGTCCACTGAGGAAGCAACACTGAGTGACAATCAATTTCACATGCTGTTGTGCAAATGGGATAGACAACAGGTGGAAATTATAGGCAATTAGCAAGACCCCCCCAATAAAGGAGTGGTTCTGCAGGTGGTGACCACAGACCACTTCTCAGTTCCTATGCTTCCTGGCTGATGTTTTGGTCACTTTTGAATGCTGGCGGTGCTTTCACTCTAGTGGTAGCATGAGACGGAGTCTACAACCCACACAAGTGGCTCAGGTAGTGCAGCTTATCCAGGATGGCACATCAATGCGAGCTGTGGCAAGAAGGTTTGCTGTGTCTGTCAGCGTAGTGTCCAGAGCATGGAGGCGCTACCAGGGGACAGGCCAGTACATCAGGAGACGTGGAGGAGGCCGTAGGAGGGCAACAACCCAGCAGCAGGACCGCTACCTCCGCCTTTGTGCAAGGAGGAACAGGAGGAGCACTGCCAGAGCCCTGCAAAATGACCTCCAGCAGGCCACAAATGTGCATGTGTCTGCTCAAACGGTCAGAAACAGACTCCATGAGCAGTGTATATATACACTGCTCAAAAAAATAAAGGGAACACAAAAATAACACATCCTAGATCTGAGTTAATTAAATATTCTTCTGAAATACTTTGTTCTTTACATAGTTGAATGTGCTGACAACAAAATCACACAAAAATAAAAAAATGGAAATCAAATTTTTCAACCCATGGAGGTCTGGATTTGGAGTCCCACTCAAAATTAAAGTGGAAAAACACACTAAAGGCCGATCCAACTTTGATGTAATGTCCTTAAAACAAGTCAAAATGAGGCTCAGTAGTGTGTGTGGCCTCCACGTGCCTGTATGACCTCCCTACAACGCCTGTGCATTCTCCTGATGAGGTGGCGGACGGTCTCCTGAGGGATCCCCTCCCAGACCTGGACTAAAGCATCTGCCAACTCCTGGACAGTCTGTTGGTGGATAGAGCGAGACATGATGTCCCAGATGTGCTCAATTGGATTCAGGTCTGGGGATCGGGCGGGCCAGTCCATAGCATCAATGCCTTCGTCTTGCAGGAACTGCTGACACACTCCAGCCACATGAGGTCTAGCATTGTCTTGCATTAGGAGGAACCAAGTGTTGCTTTCTAAGTGGAAAGTTTGATTTCACAGAAGTGTGATTGACTTGGAGTTGCATTGTGTTGTTTAAGTGTTCCCTTTATTTTTTGAGCAGTGTATATATATATATATATATATATATATATGTGTGTGTGTGTGTGTGTGTGTGTTGCCTTTCCCTGTTAATTAGGCCTGAGGAACAGGTAGACTCAGTCCTGACATTAGTTCCAGGGTCCTATAGGGTTAAATAGGATTCTAGGTATCCCGTGTATGAACTTGCCTACCTTTGGGACCTGTTCATACTGGTAGTCTGTCAGGACTGGAGTTAGGGTTTTCTCTAGGAGGTGTCCATCTTCCTTCCCTAGTTTCCAGGCCTTATTCCGGTATCCCCTTTCCCTCCTATGCTCTGTGTGGTGTTTTCCTCCCACACACAAGCCAGACATTATAAACCGCCAAAACTGTCATTTTTGCTTGTTTCAGTACTGGCCTGACAGCTGCAGGGGCTGTCTTTGGCAGGGCCGGCGCTTCCATAGAGGCAAGGGGGGCAATTGCCCCCGGGCCCCCGACTCCTTAGGGGCCCCCCGCGCCGGCCCGCAACTACTATTCTATAATTCTTTTCTGTGTGGGACTGGGACGGACAGGACAGTGTGGCGGCGCAGCGGCGCTGAGTAATGTAATTAAACTGTCTGGACTGGAGTGGTCCCCCCGCCGCTCTACCTGTGCTGCGCTGCCTTTCTCTTTAAGAGATTCGAGACGACTGGAGCGGCATGCACGGCACAGGCAGGCACGTCTCGCGTCTGGCTGACGTTGCCACAGGCTCCGCCCCCCAGAGCAGAGAACTTGAAAAAGGAGCAAGCGCCATTGGCAGCCAGCCACTGCCCACAGTCTGACTCTGCCAGCGCCAGGGAAGGCCCGCGGCCCGCCGGCCACAGAAGACAGGCAGCCAGCCAAGTTCCACTTCCAACTAAGTACAGTCTACAGACCAGTTACTGTCTGGTAGGTTGGTTGGTTAAACTTATTGATAATTAAACTGGATCGGATCCATCCATTCCCAGTTTCCCAAATCCCACTCACTTAGTCCATCAGTGTACTAGCCCGCCCTGCGGCCCTGGTTCTGTTTGGAGTCAGTAGTTGGACTGGAGAAATGTGCATTTTGGGGGGGGGGGGCAGTTACTGGTACTACCAGTAACTGGCATCCCCCAAATGCACATTTCTCCAGTCCAACTGTCCAAACAGAACCAGGTCGGGCTAGTAGTACACTGGCACTGGGACGGGTGAGATGGTGCCTGGGATGGATCCCAATCCAGGTTAATCAACCAACCTACCAGTCTGGTAGGTTGGTTGATTAAACTGGATCGGGATCCATCCCAGTCTGGTATGTTGGTTGATTAAACTGGATTGGATCCATCCCAGGCACCATCTCACCCGTGCCAGTGTACTAGCCCGCCCTGCGGCCCTGGTTCTTTTTGGAGTCAGTTGGACTGGAGAAATGTGCATGTGGGGGGGGCCCCTTAATGTTTTTTGCCCCAGGGCCCCATTTCACCTAGAACCGGCCCTGGTCTTTGGAGGTAGCTAACCTCCGCCCGACCGTCTCGCAGATCCAGAGACCACAGGCTGCTGGTCCTAGTGGTAGTGGTGGTTACCAGGCCTGTCTCAAGCCTAAAGTTGCCCTCCCGGACACATTCTCTGGGGGAAGTGATAATTTTCATTTTGTTTAGGGAGGCGTGCAAATTGTATTTTAGGCTACGTCCACACTCATCTGGGGATAAGAATCAGAGAGTTGGTATGGTTATTTCGTTGCTTTAAGGGGACACTCAGTCATGGGCTTTTTCTCTGCCGACCGGAGAGACTGCGGTGGATGAATTTTTCAAAGCTCTGGGTCTCATCTATGATGACCGTGATCAGACCTCCTTGGCCGAGACCGGGCTACGTGGCCTTCATCAGGGAGAGGGTTCTGCTGAGATCTATTGCTCTGAGTTTACGAGGTGGGCTACGGATACTGAGTGGAACGATCCAGCTCTCAGTAGTCAGTTTTGTCAGGGATTATCAGAGAGGCTAAAGGACGCTTTGGCCTTTCATGAGAATCCTGAGTATCTGGAAGCCACTATGTCTCTTGCAGTACGCATTGATAGACGCCTGAGAGACAGATCTAGGGGCACCCACTCTCAGGACGTACTATCACACGTATCGTCATCCTCTGACACTTCTGGTGAAGATACTCCTGGGTTTATGTCTGGGGACGAACCCATGCAGTTAGGGGGTTATTCCTGGATCCACTTTTAAGCATTCTGGTCGTAGGAAGGGAGTGTGTTTTTTCTGCGTACAGAAAGGACATTTTAATCGATGTATGTCCATGCATTTAGCCTCAAAAAAAAAAAAAGGGGATGTTTAATTCCTATCTGACTCTTGGAGGGGTGGGAGGAGAGTCAGAAAATGTGCATTTGTCTTTGCCTGGTAGTACCCGATTTCTCCTGACTGCAGAGGTGGCGCCAGAGTCCAAGACTCTGGGGATTGAGGTGTTTATCGACAGTGGGGCCGGGGTAAACCTGATTGATGCTCAGTTCATCCGTATGCACGGGTTGTCTCCAAGTGCATTAGAGAAAAACATTTCCATTTTTGCTATTGATTCTGCACCTCTAAAGTGTTTATCTCAGATGGTGCATGACATCCGATTAAGAGTGGGTGACTTTCATTAGGAATTCATCTCGTGTTTCGTGTTGGTGAGAGTCCCTGCTCCGTTGGTTCTGGGCTTACCGTGGTTAAGCAGGCACAATACAACCATCGATTGGCAAGCTAGACAGATTCTGGATTGGGGTGATTATTGCATTGACAGTTTTCTGAATACATCTTTTTCTGCTTTAACCACTAAAACATTAGCCTCTAATATATCTGATTTTGCTGATGTATTTTCTGAAAGTGGATGCCAGGATTTACCTTACTTATTCCCGGTGCCAAGTTGCCCAAATCTAGGTTGTATAACTTTTCTGGACCTGAAAGAACCGCCATGAGAGTGTATCTTTAGTATTAGTCCAGGGGCGTAACTACCATAGCGACAGACTATGCGACTGCTATGGGGCCCAGGGCAAGAGGGGGCCCAGTCTTAGTTGGGATTATCTCCTCTGAAGACTTGGTCAGGGCTCTACCCTCTAAATCTAAAGGAACAACTTTTAAGCAAATGAGGCAGTGGAAAAATGGCCCAAGGGTCATTGAAAAGGATTTAGGCAAAAACCCTTCTGTCCTGTGTGGGGGGTCTGGTTTCATCTTTGCCATGGGGCCCCTACTTCTCTATGTACGCCACTGCGTGACACCGATGCAACGTTTCAGTCCTCTTACTGGGGCTTTTTTCAAGCAACACAATAGTCATAGAGCCAGATATATATACAATTTTCAATCACGATTAGTGAAAATTTGTTAATAACATTAAAATAGCAATCAAAATAGTGCATACTAATATAATTCATACATCATAAACTGTGCATGTAAATAATCATTATACACTGTAAAAAAAAAAGTACATTCCAAGCTAATAGGTCATTACTGCTTTATGTGGGAACATATGTGTAAGTTAAAAACTAATTAAAATCATAAAGATACCATGTCCAATCAACTGTGGTATATCTCATATCTATCCATCTCTATTTATTTCATATTTATCATTTATCTCATATCTATCTTTCTAATATATATCTATGTATCATATATCTATCTATCTATTTATCTAATATCTATGTATTATCTATCTATCCATTGGACAAAGAGCTGGAGGCCTTTGAAAAACAAGGGTTTCCACCAATTTGCGGGTGGCTTTCACTGATATGCCATGTCATCTCTTTGTCATTTCCTTAATTTAGATTCTGCTCTCCAACTGTTCTGTGTCGGGGCTAACAATAACACTGGCTCATAGCTGCAGTATATCCAGGCAGCTGGGAACTTTGAGGGATAACAATGAAGTAAGATGAACTGAGGTTCAGGGCAAAGCACTGGATGAATCTGGCAGCTACTTAATGTATAGAAGATGTGAATTATTTCATGGATAATCTCAAGTGGATCCCTTCTGCCCTTTGATCCTTCCCTGTGACTTATTATTAATAAAGAGTTACTGTACCGTAGGCTGACTTCCACCCGCTACTAATGCTGCTCGACGTGCCGCCTGTCAGTGTCTCTGCTTTGCTTAAGTTGATGCCTTGTAATAAAAGCAAAAATAGATGGGCAAATCACACTAGTAAAGCAAGCTTTTGAAAAGTTCACTGCTAATAATCTCACATTGTATGCAGTTCTGCACAACCAACTGCTTGTAAAACATGGTGGGAAACCACAACATTAATGGAGCCTTCAATATACAGGAAATAAGAAATATGCTGGTCTATAAAAGCTCATTTTTGAACACTAAAATGTATTAAAGGGCTTTTCCACCATAAGATCTAAACACCTCTTTATAGGCTTAGTATCTGATTGCTGGGGGTCTGACCACTGGGCCCACCACTGATCATGAGAACAGGGTCCCAGAGCCCCCAAATGAATGGTGCAATGGTCACATATGCACGCTGCCCCTCCATTCATCCCTATGAATCTGCCAGAAATAGCAGTGCTGTACGCAGCTTCTTTTTAGAGGTTCTATAGAGTTGGATGAAGATGTACTGTGCATGAGCAACCATTACTCCAGTTCCTTGGGGGACTAAGGGACCCCCCAATCTCTTGATTGGTGCTGGACCCAGGCATTGGACCCCCCAGAAATCAGTTATTTAACCTATCCGGTGGAGAGGTGATAAGCTGTTATGGTAGATCAACCACTTTAATGTAAAGAGGCCTGATGACTTCTTCTTTACTAAATGATAATACAAGAAATAGGATTTCTGGAGATGGGTAACTGATCCAGGTATTTACTGTCAATTGGCTTCTACGTCATGGGGCTCTCAAGGAAAGGGCAATAGAGGTAATCAGCCTGGTAAGTATATTGTAAAATATATTGCTTAATATCTTAAAGGTCTAAATTTCCCCCTTTTTTTCAAGACAGACAAGCCCTTTAACATTGGACCCATTGCATTTTGCTCAGGTAGAGTACCCAGCTCTAAAGAATATCTCTTGCTGTGGGAGGATGTGGCTTTACATGAGCAGTCCATTCATTTTCCTGGGAAATGTATAATACTTTAATTTACCTGAGGAAGTGCTACAGGATAACTGAACACTTGCTAACAAGCTCAGCCTGCTGTGATCAGGATTGTCCAAAGAAAAGAACCACTTTAAGCATGCTCAGTTCTTAGTTACAAAAATAATTTCTATATTTGCAAACACATGATAGATAGATAGATAGATAGATAGATAGATAGATAGATAGATAGATAGATAGATAGATAATGATAGATAGATAGATATTAGATAGATAGATAGATAGATAGATAGATAGATAGATAGATAGATAGATAGATAGTATAATATAGGTAGGTAGATAGATAGATAGATAGATAGATAGATAGATAGATAGATAATGATAGATAGATAGATAGATAGATAATGATAGATAGATAGATAGATATTAGATAATAGATAGATAGATAGATAGATAGATAGATAGATAGATAGATATTAGATAGATAGATAGATAGATATATAGATATTAGATAGATAGATAGATAGATAGATAGATAGATAGATAGATAGTACAGATAGTACAGATAGATAGATAGATAGATAGATAGATAGATAGATAATGATAGATAGATAGATAGATAGATAGTATAATATAGATAGATAGATAGATAGATAGATAGATAGATAGATAATGATAGATAGATAGATAGATAGATAGATAGATAGATAGATAGATAGATAATGATAGATAGATAGATAGATAGATAGATAGATAGTATAATATAGATAGATAGATAGATAGATAGATAGATAGATAGTATAGATAGATAGATAGATAGATAGATAGATAGACTGTATGTATATAAAAAAAGATAGGCAATGCAATAAAAAGGAAAACACATTTCTGCTCTTCCAACAATTTCCAACAGTAATTTAAAGGGCATCAGCACCAACTAATCATCACTTCTCCAGTTCTAACTTAATTATTACAACTAGTGTTGAAAGAAGTGAAGCATCCGAAACGGAATTTGGTCTGAAAATTCTGATTCTAAACATCTCCGGATTTCCTTGCACTTTGTGGTAATGAGTCGGTTTTCCTAAAATGGCAGCTGCACGTGTTAGAAAGTGAAAGTAAGTGTAGAAGAGTGAGGCCCAGGAACGTGAGATCACCAGATCACCCATAATACTTTGCAGCCAGTCAATCTGGAGGTAGCCGTCCCCCTGTGATGTCACAGACAAGCCGAGCCCTATAAAACCCTGATCCTGCGTGTTTGCCACCATTTTCCTGTGAGCTGAGCATAGGGAGAGACGCGACAAGATCCTCAAGCACTAGGGACAGTGTTGCTGCAAACTGTTAACAGAGAGTGTAGGACAATATTGGAGAGGGAGAGTGCAGGGACAGTGGAAGGAGAGGGTAGGAGACTGTTAAACTACAGACTCTGCTACAAATTATCACAATGTACATAAGTGTGCAGTGCACCAAGAGCCATAGCTAATCCATTCTGTTGGATGCTGTAGAGTTACTGTGCCGTCAGTATTACAGGCAGGTCTAATTGATCGCCGAGTACATAAGTGTGCAGTGCACCAAGATTCATAGCTCATCTGTGCTGCTAGCTGTGGAGTTACGTGTGCATCAGTATTACAGGGAGGTCTAATTTATCGCTGTGTACGTAAGTGTGCAGTGCACCAAGATTCACATTGGCCTGGGTATATCGGATTTATAGCGATTTGTGACCAATTAACTTGTAACAAATTAAATTGCTTGTCGAACTTTGGCGAAGTTGTCAAATCAAATTTTTCAAAACTTCACTCATCTCCAATTACAACTTTACAACTTTTGTACAGTGTTCATCCCAGATACCATACAAGCAGCTTTTGCGGTTGAGATTTCATGGAGTGGTGGCGCAAAGGGCCAAACCGTACCTATCTACAGTGTCAAAAGGCTGTGCAATTTATCTGTACAATTGGGCAACTATTCACCACCCCGGGTGGGTGGGATTTGTCTGCATGTGTTAAGCTACACCGTATGGTCTCACCCTGGAGGTACGACCACATGTTCAGATTTATGTAGATTTCAAGCCAAAAGCAGGAGTGGATTTAATAAAGAAGAGAAGTATTATCTGCTTTTAATAGGTTTGCTCCTTTTATGATCCACAACTGATTTTGGCTTTAATAACTGCATAAAAAAAAACTGAATGCCTGGCCGTACCCTTCATATGAAAGCAACATCTTTCTTCACTAAATCGGCAGCATTGGCCACACATGTACTTAGTTACCTTATATAAGTCATAAAGTCTGATTCACGTGTTTTCTAGCACCGTTATATTGGTTATGTCATTGAAGGAACCCACATGTCAGCCAGGATCGGTATACCGATACCGTGGACACAGTGGGCGTCTATATAACATATGTCTTCCCAGCTGATAGAGATGTCATGTTTTCAGGGTTCAGTAAAAGCGATCAGCAGCAAATATAGTCATCCAAGATAGCTAAGATAACTCCAGCGTGATGGCCAAATCAGGAACAGATGGAGGAAGTGAAGGATTATTAAGATGCTATATTGCTGAAATTCAATCAAAACATGCCAGTTCTCAGTAGGAATCAGTTTCCATCTTCTTTCAATATCAGCTGCTCATTCTTGTAGACTTCAGAGTTCACATCTCTTTGAGGAAAAGACCAAGATTGCAATTCTAAATTTGCTTTTATATAAAACCATATAGTCCATGATTATTAATGGCATTCGATATGATTCATAAACCATAGGGATTTCTGACATGAATTCAGTTTGTGAATAAACCCATAGGGATTGTCCATTTTTGGATAATACAACACCTCCCATATGGAACCCCCAATGATCATCTCTGTGATATCCAACAGCAAGTGTTCAGTTTCAATGCAGCGCCACCACAGGGGAAATAGACATTTACCATTAAATTCAATGGACAGTGCATTTCATTTCTAAATATACCATGTCCTCCAGAGAGAGAAAGAGAGATAGAAGTGCTCTTGCTAATAGACGAGGTTCCTGAATTGGAGACTCCTCTGTAGGAAGAATTCCTTTATAGAGTATTTAAAAATGGGGTTACTTAGAGGGGTTCTTCAGGCTTTTTACAAAACCCATCCCATGCTGCCGTTTCTGTTGCACTCACACAGGATACTGGCTCTTCTGCTCGGGTCCTGAACAGATGTGTGCCCTTCTCTTCCCGTACAGTTGCATAATAGTAAATTCAGCCGAACAGCAAGAGAAGTGCAGGACCTGAGCTGAAGAGCGCACAGTCTATGTCAGTGCAGCGGAAATAGCGGCATCTGTGGCACGACGGAAGGGTAAGTATTAACCAAACTATCTTTCATCAACATGGCAGAAGAAAGGATGGGTTTTCTAAAAAGTCCTGAGAACCCCTTTAACTAGTATAAGCATGTACACGGTAAATTAGGTATTATTGTTATGGAGTCTTCAATGGCTTTACGTATTATTCAGTTAAGCAGAGGCTAGAGTCACAAGGTATTTTAATGCTGGTGAATGGCACAACTGCACAGTATTTCAATGGATTTAACAAAGGGTTCACTGAGGGCAGGCATGCCATACCAGCATATAGAACATGGCATTTGGCACACTTAGCGTGGACTTTGCAGCTAGTTTAGCTTTGCAGGGCAGCTTTCAGGGATATGTTCTAGTGACAGGTTTCCTTTACAATAACAGCCTCATGCAAAGGGCTCATGCACACGAAAGTATTTTCTTTCCGTGTCCGTTCCTTTTTTTTACGGGCTGTATGCGGAACCATTCATTTCAATGGGTCAGCAAAAAAATAAATAAATGGAAGTCACTCCGTGTGCATTCCATATGTCTGTTCCGCAAAAAAATAGAACATGTCCTATCATTGTCTGCATTACGGACAAGGATAGTACTGTTCTATTAGGGGCCAGCTGTTCCGTTCCGCAAAATACAGAATGCACATGCACATCTGGATCTGTGGTTTTTTGTGGACCGCAAAATACATACAGTCATGTGCATGAGCCCTAAGGCTGAGTTCACACTTCAGTTATATGGTCAGTTATTTCCATCAGTAAGGGTCCATTCACACGTCCGTAGAATAGGTCCAGATCCGTTTTGCAACGTTGCGGAAAAAATCCAGACCCATTCATTCTCTATGGGGCCGGAAGAGATGCAGACAGCACATAGTGTGCTGTCCGCAACCGCATTTCCGGAGCGCAGCCCCTGATCTTCTGGTCCTTGGCTCCGGGAAAGAATAGAACATGTTCCATTCTTGACCGCAATTTACGGACAAGAATAGGCAGTTCTATGGGGGTGTCGGCTGGGTGTATTGCGGATCCGCAATTTGCAATACACTACGGACGTGTGAATGGACCCTTATTGTGAGCCAAAACCAGTAGTGACGCCTACTCAGAGATAAGGTATAATGGAAAGATTTGACCTTGTGTGTTTTTGACCAGAACCTGGTTTTGGCTCACAATCAGGGCTCATTCACACAACCGTATGAATGGGTCCTCATCCATTCCACAATTTTGCAAAACGCGTGCGGACCCGTTCATTTCAATGTTGTCTCGCTCCTCGGCTCCGCAAAAAATATAGCGCATGTCCTATTCTTGTCCGCAATAATAGGCATTTCTATAATGAGCCGCCCGTTCCGTGAACTCAGCCTTAGGCCGCATTCATTATGTAGACATCTCTATGGTATCCAGATGCATCATGTTTTTCCACAACCATAGTCTCGGATGGAAAACAAACAGAAATGTTGCATACTGCAGAAAAGCTGCTGTGTGTATTGCACCAATTTACTTTAATGGGTCTGTGTGCTATGCGGGTTCAGTGAGGAGAACACATTGATGGCTGAATCAGAATTGTGTATCTAATGTCAAACACTTGTGACAGAAATCATGGCTAGAAGGAATATAAAATGTGGTCACCTGTAATAGTACACTGCAAAACCCCCAAGTCCCAGTACGAGGAGGAGGACCACCAATGAAACACTAATTGTGATGTTGCGAATCTTCAGCTGTGCACTGTGCTTCTCCCACCACTTCAGGTCATAAGTCTGACATCGCTCTCCAAAATATCCTGCAGTACAACTGGAATACAGGGCACAGACTTAGAAATACATGCACAAATACCTACTGCACATTTTAGTTGTTTTTTTTTTACACAATAACGAGAGATCACTGTAACAATAGTAAGAATAATAAAAGTAATAATAAGATACATGTCCACATTTTTTCATACCGGATTCATATGAAAAAAAAATATGTTTTTGCTTTACTGAAAGAGCTATTTCAAATGCTATAGCGAGGTACAGTACAGTATTTTGATTGTTAGGCCAACAGTGCCACCTATTGGCCACATAATAAAGAATCCCTAAATAAAGTGTTAAGGTTTTCTGCACCTTGTGCACCTAAATTCCCTGTTATCATTTTTTGTAATAATTATATATCAGACCCACAGTGTATGGATTCTAAAGCGTTATAAACATCCAGGACTTCAGGTACCTATTTGGTCCCTAAAACAGTAAAAAAAAATATAAAGTATATTACGAAATGTTATAGTAGGGCAGGCATGCTCAACCTGCGGCCCTCCAGCTGTTGCAAAACTACAACTCCCAGCATGCCTGAACAGCCTACAGCAGGGCATTGTGGGAGTTGTAGTTTTACAACAGCTGGAGGGCCGCAGGTTGAGCATGCCTGTAGTAGGGCATTTAGTCGTTTTAAACAAAGTTGTAGAAAAGGTTAGTTACTCTAAATATAAAAAATCGTACTATTAAATAAATCGAGATGACAAAGTAGATACAGATCATGTGATATCACCAGATATGAAATTCATGATTGGATATTAACGGAAAGCTACTCTAGTCATTTATATACGGTAATCACTAAGAAGTCTTCCTCCTGTACTGCCAAGTTCATCAGAGACTTTGGGAAAGGCCTCGTCAGGTTAAAACTTCTATTGACTGTAGTTACCATATGTCCTTTCCTTAGACTGCTGGGTGACAATCTCGGGCATTACAACTGCTTCACCCTGCTTTTGTAGGATTTACGTTGCTTAGTCATGACGATTTACTCATATCTTTTTTTTTTTTTTCTGTTTTTTTTTATTGGAAAATGATCTTTCAATGTTGCTCATTTTCTAGGCCCATTAATTATAATAATAATAATAATAATAATCATCATCATCAAATCTAATCATATACTAGTAATTTGCAGTACTTACACACAGCCGTATTCGTCCAGATCCGGGAAGTATCTGCATTTGCCATGGAAACAGAAGTCATCATGGGAAGCAGGACAGTCCTGTGTGTGACTTTTTCCAGATGTGTCATTTACTGTCGTATTAACAGTTGCGAATGGCTCTGCAAAATGATCCATGTGTATATAGGTTATACATGGCATCATTACAGTATGAACAAGGTGTTTCAGAAGGATAGTACCTGTACAGCTATACCTATATGACATCATAACATACTGATGGAGCTGAATTGTCCACTTACCCATCAGGATAGCTAAGAATAATAAAATGATGTCTCCTCCATATCTAGTGATTTGGATTTCTTATTTTTTATTTTGGACTAAGTTCATGTATAACCCTTAGGGCTCATTCAGACGGCCGTATGCTATCCGCAAAAATGCGGATCCGTTTTTTTGCGGATTAGATGCTGACCCATTCACTTCTATGGGGCCCTTTTCTATTCTACAGTTCCGCAAAACATATAAAACATGTCCTATACTTGTCCGTGAAAATCTGGACATGGCCCCATTGAAGTCTACAGGTCCACAAAATAACTGAATGCTATCCGTTTTTTGCGTATCCGTTTTTTTGCGTATCCGCAAAAAAACGGATAGCATTCAGTATTTTTGCGGACAGCATACGGCCGTCTGAATGAGCCCTTATACATTAATAGATCGCCCATGTTGCAGTCCATAAACTACGGATCCGGAAAAAAAAGACGGATGCGGTCCATATTCCATCCACATTTTTTACAGAACCATTGACTTCAATGCAGTCCGCATTTTAGTGGACAAGTATAGGACATGTTCTATATTTTGGCGGAACAGACACTTTGCGGACATAGTCTATCTTCTTGTGGAACGGACATACGTATGTAGAAAGCACATGGATCATTATTGTGCTTCTCGCATCCTTATGCCCGTTCCACTAAAAGATAGACTATGTCCGCAAAAAGTGGACCATGGACCCATTGAAAATAATGGGTCCGCAAATGCGGACGGCACATGGACTGCACCCAGTCATGTGCATGGAGCCTTAAGGATTTTAAGGATTAAGTGGCGGGATTTATACAGGGTTCTGCGGCTGGAATTGTCATCTGTAGTGCCAGTTGGGGTTCTTTCACACATTGTAGATTTCATGGCAGATTCCACTCCAATATCCACATAGAATCCAATGACAATCCATCACCAATGCAGGTGAATTTGATTTCTATAACTCCATTTACCGTGGATTCTACATGGAGGTTGGTGGATTAGCCCAACACGTGAATGGGCCTAATCCTCTGGCAGAACAGCGGTACATGAAACCGCACACATGCGCAGTCGAAATTTGAGTGTCAGCATAGGACTTCTGCCTCAGATCCTCTTGTAAACGTGTTGGATTTGCCACAGGCAGTATTTAAGCTAGCTCTTTTTTTGTAGAGACCATTTGGACTTTAGACAGGGGCAATTTCAGAATAAAGTAACTCAACCTTTTAGCAGTTTATTTTCTTTAGAATGGTTGGTTTATCGAGCTCACCATCATTCACTTTTAGGGGAGAAGAACAGCAGTCTCATCATCCACTGAGGACAGAATACAATCTACTAAATGGCACCCTATAGAATGCACACACTATCATATCTCACTCTCATCCCGAAAATGGGCTATAACTATGTAGTTCAATATATAGAAAACACATACATAATTAATAATAGCGAAAGGACTGCACTTAAGATACCCACGATACCCCAGGAGCTGAAAACAGAGCTCTAGAGAGAAGAGGAGCTGGGCTAAGTGTATGGAATTAGTTAGAAGATGCCGAGAAAACGCAGCCTCAAAGACGGAACGACTCTTAATATGATCATAGAACAACAGGAATAATAATATTACACTTAATCACTGAGTGAAATGATGTCTGCTTATTAAATTAGTCAATTTGATTATTTCATTGTAATTGGAATTGCAGTGAGTTTGGCTTCTCTAATCCCCAGCAATCAGCTATTGGGGGAAGGAGAGTCGTGTCACATATCCCTGGTCACCTGGATACAGTCACGGCTTACACTAGCACAATGGCCTTTCTATAGGGTTAACCCTTCTGGTTCTTTTCATTGGCTGGCAAGGCCAACATAAGAAAGTACATTGGCAATAGTTCTGCAGCTGAGACTACATATTACACCTAATACTTTGGGATGAGTTCTACTTTAAAGTGGTAATTTCTTATTATTTATTAAAAAAAATTAGGTTTAAAAAAAAAAAAGAAATAATATTCAAGTCAGCAATCTCCTCGCTGTCTCAATCCTTTCCTGTTTGTTGAGATGGACCAGGAAGGAGAGACCCGCACAGACCTGGGAAGCATCGAAACAGGAGTAGGAAGGAACAGGGATCCCAGTATTGCTTCTTTTATTTTTTATTTTTAAAACCTAATTTGAGCCTTTTGCAAAAAAAGTTTTACCCACCGTACAACCCCTTTAAATGTGATTACACAAATGGACGTTAAGTGGAAAATGACAGGACTATAGTTGGAGACATATGAAAAGCTTATTAAATATGTAACAATACTTTGGCTCCAGAGTAAGATTTCCCCGGTTAACCAACATTCCTATGGGCACTTAGTATTCTCAGCGCCATGCAGATAGCTGTAATTCCAGGAAACACATCGTCATATGTACAGGTGTAATTCTCTAGTGATACCTGCCAGACACTGACTTACAGTTCATACATCTCAGTGTCTGGGGTGGCAGCAGATAGGTAACCGCAAGATAGTGTATGCTGTAATAAGCAGAGAAATCCTGAAAGAGACCCGATCCAGTCTCCTGACCTGTCAGTTTTAGTAATCATTTGTATTCCCCAAAGAATAATTCTAGTGCATCTTTTCTTAGAACTGTGCTTTGTTCCACTCCTCCATTATTCCTACTGGACTCATGTGGACTGTTAGGTGTTACCATTCGCCTTGTGACATGTCTGGCGCTGTCAACCCTGACTGGACAATGATTTCAGTATTTAGGGACACACTCCTTTTACAATGGGAATGGTGACACCCTGTTGTCAATTTAGACATACAAGTACCGGAGGAATAACAGAGGAACAGGTACAATACAATCATTTACCAATGCAGACATATGAAGAGCACTGGATGCTTCTCTGTCAAGTAATCTTCCTTTGCGCGTTCACTTTTGGCCCTTTAGTCATGTCAGAGGACTCTGTGTCGGGAATGATACTGCTATATCCTAGCACTAAGTGTACCTATAATATGTGTTCATGTCTGTAATCGAGTATGTATAATATATCAGGAATGCAGGGGGAGATTTATCAAACTGGTGTAAAGTAGAACTGGCTTAGTTGCCCATAGCAGCCAATCAGATTCCACCTTTTTATAAGGTGGAATCTGATTGGTTGCAATGGGCAACTAAGCCAGTCCCACTTTACACCATTTTGAACAATTGAACAGAGCTTGTTTCTCTGCATGGTGACAAGGATTATCTTATGTTTTAATAAAGGAGAAAAGTTTACATAAAATTCTGGATTTAGGGACAATACAAAATAAAATGTAAGGACATAGATCTACTCAGTTTAATTAGCATCAGTTTACATGTATTCCCTATAAGCTAAAGATTGGTAAAAGGCATATAAATCAAGCATTTTCTGCCTAAACCTGGTTACATCTAAGTGTCATCTCCTTGACCCTCATGACTATTCAACAGGACCAGTTATCGGATGGGTTTAACAACTGGGTCACTGTTGATTTGAGCTTTGAATTCATTCTAATGATTTCCAATAAATCTATGTACTTCTTCCATTTGTGTCCCCTTTCTTAAACAGCTGGCATAGGAAACAGAGAGAAATGCAGATATAAGCAGTGAAGATTTTTGGCTTTAGCCATTGATCCGAAAGCAGGGACGGCGAGTGTGATACCCTATGAGATTACAGCCATTTGTTACACGCTGTGCAGGCATACATTTAGACATCAAAAAAAGAATAAGTCATTTCTATTCCCATAAGGTGCACACGAAATGACCACAAATATAGGAAAAGCTCAATTATTTGGGAATGAGCGCAAGACATGTTATTCTGGATGTACTAATACAAGTGAAGCAATATAAAGGTATGTGAATAACCACACAATGTCATAGACATTGGGAGGATTTCTTAAAACTGCTTTAGGGCTCGTTCACACGGTCCACAATGCACGGACACCGACCGTGGCCCAGCCGCATGGGAATCATGGACCCATTAACTTGAATGGGTCCGTGATCCCTTCGTTCCGCAAAAAGATAGAGCATGTTGGAGTGAATGGGTCCGCATCTGTGATGCGGAATGCACACGGAACGGTGCCCATGTATTGTGGATCCGCAAATGCGGTCAGCAATACGGCAACGGGCAGCACAGGTTCGTGTGAATGAGCCCTTAGGCTGTTTTCACACAGTAAGGCCTCTTGCACACGGCCATGTGTCCCCCATGGCCTATTGTGGCCCGCATACAGCGGGTCCGAATTACATGGCACACCGGCCGTATGCATTCCGAATCACGGATGCAGACCCATTCACTTGAATGGGTCCCCAAATCCAGAGATACGGTGCGGAATGGAACGGAGTGCTTTCTTGGGGTTTCATTCCGTGCTTCCGTTCCGCAAAAAGATAGACCTTGTCCTATCTTTTTGCAGGATGGATGGATCGCGGACCCCATTCAAGTGAATAGGGTCGCGATCCGCATGCCTCTGCCCCACGGTCGGTGCCCATGCATTGCGGACCGCAATTTGCGGTTCGCAGCAGGGGTACGGACATCACACGTTTGTGTGAAAGAGACCTTAGTGTTTGATCACTGATTTTTATGATGAGTCAGAACCAGGAGTGGATCTTACACAAAGGTAAGGTATAATGGATTGGAAAGTCCTGCACCTGTTCTGAGTTTTTGATCCACTCCTGGTTTTGGGTCACAATAACTGATGGAAATCCCTGACCAATCACTGACTGTGTGAAAGCGGCCTTATTGTGACAGCAGGGTGATGCAAAAAGTAACTTAAATTCTTAGACTGCAAGGATTAGTTTAGTAGCCGTGTGTTTGAATAACTAAACTATTATCTCAAGAATTTCAAAAACAACCTTGAATCCGTGTAACTAGAAAGACTAGACAGATTAGGTAAGTCGCCGGAGTCTGTCCTGTCTCTGGGCATTAGAATTCAAACACATTTGAATATTTTTTGGGAAAAAGTTAATCCAGAGGGTGAACACTGGAGGTACTGTATCATAGAATATCTCGGCACTTCACGGTAGCTCAGTGGTTAACACTGGGGTCCTAGGTTCGAATCCGACCAAGAACAACATCTGCATGGAGTTTCTACACTGCGTGCAGAATTATTAGGCAAATGAGTATTTTGACCACATCATCCTCTTTATGCATGTTGTCTTACTCCAAGCTGTATAGGCTCGAAAGCCTACTACCAATTAAGCATATTAGGTGATGTGCATCTCTGTAATGAGAAGGGGTGTGGTCTAATGACATCAACACCCTATATCAGGTGTGCATAATTATTAGGCAACTTCCTTTCCTTTGGCAAAATGGGTCAAAAGAAGGACTTGACAGGCTCAGAAAAGTCAAAAATAGTGAGATATCTTGCAGAGGGATGCAGCACTCTTAAAATTGCAAAGCTTCTGAAGCGTGATCATCGAACAATCAAGCGTTTCATTCAAAATAGTCAACAGGGTCGCAAGAAGCGTGTGGAAAAACCAAGGCGCAAAATAACTGCCCATGAACTGAGAAAAGTCAAGCGTGCAGCTGCCAAGATGCCACTTGCCACCAGTTTGGCCATATTTCAGAGCTGCAACATCACTGGAGTGCCCAAAAGCATTAGGTGTGCAATACTCAGAGACATGGCCAAGGTAAGAAAGGCTGAAAGACGACCACCACTGAACAAGACACACAAGCTGAAACGTCAAGACTGGGCCAAGAAATATCTCAAGACTGATTTTTCTAAGGTTTTATGGACTGATGAAATGAGAGTGAGTCTTGATGGGCCAGATGGATGGGCCCGTGGCTGGATTGGTAAAGGGCAGAGAGCTCCAGTCAGACTCAGACGCCAGCAAGGTGGAGGTGGAGTACTGGTTTGGGCTGGTATCATCAAAGATGAGCTTGTGGGGCCTTTCCGGGTTGAGGATGGAGTCAAGCTCAACTCCCAGTCCTACTGCCAGTTTCTGGAAGACACCTTCTTCAAGCAGTGGTACAGGAAGAAGTCTGCATCCTTCAAGAAAAACATGATTTTCATGCAGGACAATGCTCCATCACACGCGTCCAAGTACTCCACAGCGTGGCTGGCAAGAGAGGGTATAAAAGAAGAAAATCTAATGACATGGCCTCCTTGTTCACCTGATCTGAACCCCATTGAGAACCTGTGGTTCATCATCAAATGTGAGATTTACAAGGAGGGAAAACAGTACACCTCTCTGAACAGTGTCTGGGAGGCTGTGGTTGCTGCTGCACGCAATGTTGATGGTGAACAGATCAAAACACTGACAGAATCCATGGATGGCAGGCTTTTGAGTGTCCTTGCAAAGAAAGGTGGCTATATTGGTCACCGATTTGTTTTTGTTTTGTTTTTGAATGTCAGAAATGTATATTTGTGAATGTTGAGATGTTATATTGGTTTCACTGGTAAAAATAAATAATTGAAATAGGTATATATTTGTTTTTTGTTAAGTTGCCTAATAATTATGCACAGTAATAGTCACCTGCACACACAGATATCCCCCTAAAATAGCTAAAACTAAAAACAAACTAAAAACTACTTCCAAAAATATTCAGCTTTGATATTAATGAGTTTTTTGGGTTCATTGAGAACATGGTTGTTGTTCAATAATAAAATTAATCCTCAAAAATACAACTTGCCTAATAATTCTGCACTCCCTGTATGTTCTCCCCGTGTTTGCGTGGGTTTCCTTCAACACTCACATGCCCTTATCAGCCAATAGAAGCTCGCAGGTCCTTAGTCTCCACATACACACAATTTTACACCAGATTTCCATAACAGCTCAGCCATTTTTCTTCACTGCTGTAGTTCAGCTTTAAAGGGGCAGGGCACTGTGGATGACACTGTTAAGGTTACAGTTCAGGGGCAGGTAAGGCGGCCATTCAGGCCACTCTCAAAAGATTGACTTAAAAACTCCGCCTCTAGGTCCCGCTAAGTCACGCCCCTACCCGGTTAGGCCCCGCCTCTCCCACTCCGCAGCCGACGGAGATTGAAAAAATGAAGGTAAAAATTTACTTCTGTCAACTGCAGGGGTGAGAGGGAGGGTGACTTTCTCCCTGCAGCTCACACTCAGACAGCACAGTGCTGCTGTCTGAGAGTGAGCTGTTTAAAAGGATATCCCTGTGTCCGTCCAGGCCCTGCGCCAGACGGAGGACAGGGAGTCAGAAAGCCGGACTGTCCGGCCTAAAATCAGACCTCTGGCCACCCTAGGGGCAGGCGCTGTGGAGGTCACAGTTAAGGGGACGGTCTGCAATGGAAGTCAGTGTTAAGGGGCAGATTGCTTAAGAGGCCACTGTTAAGGGGACAGGGTGTTGTGGAAATCACTGTTAACGAGATGGGGTACTGTCGACGCCTCTGTGGAGGTCACTGTTAAGGAGCGGGTTTTGTGGAAATCACCATTAACGAGATGGGGTACTGTGGACGTCACTAATAAAGGGGTGGCCGCTGTGGAGGTCACTGTTAAAGGGGAGGGCGTTGTGGATGTTACTGTTAAGGGGGCAGGCCGCTCTGGAGGTCACTGTTAAAGTGGCAGGGTACTGTAGATGTTACTGTTATAGTGGATACAGTCGATATCTTTTATTGACACACACAAACATTAAATTAAATAGATGAAATATACCCGAGTGAAGCCGGGTTCTTCTGCTAGTTTATCAAAAAAATTAGACTGTGCAAAATAGGTAACTCTCAGCGCAAACTTTACCACTGCTTAATCTCAAATTACTGATAAATATTCTTTTGCTCAATGCAATTTCAGAACAAGTGGCAGAAAGACTAAAAGGCAATTCCATAAACTGCTCTTGTGACTAACACTTATTTTATAGGCAGTTAAAGGGTTTCTATCACTTTGTATCACATAATTAGCTGTCAGACACTAGCGATCTGCTAGTGTCTGCTCTGGCCAACCATCCTACTATAATCGCTTGTGGGGCAGCGGTTTTGCTAAAAAACGAACTTTTATAAATATGCTAATGAGCCTCTAGGTGCTATGTGGGCGTCATTAGCACCTAGAGGCTCCGTCTACCTTCATAAACAGCCGCCGCCCAGCACGTCCCTCCAGCCCGCCCATGTCCTCCTCCGTGTGACGCAGCGGACGAATTCTCGCGCATGCGCCGTGCGCGGCTGTATTCGGCGCATGCACATTGAATGTCTGACCGCTCCCAGCTCAGACATCTCAAATGCGCCGAATACAGCCGCGCACGGCGCATGCGCGAGAATTCGTCCGCTGCGTCACACGGAGGAGGACATGGGCGGGCTGGAGGGATGCGCTGGGCGGCGGCTGTTTATGAAGGTAGACGGAGCCTCTAGGTGCTAATGACGCCCACATAGCACCTAGAGGCTCATTAGCATATTTATAAAAGTTCGTTTTTTAGCAAAACCGCTGCCCCACAAGCGATTATAGTAGGATGGTTGGCCAGAGCAGACACTAGCAGATCGCTAGAGTCTGACAGCTAACTATGTGATACAAAGTGATAGAAACCCTTTAAGCACTCCTATGGCAATTGGGGTGAACAAAGTTAAATAAGTAGACCTGCAATATTTTACCAGAGACACTGTAGGGGGAGTAGGTGTAGACAGTGTTATGAAAGCAGGGGTAGAATGGAGTAGGTACTGTAGCAGAGGTAGGAGAGTAGCTCTCCTTAAAAAGACCGTCTCTGAGTGGAGACTCACTGGTAGTGCTCCAAGGAATGGAGACTTATTGGCAATGCTCCATAGAAAAACAATATGCAAAGTGGTATCTCTTGAGAAAAGAGAACATTTGTGGGAGCCACTTCCACAAGGTGGCACTAGGAAGATGGCTGTCTTTTCTAAGGTAAGAGAGAAAAGGGGTGGCAATTCATGAGATGTGAGTACAATATTGCAGTACAATACTTGAAAGCCAGTAGATCGTCTTAATTCGTGTCAACCAGGGGATCTCTAGCAACACAGCCAAGCAACATAAAATTCATTTGTGCAGCTTTGTAAATGACTGATTCTTACTTACCAGTGCACTCAAGACCATTTCCCAGAAAACCTTCCATGCATCTGCAGATATAACCGCCCTCCATATTAATACATTCTGCTCGGTATGGGTCGCAAGCAGCAATGTGTAAAAAAAGGCATTCATCAATATCTGAAAGGACAATAAATAGACATTATGGGGGTCATTTATTATGGAAAGTACTTTTTTGGCGTACTTATGTTTCAGATTTGGTTGCCACCACTTGGCGGTTGCGCCTAAAAAGGGGATGTGGCGTGGGCGGGGAAGGGGGCAGGGAGCAGGCCATCTGATTCATCATTTTTTACACCTGTTTTTGGCTTAGAAAATGACTTAAATCTACGCCAACAAGGAAGCTGGTGTAGATTTAAGCAAGTCGCACGGCCACCAGTCAAGTGCCTAAGTTATGTAGAGACTGGCACCTCTACATAACTAAGGAGCATCAAGCGGACATGGACTAAGACCGGCATCTAAATCGCCGGTCTTAGTAAATGTCCCCCTATATGTGCACTCAAGCATTCAACACTGACACAAGATAATCATTTTCTCAACACTCATTAAAAAATTCCTCTCAAAATACTAAAGTGTTTCCTCTACATTAACAGCAAATGTCTTATAGTGTAGTATAAGCTTATAAACTCAGGAGACGACAGGTGGGATATGGTTGTGGCTTTTTACCCTCTAGTTTCCAGCTTACTACTAGAAATGTTAGGGTTTGTGTGGCAGTTGTTTTTATCAGTAGGCAGTTGAAGGGAGGAAAATTACTTAAAAAGTCATAATACACGGCGAGTGCATGATAAGTATAAAAGAACTCGCATTACTTGGTGTTTACATTCCACGCGCATAGATCATTTTATTGATTTGTGCTGCATTTGAAAAGAAATATCACTTATGAATGTGTGATATAAAATTATGAAATTACCTAATTACCCGTCTCACACAATATTTATTATCTTTAGTAGTTTTACAAAATTCTGCCAAAGATGCTTCCAACAGAGCCAAACAGCCTTATTTTTTCATGGTGTCAAAAGATATTGTAGTTTGGACCCTCTATGAGTAGCATGTGCTCTAATTCCCTTACGAAAGGCTAAAGGAACAAAGTGGATAGAGAGCTTCTTTGTCACTGTTTCTGCTCTTTATGGAGAGCATGCAGCATAGTCCAGACCAGTAACATGCTGTAATAATCTATGATCCTATGCAAAATATGTATGTTGCAATATACACTGCTCAAAAAAATAAAGGGAACACAAAAATAACACATCCTAGATCTGAATTAATTAAATATCCTTCTGAAATACTTTGTTCTTTACATAGTTGAATGTGCTGACAACAAAATCACACAAAAATTAAAAAGTGGAAATCAAATTTTTCAACCCATGGAGGTCTGGATTTGGAGTCACACTCAAAATTAAAGTGGAAAAACACACTACTGGCTGATCCAACTTTGATGTAATGTCCTTAAAACAAGTCAAAATGAGGCTCAGTAGTGTGTGTGGCCTCCACGTGCCTTTATGACCTCCCTACAACGCCTGTGCATGCTCCTGATGAGGTGGCGGACGGTCTCCTGAGGGATCTCCTTCCAGACCTGGACTAAAGCATCTGCCAACTCCTGGACAGTCTGTGGTGCAACGTGACGTTGGTGGATAGAGCGAGACGTGATGTCCCAGATGTGCTCAATTGGATTCAGGTCTGGGGAACGGGCGGGCCAGTCCATAGCATCAATGCCTTCGTCTTGCAGGAACTGCTGACACACTCCAGCCACATGAGGTCTAGCATTGTCTTGCATTAGGAGGAACCCAGGGCCAACCGCACCAGCATCTGGTCTCACAAGGGGTCTGAGGATCTCATCTCGGTACCTAATGGCAGTCAGGCTACCTCTGGCGAGCACATGGAGGGCTGTGCGGCCCTCCAAAGAAATGCCACCCCACAACATTACTGACCCAATGCCAAACCGGTCATGCTGGAGGATGTTGCAGGCAGCAGAACGTTCTCCACGGCGTCTCCAGACTCTGTCACGACTGTCACATGTGCTCAGTGTGAACCTGCTTTCATCTGTGAAGAGCACAGGGCGCCAGTGGCGAATTTGCCAATCTTGGTGTTCTCTGGCAAATGCCAAACGTCCTGCACGGTGTTGGGCTGTAAGCACAACCCCCACCTGTGGACGTCGGGCCCTCATATCACCCTCATGGAGTCTGTTTCTGACCGTTTGAGCAGACATATGCACATTTGTGGCCTGCTGGAGGTCATTTTGCAGGGCTCTGGCAGTGCTCCTCCTGTTCCTCCTTGCACAAAGGTGGAGGTAGCGGTCCTGCTACTGGGTTGTTGCCCTCCTACGGCCTCCTCCACGTCTCCTGATGTACTGGCCTGTCTCCTGGTAGCGCCTCCATGCTCTGGACACTACGCTGACAGACACAGCAAACCTTCTTGCCACAGCTCGCATTGATGTGCCATCCTGGATAAGCTGCACTACCTGAGCCACTTGTGTGGGTTGTAGACTCTGTCTCATGCTACCACTAGAGTGAAAGCACCGCCAGCATTCAAAAGTGACCAAAACATCAGCCAGGAAGCATAGGAACTGAGAAGTGTTCTGTGCTCACCACCTGTAGAACCACTCCTTTATTGGGGGTGTCTTGCTAATTGCCTATAATTTCCACCTGTTGTCTATCCCATTTGCACAACAGCATGTGAAATTGATTGTCACTCAGTGTTGCTTCCTAAGTGGACAGTTTGATTTCACAGAAGTGTGATTGACTTGGAGTTACATTGTGTTGTTTAAGTGTTCCCTTTATTTTTTTGAGCAGTGTATTAAAAGCAAATACAAATAAAACAGCCACATAAGTAACTATTTAAATGGAATCAGGGGATACTATATCTCCTTATGGAGAGTGCTTAATCAACATTCTGGGAAGAGGGTATGCAAATAAGCTCTAAGCAAACTCTGCCTCTTCTGCTATCAACTATCCTATAAGTCAATGTTCGACCTTTTAAAGGGCCTGGAGACATGACATATTTAAATAGAAAGTTTTATCAGAAAATAACATTACTATATACATTTTGTACTTTTTTATTTCATGTAACTATCCATATAAAAAAAAATCTTGAATATGCACACTAACCACCAGAGCACACAATAAGCTTTGCTATGTAGAATGTGGGACGGTCAAAATGGGGTGATTAAAAGATATGATTATAATGGTTATAAGTAGAGATGAGCGAATCGAAGCTGACGAAGTGGAATTCGATCCGAATTTCAGGAAAAATTCAATTTGCAACGAATGCGAATTTCCTCGCGATTTGTGGTAACGAATCGCAATTTTTCCTAAAATGGCGGCTACACGTGTGAGGACATAAGGCAAGGAACTGTGGGAAGGCAGGATGACCCATAATGCATTGCATGTAGCCAATCAGCAGCCAGCCAGCCCTGTGACATTTTCCAGCGTTCAGAGTGCAAGGACAGACGTGAGAAGGCGCTAGTGACAGCAATAGGAAAAACCTCATTGTGACAACAAAAAAACTGAAAAAACGATTTAGAAGTGCAGGGAAAAGAAAAGGGAGGAATCATTTCACAGCATCTTAGTGAGACGTCAGAAGGCGCTAGGGACAGTGCTAGAAAAGCGATTTACAAATGCAGGGAAAGATTATTTAGGGATCCAAATAGTCATTATAAAGCTCTGTCACTCCAGCGATTTGTTCTTGGGGTGCAAGTGATATGTTGAAAAGCCTTTAGTGGCTTATATCTGTGGAAAAATAAAAATATATATGCAGTTTACTTCTGCAGTTTTATGTGGTAAAATTGTTTAGTCGCGTATTTCAGTACACAAAGAA
This sequence comes from Bufo bufo, assembly GCF_905171765.1. NCBI lineage: Eukaryota > Metazoa > Chordata > Amphibia > Anura > Bufonidae > Bufo > Bufo bufo. Next base: position 599,781,041 of record NC_053390.1, on the reverse strand, counting down.
AAATATATACGTAGTTCACTTCAGCTCCACTATATAGCAAGGACGAGGTACTAGAGGACAGTCAGCAGCTACTGCCCAGCCAAGATCTAGAGGAGACATCCGCCACTTCCTCCACTAGGCGGGCAGGTAGTGATGAAGAGAGTGGGTGGGAGGTGGTGTTGCGAGCGGTAAGGCTCCTGACCCAGAGACCGTTGAGGAGGACATCAGTGATGTGCAGACACTACTCGATGATGAAGCCGATCGCACTTGGGAGCCGGGTGCAGAAGGGGCTTCATCATTATCAGGAGAAGAGGGTGGCAGCTTGCCCGTGAGGCAGCGGCTGAGCCAGCAAGGTGGTAGCATGACTGGGAGTCAGCAGGGTGGCAGCAGTAGGAGGGCGGGAGCCAAATGTGCCGCAGCCTACCTGCCCAGGAAGTAGTGGTGCAGGGGTTCACGGAGGCAGCGGCGGTATCAGTCAGTCAGTGCAGACTGTTTGGGGGAAAATCCCCTACTCGGCGGTGTGGCAGTTTTTTGTTAAGCCGCCGGAGGAGGTTAACATGGCCATATGTAGAATATGTAGGCAGAAGGTGAAGCGTGGCCAGGGTGCCCACCCAGTGGCACGCACCCGGTTTCAGCCAGTCAAGGCTCCACCACCTCAGCCGAAGGGAGCTGTCTGTCATTCCCATCTTCTGCTGGTCCAGATGCTCCTGCTCCTTCTCCTCCTACTCCTCGTCACCGAAGTGACTGCCAAGAGACAGCAGTATGTGTGCACTCATTCAACGGCGCAGAAGCTGAATGTGCTCCTGGCCAAGTTGCTGGTGCTGCAGTCCCTCCCTTTCCAAGTGGTGGACTCTGCACCTTTCAGAGAACTGATGGCTTGTGATGACCCAAAGTGGAGAGTCCCAAGCTGTCATTTCTTTGCGAAAAAGGCAGTACCAGTCCTGCACAAATAAGTAGAACAGAAGGTGGGCCAGTCCTTGAGCCTGTCGGTGTCTGCCAAAGTGCACGGCAGCACGGACGTGTGGAGCTATAACTACGGTCAGGGACAATACATGTCCTTTACAGCCCATTGGGTGAATGTGGCTCCTGCACAGCCACATCAGCAACTTGGCCAGGTCACGCCTCTTCCGCCTCCAAGTTGTCATGCCGTTGGTCCTGCGACAATGTCCGCCTCTGCCTCCTCATCCTCCACCGTGTCCTTGACCTCCACTGCAGGGACAAGTCACAGTGCCCCTCCAGCATACCACATGTGCAGGGCACGGCGGTGTCACGCTGTTCTGCACCTTGTTTCCCTGGGCGAACGGAGTCACACAGAGGAGGAACTGCTCCGTCTCCTGGCTTTCTCCCTGATAACTCAAAATCTGAACCATGGTGACCGACAACGGAAAGAACATTGTGTCGCACTGCGTCAAGGAGGGCGGAGCCATGCACCCTGCATGGCACACGTGTTCAATCTGGTTGCCAAGCGGTCCCTGAAGTCTTTCACCCATCTGCAAGACATCCTAAAAATGGCCAGGAAACTTTGCATACACTTCAGCCACTCGTACACCGCAAAGCACACCCTCCTTGAGCTGCAGCGGCAGAACGGCACCCCCAAACATAGGCTGATATGCGACGTTTCCACACATTGGAATTCCACCCTCCATATGTTGGACCGACTATACGAACAGAGAAATACCATAAACGTGTGTAACTTCGATGTCAGCCAGTGGCAGCTCATGCGTGACACCTGCCATTTGCTCAGGCCCTTTGAGGACAGCACGTTATTTGTCAGTCGCCAGGACTATGAAATGAACAACGTCATTCCACTGCTTCATGTCCTGGAACAGATGGTGGTAACAATGGTTGGTCAGAGGACAGGAGACATGGCGCCTAGATCTCACGGCCACATGAGCCCTGTGGGGGCTGAACTAGAGGACGAGGAGGGGGAGGAGGACATTAGAGCACAGGCAATGTGTAGCAAAATGGGTGTTTTTTCTACTCAGGTGACAGGAAAGGAGGAGCAGCCAGAGGAGCTACAGGGTGATGAGAAAGACGAGAAAGGGGACCCAGACACACCGTGGCAGTATGCAGTGGAGATGGAGGCAGGAAGTCTCTCCGAGTCACTTGCACAAATGGCCCGATGCATGCTCACTTGCTTGCGTAGTGACAGCCGAATTCTCACCATTCGGCACAGGGATGACAGAGACAACCTATGTACTCAGTTGGCCGCTGCCTATCTGTGCCATCGTCAATCCTCTAGCAGGTCTGACCGGGGGGCCCTCTGCGCTCACTTTCAACTGCCATGGCTGCTGGGGAGGGTTGGTGTGGCAGGAGCAGTACCAGCTCCATCAACAGCAGCCTGAGTCTACAGTCGCTGATGAGTAGCTTTTCTCACCCGCATAGTGAAGAAAATACTCACCAGCAGCAGCAGGTAGACCTGGAGCAGGACCTGAACCAGCAGGTGGTGGCATACTTGGACAGCACCATGCCAACCCACATTGAAGATCCGCTGGACTACTGGACAGCCAAACTGGATTTCTAGCCACAACTTGCCCTGGAAAAGCTGTCCTGCCCGGCCAATAATGTGGCATCAGAGTGAGTGTTTAGTGCTGCGGGGGCCATAGTTACCCCAAGGACCCAAGGAGAACTCGCCTGTCCTCCCAAAATGTGGAGAGCCTGACCTTTGTCAAGATGAATCAGGCATGGATCAGCCAGGATTTCCACCCACCAATGCCTGATGCATCTGATTAGATCATCCATGCCACCTCACCCAAACCTTAAAAAAAGAGACCGGTTTCTTCTGGCTACCTGCCTCAGCTACTACTCTGATGCTGCCTCCCCCCTGATGCCACACATCTGATGCCAAGTGCTCCTTCTTTCACCCACCTTCATCAGCGGGTACTGGTATTGCCACCCAACGCCCCACTCTGTCACCGGGTCACTTTGTGGTCTCCTGATGCTGCTGCTGCCATCTCCACACTATGTCACCTTGCCACTCTGTGGTATCCTGATGCTGCTGCCATTTCCACACTGTCACCTTGCCACTCTGTGGTATCCTGATGCTGCTGCTTCTGGCATCTCCACACTATGTCACCTTGCCACTCTGTGGTATCCTGATGCTGCTGCTGCCATCTCCACACTATGTCACCTTGCCACTCTGTGGTATCCTGATGCTGCTGCCATATCCACACTATGTCACCTTGCCACTCTGTGGTATCCTCCTGATGCTGCTGCTGTCGCCACCTCCAGACACAGTCATTGTGCCACTCGGTGGCCTCCTCATTGCCACCACCTCCAGAATCTGTCATTGTGCCACTCGGTGGCCTTCTCCTGATGCTGCCAACTCCAGACTCTGTCATTGGGCCACCCTGTGGTCTCCTCATGCTACCGCAACCTCCAGAATCGGTCATTGTGTCACTCGGTGGCCTCTTCATACTGCCGCCACGTCCAGACTCTGCCATTGTGCCACTTGGTGGCCTTCTCCTGATGCTGCCAACTCCAGACTCTGTCATTGTGCCACTTGGTGGCCTTCTCCTGATGCTGCTTCTGCCACCTCCAGACTCTGTCATTGTGCCACTCGGTGGCCTCCTCATACTGCTGCCACCTCCATACTGTGTCATTGTGCCACCCGGTGGCCTCCTCATACGGCCGCCACCTCCAGACTCTGTCATTGTGCCACTCGGTGGCCTCCTCATACTGCTGCCACCTCAAGACTCTTTCATTGTTCCACTCGGTGGCTTCTCCTTATGCTGCCAACTCCAGACCCTGTCATGCTGCTTCCACCTCACCACTATGTCATAGGACTTCTGTGGACTTCTGACACTGTTCCCACCATCCCCACTTCATGACTGGTCCACTATTTTGGCTTTCGGCCTGGCTGACATTATGATTTATTCTTCTGATCTGTCAGAAGGAAGGAAATATGAGACGCACAACGGATCCTGTCTGTGTAGCAGCTGTAAGGCCTGTATGGTCCCATCAGAATTGGCTTATGATTTGGTAGCCAAAAGCAGGAGTGGGTACAAAACACAGAAGACATGAAAATATTCCATTCACGCGTCATCTCTGTTTTAGATCCACTCATGTTTTTTTGGCATTAGCAATACTGATGGATTATTGAGCAAATGCTGACCGAGTGAAGGCGTATGCTCCACAGATAGGATCCGTTTTTTGTGGGTTATTGTTCTGACGGATCAGAGGAAGGGCACATTAATCAGTGACATGAACACAAACTTACTACTGACACCCTCTCCACTCTGTCAGGGGGGCTCTACTTGTATAAGCGTTTAAATCAATAGCATAAAACGACCATAGATGTCCCTATTGCCAAAACCTAGTGTGTCAACGAATTGTTGTGGCTGGTAAAGGGATCAACCAATTCAAATAACCCGATACAAACTCCCAAGTATACCAAACAACCAAAACAAAAATGGGGCTCGCAAAGTACCCATAAATTTTTTTATTTTATTAAGTTACAATGTATAACAAAATATACTGTTAAAAAGGCACCATCCTGGCACTACACACACTACAGATTTAGAGAATGAGAAAGTAGCTTTTTATTTGTAGTTAAAAGTTAGAAGCTACAGTATAATGTACAGAATGAGCTTAATATATTTTACTTGGCTCACAATATTTAAAAAATCTAACTATTATCAATTTCAGCCACATTATAAGCAGAGCTGGCTTATGTGAGCAAAAATCTTGACCAACTAAAAAAAACACCCTAAAATGTTGCCTTGGATGAATTACCATAAATGTTCTGTATATTGTGTCAGTGTCAACCTATTCTTTCACACAGATTCCCAGAGCCGAGACTCACAATACAAATGCGATTTGGTGATGCGCTCTACATTTCTGGGAGCTTGGGGAGAAGTTTATTGCTTGGCCCTGACGAAGTGCTCAACATACCTTTATGTCGCCTGCTATTAAAGATAAAGTCATAAAGAAGGATTTGTCAAATGTCATTACCATTACAGGTCCTGCCATTCCCAGTATAGCCTTCCAGGCACTGGCATCTTGGTCCATCTTGTGATAGCACACAGCGTGCATTGATATCGCACTGACTGTGCACACAGAGACTCTCATCTGTTTAGAGAACAAAGTTTTACAGCCTTACAAATCTGCCAAAGAAAGTATTACACACTGAACAGGTGCACCTACTATGTGACCTTTTAAAATCACTTTTTCAGGTCAGTATGGATTATTCTTAAAATACAATCATGACAACTAGTTATTAGCGTATATAGCTGTCTATAGTTTCCAACACGGGAAGATTTGACTAGATTAACAGTGTGAATCCCCAGCTCACAGCAAATACAATAACATGGATTCACCACTGTTTCTACATGCGTATATAAGCATGTCTTTGGTGTTACCAATTACTTAGAGGAAAAAAAATAAAAAAATAAAAGATATATATATATATATATATATATATACACACACACATTTTAAATTGACTTAAATAAGTTATACCCCATAAATATACTTTAGACTTAAATAAACAAATAAATACAAAACTAAAAAATTGTCAGAGTGATACACAACACTAAATATAATACAGAACATTACATACAAATGCATTTACAAAATTGGTGTGCTTGAATATTCATATGAATTTATAGGATGAAGCAGATATAACAAGATATAAAAAAGCTAAACATTGCTTTATTCAGACAGATACGACTGTATTATATGTTCTTGGTAAAATATACAATTCCCTTCCCTTCACGTCCAAATTTTACCTTGCACTGATTATTCGCTATTAACCCTTTCACAAAGTGACTGCATGCACACGTGGAATCTTTAAACTCTGGTAAATATGCAATAAGAATATCTTCACGTTGGATAGATTTATACATTTTACAGCAGTTCATTCACTCAAGCTAAGAAGGTCACGTCTGTGTTCTCTGTATTTCAGAACACACAGAAAATATGGATTGTCCCATAAAAGTCATGCAGTTAGAGGATTCTTATAAGTCTTCTAACACTTTCTGTAAAAACCCTTACAAAAATATAAGGGTTTTCTGCTGTCTTGCATGCCACAATAGAAAAATAACACTGCAAGCAAAGATTGAAATTAAGTTAACATTTTAATTGCTGCATACAAATAGGAACCATATGATTTTCATTCATCAGACCACCAGCGATGTACTGTTCTCATCTGTGTTCTCATACACTAATTTCAAGTCATTTTAATAACCACATACTAGGGTCCCTGAGAAGGAAACCCCAAGAAGCCCCATTTTCTATAAAACTCTCCCTTATTGCAAGTTGAATTGTTACAGTATCTTAGCTTATAAACTGGCCATAGATCAGCTCCACTAAATACTGAATTACCATAAAGAATATATATAAATATAAATGATAATTGGTAGACAGAAGGGATAAATAGCTGCGTGCCATGACATGTTTTACGCTAGACACAGTAGTTCAAACTAAAGTGAAGTGGAAGTAAAATCCATGAAAATATGAAGAAAATATATTTTAAAAAAATCTGCAAAATAATCCATTTTTATGTTATTACATGTGTATTAGAAAACATATTCTAAATATAAAACAAGCCCACATAACATAATAGGGGTCAAGTACAAAGAGTCTTCTAGATTCCTTCCTATTAGAAAAGTCAAATTTTTTACCAGGATTACTTTGGACTTGAGACTGACAGCTGACTGCCATTTTGCTAGCGCATGTCTGTGTTATTAAAAATGTAAAATATTTCATGCATTAGCCCAACTTTTCATTTTAGTTTTTTTTTATGTTTTCATCTATGTGTGCTCCTTTTTTATAGTGACATTTGCCAGCTAGATAGATATGGAAAAATAGTTATCAGACAGACAGATAAATACAAAGATAGATAGATAGATAGATAGATAGATAGATAGATACATAGATAGATAGATAGATAGATAGATAGATAGATACATAGATAGATAATAGATAGATAGATAGATAGATAGATAGATAGATAGATATAGAAAAATAGTTATCAGACAGACAGATAAATAAAAAGATAGATAGATAGATAATAGATAGATAGATAGATAGATAGATAGATAGATAGATAGGAGATAGATAGATAGATAGATAGATACATAGATACATAGATAAATAACATAGTTTATAAGGCTGAAAAAAGACATCTGTCCATCCAATTCAGTCTGTTATCCTGCAAGGTTGATCCAAAGGAAGTAAAAGAATTTAGAAAAATGTTTTCCTCATTTTATGGGAATAAATTCTTTCCAGACTCCAATCAGGCAATCTGAATAACCCCCTGGATCAACAACCCTTTTCCAGAATTCTAGTAACTATGCCCTGTAATATTATTACACTCCAGAAATGAACTCTTTTGAGTTCACCATCACCACCTCCTCAGTCAGAGAGTTCCATAGTCTCACTGCTCTTACCGTAAGGAATCCTTTTCTATGTTCTTTCCTTTAGTGGTAGTGGATGCCCCCTTGTCATAACCACATATCCCATTGTCACAGATAGATAGATAGATAGATAGATAGATAGATAGATAGATATGAGATAGATAGATAGATAGATAGATAGATATGAAATAAATAGATAGATAGATAGATATGAGATAGATAGATAGATAGATAGATAGATATGAGATAGATAGATAGATAGATAGATAGATAGATAGATAGATAGATAGATATGAAATAAATAGATAGATAGATAGATAGATAGATAGATATGAGATAGATAGATAGATAGATAGATAGATAGATAGAAAGATAGTATAATATAGATAGATAGATAGATAGATAGATAGATAGATAGATATGAAATAAATAGATAGATAGATAGATAGATATGAGATAGATAGATAGATAGATAGATAGATAGATAGATAGATATGAAATAAATAGATAGATAGATAGATAGATAGATAGATAGATGATAGATAGATAGATAGATAGATAGATAGATAGAAAGATAATAGATAGATAGATAGATAGATAGATAGATAGATATGAGATAGATAGATAGATAGATAGATAGATAGATAGATAGATAGATAGATAGATAGATAGATAGATAGATACTGTAACCAGGTAAAAGTGACTGGTGAAAATTATTTCAAATCCAATTTACAAGAGAATTAGTTTGTCATAAACAATGAAATTACAAAACAAGAAATGAGAAACTAACTAAATATTTCTAGAATAGCAAAACTAGAAGGATATCCATAACATGTCTATGCCTTTTCAGTAGTATGCATCTTACCTGACACCAGTATTTCAGTTGCCAGTGCATTGCTGGTGTGAGAATCATTAACTGTCGCATAAAAGATGGTAGTTAGTGGGCCGTGGAGGAAGGACTCATGGTGCTTTGTCTCATTGCCTACAGTTATGTCTTTTCTAGGTTCAGGTATGCTGTCAGTAATGGCTGCAACACAGAAAACCGTCAAACTTCATCTTAAACTAATTACACATTCATTATATCACACAGCTTTCTTATTATTGCTAGTATTATAAGGGGCATTATGAGTATAATAGGCTCAGCAGATAAATATAGACAGCTAGAAGTAGAATTATGTTTTATTATAGTCAGGTGCCTGGTGGCCGATCCCATCATTTGGTGCATGTTTTGTTATAAGCAGAGACTAAGTTTAAACTGGAGGCTGAATAAAAGTGTTACACTTCTAACAAGCTAATGCATTTCACTTTGAACATGAGCCAGGCCTTAAGCCCTAGGCCTTTAAAGAAGATGAACGAGGACACTCCCTCAGAACACAGCGGGTGCCAAGCCAGGATATCTGGACACATCACAAGTATTCTCAGATTAGATAGTCAGCACAGTAAAGCTTCCATTATGCTACATCAAGGCATCTAAAGCAGTTCTCTTCCCCTTTTCCATTCTTTATGCCGCAGCCAGAAATACAATTCAATCCATGAAGGGTATCAAAACAAAGTGGATCTTCTAATTCCATCCTCCTAACACTATAAAAGATTACGACTGCAATGTAGTTATGAGTGCGTAGAAAAACAGTGACTCATATGTGCTTTATTGTCTATTTAGGGAGAACGTGCAGAGCACCCATGGTGTAATGAAATGATAAGCCCGCCAAAGAAAACTCTTATAAATGATATACCTGAGTGCTCCCTGCAAATAAAGACATATTTGGGAGGAGATTACCTTAAGCCCTGGCTACCTGCTGTTGTTTCAGGGTATTAGCAGTATTTCCATGGCTCCATTTCATAAAGTCTGTATTAAGCAAATGACGAGCCTGCAGTCTGCTGCCATATTTCTCCACACCTTTTTATCAATGGAAAACTCTTCTTCCATAATGAGCTCAGTGTCAGCTGGCATGTCAACATTTTCCAGGTAGACTAGGACTAGGTTCACCCAGCAAAATCAGAAGAATCAGTGGCAGATCATCTGATGAAAGCAGGTCTTTTTCTGGTGGAGGAAACACTGCTAAATAGACTCAGGTATACCTCCTACTTCTCAGTGTTTACCCCTTTCCCATTGACGTCTATGGAAACCACCATCAAATCCACTTGAAAGAAGTAATGTGCCATTACTAAAAAACAAATGGTCGAGTTTTTGACATCAAAGTCAAGGGGAAGCTATTTATGGAGTTTTGAGACCATGTGAACGTCAGAGAAGGCAATTCTATCTTGTACCCTGTGCTCCAGCTTTCTGCTTCTACATAGGTTTTAGGCTGGGGCTACACAGTGATATCACAGCAAGTCTCCAAAAAGTTGTGCTGCCAAAAAAACTTGCTGTCCTGAGACTATTCTAGAGCTGTGATTTGGTTGTGAAAACACCACCGAATCTCAGAAATGTCACAATTCTACTGAGGCCTATGGTGTCAAACTTACATGCGACGTTGGACCAAGAAATCAACAGTGGCAAGTCACGTGTGGCATCGTTAACTAATCATTAGATGCAATGTCACGTGATACTGTGTAGCCCCAGCCTATGGGTTGAGATGGTAGGTTTTTACAGTATCTGCTAAAAGTGTTCAATACTCATTAGGTGACTGATTGATAATTTATTAGGCAATCTCTTAAAGGGATTTTGCCATCTCAGACAATGGGGGCATATCGCTAGGATATGCCCCCATAGTCTGATAGGTGCAGGCCCCACCTCTGAGACCCGCACCTACAATGAGAACGGAGCGGGGAAATGAACGGAGGGCGCACTGCGCATGCGCAGTCAACTTCCATTCATTTCTATGGGGCGGCTGGCTATTTTCGTCTGCCCTATAAAAATGAATAGGAGCAGGGGCCGCGCGTGGGAGCAGTGCTTGGTGGTGGACGGGGTCCTACAGCCACAGCTCTCCCTGCTCCGTTCTCCTTGTAGGTGTGGGTCCCAGAGGTGGGACCCGCACTTATCAGACAATAGTGGCATATCCTAGCGATATGCCCCCATTGTAAGTGATGGGAAAACCCCTTTAAATAATAATTCCTCAAATGGAGTCTTGTTATCTGAATCACTCCATTTACAAGCAGAAACGTTTAAATTATAACCTGCAGAGATTTCAAGAATTTTTAATTACCCACTGTTGTCCTTCATAACTGGTGAGCAGATGACACCTCACCTGTATATTGTGAGTGGCACAAGGCAACGTACAGCATATGAACTGAATGAATAGTATTGGCCGTGCAATAATACAGTTCTTAGTTTAAGACATACGACAACTAATGATCGCTTTCAATGTCTAATCCACTCATCTTTTTTGAGAGTAAAGACTCATATCTCTCGTTGCCTACAGGGCCATAATAAGGCACCTATAGAAAACTGTATACCCATGTTTCTAGGAAGAATAACTCTCCACATTCACATGCTTTCCACTGAGTTCAATGGAAAAAAAAAAATCTGAAAAATATGTCCCTCTTAAAAAAAACTTTGTTTTCTATACATTTTTTTAAAACTTTGGCTGCATTTGTCATCTTTATTCTCTATTATATTGCTGGAGAAGGCATTAGACAATTACAAAAAGAAATGTTAATTGACTTTTTCAGTGGTTTTCAATGGCTTTTGTCACAATATATCACTGTGATATGTGTTTCACAGTCACGTTTAGTCCAATGCCTTCCTTTGATTAAACGGAACCTGTCACCTCAAAAATGCAGTGTAATCTGCAGGCAGCGTGTTATAGAGCCAGAGGAGAATAACAGATTGATATATGGTTTTGTGGTAATAATCTAGTAAAACTTTCATTTTATTTATTTACATTTCTCCTCATTCTGGGCTTTGAAGTCGGTCCTATCAGTGATTGACAGCTATCTCTGTATACACAGTCATAGAGGGGAGGCTGTCAATCACTGATAGGACCGCCTCCTGGACGCCAAAGCCCAGAATGGGCAGAAATATAAATTAATGATATATAGGTTATTCTGGATCTTTTTCCATTAAAATATACCTCAATCTTCTCAGCTCCTCCTGCTCTATAACATGCTGTCTGTAGCTGACATGACAGGTTCCTCAAAATTCAAATCAGATTTCTGATTCAGGCTGTGCTAGATCTAAAGTCATCTTGAATACAAATCTACAATCAGAATGTAGCAAAATGGCATATATCTCCTGTTGAGATGTTCATAATTGCCTTAAAGTTTCTGAGGTTCTAGGCGTAGCTGTTCTTCCTTCTTGTAGCTTCCAAGCTCTCAATAAGCCATTTACATTGGCCATATGATACCATGTGGTGTATTGGATGGGGTCCCTTTCCTATGAATCCAGTATGCCTCCATTTGCCGGCAGTAAAAACCATAGGTTCGTGTTACGTTCTGCTGTGTAAACAATCTTTAGCTTTCTGCAGCTAAAATAGAGGCTTCATATGTCTTTTTGGATATTATGCTACTGACTGCCCTTTCCTGCACATGTGCAGCTTCCAACATTTGAAATATTGCAGAGAAATTTTGGATTTATGTGCACCTGTCAACTGGCACTGCATACCTCAGGAAGAACTTTGTTGGAACTGGTGTACTAAGATTTTTTGCCTCCATCTTGTATGGAAGTGTTGGGTCATCATATTCAAGTAAAGATGTTTTAGCTGCACTCCTGTGAATCATTCCGCACCTCACCATCAAGGGCACCCCATCTGCCAGGAGACTCCAACCAGGGTGCTCCTAGGTGGAAACAACTACTGCTCCTACCTGCGGCCCTCTCATCACTGTGCCCTGGGAGTGAGGAAGGATGGCCCGGTTACCATGTGTACTGCAACAACTTCTACCACCCACACAACTATCCTATCCTCATCTTTGCTCTTCCCATCAGGTTGCTGCACATGAAACCATGTCAATGGATCAACTGCATACATTAAAGTATATATGTTCTGCACACTCTTGACAGCAAGTATTATGCAGCATATGAGTAGCTGTCAGGACTATATGAAAGGGTTATCCACATCCACAGGATAAGTTCTTCTTTTCAGTGCGGCTTGTGATTTGGCACCTTTTCAAATTCAATATTTTCCTTTAGTGAAAAGAAGACTAATATTCCAGAGGCATCTGAAATATGCCGTAGATAAGCACAGTAAGGACCTGCCGCTTGCTCAGGTTATATATCACAATGGCTCACAACAGCTTTGTACACAGTGTCCTAATACTGACTCTCTAATATGAAAATAGACACTGGACTTGCAGTTAGTAATACAGTACTCGGGTTTATCAGTGTTGTCATATTTATGAGTACTGTAGTCCCTGATTAGATAACGCAACTATTTAAGACAACATGGTGTCATGACACGACCCTCCTAGCATAATTATGTTGTCATGTGTCATGTTTATGGGGTCAGCGTGTTTTCCAAATTGCCTTAAAAAAGTTTGTGGCCAGTGGTAATAACGCCTTCTGTCTTTGTTATCGCTCTTGCCTCTAGTTACTACTTAAATAGGGAACATGAATGACATGATGACAATGAGGATTACTGGGGCTTCTGCCATCCCATCCTTCCCCCCAGCTGTTGTTAGAGTCTGCCTGTAATTCCACTGTTAGTAATAGGACAACAGCCTAAAGTTGAGGACAGCAGTCTGGAATGTAGAAACTCGAGACCTCGTCACAGTTATCTGTCCAGGCTGAGAAATCTACTAAAGAATACTGTCATTTGATGGATTATTTGCATTGAGAAGAAACAATAATGTCCTCAGCGGGATGTGGTTCTGCAGTTTAGGCTTGGGTTTCTTCCAATTTATTTTGTGTCACTCCACGTGTACATATACTGTATAAATATAAATTAGCATAGACAAATAGATTAAATCGATGAAATGAGATATAAAATATTTTGTGAAATGTATTGTGAATTGTGGGATACTGATTTGGCTATGTTTTGTCACAACCATAAAATCTAATCTGTATTGTAAAAATACCTGATTCGAATTGAAAAGGTTTTAACTTTTACCAACTATCAGGTCTCAGGAGGAACCACAAATTTAGGGAGTAATTCTAGCTGAGGTATAAAGGCAATTTATGCAAACAATATTATTAAAACGAAATGTGCAAATTTGCAATGGGTCCTATTCCGTATTCTCTTAATCCCGTTTCTGGAAAGAGGAAGATAAGGACCACTTAATGGTGCTTAGGGTGTTTGCTACTTTTATTTTACCCAATTGGGAATTGTATCTGCTGGTTTCTTCCTAGCACGAGCTGGACAAAGGAACACGGTCAGCCTGTGATTGCTCTCCTACACCCTTATGCTAGAATTAAAGAAGTATCCAGCATGAGATATTCACCCCATTGATCATTAAAGTGATTCTGTTACCTCGTTTGAGGTTATATAGCTGCGTACATGCACGGCTAGATCGCCGCTAGCATGTCTGCAATATACCTGTCCTATAGGGCTGTGTGCATTAAAAAATGATTTTATATATATGTAAATGACCCTGGTAAGGTGCCCAAGGGGCTGTACTAACCTTCTTGGTGCCCAGCCACGCCCCCCTGTGAAGGAGCCCAGCACCGCCTGCGTCCTCCGAATCTCCTCCTTGCTCACAGTTAGATCGCCGTAATCTCACGATGCGCGAGGTCACGCATGCACAGTTCCTTCCCTGAGGCTGATGCCAGCACAGGGAAGGAACACAATACTGGCACTGCGCATGCGCGAGCTCTCGCAGCGTGAGATTACGTCAATCCAACTGTGAGCTCTCCCTGCTGTCAAGTGGACGCACGCTTGCCTGATGAAGGGCATTCAATTTGCCCGAAACGTTGTTCAGTATACCACCATGTCCAGCTAAATAAAGACTAATCAAGCATAACAAAAATTGGTGTGCTGTCTGAATTGTTTAATACAAATTGAGTTCCAAGAGGTGGAGCCAGGAACACACCCTTGACGAGCACCCACATCAGCCAGAATAGATAGAGTGCTGTGATCACCTTGGATTACTATATTGAAGTTTTCCTACTTTGGTTTGACTTCAGGACAGTAATAAGGGATATGAGACTGAGGGTCCCAGTGGTTAGACTTCCACCAATCAGATTTTCCATACTCTAAATATTCCAAGTTTCTGCCAGAAGGTAGACCTATGTAGCATACTTGGATACCAGCAATGTTATGCTGTTGCCCATATGAGATAAGGAAAAAGAAAGTCTGATGGCAGAAAATACAAAGATCTTATGTGATGATTGTTCCTCTACTGAGCACAGATTAAGTCAGTACATTAACAATGTAGGAATATTTAGCAATGATGTCACTTGTTCATTTGTGTTAAATTCCTCTGTGAAAGCATAATCTTATAAATAGTCCGGCGTGTCAAGGTGAGACACTTTCTGTAGCTTATGGTTTTGGTTTATTTTTTTGTAGAAAATGACTTTGACGGATCATGGTATACATAGACAGAATTCTTGTCTAAAAATAGATTCTTATAAGTGCACTTTCTTAGTGGTTTTCCAATGGTAAAGGAATCTTAATGAAAGCAAACCTTGGAATCCTGTATAGAATGCTGCTTTTCTAGAAAAGGACTGGCATGAGAAGCCATATATCCTCACTTTGCACAAAGATCATCCTTTGGCCTCATGTATACTGTACGACATCACCTCAAAGATTGTACCATGCCATTATAAGCTCTTTTCATGGGTCCTTAAAGTGAGGCTTTATCTTTGTTTTCTACCGTATATTAAGAATTTGTATAAAAAGTTTTCAGAATAATTTCATGTTCAAAGTAAAAGGGAAGAGAAGGCATATTGAAATCAATTAGATGTCAGCCCATCAGCAGATAAATTCTGACTTGGAAGCCTACTGTCTATTACCTGTAGGGAGTCTCTGGTCGGCATCCTGGTGGAGGTGGTGCTCAGTTGTAGGAGGCAATCTCTAAGATGTGAAACCACAGCACTCAAGGATTGTGATGCAAATACATTTGTCTTTATTCAAATATGACCATTAGAGGGCTGACACTAGTGTTTCAGTCCATCCCAGATCTTGGTCATGGCCGATTAGTGTCTCCGAGATGATCCACTCTGCTAGTCTACAGCTGCTCGAGCTCCTTCTTATCGGCCTTGAGCAAGGTCCAGGACGGACCAAGACATTAGAATCAGCCCTCTAATGGTCATATTTGGAGCTCTCTGAATAAAGACAAATTTATTTGCATCACAATCCTTGAGTGCTGTGGTTTCACTAATTTTACTATTACCTGAGATATAATTACCTAATACTATATATAGGACTTGGTTCACTAAGGTTAAATTAATACACAGAATTTAGGTCAAGTTTTCCAGGCATTTAATGAAAGGCAGTTTTAATTGATAAAATGCAGTGGTCAGATGCTTACTGGTTGTCAGCAGAAGACTAAAAAGTTCAATACATGCATATTGAACATAACACATTTCTGAAACTCTCTAAAAGGAAAACATTTTTGTTGCCCGTAGCAACCAATCACAGTGCAGTTTTCATTTTTTTTACAGCACTATAGGAAATTAAGATGTGCTGTGATTGGTTGTTAGAGGTAACAAAGACAGTTTTCTTTTAGATATTTTCATGAAGGTCCACCAATGTGTTTTTTCATTTGCAAAATTGTTTGGGAAGGGGTCTTTTTTGGCCGTGTGGCAATTTCTCAAAACCAAGCTAGTTGAACTAATCTACACTGATGTTAGCGCTGTAATAATAAATGATGGCTAATGATGTTACATATATTATCCATTCTATTTTGCAGAGTTACATTCCATAACTATCCAAATTTATATGCTATTCCAATTGTTAAACTAAGCAAATCAATGACCCATATTTCCATGTGTTCCATTACTTTTATTTCAGTGGCAAATTCTCTTTAATACCTATGTGATCAAAAGATGGATGTAGTCATGATGAAATAAAGTGTTCATATATCTATAAAGATTACCTAGCTTGGTCAAAGGGTGTATGACCACAAGTGCTGAAGGCCTCTTCATATCGCCCTGTACACGTACCCAGCTCTTTGCCTTCCTTTTGTTCATTCTTATTATAGATGGCTGCAGCCAGTCAGTCAACCATATGTGATCTTCGAATACGGCTATACCAAAAGGATGGCCTACAAAATATATGTATTTTTCATAATGTAAAAGTAAAGCAACCTACTATGTAATGTGAACATACAGAAGTTCAGTAAAATACTGATACATACATAGAAATAAACACAATATGATCACATGTTTGGACATTAAAGGAGTTGTTTCAAGACTCGCTTTTATCTTGAAGACCACTTTGTTTTCCATTGACTATACAGCCTAAGTAAAAAAGCTATGTGCAGCCAATGGTGTGGCACTTTCCTAGGGAAGTTGCCACTTCTTTCTATCAGAGGAGGTCACACCAGTTGGACCCCAAACAGTCTAACATTGGTGGGATATCCTTGTGATGTGAAATCTTTGTTGGTGCTGAGACAACCCTTTAATCAATTACAAAGTGTAGTTTAACCTTCAGGGAACCTACACAAATTAGAGAGTAGCATATGGTAACTAGAAGTTGTCTAATAGCTAATAGGAAATCCACTGGGAGGTGTAACTCCCCATGTCTTCCCCGTGGAATAGTAGACATAACTTCTAATTAGATAATATGGTAAGGCAATTGCTATTTATCCTGTTGTATAGTGTATTGTATCTGTGTAGGTCCACCTGAGGCAAATCATTTATTCTCAAGAAAGTATATTACCCCAAAACCTCACCTACATCATTCTGCGAAAGGAGGAATCGGTTTGATCCATCCAAATCAGAAGATTCCACAGCAGATCTCTTGGTATCGCACCAATACAGCTTATTTGTGAGGGTGTCCACAGTAATCCCACTAGGCCACGCTAAATTAGTGCTGATCACAACCATCCTTTCATGACCATCTAGACTGGAGCTTCCTATATATGGATTGGGCCCAATATCTGTCCAAAATAATCTCCTTAAGAGTAAGAAATGATAAATCAGTGTGGTCTTATAAAACAATACTAGAAAACACAACATTAACACCTAGAGACTACGTTATATACTGTGATGCATGTATTAGTAGTTGTCCTAGGCACCAGTTTTGGTGGAGCTTCATGTTCTAAGCAAAACTGGATGAAATAAGAGGCATAGTTTGGGCTTGTAGACTTTAATAATAATGCAGTTGTATAGATAAAAAGATTGCTAGAGAGTTTTACTGGAAATAATTCAGCATTTAAATCTCTGCTTGTTCTAAGCTCAGTATCCAAGTAGGCAGTGTTATCAGTGATTGACAGCTATCTATGTATACACATTTATACATGAAACGGACGCATAGCTACTGAACTCAGAAACAGCAAAGATTTTAATTCATAATTGACATGTTTTGCTGAAGCCTTTCCTATGAAACTATATATCTGCTCAGCTCCTCCTGCTCCATAACAACATGTTGCATGCAGACTAACAGCATTTTCATGATGACATGTTCTCTTTAAGGTGATTGAAGACCCTTCCATCAGAAAGTGGTATTGTTTTAAACTCGATATTCATAGGGAACAATTTTGCACAATATTTAGCTGTTGTTCTTTTTCACTTTGGCAGTACTGTACAAATGAAAATTAAATACAAAATATTATCCTTCAATAGCAGTCAGCATAAATTATTAAACCTCTTAAGTAGATAACTTATCCACTGTCAATTTACAGCTGCTTTGAGCTTTGCAAGGTAATCCTTATTATTATAGTAGTTGTGGAATTGGGATAACAGTATGACATCTCTATTGTTCTCTTGATAGGCGTACATAAAAATGCCCTCATGTAACCGTGGACCATGCCCGTGGACACAACCACCAGAATACTCACCCCTGCTACCCTATTGTATTGCCAGCAGCCCTATGCTCCTTCCCAGTGGTTTCAGCCAATTGAGTGTGTGTTCTACATGGTTCACACTGTAGGCCTCCCCGCCACAGCCTCCTACTCTCTGCACCTGTAGGGCACACACACTAACTTGCTCTAAAAGAGTCAATATGCAGTTAACCTAATTGGTCTTCAGTCAATGGTGGATTCCCCTTGGTTTTTAGGGCACCTTTCCCTATAGGAAAGTTCCTGAGCAAAAAGGTGTTAGCTTGTCTAGTCCTGCAAGAGTGTGCTACTGTGTTATCTTGACCTCTGCCAGTTTACCAATTTGACCCTGTGCTGCCTGCCCTGACTTCTACCTAACTTTCCTGTGGCACCTGCCCAGCCCTTCTGCCTGTTTACCGGACTGAACAAACTCAGCCTGCCCTGACCTTATTTTGTCCTATAATCTCGCTGCTGTCTGTTCCCTAGCTTCCTGGCACCAGTGTATCTTGACCCACTCAGACTACTTTAAGAGGTAGCGACCTACCAGTTCCCCGTAGCAGAGTCCAGATCCCTGAACATGGTTTAGTGTTAAGACAAGGGGGGCACTTAGGACTAATGCCCTTAGGAGTAGCCCTAAGTCTAATCAGTTCAGTGACAAAGCGGTTCCACACCTACTGTGTTATACCACAGAACAGCACTGCATTGATTAGTGTAATGAGTGAAACTCTAATTGAGTCACTACAGAGGAGCTCTCTTTGGTTGCAGTGATGGTCTCCCTAAGAGAGTTATCTGAGATTGTTGAAATGGTAAAAGTCCAAATAAACAGGATGTTAAAGAGGACCTGTCATTACAAAATGCAATGCAATGTGCAGTAAACATGTTACAGAGCAGGAGGAGCTGGTCATATATATATATATATATATATATATATATATATATATATATACAGTACAGACCAAAAGTTTGGACACACCTTCTCATTCAAAGAGTTTTCTTTATTTTCATGACTATGAAAATTGTAGATTCAAACTGAAGGCATCAAAACTATGAATTAACACATGTGGAATTATATACATAGCAAACAAGTGTGAAACAACTGAAAATATGTCATATTCTAGGTTCTTCAAAGTAGCCACCTTTTGCTTTGATTACTGCTTTGCACACTCTTGGCATTCTCTTGATGAGCTTCAAGAGGTAGTACCCTGAAATGGTTTTCACTTCACAGGTGTGCCCTGTCAGGTTTAATAAGTGGGATTTTTTGCCTTATAAATGGGGTTGGGACTATCAGTTGCGTTGAGGAGAAGTCAGATGGATACACAGCTGATAGTCCTACTGAATAGACTGTTAGAATTTGTATTATGGCAAGAAAAAAGCAGCTAAGTATAGAAAAACGATTGGCCATCATTACTTTAAGAAATGAAGGTCAGTCAGTCAGCCGAAAAATTGGGAAAACTTTGAAAGTAAGGGCTATTTGACCATGAAGGAGAGTGATGGGGTGCTGCGCCAGATGACCTGGCCTCCACAGTCACCGGACCTGAACCCAATTGAGATGGTTTGGGGTGAGCTGGACCGCAGAGTGAAGGCAAAAGGGCCATCAAGTGCTAAGCATCTCTGGGAACTCCTTCAAGACTGTTGGAAGACCATTTCAGGTGACTACCTCTTGAAGCTCATCAAGAGAATGCCAAGAGTGTGCAAAGCAGTAATCAAAGCAAAAGGTGGCTACTTTGAAGAACCTAGAATATGACATATTTTCAGTTGTTTCACACTTGTTTGTTATGTATATAATTCCACATGTGTTAATTCATAGTTTTGATGCCTTCATAGTCATGAAAATAAAGAAAACTCTTTGAATGAGAAGGTGTGTCCAAACTTTTGGTCTGTACTGTGTGTATATATATTTATCTCAATCTCTGCCATTACTGCACTTAAGACCACCCCTGTGTATAACTGTCAGTAACTGACAGCTATCTCTGTATACACACACACACATTGAATGCTATCAATTACTGATAACACTTCCCCATGTATAACTATCAGTGACAACGCTAGCTCTGTATACACACTTACACAGAGAATGCTACCAATCACTGATAACACCTACCCATGTACAACTGAAGTAAGAAAGAGCAGAGATTAAAATGTTTTAATTGCAAGTTTAACTAAATCTTTTCCCTCAAAACTATATATCAATCTTCTCATCTCCTGCTCTATAACATGCTGCCTGCAGATTGCACTTCATTTTGTGATGACACATCATTTTTAAAGAGCCAGGACAGGAAGTAGAATATATAAGTGTGGGAGTCATGGAAGCAGCATATCTTATTCTGTTACGCTGTTTATGTAGCTCCTTTTCACTTCATTGGGAGTCACGGAAACAGCGGAAACCGGCTTGCTCAGATGTTTCCTTAAACTGGCCAACCATAACCAGCACTTAGTCCGATCCATGGAAACAGTCAGAGGGGACAACCCCTATAAGCCAGATTTATCAAATGCAACTTTTTATTGTCACAAAAATTGTTGCAATCTGATTCCAATAAAGAGTGTTGTAGAAAACGGAGTAACATTTCAAGACAAAGACAGTGTTAGGCTACTTTCACATTAGCGTTAGCAGGGTCCGGCAGTCTGTTCCAGCAGGGAAACATCCTGCCTGATCCGTACTAACGCTAGCCCATGTGTGCTGCTGGAAGTCCGCTCCAGCCCCATTCACTATAATGGGGACAAGCCGAGAGGCGGCCAGAAAAAAACTTCAGCATGCTGCAGTTTTTGCTCGGCCGTCTCTTGGCATGTTTGCCGCGCTGCGGCCGCATATCCTGTCCGTCCCCATTATAGTGAATGGGGCCGGAGCGGACTTCCGGAGGGCACACATGGGCTAGTGTTAGTATGGATCTGGCAGATTGTTCCCCTGCCGGACCCTGCTAGCGCTAATATGAAATGTATGGCAACGCAGACTCCACTCATGAGGAATCTTGCCTATTGTTTCTTACCCAGCACCTGGATGAACACAAATTCCTCTTGGCTGATGTACATTTTTCTCCACAATTATTTTCCGGTTTCTTCCACTTAAATCACTCATTTCTATGCAGGATTTTCTGTTTTAAAAAAAATTAGAAAGCTAAAAAATAAGTAATGAGTTTGAAAACAACATTTACTGTATACAGGTGAAACTCGAAAAATTAGAATGTCGTGCAAAGTTCATTTAGTTCAGTAATGCAACTTAAAAGGTGAAACTAACATATGAGATAGACTCATTACATGCAAAGCGAGATATTCCAAGCCTTTATTTGTTATAATTCGGATGATTATGGCTTACAGCTTATGAAAATCCCAAAGTCACAATCTCAGGTGCCTTTTGCTCAGGGGGTATGGATTAATTAGCTGACTAGAGTGTGACACTTTGAGCCTAGAATATTGAACTTTTTCACAAAGTTCAAATTTTAAGCTGCATTAATGCAATTCCTTTTAATTTGCATTACTGAAATAAATGGACTTTTGCACGATATTCAAATTTTTCGAGTTTCACCTGTATGTGTACAAAAGTTACTAATCTACTAATACTCCATTCAAAACAATTTTTTTTTTTTTTTTTTAAAGTTAGATCAGTTACAAAAAAAGCACAAATACCCAACACAGCTCCCGCTCACACTCAGCTGGATTGTTTTTCAGTTTCCATTCTTCTGAAAGCAGTACTTGCCAGTTTACACTGAATAACTGGTTGCACCAAATTTTAGCTGCGACCATTGAAATTAAATACTTGTAGTTGTATATTTTATTAAGCCAGTAAGCTCACCTAGCTTACTATACAGTATTTGCCTCAACTCCACAGTAATGATAGACACATTGAGGTTCATGCTGGATGATAAATTTGGAACACCTTTATAGACACATTTGCCCAATGAATATACCACTTATTGGTTGGTGTACTTTGTGCCATGTCCGTTTACCATCAAGTCACACATCCTAGTTGGGTGAGGCACAGAAAATGTATATATAGTAAAAGCACTTAGTAAAAGTTTACAGAAAATCCTACAGTATAATGTACTGTATATCCTGTAGGTGTAAGGGCTTGTGTTTTAGACTTATGGATGTGAGTAGCTACTGATTTCTGCAGACATTGTCATGGGAAATATCTAAAGCTCTGCCAGGACATCACTAAATGACATGGCCACAGGAACAGATTTTTTTACAAGTATGGTTTCCTCTGTTTGTTTCTTTCTCAAGCTTTACATTGTATCCAACAAGAGCCAGAAAGAGTGTGACAATGAGGATGGGGGCATGAGGCACTATAGGAATGAACATGGTGTAGTCAGTAGAAATCTGGTAGACCATGGCTGACCTTGAATAAATAGATATTCACTGGTCTGGCAGAAAAAGACAGAAAGAATTCACAAACTTACGTTCTGGAGGAAGACTACATTTTTAGATGGAAATACAGTGGATCACTCTACGGTACTAACTGCAGCACAATACAGCCTCACATATAGAACCATATATACCCTCTGTCTGTCCAGTAAAGTTTTCGGTTGATGGCATCAATGGCTAGACCCTCTGGTGTGTCCATGAATTCGGAAATCACCTTTGTACGGCTGCTTCCGTCCATATTTGCACTTTCTATGCACTTCAGAGCTGTGTGTGCAAAGTAAATCTGAGAATAAAATTGGGCAGATACGTAAGATATATTCACTACATGCTAGAGATTCACAGTTCACTGTTGATTGCATGGATGGAATCAACAGAATGTTACACATTAGTGTCTTGAACTATTACTGTACATTAACAAGCAGATATCTAGTACAGGCATATAGATATAGTATTAGTAGGCTAATGCACAGGCATTAGTAAATACCATTAGTACATAGGCTAGTGCAGAGGTGTATATATAGATAGATAGGTAGATAATATTTGTACATAAGCTAATGCACAGGTATATACCATAGATAAAGTATTAGTACATAGGCAAACGTACATGTGTATAGGTATAGTATTAGCGCACAGGCTGACATACAGGCATATCATGTATGTACAAGTATATATAGTATTAGTACATAGGCTGATGTACATGTGTATAGGTATAGTATTAGCGCACAGGCTCACATACAGGCATATCATGTATGTACAAGTATATATAGTATTAGTACATAGGCTGATGTACAAGTATATATATATATATATATATATATATATATACACACATTGCCTAATGTACAGTCAGTTAGATATATAATAGCACAGTTAACAAATAAATGAGACATGTAAACATAAATACAAAAATATTTTGTCTGACAATAAATAACACTTATTAAATAAATTCCTCAAATTACATAATTTGTGATGGCAGGTGTAAAACATGAAAAATAAAGCAGAAGGAATAGCATAATGATCTACAATGCTATGGTATAAGATGCTATAATGCTGTCCTCCCAGGAGAAGAGGTTCAGTGATGATGTCAGGACCCTGCAGCTACACACAGAAGATGCATGCCACTAACAGAGGTGGGAGGCAGTTTTTAGCAGCTACTGTAAACTTTATTTCCAGCCAATTTATATCACAAGAAAATATGCTGGACACAGTGCTATTTAGGGCCTAACATAATAGGCATGTACAACAGGGCTGCATAGAGCATATAACTCTGGCCATTCCAACCAAGACATTAATTACAAACTTTACGTAGACATTTCTTTTTTTATACTTTTCATCTTCCACTTGATAAAGAATTCCAGTAGTGAAATGCAAACTGTCTTTAGAATGGGACACAAGGGAGTCCTTGAACGCTGGCATACAATATCTAGTATATACTTTTATAACTCTTTTTAATCAAGGCTGGATTAATTTAAAGTTCTAGCGATCAGATAGATAATTGTTGAAATGCTCATCTACTTTGGAATTAATCACAGCACAGGATAGCACTCACTGATGCCACTAAAACTTGTATGTAAATCTTACTACCAGATTAGAGTGCCATCTTGTGGTGTATTATAATATTACAAGCAGATAAATCTGTAGATAAATCTGTAGATAACAGAATTTCCGTTTACAGTACCATAGTGAACTCTCTGTACAGATGTTTTTAACACTTTAGGTTTTCCTCTTCCATTTGTAGTGATGCAAGGGAACAGGTCACTGTTGCGGCCTGCCATATGTCCCCCATTGACTGATGTTTATTTCAGCGCTGCAGGGAGAGGAAGAGCCTGCCAAGGCTCTACGGCAGATGCCAAGCTTAAAGGGGTTCTGCAGTTATTTTAAACTGATTATCTATCCTCTGGATAAATCATCAGCATGTGATCAGCGGGGGTCCGACACCCTGGACCGCCAATCAGCTGTTTGAGAAGGCAGCGGCGCTGGCAGTAGCGCCGTGGCCTTCTCACTGTTTATCGCAGGCCCAGTGACGTCACGACTAATATCACTGGCCTGGGCGGTGCTAAACTTCATTAAAGTGAACAGAGCTTAGCCCCGCCCAGGCCACTGATACTAGTCGTGATGTCACTGTGCCTGCAGTTAACAGCGAGAAAGCCGCAGCGCTACTGCCAGCGCCGCTGCCTTCTCAAAAAGCTGATCGGCGGGGGTCCCGGGTGTCGGACCCCCGCCAATCAGATGCTGATGATCTATTCAAAGTTTAAAATAACTGTAGAACCCCTTTAAATTTGTCCCTGCTATCCCTCGGTAATCAGGATATGATATCATCAGTCCCTCTATTCTTCCAGTCCCTGGTAGCCATTTTCATTGTGGTGTTTTTCTGTTCACATTTCTTGTTGAAATACAAAATAAAAAATAATCTTTTCACCTGCTTTTTTCTGAGCCTAAAAATAAAATACATGCACGACTCTTTGTACATGCCTATTCCAGCTGAGTTGAACATTGATAGAGACAGTTGCCTGTAATGATGAAGCAGAGAGCCGTCTGCTCCCTTCTTCTTCATTCCTCCCCCCTCTCGGCGCTGCACACTGCTGGTCTGTGCAGGGGCGGGGCCGGCCGGGAATCAGCTGTGCTCCTCCTTCTCCTACACACACCAGCAGCTCCAAGTGCATCCTGCTGCTGCTGGGGAGATCAGAGGAACCAGGTGAGTATGTACAGTTAGTTTTTTTAATTCCTGTGAAGGGGGCATATACCTGGGCATCATAACTGTGAGGGGACACATAACTGGGCATATTACTGTGAAGGGTCACATAATAAGGCATATAATTGTGAGGGCACACATATTACTGTGAGGGGTCACATATCTGGTCATAATACTGTGAGGGGTCACATATCTGGTCATATTTACTTTGAGGAGGCACATATCAGGGAAAAGGTACAGTGAGGGGGCATATTACTGTGAGGGGGCACATAACTGGGCATATTACTTTGAGGGGGCACATCAGGGCAAAACTACTTTGACAGGGCACATATCAGGGCAAAACTACTTTGAGGGGGCACATAACTGGGCATATTACTGTGAGGGGGCACATATCAGGGCAAAACTACTGTGAGGGAGCACATATCAGGGCAAAACAACTGTGAGGGAGCACATATCAGGTCAAAACTACTGTGAGGGAGCACATATCAGGTCAAAACTACTGTGAGGGAGCACATATCAGGGCAAAACTACTGTGAGGGAGCACATATCAGGGCAAAACTACTGTGAGGGAGCACATATCAGGGCAAAACTACTGTGAGGGAGCACATATCAGGGCAAAACTACTGTGAGAGGGCACATAACTGGGCATAACTACTATGAGGGGCACATACCTGGGCATAACTACTGTGGGGGGGCACATATCTGGACATAACTACTGTGAGGGACACATATTTGTGAAGGGGGCACAATGTGGACATAACTACTGTGTTGTTACATAAAGGGGGAATAATTACCATGTGGGGGCATTTAGTGAACTGGGTGGGATTAGGTGTCTAGTAATGCTTTGGGTGCAGTTAGAGGCGTGACCTAATGACGGAAAAAAATGCCACGGCGCGCTTCACGCAACGCACATACTGTCCCTCGTCCTTTTCAATAGTTAGGAGGTATGCTATGCCATACTGTCTTATAAGCCTCACTCTTGCTGACTAGTTATTGTGTCAGAACAGTGAAAAGATGGTTGGAAAAGACAGCCAGCTGTACCTGTAAAGCCAGTTTAGAGTTTCAGCAGAGATACAGCCATAGACAATAGCAGTGTGCAGACAGTGTCAGAAAAAAAACATCAGCTGCAGATCAGACAAACACAGCATAGATCCTGATAGCTCTAGGCTCAAACTTGTGGCTGAGTTATGTCTCCACAGCATGCTTTTGATGTGTCACCACTAGAGAGAGCCCTACGACAACTTTGTATAGTACATGAACTTATCAAATGAAATACCAGGACGATGGTATTTTGAAGTAACTTAATACTCAAGATTCTCTAGAAAATGGTAAAGCTTTATACATTTTAATTCTAAATTAGACACCTTCAGTAGGTGAAACTAAGTCAAAACAATGTCAAGCGTCACACAGTTACAGGAAACATCTTGTGCTTCTGAGTTCACCAGGCTTTCTAAAAGATCATCTAAGTCACGATTTGCAAAATATTTCATACTCTGAGCAGCTTATAAGGGCACCTGCAGAAAGAGAGGCTACAAAGGTATACGTGACCTTTATGCAAAAGAAGGCAAAAATAGAAGCCAAAGCTGCAGTAGGCATGGTAGCTGAAGCAGCATGAATAGAAGCCACAACAGACCATTTAGCCCCTTAGATACCAAGGTCAATAGGGACCATGGCATCTTAGCGGTTACAGACTGAGTGAACTCCCTCTGTCTCCCATCAGCACCCCATGAAAGAGATTGTGGGGTGCAAATATTTTGGCATGGCAGCCTAGGACCTGATGAAGGCCCAAGCCTGCCTTCAGTGTTTTCATAGCAGGCTACGTCTCTTTGGCGCAGCCTGCTAGTACATGTCCATATAGTACTGACTATCTTTTGTATATTTATTGTTTAACTATTAGATGGTAGCAGGCCATGCTCTATTTTGGTGAGCTTCCCATAACTACTTTTTTATATTCTATCTTTGGCTGCAACCTGCGGATCATGGACCCATTGAAGTCCATATGCGATGCTGGGTGCTTATGGGCGTTGACCGTGTTTTGCCGATTCTCATTTTGTGGTACCCAAAATGGATGCGACCGTGTGAATGCACAATAAGTGAAGTGAATGTAGACAATCCTCTTGAACACACGAGAAACTGTGGGGGAATTTATCATGTGGGTAATATTTGAAGTCAGTTTTGCTTGAGTCTGCACTGGCATACTTTACAACAAATTTATCAAATATAGCACGTTGTTTGTTAAATTTGCCACATCTTAAATCTAACACTTTTATATAGAAATGGTACTCCACTTTGTTTACGCCACTCCCTACAGGAGTAGGTTTGTGACTTTTTTTTGCATCTTTTGAAAAAACTTCAGTGATAAATCTGGAGTGAAAATAACATACTATTGCTAACCAACACCCTTTTCCCACCTACTTTACAAAACCGGAGTGTGTGGTGTAAAAATTGCAAAATGTTGCAATTTTTTGCAAATAAGCTCCAAAAATTGCAAAAGTCCTACAATACAACTTTTTAAAGCTAGAATTGTGGAGTGCATGACTTGTAAAATTACCTTAATGTGCTATACCAAAACAGTGAAAATATGATTGCTGCAAATGCTCCCAAAAGCGCAGATATTTCTCCAGAGCAACAAGGCACAGATCCTTCTGCAGCACCTTACATCCAAGGTTAGTACAATGCACAACTGATTTGGCATCCTGGCCTTTCTTCACACACCAGAGACCCGCACCTCAGTTAGCTCAGTACACAGAGGCCCAGACAGACGCAAGCCAATATGCCAGACAGTCCCCAAACCCTGGGCAACCTCACAGGTTCAGTTCTACATGTGGTTAGGCCTATGGCCTTTAAACCAACTATTATGCTGATGCCTATGCAGCCCCATATCTTCCTGTGTTTCTGAGCCAGAACATTACAAACAATATGATCAGCACTACTCAGCCAGCAATTCCTTTGCCAAAGTCAGAGAAAACAGACAGATCAAAGTCTGCAAGGTATATGGTCTACCATGATCTTACTAAGACTGGCCTCACCCATTTTGATGAATTGAAATTAGACTTTTTTCATATTGTCCATTATTCTTTTGGGGTTATTGGCATTACTAAATGGGTTCAACTTCTCACCCATTTTGATGACCAGCCCAAGAACTGCAGAGGCTGGAAACGTGCCTCCAGAACTATAGTTGGTGACATTAGCATTTAATCTGCTGAAAAAATATAGATCTGCTGGTCAGGCGCCTTGGCCTAAAGTCTACTGAACATGTCAAGAGACTCAGAGCTTTCTACATTGATAATTCAGCAGCAGGACTTATTGCTGCTTGGGAGAGGGTAGAACAGAGCTATGGCAGTACTGTAGTACTATAGAAAATGCTCTGTTCAAACAGCTTGAAGGTTTTGCAAAAATATCCAGCAAGTGCAGTAAGAAATTCCAAGAACTCCGTGATCAATTCCTAGAGCTTCAGTTGGCCAAGGCATACACAGACCTGGTCACTGCTTGAGGAGTTGCTTGAGGAGTACACTCAATAGTTTCAAAGCTGCCATATGGTATTCAATAGAAGTAGACTACACACAAGTCAAGATCAAAATAGGAACGCCAAGTCTTCTTTACTCCATTTTCCTACTTATGTGAATTTATAAGGAACATTACAGAGGCCAAGAATGGTGCAAGCTTCTCCTATGGTGAGTCAAATTGTCCAAATTGCTTCATCTTCTTCTAAGTATGACAGCCTACTTTATAACTACAGGAAATGCATAGGTCCAGTGTCAGTAAAAACTTTGGAAATCCTTAAGGTATATTGCTTTGGTGCCCACCACACTTTGAGACAGACTGGCCACCCGGATCTAAGATATGCACCCTGCAACTGGGAACTGCAGAAAGACTTAATGGAATTGCATGCCTGTGGTTATTTGGAAAGATTGCAAAGTTAACATACTGTAGAGTGAGATTCAGGGAGGATTACTACCATCATTGCTATTGCCTATACACAACTATTGGGAGAAGCTCACTCTGTAACATACTCCAGAACTGTGCTTATTGTTGCCATATGAACTATTACATCTGTTCAGTAAAGGGAGACTTTATTCATTGCAACCAAATGGGCCTGGTCATTGGCTTCATCAGTCTTCTGCTGGCCCTGCACCTGCCATCCTGCCTTGCACCCCATCACCACTCAATTTTAACATCAAGAGGCACCCCAACCACCATCAGGCAGGAGCAACAATACTAGGGTTTGCGCCCTCCTTTTACTGCATGCGCAGTCCAGAGAGCACTAGAGGGAGAGGGGTTAGCCACCATAAAGGAATATGCCCTCTCTCATCCACCATCACTCCCATTCTCTCCTGGCCTCCAGCAAGCTACCACACCTCCCCTGTGGCCCACTGCATGTCACGCTAACTCCTCTGATCTGTTGCTGTTTACACTGGATATGTTTCTTACAGAATTAAATTCAGAACTCTCCCACTTGTCTACAAAGCTCTCCATAATGCTTCCCATCTCAGTCCTCATGTCCATCTTGTGCTATGCACATGTGCTATGCCAATAACCTACACTCTCATCCTCCCTTATTGCATCTTCTCAATCACATACAGAGCATTGTGTTGCATCTATTTTGTGAAACTCACTGCCCTGATCCACTAGGATTTCTCCTAAAAGTTTGAAAACTCACTTCTTCTAGGAGGCCTGTGTGACATATTTCATGATCCATACACAATTGACTGCTGGTGAGTTCCTGCAGTTTGATTTATATTCCCATGCCAACACAAGGAACCAGTCCTTGGGACAATTTTAGCACTGGATACCTATTGTTTGCTTCTCCCATTCCATTTAGATTGTAAGCTCTTGTGGGCAGAGACCTCTTGTTTGTCTCACTGTTTGT
The DNA here is from genome assembly GCF_905171765.1 of Bufo bufo. Classification (NCBI taxonomy): domain Eukaryota; kingdom Metazoa; phylum Chordata; class Amphibia; order Anura; family Bufonidae; genus Bufo; species Bufo bufo. The sequence continues at coordinate 599,750,989 of NC_053390.1, read as the reverse complement.
TCATTTGTTTTATTTGTCATTGTATGTGTTTGCTACTTGCCTAATTGTAAAGCGCTGTGGAACATGTTGGTACTATATAAAGATCATTATTATAACTATAATACAGACCACATATTTCTTTAGCACTTTAATCAGAATAAAACTGCTGTACATTACATGGAACTAGTAAAGATAACATAGAAGACAGTTTCTAGATTCATACTGCATGATGATGATGATACGCTATATAGTTTCACAGCGGCAGCACAAGGCATTCACTGCTCCAATAAAAAGATCCTGGGTCTGAGCCTCTTGGCTGCCCGGACCAGCTCCCTGCTCTCCTCCTCTTCCTTGTGAGGTCTACTGCCAGAGTAACTCTGCTCCTGCTCACAGGCTGAGGTCTGGTAGGACGCACTACCTTCCCCCATAGGACGCGCGATCCCTCCAGCTCTTCACCATTCAATGGCTGGCAACCAGTGGATATTTAAGGCACCTAACCACTGAGGCAATAAGGTTCTTAGTTTTTTTTAGTTCCTTGCAAAGATGTGCTATTCCATTTGTCTGCCCATATACGACCTCTGCTTATTTTCTGACTGATTTTGTGCAACCTAACCTGTGCCTGATTTACCATTCTGACCCTGTGCTGCCTGTCCTGACCATGGTTCTTTTTCTTGTATTCGCATGAACTCTGCTAGCCCTGACTTTGGCCTTTTACTGACTATGGTTTTTCCTGATCCCTCGGTGCATCACACTGGTGTATCTGACCCCCTTGGGTCAGCAGCCAACCACACCAGTACTATTACAAGAGGCAGTGGTCTGGTGGTACCCTGCAGTGAAGTCCAGATCACTGTATAGGGGTTAAAGGATGGACATCAGGGGACTGCCAGGATGATGCCCTCAGATCTAGCCCAAAGTCAAACCAGTTTGTTGGCACAGTGGTTCCACACCAAGCAACTGCTGTAACATATAGAATGTTGTAAAACAATTATATATTTTTCTTAGAGACACTTCCCTCTAGCATGATTACATTATTGTGTAGTTAGAAGAAGACATGAAACCACCCTCTGCCTCACATTTGCAAAACTTTGTAAATTTGCTATGATATCCCCCCCCCCCCCATTGCTAGGGGAAGAAACACATGTTGGCAAGGAATATGTGCTTACGGGTGGAGTCCACAAGGTGGCAAAGGTTTTTGATGTGGACAGGAGAGAGTGACAGGGCTCTGTAGAGAGATGAGGCAGGGGAACATAAAGTGGCAATGGCTCTATAGGGGTCTATGGAGGAACAAAAGGTGGCAGGGACTCTGTGTGGATAGGAGTGACAAGGGAAAGACAAACTGGAAGAAACTCTGTGGAGTGAGGTTTTTGAAGATAAGAAAGGAAAGATAAGAAAGGAAAAGGGGACAGAAGTGGGGGAGGGGGAGGGACTCTATAATGGGAGATACAGAAGAACAGAATGTGTCAGTGCAGAAATAATTGAGGATAGGGGGCAACACAAAGTGGCAGGGTCTCTGTGAAGAAAAGGGGGAGAGCATGGCATGAGCTCTGTAGGCCTAAGAGGGAAAAGGGGGGTTTCAGCACGCATGCCACACTGCTGTGAGGAGAAGGGGAGAGGAGGAGTAGAACCTTTCCAGAGTCCCACTTTACTTAGCTTTATTAAAGGGAATCTGTCAGCTCCGAAACACCACCAAACTAGAGTATGTGATGTATAGTGTCAATGACGCTGAGTCCATTGATGTAATTTTTATCTTCATACTCACTGTAACTGAGGCTGCTGTGCGCCGCTGTTCCCCTGCTTACCACCGCGGTCCCGGGCGCCGTGCTCAGCGGTGATCTGTGGCCAGAGCTTCCCATTCACCGCTAAAGCTCTGGGCTCTGTTTGTGTAGGTGCTATGGTTCTGAGGATCCGCTCCACAATTTCATCTCAGCCCTGGCCACAGCATGCTTGCTGCTGTTTTTTTGCAGCACTTCCTTAAGGGCTGGCGCACCTCTCTTCCTGGGTTTTATGGGTTAGGTCATGTGATGTAGCTTACCAATCCAATCCCTCATGTGCATTTATAGGTGGATCAGCCCCCTTCCTAGATGCCTCAGTGTCAAGGTCCTTGTGTTTTGCTAAAGATTCTGATACTCACGTGTGTTCCTGACTTGTACTTCATTCCTGGATTCTGCTAACCATCTGATCCCTGCCTGCTTGCCTTGACTCTCCTGTTGCCGACTCGGATTGCCTGACCTGTACCTGTGCCGCCTGCCCTGACCTTTTGCCTGTCTGACTACACCTCTGCCTCATCCTTCGGTCCTGCACTGTTGCTTCTGGTAACAACCCCGCCTGCCTGACTACGCTTGTAGTTCTGGTATCTTTCTCAGGTACCTCCTGGTCCACCTGGACCAACTGCCTTGTGTGCCTACCCTCCTCAAGAGGTAGCGACCTGGTGTTCCCCTCGGGAAAGTCTATCCCCACCATCACGGGTACTGTGAAAAATTGAGTGGTTCACTTAGATAACGCCCTTAGGGGAGGTAGGATACGTGGCACAATGGGTTCACACCCGCTGGTTCGTGACACTTACTTGCATTCTGACATTGTGCTCCCACAAACCAGCAGTAAAATGCATTGAGAGGACTCCTGTGCTCAAACACATAATGGAGAGGACTCAAGAAGGAGCCCTCTCAATGCATTTTACTGCTGGTTTTTAGGAGCACAGCATCAGAAAGCAAGTGAGTATGAAGATAGAAATTACATAACCGGACTCAGCACCACTTACACTATACACCGCTTACTCTGGTCTGGAGCTGACAGATTCCCTTTAAGCTTTATTTTGTTTGGTGGCCCCGTTTTACTAATGTGGGCAGAAGTGTTATAATGCAAACAGGCAGAAGAGGTTTTGGTGACATCAGCAGGCCCCTTTATTTGATGTTTTTAGTCAAGGCCCTGAAGGCACCCCTAGTCGTACTGCCCTGTTCTGGGTTCATGTCATCATACACCTCTTTCCAACACTTCTAATAGGGGTTTGTCCCTGTCAGAAATCTAAGTGCATATTTACACAATGGGAAAGTGATATAGAGGCCAACAATATTACAATATGACACAATAAATCAAGTGAAAAAAAAAAGCTGAAATAAATAGTTTATAGCAGCCATTAATATGCTATATGAAAGTCATACATACAGGTGAAACTCGAAAAATTTGAATATCGTGCAAAGTTCATTTATTTCAGTAATGCAACTTAAAAGGTGAAACTAATATATGAGATAGACTCATTACATGCAAAGCGAGATATTCCAAGCCTTTATTTGTTATAATTCGGATGATTATGGCTTACAGTTTATGAAACCCCAAAGTCACAATCAGGGGGTATGGATTAATTAGCTGACTAGAGTGTGACCCTTTGAGCCTAGAATATTGAACCTTTTCACAAAATTCTAATTTTAAGCTGCATTAATGCAATTCCTTTTACTTTGCATTACTGAAATAAATGGACTTTAGCAGATATTCAAATTTTATAATAAGGATCTCCTACCCTATTTTCCACAGGGTCATAATCCAGAGCCAAGACTCTCCCCATCTGTGAAGCCAGAAGACTTTCATACTGCGTCCCATCAAAGTTTATCCTCCGGATGTCATGTACATTTGCAAACATTAGAAATGGCCGAGGACCTGTACTTGATGCATAAAAACATTTTCAAAGTCGACTATTATACATAACAACATGACTAAAGTCTTTTAAGTAGAGCCATAACAATATATCAATATATCCACTACATACAGTATATGGACATTGATCACATAAGCGAATCTCTAAAGCTTTACTGACCGGAAGCAAGACAGCTTTTCTTGTCCCTCTGAAGATTATAACCTGGAAAACAGTCACATTCCCAGCTGTCATCCCTGGTTCTCCTGCATACCTGGCTACATCCACCATTGTCTGGAGAGGAACAACCTGAAAAAACATCAATATTGTACTTAAGGGAAGAGCACGGGTGCAGCTATGGAGTACACATTAGCAGTGATGTCTCAGGCCATGGCCCTTTTACTTAATGTCAGATGATAGCAACAAAAAAATAAAAAATCCACTTCTTGTGGGAGCCTACTATTGAACCCCACTATTTGTGCATGTTGAAAGGAGAGCCTTCTCCTTGTGCTCTTCTCAATTGTCCAGCAGCTCAGTCCTCACCTTCTCTGTCATATCCCATGAAAACAAAACTTAGGGCCCTACAAATAAAGTTCATTTATTATCTAACTCAGGGGCGTCGCTAGGGCTTTTTGTGCGGGGCCAGGGCCCCGAATCAAACTACCACTGCCCCGAACCTCGGGACTCGGGAGACTGGTGGTGACTGGCTGCAGTGCTGCACACTGCGATATTACATCTATTAAGGCAGCTACTCGGCTTACATCAGCTGCAGCATGACATCTGATTCCTGGGCTGGCTCACTCACACAGCCGGGTGCCGGCGGCGCCAGCGCAATACCGTTGCGCTAAGTACGGCAGCGACGACTGCAGTGGATCTTCTAACCTGATTGGCTGCTGGCTCCTCCTCACTTCTCCTCTTACTAGTTATCCTGTGGGTGCACAGGAAGTCAGGCTGGCTCGGCTGCTCCTCGCTCGTCAGTACTGGGCTGGCAGGAAGTGAGGCTCAGCTCAGCATAGCCTGAGACAGAGTGCAAGCTGTGCAGCCTTGGCTTTTACTAAAACGTTTTTAGGGACCCACAAGAACAGCAGCAGCAGTGGCCGTGCAGCAGGAATATAGAGGTGTGAGCAGGCTCCTGGCCAGGCAGTGTGACAAAAGAGGCACTGCCCCAAGGCCTGAGTGTGTCAGGAAACCAACAGGCAGAAAGAAGTTGCCTGGGCTAGAGGGAGCGATGTTATTTACATGGGACTGTATGTTGGAGGGTGCTCTAAATAGAGAGGGATGTTATTTACATGGGACTGTATATTGGAGGGGGCTGGAGAGATGGTGTGATGTTATTTACATAGGACTGTATGGTGGAGGGAGGAATATAACTACAGGGGGCACTGCAAATCCAGGGGACATTATAGGCATTCTTATTACTACTGGGGGCTCTATAGAAGGGACTTATAGATCCGCCTTATTTCTACTAAGAGCACTATGGAGGGGCTTATTACTACTGAGGGGTCTGTAAAGAGCTTTATTACCACAGGGCAAAAATAGGGGGGCCTTATTTCTACTGGGGGCTCTGTGAGGGTACTATTAATACTGGAGGGCTCTTCTACTATTGGGGGCACTCTTGGGAGCGTTATCATGGTTGGGGGCACTGTGGGGGCAGTATTACTAATGGGGACACTCTTGGGGAGCATTATGACTGTTGGGGGCAGTGTAGGGGGGCAGTATTACTAATGAGGGCATTCTAGAAGGGAATTACTATTGGTGGGACTATGAGGAGCACTATAACTATGGAGGGGGTCTATCTGTATGGCACTCATATTTCTTCAGGATAGTATTTGGGGGTATTGGGGAGCACAGTGAGCAGCAGGATAACACTGTGGGGACTCCAGGTTGGGGGATGATGACAGAAAAGTGATGAAGCTAAAATGTCTGTGTGTCACACTCTGCAGAGACGAGGTGTGGCTGAAAGAAGTTGTATGGACCAAATGGAGAAGATGATGACAGAGAAGATCTACATCAGAGGAGACGTCACCTGGAGGCCCTGGATGTGACAGGTATGTGCTGCTGTATAGCAAGTACAGCAAAATGCGGTGTGGGGGGAGGGGTGGGACTTAGAGAATTGGGCAATATTGATTGGGACTTGGGCCTAGGATCTTTTTTGACCCTAGCAATGCCCCTGATCTAACTTATCCCTTATCGTTTGAGGTCAATATCCAGACCAAACTGTAAAGCATGGAGACACTATAATGCAATGCTTCTAGATGTGAATATCTCAATACTGCAACATGCACTGTGACCACAAATCCTGATATGCTGCCTGCTGCTTGCAAAATCAGAGGTGCACAGCAGGAATCCAATCAGAGGTTTTCATGGTATATTATTCAGTGATTCTCCTCTAGAAGAACTGAACCCAGTATATGAACCCAGAATATGTAATAATGGAAATGATACATTATATACAGTATATATATATATGTGCTGTGTCACATAACCTGGCCCTCCTCCCCTCTTTGCTGTTGGTCCTGCGATGCGCTCCATTGGATGACGCTGCGGTCCATGGAGTTGGCACGTAGGAGCGCGGCGACGTCGGGGGCGGGACCAGTAACGTCTGACCCGGAGCATGCGCGCTGCAGACTGAGGGACGCCAACGCCGGCTTGTTCTATGGGTCCATGAATGGTGAGCTTCAACAGGTTGTTTTTAAGTTTAGATATGATGCAGCTGCATCACAAATAAAAGATTTTAACTCTTTATGCACGGAGCACATAAGCACTTTATGTACATCTTGGGGTTAGGTATGCAGGGGACATAAACTCTTTTTAAACTAGATGTACGTACATATATTGATTGAAATGCACATATCTATTGTAATCATGGATGATCACTATTTGTAATTTTTATATCTTTGTATGACTCTTTTGCAAATGTTTACTATGCACAAATGTCACGTGACGATGGAGTTAGAGATCATGTGACCTGATTGATGACATGTGTAATCACTGATTGTAATTGTTTTGTATTGGATTGTGGGTATATATACCTGGTTGTATACACTGTTATGTAGCTTGATAAAGGCCTCATTGAGCAGGCCGAAACGTTGCCGGGATTAAAGTTTTTTGGGGTCTTCACCCTGTCACCTTAAAGCTGGAAGTGCTGCCTCGTCATTTGTAAAGTATATATCTTGGAGGAGGGGCCGGCCTCTGTGAGGAATTGCACCCAGTGCACAACGTCTGACTGTGCTGCTGCAGTATTTGGGATTTTATATATATATATATATATATAATCCAGAAAATGGACGGCACTCCAGTTAGATGAAAAAAATGTGTGATTCCTTTATTCAACCATTCAGTGCACCGAATGGTTGAATAAAGGAATCACACATTTTTTTCATCTAACTGGAGTGCCGTCCATTTTCTGGATTACATTGCGGGGTAAGAAGTCTATTCCCTAGGATCGTGCACCCTATTTTACTCTTCAATAGCCAGTGCCGCCATTTTTCTTCTATATATATATACTGGCAGATCATTTGGGCAAATAATACATCTAGAGTATTCCTTTTACTGTACCTTTGCATGTTTTGCCATCACTTTCAAGAACAGACCCTTCAGGACAGAAACAGATAGGTCCTCCAGCTGTCTGTACGCAGCCATGACTGCAGTTCCTGTTGTCCTGTGTACATGGTATCTCATCTAGTAGATTCAAACACAGATATCTCATACTTCTTTCATCACTAAAATGCTTTTTTGTATTGAAAATTTCAGTCAAGTAATAAAACAAGACACACATAGGCACACACTGATATACTTGCATCTTGGACTACGTTCATATCTGCATCTAAGGCTCCATTAGGGGCCTCTGTCACAGAGTTTGTCAAAAATAACAGACAGAAAAGTCCTGCATGCAGGACTTTTTTCTCCGCTATAAATTTTTTTTCTTCTCCCGAACGAAAAAGTAACGGATCGCATTATAATTAATGGGATCTTTTAAGGCTCCATTCCTGTCAGTTATGTGCAGAATCTGGAAGTTCTCAGCTGTCAAGTCTGCAAATCAGAACATGCAAATATTTGCAACAAGTGAATGGAGAAGAAATGTGGATCATAATAATACCATGATAAAATTACAGGTATGCCATACACTTTTTATATAGAGACTCTATACACGAATGATGGAGGCACCAAACCACTGGGAATGAGAGCACACAAGAAGTTGGCAGAAGCTAGGGATTAGGCTACTTTCACATCAGCGTTTTGGCATTCCGGTTTTGAGATCCGGCAGATAATCTCAAAACCGGGTCAAAATGGTTCAGTTTAGGGCCAATGTATTGTGAATGGGTATGCTCCGTTCAGGACACATCAGTATGCATTCCGTTCCGGTAGCATTCCGCAATCTGCGGTTTTGTGTTCGGTCATTGAACCAGATCTGTAATTTAAAACAATGCAAGTCAACGGTGCCAGATCAATTTTTTTCAGATCCTAGAAAAAAAAAAAAAAGGATCCGTCACTCAGTGACTTACATTGTTTTTAGTGACGGATCCGGTTTGTTCCATTTCAATTTAACACAACCGCATCCTGACGGAACGCATCCTGATGTGTTAAAACCCTTTTGGTTCAGTTTAAACTGGAAACCAAAGCGCGGATGTGAAAGTGGCCTTATTATCCTCGTATTAAGGTCCCTTTACATGGGACAATATTACAGCGTTCTTTCTCGACAATCTGCTGCTCGATAGTGGAGGAAACCGCTGTATTTACGTGCAGCGATTTCCTCCAGAGATGGGTAGTAGTGATCGCTAATGCCATCACTCCTCCCCATAACAACTCATCGTTTCCCGGCAGCAAATCGTGATTCCACAGCACAATCTTCTGTCGAGAAACAAAGATTTTTGTGCTGCACTAACAATCCAATTATTAATTGGGTAATCAGTGGTACATTTACACCGTTAGATCATGATTAATGAGCGTTACTATGAACGCTTGTTAGCGATGATCTATACGATTCTCTGCCCGTGTAAAGAGCCCTTAAGTCTTCATGCACACAATCGTATCCATATTTCAGTCCACAAACCATGGATCTGCAAAATACAGATTCCTTCTGTGAATATTTTTCTCACTTCCATCAAAACAAATGGCTATTCTTGTCTGCAGTATGGACCAGAATAGGACAATTTCTATAATTTGTGGAATGGCCACACAGATCTGGAAAAAGTACAGATGTGTCCGTGGTCCTATAGAAATGTGTGGATCAGTTTACTAACTGCAAAAAATGTAGACAGCCCACAGATTAAAAAAACAGCTGTGTGCATGAGGCCTTAAGGGTATATTCAAAGTGCAGGTTTTGATTTATTTTGATGTTTTTGAAGTCTAAGGCCTCATGTACACAACCACGGATCTGCTTAATACAGGCCTTCCACATTTTTCTCACCCACATTACTAGCAAGTACTATTCTTTCCCGCAGTGGCGTACATATAGAAGTAAAGGGCCCCATAGCAAGGATCAAACCAGGCCCCGCACACAGGACTGAAGGATTTCCGCCTAAACCCCTTTCAATGACCCTTGGGCCATTTTTTCCACTGCCTTGCTTGCTAAAAGTTCTTTCTTTAGAGGGCAGAGTCCTGACCAAGTTTTCACCTCCAGTAGAAGAGGAGATAATCCCAACTAAGACTGGGCCCCCTCTTGGCCTGGGACCCATAGCAGTCGCATGGTCTGCCGCTATGGTAGTTACGCCTCAGCTTTCCCGCCATACAGATAAGAATAGGACATGTTCTATAAGACACACGGATGAGGACAGCATACAGATGACATCTGTGTGCTGTCTTTTTTTTTTCAGACCCATAGAAATGAATGAGTCCGTGTGCAATCTGCTAAATATGAGGATCAGACATGGATACAAAATACGGTCGTGTGCATTAGGCATAAACCAGGTGTGGATCATAAAAGGAGAAAATGTATTAAGGACGGGTACTACCAATCCTGGTTTTGGCTTTAAAAACTGCATAAAGAAACCTATACAAAAGCACCATGTAAATATACCCCAGGCTCTGGAATTGCTTTTCCTGCCACTGCTTATATAAATCCATTAGAGTTGTCTGCACTTGTATTTGTATTGGGACATCAGTTAGATCTCTACTTATTGAAAGTCTAGTTCCTTATACAATAACTGTGAAAAATAGAAATCTATTTTGCATCCTGGGAAACACAATCACTTGACATAGACTGCGTCTGCACTGTAAAGGAGAAGCTCTATTACATCACAGGGTCCATTTAAGACTTTTTATACAAGGGAGTCTGCTGCGTGTCTAAACGTACTAGTGCTGATGCAGTCAGTTCCCACTATTTTACAGCTCGCTGAAAAACTTTATGAAATGCTGTTATTCTAATACAGAAGCCGCTTCCCTAGATATGAATCTTTTGTCTTAGAATTAATTGATGCCAGGTACGTTACTATAATAGCTGCCTAGCCTGCGTGTAAAAGAATGGCTAGTTAAATATGTGTCTTGGAGCTAATACCATTGTGTATGTTTCCGGCAATTTCCCGTGCTCATCTGAATGACATATTACGGCTGCCTGACTATGCCTGTAAATCACAGACAACAAAAGACACTCCTATTAAATGGCAATTCATTTGGCTGTTGAACATTTAGGTAACAATAAAAGCTGCATTTACTAGAAATCTCTAATCTTATAGAAGAACTTATTTTTTTGCTAATGCACGTTAATGAGCAAGTATGTAGAAGCCAGTCATAAATGTGTAATGTGTTATCCCTTTTATTGCTCGCAGTTACTAGAGTGAGAGTACTCCTAATTTAACATAACTGACAGTTTCCTATGAGGCAGCCAATTGCATTAAACTATTTCATTAATGACTGCAATAATTGCAGACTATAACCATAGCCATGAGAAAAACAGATTTACTCCAATTATAAATTTATTTACACATTAAATAATTTTAGTTCTGCTGGGTATATACAGTAATGGGGCTAAAACATGCTAAATAAATTGCAAAAAGTATACACTTTTCATCTTTTTTCCACCTGTCAGGTTTCCGGATTAGGGTTGAGAACCGTCCAGAAATTTCTGGACAGTCAGTAAAAATAGGCAACTTTTTTTTTTTTTTAAATAGAGGCGTCCGTGAGCTTCTTCAGGCTGGTGGTATTTGACCATGTCCCGGATGCAGTTTTGGAAGCCACAATCAGGAGTGGATCATAACAGGAGAGAAAGTATAAAGGACAGATGCCATCTGTGTTCTGTCAATGATTTTCACAGACCCATAGTTTTCAAACACAAGGATTTGTGAATAAACACATTAAAACCAATGGCTGTGTGCTATCTGCGGAAAACAAGGATGTGGGAATAAGCCCTTGTATAAGGCAATCAGGTCAGTTCAGCTGTATGGGGCTTGCAGAAATCCATGTGCTTGTCTTCAAAACAAACCCTATTTAAAGGGATGGACCTCTCTGCCGCATATGAAGACACCCGCAGGGTATTCAGTTTTGGAAGCCAAAACCAGGAATGAATTAAAAAAAGAAGAGAAGTCATATCTGACCTTTCTCTCCTTTTATGATCCACTCCTGATTTTGTCTTCCAAAACAGCATCAGGAAACCTAGATGTGTGATTGTACCCTTAAAGGGGTATTCCCATCTGAGACAATGGTGGGCTTTTCGCTAGGATATGTCCCCATTGTCTGATACGTAGGTGGTGGGACCCGCACCTATATCAAGAACGGAGCGGGGAAGGTGGTAGCTGGAGGACCCTGGGTTTCCACAGGTCCGGCCACCACTAAGTTCTTTGCTCATAGAAGTGAATGGGAGGGCACCGATGGAAATAGCTGAGCCAGCGCTCGGCTATTTTCGGCGGCCCCATAGAAATGAATGGAGGACAGCTGCACATGCGCAGTGCGCCCTCCACCAATTTCAGGGTTCCGCACCCATCAGACAATGGGGGCTTATCCTAGCGATATGCCCCTATTGTCTGAGATGGGAATACCCCATTTAAGAGCTTTGGACTAATACTCTCTGCCAATCCTAAGGCTACATCCACATCTGTGATTGTAATTCTAGTATTCTGTTTTGGCATAGGAACAAAATACTAGAACTGCTGAATCCGGCATATATCAGACACTGCCAGCAACCGACGGATTCCATTCACCATGATGGGGTCAAGATCTGTCAGGTGCTGGTGGTGTCCTCCATATGCCGGATGCGGCAATTCCTGTATTCTGTTTCTATGCCAGAAAATAATACCGGTATTGCAAGCACAGATGTGGACGTAGCCTAGACACAGAAAACATCCAAAAGCAAAGTACAATAAATGTTATTATAATGAATCCATAGAGGCAGCAAGAAAATACTGGCAGTGCCATACATACCATGACATGACTTCTTGTCGGGGAGAAGGACGTAACCTCTGGGACAGCTACAATAATAGGAGCCTGGGATATTTTCACAGCCGAGAGTGCAGCCATGACTCCATAAGGCACATTCATTAATATCTAATGACAGAGAAAATTAAACTTCAGCAGTTTTGATTACATACCTGTTCTTCAGTCCACAAAAGATAAAGATAACAGCCTGTCTTCTCTGTTTTCCTTCCATTTTAAATATGTTTAAGTTCACCTGAATGTGAAAGTCTACAAGACCACCTTTAACCTCATCCAGTAAACATTTCGAGCTGAACAGCTGGGATTGTTCCCCTCGGTAGTAATATTGCACATCATTCACCTTTCCTGGAATGCTGCAACATCCAGCAAAGTACAGAACCCAATCATGGGCCTGCTTTCATAAAGTGTGCGGTAATATACAACTGTGGGGCAGATTTACTAATGGCAGGCTCACAGTGAGGCCCCTTTCACACGTCTGTGATGACATCCATGACAAGATAGTCAGTGGTTCTTCCGTGAAGGTGTCTTTGAAGGATCTGTGTGTCCGTTTTTGGCCATGTGTGTGTCATCTGTATTCCATGGAAGACTGCTGCGTTGAAAATTAGTTTCCAGATCATAGCAGCGATCCATGAAAACTACTGACCAAACATGGATATGCCGCAGGTTTAAAACTTCTGCAATCTGCAGGAATAGGTCAGGTGCCTGGTTCTCACAGGCAGCAGTGGACCATGAAGAGAAAACAGAATCATGAATCCGGCAGCCCCTCCATCGTGGAAGAGCTTATCAGGCCCAGATCAATACTGTCACCATGATTGGCAGTTTTACTCTAAAGCTGGAGAAAATAATCCCAAAAGATCTTTACGTCTACACAGCGATTTTGGGTGTTACACGTATCGCACGCCTGCAAGTAACGGAGTGTAGCAGGGCTGCCATAGGAAAGAATGGGGTCGTAATGCAACGCACATGTTTGCTGGGACCACAACACTGCAGCAAATGTGCGAGTTGGACCTCATGCACACGACCGTTGTTCACTTCAATGGGGCCACAAAAGATGCGGACAGCACTCCGTGTGCTGTCCGCATCCGTTGCTCCATTCCGCGGCCCCGCTAAAAAAATATAGCATGTCCTATTCTTGTCCGCGCTTTGTGGACAAGAATAGGCATTTATATTGACAGAAGCCTGTTCCGTTCCGCAAATTGCAGAAGGCACATGAGCGGCTTCCATTTTTTGCGGATCCGCGGTTTGCGCACCGCAGAAAACGGCACGGTCGTGTGCATGCGGCCTTGTGCTGCGAACCCATTCATTCCTATGGCAGAATCATTGGTCATCATTTTGGAGCATTCCGTTCTGTTCAGTTTTGTCCCCATTGACAATGAATGGGGACAAAACTGAAGCGTTTTTTTCCAGTATTGAGCCTCTATGACGGATCTCGGAAAACTAAAACGCTAGTGTGAAAGTAGCCTTAGGCAATTTTCTTGTTATAATTATTGAATCTTTCACATCACCGTTTAGCTTTCCATTCTCCTGATCCATCAGAAGAAGAGAGAGAGGGAAAAAAACAGGATCCTGTAAAAAAAACAGATACGGTTGTATCAGTAGTCATCAGTTTGAGCCATTTCCATCTGAGACCTGTTTTTTTAGACAGAAACAAAAGTACTGCATGCAGGACTTTTTTTCCCGTCTTAGGCTACTTTCACACTTGTGGCAGAGTGATCCGGCAAGAAGTTCCGTCGCCGAAACTGCCTGCCGGATCCAGCAATCTGCATGCAAACGGACAGCATTTGTAGACGGACCTGGATGCGAATACGTCTCACAAATGCATTGCAAGAACGGATCCGTCTGTCCGTTTGTAATATGGACAAACGGATCAGTTTCTATTTTTTTCACATTTTTAAAGGTCTGTGAAGGATGGATCCTGCATTGCGGTATTTTTAATGCAAGGCAAGTGCATGCTGCAGTATTATCTCCGTCCTGAAAAGTCAAAAAGACTGAACTGAAGACATCCTGATGGATCCTGAGCGGATTTCTCTCCATTCAGAATGCATTAGGATAAAACTGCTCAGTTATTTTCCGGTATTGAGCCCCTAGGACGGAACTCAATGCCGGAAAAGAAAAACGCTAGTGTGAAAGTACCCTAAAAAAACGGATCTCAGACCGAAATGGCTCAAACGGATGACAACTGATAACAGGATCTGTTTTTCTACAGGATCCTGTTTTTTTCTCTCTCTCTCTCTTCCTCTGACGGACCAGAAGAACGGAAAGCTAAACGGTGATGTGAATGCACCCTTAGCTGGTACGTTTACTACATCATTGTGCATTTCAAAAGGACAAAGCCTTATTTTGGCCTTAAAGAGGACCTGTCACCAAAAAATGCAATGTAATCTGACACACAGTTTCTTTTGAATGCAGAAATACTCCAAATGTGGTCATAAAAGCTGTTTGGGGAAATGGCAGTGCTCAGAAGAAAAAGAGCGGCATCTGAACTTTGTAAGGCTACTTTCACATCTGCATTTTCCTTTCAGGTTTTGAGATCCGGCAGAGGCTCTCAAGACTGGAGTAAAATGCTTTAGTTTGGTCATTCATTGTCAATGGGGACAAAACTGAACAAACTGGAACGGAGTGCATCGGAATGCATTCCTTTCAGGGGTGTTGCGTTCTGTGATGCAAGCAGCGGTTTTGTGTCCGGCGTTGGAAACTGAACAAACCGAATCCAGCACCAAAAACCATATAAGTCAATGGTGCCAGATCCGTTTTTTTCAGACACAAAAAAAGGATCCAGTGTCCATTGGCTTACATGGTTTTATTGCCGATCCAGTTTCTCAAATTTCGATATAGTACCACCGGAAGTGTTCTGAACGGATGCAGCTGGTTGTATCATTTGAATTGATGCATTTTACTGTGGTTTTGAGATCCCCTGTCCAATCTCAAAAGCGGACAGCATAAACGCAAATGCGAAAGTAGCATAACATGGAATTTGCTGAAATGGTTTATAAGAGCCATAACTTTTTATTTTTTTGTTGACTGCTGTGTGCGGGTTTTTTTTTTTTTGTGGGATAAGCATTAATGTTGAGCTCACCATGCCATACATTTACAGCATGGAGCAGGAAGGAGTTAAAGGCAGCCTGTCAGTAATTTTGACCACTCAAAATACTGAAAGCACAAGGAAGGTGCTGGTGAGTTTTCATTAACAGGAGTAGAGTGAATATAACGTTTTATTTTGCTGGCTCTGCTTCTGCAAGTGCACCGGAGGCGGAGCTTCACTGTGAAGTGCTGTCTACATTGAGCTGGTTCACAACCAAGAGACCACTACAGCTGTCACTCAGAGCAGTGGGGAGGGGCTGTGAAGCAGCTCAATGCATAGAGTCCTCCACAGTGTACGTTGTGTACAAGTGTACTTTCAGGAGTAGAATAAAAGTTCATATTCACACTAGTCTTGGTAATAAACGCTCCATACAAAAATGTTTGTGTTGCTCTCCCCAGCCCTATCTAGTGCTGTCAGCAGCTTAGGATAGTCAAAGCTGCTGTCAGACACTCTGATTAATTATATATAATTTTTAAATACTCATGTATAACGGCTAAAAAATATGGTTACCTTGTGGGGTTCAGACCTATTTTGAAGCCTATTGTCCCATGTAATTTATTGTTACCTAGCAACAACATGGTATATCTCACCTTCACAGTGTTTGCCATCATAAGAAAGTTGAAAGCCTTCGTTACATCTGCACTGCTGGCTATCTCCGTTGATTTGGCATACCCCTGTACAATGATCATTCACCAAAGTGCACACCTCTGACCCTGGAATGAAAGAATAGATTGGAATAGTTCAGAGAGTAGTTCAATATGGTTGTCCCTGACCCCCAAAATAAATCTCCATCTTTTATCGTCACATCATGTTTAGGTTGATCATCCTGTTCTCATCAATTTCTTATAATATCTTTAAAGTGGTTGTAGCTTTTTTTCTGATACAGACCTCCAACTCCCCTGTCTGCCTAGATTTAAAATATAACATGCAGCCGCCACCAGGGGGAGCTTAAAGGGGTGGTACCATCTTGTACATTGGGGGCATATCGCTAGGATATGCCCCAATGTCTGATATGTGCGGGTCCCACCTGTGGGATCCTCACCTTTCTTTAGAATGGAGCCTACAAAGTGCCAGAGGGTGCGCTATATAATATTTTGCCATAAACTAATAAAAGTGTTGTGGGAGTGTCCAGAGACTCAAAAAATGTAAATGACCTGAATCATGACATACTAGATGAACATTTCGTCTACCTGGTATCTCCATGACTTACAAGCACTCCTCTCTAATTTTTATCTTTTGGTCACATGAGGGATCACATGACCATCCCTTTATAGATTAGAGAAGATGGCTCTGTAAAACGTAGAATAAAGGCATGTAGCGACCCAGTACAGTTTGTATACAGTGATGTTGTAAAGTGTGGAGAAGCCCTTTCATGCCATTTACGGCTTATTATTGTATTAAGTTGTGTTTTTTGGGTTTATGTATGGAGAAATGGGTACACTAAGTGGGTATCAAGTTGTGGGCGCCATTATGAAGAAAAGGTCTGGCTGCGTTACCCACATCTCATTGTTCGTAGTTCTGCAACGTCAAAAAACTGTGCCTATGAGGTCAGGAATTGCATGTGCTGTTGAAAAGTTTTGTGTTCTCTTGCTGATGGTCTGCAATGCATCCTTGACCCTCCCACCTCATGGAATTACTCCTACCTGGTGCTGGACCTTATAACATCACAGGAGGTGGGGCTTTAGCATCCAGCAAAACATATATTTAGTACGTGGTCTAACTTTTTTTTAACATCCATTTATATGAAAAAAATGTAAGCTCTGGGCACAGAAAACGCACCAAAACTACAGGTACAGTCTGAACCACGGGTGTAGCTATAGTAGAAGCAGGGCAAGCAGCTGCTACGGGGCCCAAACTCTGAAGGGGCTTGTCTGGAAGGAGGACTGAAAGATTTTATTGTCAGGCCCCCTTAATAGTATTATACAATGACATTATAGACAATGACAGTATATACATTGATATGACATACAGTATATACATGTAGAAAACACAGGAGGAGGGGGTTGATGGGGGTGCCCCGTTTAAAAATTTGCTCTGGGGCCCAGTCAGTTCTAGTTACACCACTGGTCTGAACTAATACAATTATGTGGTCTTTTGCAGAACTTGACTGTAGGAAATTTGACTGGATGGCAGAGATGCAGCGAAACCGCACCACAATCACAGAAACAGTCTAGACAGTCTCTAATACTGGAACAGCACATATTTGCAACACTGGAGTGGAGACGTTAGGAGAACTTGCGGGTGGGACAGTGGAGAATGCAAGAACAAGGCAGGCAGGAACCAAGACGGTAGAACGGATAGGCCAGACAGACTAGGAGACATGCAAACACCTTTGCTGTTCACTGGGAACCTTAAGCTCAGGCACCCACTGCCTGCCTAATAAGCCCAGAGATCTTCAGCCATTGGCTGGGGAAGGAATTGCCCTCCAAGAGGCCACAGGTGAGCAAGTGCGCGTTGTAAGGGAATGGAGACTATAGCAAAGGAGACAGCAGCTTTCAAAGGACGCAGGGCAGCATGGTAAGTAAAAGGACAGCAGCGGGCACGGACTGCTGGCCTAACAAAAGGTAATGACAAAATGTACATTTCCAACTAGCAGAGAGGATTTCCCTGCCTGTCATACAGCAGACCATTCCATAATCCACACACTAGCACAAAAGTAGTATCAGTATAACACAAAGAAAAATAATAGTGGCCACAGAGTCAAGGTGGCCATATGGATTGTTCAGATAAATTATGTTAAAGGATATGTATGCATTTTTTTTTAATGATTGCAGGTTATTCACTTTTGGCTAAAAGTCATTTTTTCAATTGGCCTTTATTAAAAATATTGAGCCGTTCTATCACAAAGGGATAACTGTTTTTCTAGCTGTGTGAATCATACCTTCACTTTGTGCCAGTCATCTAATAAACCTTATCACTAAACTACTAAGAGATTCTAAACACTTATTCAAGCCACATTCTTACCAGTAAGATAAGAACTGAGCTATAATGAGTGTTTATAAGGTCAGAGAGCAGAGATAAGGAGTCCGTCTGCTCCTGGTCTGATGGAAAGGACAGAAAATTCAAAGGAGGCTACTAGACCATCTCAGCTCTGTACAGAAAAAAAGGAAGCCATATTTTTAATAAGGACCAATTTAAAAAAATAGTTTTAGCTCAAAATGAGTGCAATGCAATCATTTAAAAAAAAAATTGCCCCCAAAGACTTTAAATTAGTTTGTACTTAGAGCGAATTAGGCTACTTTCACACTCGCGTTTTGGGCGGATCCGTCATCTGTTACAATAATTCAACCGCATGCATCCGTCATGAACGGATCCGTTTGTACTATCTGTAGCATAGCCAAGACGGATCCATCATGAACTCCTCTGAAAGTCAATAGGAGACGGATCCGTTTTCTATTGTGCCAGATTATGTCAGAGGGTTTTGCTGTCCGCTTGACGAAACTGAGCCAAACGGATCCGTCCTGGCACACAATGTAAGTCAATGGGGACGGATCAGTTTGGCTCAGTTTCGTCAAGCGGACAGCAAAACGCTGCAGCGTTTTGGTGTCCGCCTCCAGAGCGGAACGGAGACTAATCGGAGGCAAACTGATGCATTCTGAGCAGATCCTTTTCCATTTAGAATGCATTAGGGCAAAACTGATCCGTTTTGGACCGCTTGTGAGAGCCCATGACGGATCTCACAAACGGAAAGCCAAAACGCGAGTGTGAAAGTAGCCTTATTGAAAAGTTCAATTCGGCTGATTTGCCGAATTTTACAAAAATTGCAATGACAGGGACCTGCGATAGAGCTGCTCCCCATAATTGTACCCCTCAGATGCCAAATTCACATATGATAGCAGCATCTGAGTGTAAAAACAGTGTAAAATTAACATAAAAAAAATTTGAATCAAACTCGCGACAGGATTCTCATACGTCACGACGCACAGGATTTGGCCCGAGATCTTTAATCAAGATGGCGGCTGGCGGCCTGTTGCGGGCAAATGGAGGTGGTAAGTTTGAATTTTTTTGTATTTTATACTATTTCAGGTTAAATCGATTCGCTAAATCGAAGCAGGAGGAAATTCGGCTTTGAGGCGAATCGAATTTATCCAGAAATTCGGATCTAATTCCACTTTGTTGGATTCAATTCGCTCATCTCTATTTGTGCTCTGTTCTGTAAACATGGACACATTTTTATACAGAAGACTCACAGATGATGTCTGCATACTGTCTGTCTTTCTAGTAGATCCAAGCACTTGAGTGAATAAATCTTGAGGGGAAATCAGAGCAGGATTTTGCCAATTATAGCATGCACCATCTATTGATGGGGATGCCTTCGGACTTGTACAGTAGATTTAAGTACTGGCAGCTATATAAAGGCAAAAAACCCAGAAGTGTGCACTTCCTGGAAAGGAACGCCTCCCCTTGGCTGAGATTGGAGAAGGAGTTCTATTGCAGTAATAAGCCAGAGCCAGTACTAGGGCCCTAGGCTTATTACTGGCATATTACAATTGAGGCCTGCACAATTGAGGGGACAGCACTGTATTGGAATATACAGATTTTTGTATATTGTAACGGATAAAAGTCCACATCTTTATACAAATTGCAATCTAATGATTGCATGTTGGGGAAAAAATATTTAAAAAAGTAAGAAAAAATTAAAATTCAAATCACTCCTTTTTTCTTAAAATTAAAATAAATAAAAAATAAACATCATAGGGCATCGCAGCATCCCAAAAATGCCATACTATAAAATATAAAAGAAATTAAAATCAAAATGGCTGATTTACCGTTTTTCATCGCTTCTTCTCCACCATAAAATTTAATAAAAAGGATCAAAAAGTTATACACCCCAAAATGATATCAGTAAAAAATACAGATCTTTCCGCAAAAAATGAGCCCTCACACAGCTCCATAGACTTAATTATAAAAAAAAGTTGTGAGGGTCAGAATATGGCCATGACATAATTTTTTCTAATTATTTTTTTCAGTATTAAAACACAAGCTACAAACTATATAAATGTGGTGTTGTTGTAATCCTACTGACCCAGAGAATGAAGGGAACTGGTCAGTTCTACCACATGGTGACTGCCCTAAAAACAAAACCCACAAAACTAGCGACTTGCATTTTTTTTTCCAATTCCACCATGTATGGAATTTGTTTCCAGCTTCCCACTACATCATAAGCAATATTAGATGGTGCCATTAGAAAGTGCAACTTGTTTCACGAAAAACAAGCCCTGATATGGCTATGTGAATGGAAAAATAAAGTTATGGCTCTGGGAAGGCAGGGAGTAAAAAACACAAAATCATTTTAGGAAGGGGTTAAAATTGCACTCGGTTTTACTGGGTTTGCTGCAGTTTTATTATGTGATTATTTGCCATGCTTTTTTCCAGGTTAAAAATGTAAGAAATGTATTTCACTTGTATAAATTGAATGGCCAATAACCACATTACACAATCACAGCAATCCTGGTAATACTAAGTACATTTTCAACAGCGTTTTTTACCGCATGTTCAAAATCATTTTATGAAGCTACTGTATACTCTCAATAGGCAGTTTTAGCCAAACTACCCGTAATAGGGGTGTGAACGCTAAACATTTCTAGCGGAGCATACAGTGGCATGCAAAAGTTTTTGCACCCCTGGTCAAAATTACTGTTACTGTGAACAGTTAAGCAAGTTGAAAATGAAATCCAAAAGGCATAAAGTTAAAGATAACACAATCCCCACTGTATTCTAGGCAAAAATATCTTTTATTCTATTTTCATCTTTTACATATTTAAAATAACAAAAAAGGAAACGGCCCAAAGCAAAAGTTTGGGCACCATGCATGGTTAGTACCTGGTAGCACCCCCTTGGCAAGTATCACAGCTTTTAACAGCTTTTTGTAGCCAGCCAAGAGCCTTTTAATTTTTGCTTGAGGGATTTTCATCCATTCTTCCTTGCAAATGGGACTGTAGGGGCCATGAGGTAGTCTGTTGTAGATTTTGAGATGAGTTTAGGATCATTATCCATTTGCAGAAGCCATCCTCTTTTCAACTTCAGCTTTTTTTCACAGTTGGTGTTATGTCTGCTTCCAGAATTTGCTGGAATTTAATTGAATCCATTCTTCTCTACCTGTGAAATGTTCCCCGTGCCATTGTATTACAAGCTGTGATACTCGCCAAAGTGGGTACTACTAGGTACTAACCAAGCAGGGTGCCCAAAATTTAGCTTTGGGCCCTTTTCCTTTTTTGTTATTTTGAAAATGTAAAAGATTAAAATAAAAAAATAGTTTTTGTTTAAAATACAAAGGTAATGTGTCATCTTTAAATGTATGCCTTTTGGAGATCATTTCATCTTCAACTTGCTTAACTGATAAGTAATTTTGACCAGGGATGCCCAAATTTTTGTATGCCACTGTAAACTCTAAAGACAGCCCAATATCCTGAAATGTTTGTGCACTTTGTCAGTGATGTGGTGGCTCTGCCTCAGTGAGCAATGGGTTGATTTTGGGCCTCTGCTGTTTGACTACCCATGGTATTGGGGAGAATTCTGTCCTTGGCACAATGTTTTTGACAGCAAAGTTCTTCTATCGTCTTATCTTTAGGAGGGCGTTTGAGAACATAAAATCTTGGAGAAATCATGTTCTTGTGTCCCTTTAGTCGGGGTCAGGGACATAAAAAACAAAGCATCAGTTGTGGCCAGTTAGAAGGCTATTACTGGCATTTGACCAAGAAGTTATTTGACCCAGTTTGTAGAGATAGATTGCAGAGTTTTGAGATGTGCAAGGGTTTGCGTGAACCACGATGAGCCAGGGGAGCACTGATGAGAGAATGAGACAATGATTTGGTCAAACCACACAAAAAAGGGTGTCTAGCGGGTGTAAACCATGTTGGGACAACAGGAGCTAATCAGGTGGAAAGCAACCACTATCAAAGAGCAGTTGTGGGTGTGTAGCATGCAGAGAAAGCGGCCATTACACATGCTATGTCTTCTTAACCAGAGCTGTTCTGAGAAATATTTCAAGTGTGTACTTCTATTGTGGAAGCTACTCAATAAAGTTTTAAAGTTGTATTGCAACCACGTATCAATGACTGGATTTTTCTAGTATCCTCCCAGTCACTATCCAAACCCATTTTGGGATCTTACCAGTGAATCATACAACACACTCCCCCTCTTGCCCAATGAAAGACATCTAAGCAGTCCATTGGGGGTTTCCCATAAGAAAATGCAGACTGTTGACTTAGTTTCCAGTAAGGATCCAATCACTCTGTCCAAGGAGTTCGTATGTTCCACTTGTATTTGCATGGGTTTTCTCTGGATACTTCATTGTCTACCAATACTGATATGTTAACATAGCTCTACCATACGGGTTCTCTTTTGTGACACCACTATCCATCTATTGGCTGCTGTTCGACCATATTACTGTCAACAAGATATAGGGCCCAATCCTGACTTTGCTTATGATTTCTAATTATGCCCCTGCATGGTTGTCTGTGGAATATGCTAATGTGGCAGATACATTCACTGCTGGCTCCTTTCTGAAACATAACATCGTTTTTGCTTAAAAAGAATCAGAACATTGCTAGACAACTATTTTGTAATATTCAGCAGAGAGATTAGCTACAAGCTGGTGATAGCAATATGTTAACTTACCGGACCTGGAAGGAAAGCTCGATGTCAGCCGAGGGATTATTTTTATATCTGAGATGTCCACCATGGACAGTTTTAAAGTGATTATTACATTTTCTTTTCCAGTGTATTTACTTAGAATCTGGATGGAAGATTTTCTCTCTGTATAGTAGATGTGATCTGAGAAAAGTGAAAGTCCCCAACTGCTTTGTCTTGAAAAACTATAGAGTAAGAAACAAAACGTATTTCTACGTCATTACTAAATTTATATTATCTGATCAGCAAGGATCAAAAACTCATTTAAGGGCTTATGCACACGAATGTGTGCCGCCCGTTCCGTGCATTGGGGACCGCAAATTGTGGCTGCCGCAGAATGAATAGGTCCGTGATCCATCCACACCGCAAAAAAATTGAACGTGTTCTATTTTTGTGCAATGCGGAGTCACGGACAGAAAACCACAGAAGTACTCCATAGTGAAGTGAATGGGTCCGCATCCGTGATGCGGTGCACAAACGGCCAGTCCCCGTATATTCAGGACCCGCTGTTTTCGGGCCGCACTACAGGCCCGGCCGGCACATGTTCATGTGCATGATCCCTAAGGGTGGTTTCACATATGCCGTCTTTTAAACCTTTTAAGGACCAGGCCCATTTTTGTTTTTGCCTTTTTGTTCCTCCTCAAATTCCAAGAGCCTCATTTAATTCACATAGTCATATGAGGGCTTATGTATTTTTTAATTGCAACATTTAATGTACCATGTCATGTATTGGAAAACAGGAAAAAAATATTTGGGTTAAAAATGACACGATGTCCTTATTCTGCGGGTTAATATGATTAAGGCGTTACCACATTTGAATAGTTTTTATTATGTTTTATTACTTAAATCAAATAACATCCTTTGAAAAAAATCTAACTTTTCTTTGCATCACCATATTCTGACAGCCAGAACTTTTTTATATTTGCGGGGGAACTGTAGTTTTAATTGGTACCATTTTTGTGGTACGTATGACTTTTTGATTACTGTTATTCAATTGTTTCCAGGGGACAAGATTACTAAAACATGGCGAATTGCATGTTTTTATTTTTATTTTTTGTTTACCGCACAGGAAAAATATTTTTATAGTTCAGAGATTTTTGGACGCAGCGATGCTTGTTATGTTTATTTTTTATTGTTTATTTATTTTTATATATAAAATTGGGAAAGAGGGTTATTTGAATTTTTAAAATTTTAATATTAATTATTTGTATCTATTTTTTATTACTTAATAACTTTTAGCCCCCTTAGGGGGCCATAACCTGCAATCTTCTGACTGCTTTTTCCATACACTATAATAGAGAATTATTATGGTATTTGCGATTTTCATTGACTGCCTGTGAAGCTTGTGGACAGCTTTACAGACAGCTTACCATGACAGGCCTGGAAACCTTTAGGCCTCTTTCACACGGGCGAGTATTCCGCGCGGATGCGATGCGTGAGTTGAACGCATTGCACCCGCACTGAATCCCAACCCATTCATTTCTATGGGGCTGTTCACATGAGTGGTGATCTTCACGCATCACTTGTGCGTTGCGTGAAAATCGCAGCATGCTCTATTTTGTGCGTTTTTCACGTAACGCAGGCCGCATAGAAATGAATGGGGTTGCGTGAAAATCGCAAGCATCCGCAAGCAAGTGCGGATGCGGTGCAATTTTCGCGCACGGTTGCTAGGAGACAATCGGGATGCAGACCCGATCATTATTATTTTCCCTTATAACATGGTTATAAGGGAAAATAATAGCATTCTTAATACAGAATGCATAGTACAATAGGGCTGGAGGGGTTAAAAAATAAAATTAAAAAAATTTAACTCACCTTAGTCCACTTGATCGCGCAGCCCAGCTTCTCTTCTGTCTCCTTCTTTGCTGATTGCAGTAACAGGACCTGTGGTGACGTCACTCCGGTCATCACATGATCCATCACATGATCTTTTACCATGGTGATGGATCATGTGATGGACCATGTGATGGCCGGAGTGACATCACCACAGGTCCTGTTACTGCAATCAGCAAAGAAGGAGACAGAAGAGATGCCGGCTGCGCGATCAACTGGACTAAGGTGAGTTAAATTTTTATTTTTATTTTTTAACCCCTCCAGCGCTATTGTACTATGCATTCTGTATTCAGAATGCTATTATTTTCCCTTATAACCATGTTATAAGGGAAAATAATACAATCTACAGAACACCGATCCCAAGCCCGAACTTCTGTGAAGAAATTCGGGTTTGGGTACCAAACATGCGCGATTTTTCTCACGCGCGTGCAAAACGCATTACAATGTTTTGCACTCGCGCGGAAAAATCACGCATGTTCCCGCAACGCACCCGCACCTTTTCCCGCAACACCCGTGTGAAAGAGGCCTTAGTGAAATTGCAGGACTCTTATTGAAAGGAAGAGGGAGCCCCCTCCCTCTGCTCAACCTCACAGAAACCGCGATTGCCATTGACCACGGCATCTGAGGTGTTAAATGACTGGTTCCGGTGCATAATTATACAGCCGGCACCCACCATGTATGGAGTGGGCTCAATGCAGCAGCATAATGTATGGCATTGTGCATTAAAGGGTTAAGTGCCACAGTTTTTGTGTCAGTTTCTCATGCAGTTTTTTGAGCTAAAGCCACAAGTGGATTCAAAAGGAAGGACTTATAATTCTCCTTCCTGCTGGATCCACTTCTGGCTTTGGCATTAGATTGGAGCTGTGCCCTTTTGCCTACTGAGCCCCTGAGTGTCTGTCCAGGTTGCACATATGGTACAGTATGTCTGCTATTGCCACACAATAAATCCAGCAATGTTTTCTCAGTGCTTTAGCAGTAAAGTGGCTGCATAGAAAAGCCAACGGTTGTTAGACATTTAGCTATCACGTATTTCATGTGCACACAACATGCTTACAGATATCACTTACTGGCCTATTTTCTTGATTACTGTTACAGAGTCCCCATAGTAAGTACAAGTGCCAATGCTTGATTCTTCACCTTCTTGTTTAGATAAGATCCAGTATATTTTCTTAGTATCTATGTCCAGTGCAAGGGCTTTAATATCCCCCCTCATTTCAGTAACAGCAGTTATGGAGGTTGCATTCAGATTAGATCTTTGAATCACTGACACCGAACTACCAGATGTCCAGAAGAGTAACCTAAAAGTCAAAATCATTGATACCAAAGTTACACAGGAGTATATTTTGCATCTTAAAGTAATCGACGTCCAAAAAGGATAAACATATTTAAGTATACTTTGCAGTTTTAAAATGTTTACTAATTTGTTGCAATATCCAATATGGCCACTAGTGGGCAGTAGAAACACATTGGAAACGACAAACCAAATGTAATCATTTTAGATTTTTTAGATAACAAGAATGTTCCAATGGAATTCAAAAACTGTCATAAATACTTTATATAACATGCTGTATTATATTCTGTTTAGGCAATCAATTTAAGTTTTATTGTTGCTCTTTTTCAAGTCATATGTCATTATACGTTATAACTACTATATGACTATAAATAGAAATAACTATGAGATACTAGAAGAAAAACTAAGGGCTGTAATATACCAACAGATTATCTGACCAATTTTTGTTCAATCAGACTAATAGTTGGTGTGTGTGACAAAAGATCTGTGTGTGTAATCTGCCATCTGACCAATGATTGGTCAGAAAATCTGTCAGATAATCTGTTGGTTTAATACAGCCCTAAGACCTGAAGATCATCTTCAAGACCCACATTAAATATTCTAGATGCAACGATAAGCTTATAAGATATCCTATCCTCTGGATAGGTCATCAGTACCTGATTAGATGTTTAACAAGGTACCGGCACTCCGTTGAGCATCACTGCCTTCTCCCTGCTCACCAAGCACAGCACTGTACATTTTATAGCGGCTGTACTTCGTACCGCAGCTCAGCCTCATTCACTTCAATGGGGCTGAGCAGAGCCTAGGCAATGTGACCGATGAACGTGATGTCACTAGGCCTAGTGAAAGCAGCGAGAAGGCCGTTGCACTCACAGGAGAGCCACTGCTTTCTCAAACAGCTGATCGGTGGGGGTCCTGGGTGTCGGACCCCCACCAATCACATACTGATGACCTATCCAGGGGATAGGTCATCAGTTTTAAAGTCTCAGAAAACCCTTTCAAAGTGGTTCTTCCACCTTGTAAATTTATAACCTAAGCAAGCAGGATAGTTGTTTCATCACTGTTCCCTTACTAATGACTAGAAAAAGGGTCCCAAGTCTATTGCTCCTCCTTACCACCATGGCCACGGAGAAGAGAAGCTGAATGGAAACATCCAAAATAAATGTAATTTAAAATACGATGTAAATACTTTTTAACAACAAATCATTAAATAATTAAGGTCTAAAGTTGCATATACCCCTCCACTGGATCAACAGAAATGAAGTTGGGGTGAACTAAACCTCTCAAAAGGGTTCTAGCTTTCTTTCCACTCATGCCAGTCCACTCTATGGTTCCCTTTTGCTGGTTAGTCCAGAAAATGTTCTTGTTTTTGCAATCCACTGTGAATTGTGTGGCTCCTTGTATTACAGCACGCATTCTCTGAAATACAAAAACATCAGTGTTACCGGTAAGTGAAATATTAGTAATGCAAGATCTTTTACTACCTTATTAAAGACCTTATTTAGCCTTCAAACTCTGGAGAGTACAGGTTCAGATACAGCAGTTTATGGAGACCTACTTACAGGCAATTCACCTAAAGAAAACAGTATACAGCATAATTGACCAAGAAAGACGGCACTTTCTCCTCTCTACATAAATGAGAAAAAGTCAAAAAATGTAATAATCTAAAGTTCCTGGGGCTTTATATTTCGAAGGATTTGACTAATGTATCTTATGTGGTAAAGAAGGCTTTTCTTTTTGAGGAAGTTGAAGAAAGCTAAACTTTCATCCCAGCTTTTAGTGAATTTTTATAGTACTTCCGAGTTCGGATACAGTCAGGGGCATAGCTATAGGATAGGTGGTGTAGAGGTAGCAGTCGCTAGGGGGCGAGGGGGCTCAAAGACCCTTGTGCAATATAAGAAGACACTGGTATTATAGGAAAATGCTGGTCAAATTACACATCTAGCTGGTGGGAAGGGGTTAGGTCAAACATTTGGCATGGATGGGGGGTGCCTTTTCAATTTTTGCCTCAGGCAGCACAAAGGCTATGTGCTTCCCTTCCCCTGGCCACAAAGCACTGAGGGAAGGGGGGCCCATGCTGAACTCTTGCACCAGGACCCATGAGCTTTTAGCTACGCCCCTGGATACAGTATACACTAGCCGTCTGTATAAGAGAGATTGCAGTATAGCTAAGGATTCAACCCACACAGGTTATGATTTGTTTTATTAAAATCTGGCAAAAGATGGACCTTCAAATAGATGGAGGAACATTGTATCAGCTAATATGGCTGTTTCCTCATCTTCTTCTTTTTGCACATATGCACAGGCACTTAGGAATTCATGTACAGTCGTGGCCAAAAGTTTTGAGAATGACACAAATATTAGTTTTCACAAAGTTTGCTGCTAAACTGCTTTTAGATTTTTGTTTCAGTTGTTTCTGTGATGTAGTGAAATATAATTACACGCACTTCATACGTTTCAAAGGCTTTTATTGACAATTACATGACATTTATGCAAAGAGTCAGTATTTGCAGTGTTGGCCCTTCTTTTTCAGGACCTCTGCAATTCGACTGGGTATGCTCTCAATCAACTTCTGGGCCAATTCCTGACTGATAGCAACCCATTCTTTCATAATCACTTCTTGGAGTTTGTCAGAATTAGTGGGTTTTTGTTTGTCCACCCGCCTCTTGAGGATTGTGAAATAACTTGTCCTCCTCTGTGTTTAGGACAGGTTCTGTGTGTACTAATAGGACAGCGGCCATTTTATTTCTCCTAATGATTGCCTCCCAGACAAAACGAGCCATTACAACTAATGAAAGGTATTTGGGAATATAATTATAATAAAGTAATATTAAAGTATTTTCATTTTCTAAATTCCTGGAGAACCCCTTTAATGTACACTTATAGTGAAATATAATTATATGAATTAATGGTTTTATATGACTTTATTATAGAACTGTTTTGCCAAACTTGTTTCCAATACTTCATTCCATATCTGGTTATTTGCAAACTTAGGAAAGGGATAAAGCTACTGTAAAAAGATACGGCAGCAGACATTCATGTGCAGCAGCAAGTTTTATACATTGCTTTCTCCTGATCTGCTTCAGGAAAACTATCCAGTCATCATTATCTGCTGCATGACAAGTGTAACACATGCGTGCCAAAAAGGGCTGGGAAGAATGTGCTCCTATGTAAGACATGGAAGAGAAGCATATACACAGCAGTTCCCATGCTCAATGAGCACCGATCAAGAGTACATTTGTGCTCATCATGAGCGAGAACGTTCCTTCAACTACAATAATTTTTTATTGATCAATGAAGTGAACATGTATACAAGTCTTAGTAAGATTTACATCTGAATGATGATGCAATAATGTTGAATACCTCTACATTTATAGTCCAACTGTACATGCAATCATTAATTTTATTCTTTGATTAATGACAATTTACCTCACGTTTAGTTTTATTTAGAAATATCCTCTGTATAAAGCCTCTCTTAGGATCAAGCCAGTAAAGTCTTTGTTCTTTATGATCAAAATCCAGCAACACTGATGATCCTGCGCTGGCCACTATTGTCTTGAGATTAGTACCATCAATGTCAATGCTGAGAATATCATTTCCATGGCTGAATAACAGGAAAGGTGTTGGACCTGAAAAATATGGATGGTCAAATTATACATTTTTACACAATATGTGCCAAAATGTCTTGGTTCATGAACATGTAATGCTCAGTCTGAGGTACAAATCCCCACATAGTATGTAGTGTATAGGGTCAGATTGGCCACCACAATAATGCAGCCCCCATCCAGCAGCAAACCCCAATAATATGGGGTGCACAACAGTCCCCTATATCCAAGAGGTACAGCTCTTATATATTGCTAATAGTACACCTTACAAGCACCAGTGCAGCCCAAATTAAAATGGTGGTATGATTTCTCTTAGTGGTGCAACAAACTGTAATAAAGCTGGGTTCACACCTGAGCGTACTCTGTTGCGCTCTGTATGCGCGATTTTATCGGGCGTTTACATGCGTGGCTGAAGAAACAAGCAAACGCCCATTGTCACGCATTCCCGTAAGTCTATATACGGGAACGCGCGACATTATGCCCCAAAGAAGCTCCTGTACTTCTTGTGGTGTAGGGCGTTTTACAGCGCGTTTGTACGCGCTGTAAAACGCTCAAGTGAGGACCATGCCCATAGGGAATCATTGGTTCTTGCCTGTTGAGCGTTTTACAGCGCATAAGAACGCGCTGTAAAACACTCAGGTGTGAACCAGCTAATCCTTCCCTGATACAGGGTCCTTGTGGCCAGTTGCAGAGCCACTATGACACCTACTGGCATAAGTCTATGGTCTACCTTGAAGCTTCCCAATCTAACATCCACAAGAAATATCCATAGCATTCATTGCCCATAACATCAGTCTCAGAATCCTGGGTCAGCTGAGGCAGAAAAAAAGAAGCACACACTCCAGGTTGTCAATAGCACAATGCACTGTCACTGCTGAACACATACACCCAACCACACACTGGCAAGTCGGCAGATTTCACACCCTATGCCCATGTGTTCTCACATCTATTTGTGGATCAATCACCATAGTGGCCCCACCAATCATGGTGTCTGGGACCATATTTACTAGGGATGAGCGAATCGACTTCGGATGAAACATCCGAAGTCGATTCGCATAAAACTTTGTTCTAATTCTCGCGAGACTTCGCGCAATAACTTCATAAATTGATTTCTACTGTAAAAAAACATTTCCCGAACTCGGGTTCTGTTCCAAGGTACCACTTAGAACCTAACCCACCCGATTTTGGGAAATGTTTTTTTACAGTAGAAATTAATTCATGAAGTTATCGCGAATCAATAACTTCGGCTCATCGGAGCCAATACATTCTAATACTGTACGGAGCTCTTGCTCCGTACAGTATTAGAACGAAGTTTTATCCTAAGTCGCTTCGCTCATCCCTAATATTTACCCAGTGCTATGCTGGTTGGGCATGGCTGAATAAATGCACTGGAAAACCACTACAGCGTTACCTAAACCCCATAGTTATGCATAGAAATATCAGCACCTGACAGCAGGGCCAGCCCTATTAAACCAGGCATATTTCCTGGTAGGGTTGATCTCGCAGATTAAAATTATTCCTGTCTTGTGAAAATTGGTTGCGGTTTTCCAGAGAATTTTTTTTTTGCTATTTATGCAAATGAGGGCTTCAGTGCACCTCTTCTTCAATATGCCATCATATTCTAGCAATATGCCATCACTTTATTAGATGAGATTAGCTCTTTAATGGTAGAACATACACTGCGTGCAGAATTATTAGGCAAATTAGTATTTTGACCACATCATCCTCTTTATGCATGTTGTCTTACTCCAAGCTGTATAGGCTCGAAAGCCTACTACCAATTAAGCATATTAGGTGATGTGCATCTCTGTAATGAGAAGGGGTGTGGTCTAATGACATCAACACCCTATATCAGGTGTGCATAATTATTAGGCAACTTCCTTTCCTTTGGCAAAATGGGTCAAAAGAAGGACTTGACAGGCTCAGAAAATTTAAACATAGTGAGATATCTTGCAGAGGGATGCAGCACTCTTAAAATTGCAAAGTTTCTGAAGCGTGATCATCGAACAATCAAGCGTTTCATTCAAAATAGTCAACAGGGTCGCAAGAAGCGTGTGGAAAAACCAAGGGGCAAAATAACTGCCCATGAACTGAGAAAAGTCAAGCGTGCAGCTGCCAAGATGCCACTTGCCACCAGTTTGGCCATATTTCAGAGCTGCAACATCACTGGAGTGCCCAAAAGCACAAGGTGTGCAATACTCAGAGACATGGCCAAGGTAAGAAAGGCTGAAAGACGACCACCACTGAACAAGACACACAAGTTGAAACGTCAAGACTGGGCCAAGAAATATCTCAAGACTGATTTTTCTAAGGTTTTATGGACTGATGAAATGAGAGTGAGTCTTGATGGGCCAGATGGATGGGCCCGTGGCTGGATTGGTAAAGGGCAGAGAGCTCCAGTCCGACTCAGACGCCAGCAAGGTGGAGGTGGAGTACTGGTTTGGGCTGGTATCATCAAAGATGAGCTTGTGGGGCCTTTTCGGGTTGAGGATGGAGTCAAGCTCAACTCCCAGTCCTACTGCCAGTTTCTGGAAGACACCTTCTTCAAGCAGTGGTACAGGAAGAAGTCTGCATCCTTCAAGAAAAACATGATTTTCATGCAGGACAATGCTCCATCACACGCGTCCAAGTACTCCACAGCGTGGCTGGCAAGAAAGGGTATAAAAGAAGAAAATCTAATGACATGGCCTCCTTGTTCACCTGATCTGAACCCCATTGAGAACCTGTGGTCCATCATCAAATGTGAGATTTACAAGGAGGGAAAACAGTACACCTCTCTGAACAGTGTCTGGGAGGCTGTGGTTGCTGCTGCACGCAATGTTGATGGTGAACAGATCAAAACACTGACAGAATCCATGGATGGCAGGCTTTTGAGTGTCCTTGCAAAGAAAGGTGGCTATATTGGTCACTGATTTGTTTTTGTTTTGTTTTTGAATGTCAGAAATGTATATTTGTGAATGTTGAGATGTTATATTGGTTTCACTGGTAAAAATAAATAATTGAAATGGGTATATATTTGTTTTTTGTTAAGTTGCCTAATAATTATGCACAGTAATAGTCACCTGCACACACAGATATCCCCCTAAAATAGCTAAAACTAAAAACAAACTAAAAACTACTTCCAAAAATATTCAGCTTTGATATTAATGAGTTTTTTGGGTTCATTGAGAACATGATTGTTGTTCAATAATAAAATTAATCCTCAAAAATGCAACTTGCCTAATAATTCTGCACTCCCTGTATGCCAAAACAATGTCCCTTTGGATATGCCATAACATTATAAGATGGGAATGACCCTTTAATGGAGCCAGATATGCCAATAGGATGTGTCATCATATTCTGCTCAATGGGAGTATGACCTCTGAAATGCCGTAATCAAAGGAACAATTGGAACCAATATCTCCTTGTCTTAAAGGGGTTGTCCCCCTGAATAATTTAGTATAGCCACAGAGTTATTTACTGAAATCTATCTGTATAGCGCCACCTGCTGTTTGCCTTTTTTCTAATTTCTCTGTGCAGCTCACTGAGACTGACATACATGCTCAGCTTCATCCTTCAAATGCCACCAGCTGCAGCAGAAAGGACATGTTCTCTGAGAAAGTGCATGCCCCCGAGAAGCCAGCTTGAAATAAATCTAGCAGAGCAATTGCAGTATTGAATGAGGAGGCTGTCATGTACTATATGATGTCTGGTTTTACTTTTTTACATTATTCATGGGATAACTCTTTTAGGCTTAAAGAATTATACCCATCTAATTCATTGGTGTTATATCGG
Organism: Bufo bufo; assembly: GCF_905171765.1. Classification (NCBI taxonomy): domain Eukaryota; kingdom Metazoa; phylum Chordata; class Amphibia; order Anura; family Bufonidae; genus Bufo; species Bufo bufo. The sequence goes on along the minus strand of NC_053390.1, from coordinate 599,717,801 downwards.
TAGGATATGCCACCAATGTCTGATAGGTGCAAGTCTCAACTCTGGGATCCACTGCTCTTTCCAGAACGCAGCCCCCAGAGGGTAAGGCGAGTGCACATGTGCTCTCTATTCACTTCTCTGGGAGATTTTCGGAAGACCCATAGAAATGAATGGAAAGCGCATCACACATACATGTCTATCTCTCCATTCACCACTATGGGACTGCCAGAAATAACCAAGCTGGTGCTCTGCCGTTTTCACCACTCCCATGGCAGTGGATGGAGGGTGGCCATGCTTGCACGGTGCTCTCTCCTTCACTTAGGAGTCACGTTCTGGAGATAGGAGCATGTCCCAGAGTTGGGATCTGCACCTATCTGACATTGATGGCATATCCTAGTGATATGGTAGAGATATATTGGAAAAGCACACCATATGTAGGGTGCGGTGCAACCAAAAAGGATTCTTCAACCCTACTTGAGTATTGAATGGATTCAGTGCACACGCCAATGTGGATCAAAACGATGTATTTTTTTAAAGGGATTCTCTCACCAGGTTTCACCCCCTCCAGATAAAAATATGGTTATGTTCAGGGAGCTTTAACCATTCCTAATGTGGTCTTATAAATGTAATCTGTAGGCTCATTTTGCTAAAAATACGCTATTACTAACCTGTCATTCATAAAAATAAGGTGCCCAAGGGGATGTAAATGGCTCCAAGCTGCCGCCTGCACCTGCTGCCGTTCGTGCCCAGCGCCTCCTCATAATCTTCTGTGACGCCTCCTGCTCTCCCTCCCCCCCTCCTCCTGCTGTAAGATTGCTGTGACGTCTCCTGCTCTCCATCCCCCTCCCCCCTCCTCCTGCTGTGACGTCTCCTGCTCTCCCTCCCTCCCCCCTCCTCCTGCTGTGACGTCTCCTGCTCTCCCTCCCTCCCCCCTCCTCCTGCTGTAACATCGCAATGTTACAACAGGAGGAGGGGGGAGGGAGGGAGAGCAGGAGACGTCACAGCAGGAGGAGGGGGGAGGGAGGGAGAGCAGGAGGCGTCACAGAAGATTATGAGGCGGCGCTGGGCATGAACGGCAGCAGGTGCGGGCGGCAGCTTGGAGCCATTTACATCCCCTTGGGCACCTTATTTTTATGAATGACAGGTTAGTAATTGCGTATTTTTAGCAAAATAAGCCTACAGATTACTTTTATAAGACCACATTAGGAATGGTTAAAGCTCCCTGAACATAACCATATTTTTATCTGGAGGGGGTGAAACCTAGTGACAGAATCCCTTTAAACTTTGATGAGAAATTTGTACATAATTGTGTCAGAATTTTATTTATTTTTTAAAGTGGAGAAGATTCATAATTTATAGAATTGTTTCTCAGCATGATGACGATGTTTCGGTCAATGTGGATTTTGATCCACATTGGCGTGTGCACTGAATCCATTGAATATCCTAGTGATATGTCACCAATGTGTGAGATGGGAATACCCATTTAAGTTCGGCCAACAGCTCTCCTGATCCTTCCATACATACAGTATGAATGATCGTCTCGGCATGCACATGTAGGTAAGATGCCATGCCCATTAGACAGTTGGCCAAATCCACCAAAATTTACAGGTTCAGCCAACATAGATCTAATGTGTATGACCAGCTTTACTCTTTACGTTAGTGCTCCCAACCACTTGCAATATTGGAAGCTGGAAATAAAAAGTGCAGGCTAAATAACTGGTAATGACCTGCTTCCACAGAACAAATATTGCAGCTGGTGGAGGTATTACATATTTTAAAGGCTACTGTGCTGCATATTGTCTACACTCAAAAATGTAGAGTGGGAATATGTAAAAAATGTACACATTGCTTACGTAAATTGCAAACATATGCTGAGCCTGTCTATTCCTCCCAAGAAAAATGAGATCTGGAAGCACGGCATTCACAAGCCTTACTGCACTACTGCCAGTGAATGCCAAGATAGATAGTAAATAATATGAGCAATAGTACCACTTTGCACACATGTCTTTTCTTAACACTATGAAGTTACTGGGCCACATATTTGGTTTTTGTAGTTATAGTAGTGGAATGATACAGAATTAACACATGTATTCCATCCTGTTAATATACAGTTGCAAGAAAAAGTATGTGAACCCTTTGAAAGGATATGGATTTCTGCACAAATTGGTCATAAAATGTGATCTGATCTTCATCTAAGTCACAACAATAGACAATCACAGTCTGCTTAAACTAATAACACACAAATAATTAAATGTTACCATGTTTTTATTGAACACACCATGTAAACATTCACAGTGCAGGTGGAAAAAGTATGTAAACCCTTGGATTAAATAACTGGTTGAACCTCCTTTGGCAGCAATAACTTCAACCAAACGTTTCCTGTAGTTGCAGATCAGACGTGCACAACGGTCAGGAGTAATTCTTGACCATTCCTCTTTACAGAATTGTTTCAGTTCAGCAATATTCTTGGGATATCTGGTGTGAATTGCTTTCTTGAGGTCATGCCACAGCATCTCAATCGGGTTGAGGTCAGGACTCTGACTGGGCAACTTCAGAAGGCGTATTTTCTTCTGTTTAAGCCATTCTGTTGTTGATTTACTTCTATGCTTTGGGTCGTTGTCCTGTTGCAACACCCATCTTCTGTTGAGCTTCAGCTGGTGGACAGATGGCCTTAAGTTATCCTGCAAAATGTCTTGATAAACTTGAGAATTCATTGTTCCTTCGATGATAGCAATCCATCTAGGCCCTGATGCAGCAAAGCAGCCCCAAACCATGATGCCCCCACCACCATACTTCACAGTTGGGATGAGGTTTTGATGTTGGTGTGCTGTGCCTCTTTTTCTCCACACATAGTGTTGTGTGTTTCTTCCAAACAACTCAACTTTGGTTTTATCTGTCCACAGGATATTTTGCCAGTACTGGTGTGGAACATCCAGGTGCTCTTGTGCAAACTCTAAACGTGCAGCAATGTATCCTCCCATGAAATCCATTCTTGTTTAGTGTTTTACGTATCGTAGATTCGCTAACAGGTATGTTAGCATATGCCAGAGACTTTTATAAGTCTTTAGCTGACACTCTAGGATTCTTCTTCACCTCATTGAGCAGTCTGCGCTGTGATCTTGCAGTCAGCTTTACAGGACAGCCACTCCTAGGGAGAGTAGCGGCAGTGCTGAACTTTCTCCATTTATAGACAATTTGTCTTACCGTGGACTGATGAACAGCAAGGCTTTTGGAGATACTTTTATAACCCTTTCCAGCTTTATGCAAGTCAACAATTCTTAATCGTAGGTCTTCTGAGAGCTCTTTTGTGCGAGGCATCATTCACATCAGGCAATGCTTCTTGTGAAAAGCAAACCCAGAACTGGTGTGTGTTTTTTATAGGGCAGGATAGCTGTAACCAACACCTCCAATCTCATCTCATTGATTGGACTCCAGTTGGCTGACACCTCACTCCAATTAGCTCTTGGAGATGTCATTAGTCTAGGGTTTCACATACTTTTTCCACATGCACTGTGAATGTTTACATGGTGTGTTCAATAAAAACATGGTAACATTTAATTCTTTGTGTGTTATTAAAAAAAGTAGTAAATGAGGCGCACAGGAACACACAAAGACCAAGCAGAGGTGCACTCAGTAAAGTGGACTCACCCAGTCCACTAAAAATAACGTGCAACTTGTGATAAATGAACTGGGCACTCTCAGGATACAGGGATCACATAGATATTTATTAATATATAAGGCAAAAAACGACAATAAAAGAGAGAATATGGCCCTCCTGTAGGAAAGCTATGTATAAAACAACACTTGCTCACTATAACCGGCACTCTGACTCTAGATGGATATTATAAACTACACATGGCATATTCTAACATTAAAACGACAATAAAAAGGTACATCATAGATTATTCACACAATAAAAGAATCGCACAATTAAAACGCATATATATCGCAAATGCTGAATTTTTACTGGGAAAACTACAATTGCGAGTTGTTCCCCAACTCACTGGCAAAGTTCTGAAGCTCCAAGGTAACAGTTAGAGGCACCGTGACGTGATAGTCCCACAACAAAACAGGTATAGCGGCGTCCCGCTCTATATTCAACCAGTAGCGTCCCACTGGGCTAATAGCATTTGAGTCTTGTTAAATCTCTTGTCAGCAAATATTTGATGAAAAAGATAGTCTTACCGGAAAGGTTCTCCTCACCACTTCGCTGCACACCGTCGCTCTGCTGGGTCGTGTTTTTAATTACCTCCAGGCTTTTTTGAGCGGTCAGGTTGTTAAAATCCCACGTAGGTAAAAGTTTGGCATGTGCAGCCCGGTCTCTGCTGTAGGCTGTCACGGATTCTTTATACTTGAACCTTATCGTGGTGTTTAGCAGTATGGTGCGAGGTTCCGGCACTATCTAATGGTCCTCACTCCTTAAAAATTCGGGGTCCTGTTAGAGCTAGACGCGTTTCGGGGCTTAAGATTGCCCCTTCCTCAGTACCTTGGAGCTTCAGAACTTTGCCAGTGAGTTGGGGAACAACTCGCAATTGTAGTTTTCCCAGTAAAAATTCAGCATTTGCGATATATATGCTTTGTGTGTTATTAGTTTGAGCAGACTGTGATTGTATATTGTTGTGACTTAGATGAAGATCAGATCACATTTTATAACCAATTTGTGCAGAAATCCATATCATTCCAAAGGGTTCACATACTTTTTCTTGCAACTGTATATTACTATGCTACTGTATATTTAACTGTATCATTGTACCCTAATAGAAGAGCAGAAGGCTGTAAGGCTCTCAATGCATTAATTGAAACCAATAGATATCTTTAATGAGGACAACTTAAACAATACACAAAAATAATATAAATGTAAAATAAAGCAAAGTTAAAGTATAAAATGTACCATTCTAGAGAATAACGCTAAAATAGGTAATATATATTCATTGTGGATCCAGCAGCTAAAATGATAATGGAGCCATCATAAAATGCCACACCTGGATACAGTAAGCAGTTCCTTCATTGATACAACTGCCCAGGGTGGGCATTGTACGGTGCATGCCTGGGCTCAGTTTGCAGGTGCAGGATTTCAGGGAGCTGAGACAGTAACGTAAGGAGGATACTGGGCTGGCTTATAGCAAGACAAGGGCGAAGTTATCAGCAACTAGTGCCGGGGTGCTTGGGCACTTGCAAGAATGGAAAATGCCCCAGAGCATTTGCAAGCTCATTAGCTTGTCACTTTAAAGTTCATTTTTTGAACATCGCAGCCACAGACAAGAGAAAGAAAGGTACCATTTGTGAATTATTTATATCACCTACAGTGCAATGAGGATATATAATATATCTGTTGTGGCAGGGTGACTGCTAGAGTAGAATATTTATGACACTAGAAGAGTAATGTTTAGTCAAACAGAAAGTAAGCTCTGCATCAAAACTGTTCGGGATAGGTGCAAAACCCCCAAAAAAGGATCTGGTTTGCTGGTTTGGGGAAGATAAGAGTGGGCTCCCAAATGCACCACTATTCACCCCACCCATGTTTTCAGCTGATTAGGCCCATTAGTCTTCACCTAGGTTAATTTAAGAGGACTGAGCTCTTCCTTGAGTGCTGCTGCTCTACTAAAGAAAAGCAATGCCAAACCTGAGTGAAGCTACATTTCTATGGTAGAAATTGCATACAGCATAAAGCCTCTTTCACACTGCCATTTTTTTTTTTTTCGTTTACAGCTCGTTTTTTGCGTTCCGTATACAGAAACATTCATTTCAATGGTTCCGCCCAAAAAACGGAATGCACTCCATATGTATTCCGTTTCCGTATTTCCGTTGAAAGATAGAACATGTCCTATTATTACCCGCAAATCACATTCCGTGGCTCCATTCAAGTCAATGGGTCTGCAAAATAAACGGAACACATACGGAAATACATCCGTATGTCTTCCGTATCCGTTCAGTTTTTGCGGAATCATCTATTGAAAATGTTATGCCTGGAACGGAAAAATGGAACAGAAATGGAAGTGTAACATCCTGAAGTATGTCACTAAACTTCTTCCACCCTGCTTCATACTGTTAGGTGTGAATGTATTGTCATCTAGTGTAACATAACTGTGCATTTGCCAATATATATTTATTCCTATGCCTGTTTATATATATATATGCTGTAGTTCTCAATGTACACCAGCAGGTGGCAGCAGTATGCAGCAGATCATAGGTAGTACCTAGGCTGGAATAGACCATTCCAGGTTAGCTCCCCCCTTTCTGAGGAGGAGTGGAATGTTCCCACATCCTACTTCAGGGGGAGGAAGGAAAGTTCTAGTAGGAGTGTGAGCCAGCCCCCTGCTGGGGCAGGCTGTGTTAGTAGGAGCTCCCAGAAACAGGGATCCCAACCTTGAATCCAAGCCTCGGCTGAGGCCCAAGATCAACCTTCCCAGCCGGAGTCCCCTACCTCAGCTGGTGGACAAGGAAAGCAGCTCTTCACAGACATATAGATCTCCAGGAAGACAACACCATTCCATGCGAGCAGTTCTGTAAGTACAGATCCAAAGACAAAGAGAAGATAAATACCTCTTCAGCTAGTCAGGCCCATATCAAGCAGACTAAAGACAGAGCAGAAGATAGATACCTGCCAGATTCTACTAGGCGTATGTACAAGAAGCAGAATAGATATAAATTCCTGCCACATATTGCCACTACCTGCTGGGATCCTAGACTATTGCTGTACCTGTATGGATCAAAGCTGCAAAACCATTAAGTAAAGACAAGTTGGACCCTACTACCAGTGTGGATATCAATGATTCCTCAATTACTCCTGCTAACCACACTCAATTTATTGCATGTGAGCCAGGATACAGGAGTCCAGCCGTACCAAGGTAGGAGACACCGTTGACACTACCATATCTGCTACACAGAGACCTTATCCCCCTCTGGCATTCCTCACCTGGTACGTGAGCCTATTACATCTTAAAGGGCCCTGCTACAGTACCTGCGTAAGCTGCAATTGGCGTCACGAACTATTACACATATAAACTGACCCACTGCATAGCATCCCCACTGACCCAGTGCCCTGCTCATTGAATTAAAGTGGCGTCACGAACAGGATCGGATTGAATTGTGTGTCCATCCCTAACTACAGAACCGGATCCAATTGTGCGCTAAAAAACGGACCTAAACCGCATGTTTCACAGTATAATCAGGGCTGAAGATTGTGTAAAAATCACTGAAAATTGACTTTCTTACTTGTATTGCTGTGCCAAGAAAGCGCTAGTCGTGCGCTCCTGCATACAAAGAGTTAATTCGGCATTTTGGAATTCGCCATATTCGTTAAAATGGCGCCTCATCTTCATGCCCAGAGACAAAGGAACAAAGGAACGCCCTCTCAGGAGCGCGAAAATGCTGTTTACGCCCCCCAGAAGCGGGAAAATCTAGCAACACCCTCTCAAGAAAGGAACAAAAAGATGTCGAATACGCCCCCCTGGGAGCGGGAAAAATAGAGACTGCCCACCATGAACTTTCTATTGTGGACCGAGGAGATAAAGACTCCTCCCTCTGGGCTGCGCCCTTAGAACCTGCTATCTGCCGGAGGGAAGAAGTCACTAAGATGGCGTTTCCCCAACCTCGATGGAACCAGATGGCAATCTGTGGAGAAGTGGTATATGAGGAGCGTCCACCCGAGATCCATGTCTCACAGATAATGAAGAAAAGTGGGCCCTCGATATTCGCTACCATGTCGGAGGCTGTGGATTCCTCCCTGGCCAAGACAGATGTCCCGCTTACCTTGCCCAGCATTCCGGAGGAGACCGCTACTGAAGTCCCGGTTCCTGCTGCAAAGGGTCCGGATCTAATCGAGTTCCCGGAGGCCATGGATCCCTCCGCATCATCAAGTGCCCCCGTGGAAGAAGACGAGCCTATAAAGGTGGAAGTGGACGTCACGCCTGTTCCCGCGGAGGACGCTGCCGCCACACTCACCTTCACCAAGGAGAAGCCAGAACACCAGATGGCGCCTGAATCCCGTGAAGTCCAGCAGAAGGCACCGGAACCGGCCGCAACTTCAGGTAGGAGCTGCCGTGCTCCCTGAGGCCCTGGCCCGGTCCGTGTCCATCCCTCCGCCACGTCCAGAAACCCCAGCACCCGCCATCAGCCTTAGGCCTGCAACGCCACAACCACCTACTGGTGCGGCAGAGGCGGCTGGTGATTCCACTCCGCCACCCAGCTATGAGAAGCTACGCAGCCTTAACCCTGAGGTGCCCCATGAAATTACAGCGTTCGCCCAGACGGCATGGGAGTATAAGTAAGCTGTTGAAGAGTGGGTCAAGCAAGTTATTGACAACCCCCAACCGGGAGACCCCAAGCTTACTAGAAGAACTGGGACCGTATTGTGGTTCTCAGTGGAACGAGGGGTGGGTTTTGTGCAGGATAGCCACTCCGGCACGGAACTGTTTGTGGGCCGAAGGTCCGTCAAGAGGCACTACTTGCCCCAGGCCCGGCATAATTTATACTCAGATGACCAGATTGAATTTATCCCCATGCGGTCCATGCAAGGACTTTTTGCCGCCGGAGTCACACTGAACAAGCCACTTTCTCCTGCCATTACCCCATTACCCCAGAGACCTGGCAGGAGGATCCAGGTTCTGCGGGCAGGACCCGTTGTCTACAGGAGGCCCCGGATGGTCGCATGCACTTCAGGGAGAAGTCCCAACCTGCATCGGCACCTCTGATTGCAGACCTGTCGCCACCACCAACCTTGAGAGTGGGACAGATCAATAACAGCGTCCTGACCTTTAATCCCAAGGTCCAGCCATGTTTTTTGCCGCCCTACGTGTTTCCTTGGAAGCAGCCCCAGCAAGCTGCTCCAGCTCTCCTTGCACCCATGCAGCCAGAAATTCTGCCAACTCCTGCACCAGCTGTGGATTCCGGGCTACAGCGAATCACCGCAGCATTCTCAAAGCTGTAAGCACAACCAATCCCTACAGCTACCGGTAGAGGGCAGTGGCGCACCACTACTAATGCCACTCTAAGATACCAACAGAGGCTGGAACACCCTCTCATGCACTTCAGCAGCTCCAGCAGTGAAGAGGAGCTGGACACCTACTTGTAAGGTGTCCCACTACAGAAAAATAAATCAGTGACATTCCGGGAGCCACGCCATTTCCTGACGGGTGAAGACCTGTTTGGCATTTGTGTGCTGTTTTAACCGTTTTGTTTCAGGTTGCCAGTGTTGTCCTCATCCAGGTGGTCATGTCAGTTAGGACTCCCCCCATCAGCACTCAGGGCTTTTTTTCTGGCGGAGCGCACCGGAACGGCGTTCCGCCACCTTTTGACATCGCAGTCTGCCATGCTCCAGCATCGCAGGCTGCGATGTATCAACGGGGAGGGACTGGGAGGAGGAGCTGGGGGCCGGTGCGTTCACTGTGCTCCGGCCCCCAGCTCCAGTACAGTTATAGAATGTGTAAAATTAATAATGATTCTATTCATGAGGCCCCCTCTGTAGTAGAATATTCAATATATCCATCCTACTCACAGGGCTGTTATCGTAATCCAGGCCGGCCGGGCAGACGAGCGGCAGCGTCACTAACTGACGTCACGTGCCTGCCCGGCCTACTTTATGAATGAAGCAGGCGGCGCAGGCACGTGACGTCAGTTAGTGACGCTGCCACTCGTCTGCCCGGCCGGCCTGGATTACGATAACAGGCCTGTGAGTAGGATCGATATATTAAATGTTCTACTACAGAGGGGGCCTCATGAATAGAATCATTATTAATTTTACACATTTTATAACTGTACTGGAGCGGCAATGGGGGGGGGTCTGTGGATGGCAGTGTTATGGGGGGGTCTGTGGATGGCACTGTTAAGGGGGGGTCTGTGGATGGCACTGTTATGGGGTGGGGGGGTCTGTGGATGGCACTGTTATGGGGTGGGGGGGCTGTGGATGGCACTGTTAAGGGGGGGGTCTGTGGATGGCACTGTTATGGGGTGGGGGGTGTCTGTGGATGACACTGTTATGGGGTGGGGGGGTCTGTGGATGGCACTGTTATGGGGTAGGGGGGTGTGTGGATGGCACTGTTAAGGGGGGGGTCTGTGGATAGCACTGTTATGGGGTGGGGGGGTCTGTGGATGGCACTGTTATGGGGTGGGGGGTCTGTGGATAGCACTGTTAAGGGGGGTCTGTGGATGGCACTGTTAAGGGGGGGTCTGTGGATGGCACTGTTATGGGGTGGGGGGGTCTGTGGATGGCACTGTTATGGGGTGGGGGGGCTGTGGATGGCACTGTTAAGGGGGGGTCTGTGGATGGCACTGTTATGGGGTGGGGGGTGTCTGTGGATGGCACTGTTATGGGGTGGGGGGGGTCTGTGGATGGCACTGTTATGGGGTGGGGGGTCTGTGGATGGCACTGTTAAGGGGGTTCTGTGGATGGCACTGTTATGGGGTGGGGGGTCTGTGGATGGCACTGTTATGGGGTGGGGGGGTCTGTGGATGGCACTGTTATGGGGTGGGGGGGTCTGTGGATGGCACTGTTAAGGGGGGGGTCTGTGGATGGAATTGTTATGGGGTGGGGGGTCTGTGGATGGCACTGTTATGGGGTGGGGGGTCTGTGGATGGCACTGTTATGGGGTGGGGGGGTCTGTGGATAGCACTGTTAAGGAGGGTCTGTAGATGGCACTGTTAAGGGGGGGTCTGTGGATGGCACTGTTATGGGGTGGGGGGGTCTGTGGATTGCACTGTTATAGGATGGGGGGGGGTCTGTGGATGGCACTGTTATGGGGTGGGGGGTCTGTGGATTGCACTGTTAAGGGGGGGGTCTGTGGATGGCACTGTTATGGGGTGGGGGGTGTCTGTGGATGACACTGTTATGGGGTGGGGGGGTCTGTGGATGGCACTGTTATGGGGTGGGGGGGTCTGTGGATGGCACTGTTAAGGGGTGGGGGGGGGGTCTGTGGATAGCACTGTTATGGGGTGGGGGGGTCTGTGGATGGCACTGTTATGGGGTGGGGGGGTCTGTGGATAGCACTGTTAAGGGGGGTCTGTGGATGGCACTGTTAAGGGGGGGTCTGTGGATGGCACTGTTATGGGTTGGGGGGGTCTGTGGATGGCACTGTTATGGGGTGGGGGGGCTGTGGATGGCACTGTTAAGGGGGGGTCTGTGGATGGCACTGTTATGCAGTGGGGGGTGTCTGTGGATGGCACTGTTATGGGTGGGGGGGGGGTCTGTGGATGGCACTGTTATGGGGGGGGTCTGTGGATGGCACTGTTATGGGGTGGGGGGTCTGTGGATGGCACTGTTATGGGGTGGGGGGGTCTGTGGATGGCACTGTTAAGGGGGGGGGTCTGTGGATGGAATTGTTATGGGGTGGGGGGTCTGTGGATGGCACTGTTATGGGGTGGGGGGTCTGTGGATGGCACTGTTATGGGGTGGGGGGGTCTGTGGATAGCACTGTTAAGGAGGGTCTGTAGATGGCACTGTTAAGGGGGGGTCTGTGGATGGCACTGTTATGGGGTGGGGGGGTCTGTGGATTGCACTGTTATAGGATGGGGGGGGTCAGTGGATGGCACTGTTATGGGGTGGGGGGGTCTGTGGATTGCACTGTTAAGGGGGGGGTCTGTGGATGGCACTGTTATGGGGTGGGGGGTGTCTGTGGATGACACTGTTATGGGGTGGGGGGGTCTGTGGATGGCACTGTTATGGGGTGGGGGGGTCTGTGGATGGCACTGTTAAGGGGTGGGGGGGGGGTCTGTGGATAGCACTGTTATGGGGTGGGGGGGTCTGTGGATGGCACTGTTATGGGGTGGGGAGGTCTGTGGATAGCACTGTTAAGGGGGGTCTGTGGATGGCACTGTTAAGGGGGGGTCTGTGGATGGCACTGTTATGGGTTGGGGGGGTCTGTGGATGGCACTGTTATGGGGTGGGGGGCTGTGGATGGCACTGTTAAGGGGGGGTCTGTGGCACTGTTATGGGGTGGGGGGTGTCTGTGGATGGCACTGTTATGGGGTGGGGGGGGTCTGTGGATGGCACTGTTATGGGGTGGGGGGTCTGTGGATGGCACTGTTAAGGGGGGTCTGTGGATGGCACTGTTATGGGGTGGGGGGGTCTGTGGATGGCACTGTTATGGGGTGGGGGGGTCTGTGGATGGCACTGTTAAGGGGGGGGTCTGTGGATGGAATTGTTATGGGGTGGGGGGTCTGTGGATGGCACTGTTATGGGGTGGGGGGTCTGTGGATGGCACTGTTATGGGGTGGGGGGGTCTGTGGATAGCACTGTTAAGGAGGGTTTGTGGATGGCACTGTTAAGGGGGGGTCTGTGGATGGCACTGTTATGGGGTGGGGGGGTCTGTGGATGGCACTGTTATGGGGTGGGGGTCCGTGGATTGCACTGTTATAGGATGGGGGGGGTCTGTGGATGGCACTGTTATGGGGTGGGGGGGTCTGTGGATTGCACTGTTATAGGATGGGGGGGTCTGTGGATGGCACTGTTATAGGATGGGGGATCTGCGGATGCCATCCCCAGATCCCCCATTAACAGTGCCATCCCCAGATCCCCCATTAACAGTGCCATCCCCATCTGGGGGGTTTCTTTGCTGGGCTGGACTTTTATAGTCCCCCCAAATTTTACTTGCTTTCCTGTTCTCTAAAGGGGCGGTTTTAGGGGGCGGTCCTAGGGGTGGGTAGAGGCGTGGCCAGGGGAGGGGGGCTGAGTTCCACAACCTTTTCTCTGAGAAAAAAAGCCCTGTCAGCACTTAACCCCTTACATCCAAGTTAACCGTTTTATTCCCTTTCTCAGGTTACTTGATAGCCTGTTGCTGCTATTAACTTTTAACTCTTTGGATTACAATTAACTCTTTTGCCCTGTGGATTGCAAAGAACTTTTATCAGTTTCCAGAGGATTCTTCAACTTCAAGCACTTCCAGGAATAAGGACTCAAGTTATTGTTGAGCCTATCCTTGCACTTAATAAATTTGCACTTTTTTTGTATAACATGTTTTACAGCAACATAAAAGCTTGCACCCAAAGAAAAGACTCAAACGTGATACCTGAGCTCTTTGTGATTTCCTACTGTGATAATTTTTGCACTATTGTACTAATTTACTGTTATGTAACGTTTAAGATAACATGCCCATTGTGTGTATTAACCTTCTAGGTGCCACAATGTGAATTGATGCACTATTCAGAAAGATTGCACTTAACCATTGCACTTAACCAAAATGTCGCAATTTACTTAAAGTGTGCCTTTTTACAGCTCTTGTTCTCTTCCCTCTTCATACGGACTGTCATCAGAGGGACATTGAATACTAATGGCCTACACCCGGTGATATATACCCATAGGTACCCAGGGTAGGACCAAGTGGTAAGTCCAGACAGATCCAATTACTTCACAGGTACCCCTGCTGCTTCGGGAATCGTTAGAAGCCCTAGGCTGCTCCTTCCCGCATGTTTTATGTTCAGGATTGTTCCCATCCGGAGGTGTCTTATTTCCAGGAGCGCACGGGATTAAAGACCCTCTTCCTGTGACTAGCCAGAAGACACAGAGACGATAAATACCTCCCCTTCTGAGCGTTTGCCTAAGGTAAGGCGCCTCAAGCCTTAGAGCCATAACTTAGCTTCTTCATAGACATCATAGTGATCGTGCTACAAGCCAAATTTCTTCAGGCTATGGTGCAGGGAAGGGAATACAGGATAAAGCCACTCTTCTATTTGCGGGCTTTGCATTGCACAATGGTGGGATTACGGAGTAAAGACACCCCCATGCTTTCTTTGATATTGGTGGACGATATACAAAGTCAGTCAGTAATGTTTGCTTTGTGCAGTATTAGGTTACCTGGTTATACCAAGAGAAGGAAACTGTGTTTTGGACACCTTACTCTAGTGGGCAGGAACCTCGAGGAAACCGTTAAATGTTTTGTCTATGTAATGTCTCATATGTATATTCATGCAGCATTCTGTATTATATTGGGTACCCAGAGCTTATTCCTCACCGCCGAGGACGGCTTCACTTAAAGTAAAGGGTATGTAACATCCTGAAGTATGTCACTAAACTTCTTCCACCCTGCTTCATACTGTTAGGTGTGAATGTATTGTCATCTAGTGCAACATAACTGTGCATTTGCCAATATATGTATTCCTATGCCTGTTTATATATATGCTGTAGTTCTCAATGTACACCAGCAGGTGGCAGCAGTATGCAGCAGGTCATAGGGAGTACCTAGGCTGGAATAGACCATTCCAGGCTAGCTCCCCCCTTTCTGAGGAGGAGTGGAATGTTCCCACATCCTACTTCAGGGGGAGGTAGGAAAGTTCTAGTAGGAATGTCAGCCAGCCCCCTGCTGGGGTAGACTGTGTTAGTAGGAGCTCCCAGAAACAGGGATCCCAACCTTGAATCCAAGCCTCAGCTGAGGCCCAAGATCAACCTTCCCAGCCGGAGTCCCCTACCTCAGCTGGTGGACAAGGAAAGCAGCTCTTCACAGACATATAGATCTCCAGGAAGACAACACCATTCCCTGCGAGCAGTTCTGTAAGTACAGATCCAAAGACAAAGAGAAGCTAAATACCTCATCCGCTATTCAGGCCCATATCAAGCAGACTAAAGTCAGAGCAGAAGGTAGATACCTGCCAGATTCTACTAGGCGTATGTACAAGATGCAGAATAGATATAAATTCCTGCCACATATTGCCACTACCTTCTGGGATCCTAGACTATTGCTGTACCTGTATGGATCAAAGCTGCAAAACCATTAATTAAAGACAAGTTGGACTCTACTATCTGTGTGGATATCAATGATTCCTCAATTACTCCTGCTAACAACACTCAATTTATTGCATGTGAGACAGGATACAGGAGTCCAGCCGTACCAAGGTAGGAGACACCGTTGACACTACCATATCTGCTACACAGAGACCTTATCCCCCTCTGGCATTCCTCACCTGGTACGTGAGCCTATTACATCTTAAAGGGCCCTGCTACAGTACCTGCGCAAGCTGCAATTGGCGTCACAAACTATTACACATATAAACTGACCCACTGCATAGCATCCCCACTGACCCAGTGTCCTGCTCATTGCAGAAGCACAATGGAAACAAAAAAAACGGAACGGATCCGTGAAAAACGGACCGCAAAACACAGAAAAAGCCATGTCATGTAAAAGAGGCCTAAGGTTGTTGAGCCTATGTGTAGTACACCCAGGGTCTGATAGAGAGGATTAAAATAATGTTTAGGCAGTGACTGAACAAGGCTAGGATGTCAGGATCGAGTGAAGATCATGTCCCCCACATTATTTAGTTTATTTCACTAAATTTGTAAACACATGCCAATAAAGACATGTCCAAGCAAGATGGATGCTATGCTCAGGTTCAAGCTGTTTCCATGCCTGGAGTTCCAGAGGAAAGGACAGAATGTGCAATTGCCAAGGGCAGCCAACTGGAGCCATGGGAGCTGGGAAAATGTCCAGTTCCCAGGAGGTCATATTTTCCCAGCAAGGATGTGCTGAGATGTAATGCTGTTGCTAGGAGCAATCAACCCCAATGGTGTGTGCTGCCATACAACAGAGGGAGTAGTGTTGAAGGTGTCATCAAATAAAATGGTGTGCACCTGATTGTCCTTTGGCCAGGAGACAAGAGGGATTTCCAAGAAAAGCAGGCAAGCTATCAGGAGGTGTCAGCCTCGCCTCATGATGGGACCAGAGTGTGTCTGCAGAGAGCCCTGTCAGAAGAGAAAAGTCTCAAAAGTGATGAGACTAGGGCTGAAACAATTTATCGATTTAATCGATGTAATCGAGGCAAAAAAATCCTCAATGCAGTTTCCCTGCATCGAGGATTTGGTTAAATCACTTGACTACGGAGCATGAGTGGCCTCCCGACTCTGCACCGCGCTGCACTGGCCAGGGCCTTTTCGTGCACACATCGTCAGAGCGCTGGCTGACGCTGTGTGTGGCGTCAGGTCCCTCCCACTGCATGCTGGGATGAAGATGCGTCTCCTGTGAACTCCATGTGTCAACGGACGCTGTACAGTCAGGAAAGGTAAGTATATAGTTAGCAGCGGGGGGATCCTGTGATGGTGGGAGGCACCTGTGATTTGGCATGGAGGGGGCTGATCTGATGGGAGTGGGGGACATGGTGGATGGCATGGAGGCACTGGGTAAGAGGGACATCATGGGAATCTGGGTGGCATGGAGGGGCTGATGGCAGTGCCATCATGGGGGTACTGGGGGACATTACATGGGGGGGCTGATCTGATGGCACGGAGGCACTGGGTAAGGGGGACATCATGGCAATCTGGATGGCATGGAGGGGCAGATGGCAGTGCCATCATGGGGGCACTGGGGGACATGGCATGGAGGAGCAGATCTGATGGCACTGAGGGAGTGAGAGACATGGCAATTGATGGCATGGGGGTCTGGCTCTGATTGCAGCAAGGGAGGGTCTGATGGTGGCGGCATGGCGGTCTGATTGCGGGCTTGCGGCATGGGGGGAGTGATTTGAGGGCAAGGCTGACTGCTATGTCACTGTGCAGCATTTTTTGTCCAGACCCCGATTACAGTCAATGGGCATCAAGCTATGACAGATGCAGCCAGTGAACTCCGGCAGTCTGTTCCTCCACCGGAACAAACGGAGTTCACAACATAACCTTAGATACACATTCTGGCAGAAGAACAGCTTGCTGGAGTATACCGTATTGGGTATAGCCGGATACAACCAGCTATATGCTCTCATTGACTATAATGTGGCCCAAGGCCATCTGGCAATGTTCCGGCGTACATGCTGGGTATGGTCCAATACTTTTTTTTTTTTGGTCCGGCCAAAACCCAGCTTGAATGCTGTAACAAGGCCGGACCCCATTACAGTCAATCGCTGCAGCAGCCAGCAGTATCCAGCTTTACCCGATATGGTACATTCTGGCTATTCTTCTGACAGAATGTAGTGTGCAATTATGTGCTATACCACTGTAAGAAATAAAAATATTGTTATTATAAAGAAATACGTTATTTTAAGAAGATTTTTCTTATTAGAGTACTCGATTAATCGTAAAAATAATCGATAGAATACTCGATTACTAAAATAATCTTTTACTGCAGCCCTAGATGAGACCATTACAATTTCTGTAGAATCGTTGCACAATGAACTTAAACGGGTAGAACTGAATAAAGTTGTAAGATAGTGAGTAGTAGACCCAGGGCCTGATAGAGAGGGTTAAATTTATGTTTATTTAGTGCCTGGACAAAGCTATGACTTAATTTTCTGTGCTGTAAAATGTATTCTGTGTGTTTTGCCATTTGACAAGACAATAACACTGGCCCAGGTCAGTTACATCAAATATCCTGTGTGGACTGCAAAACTTCTTATGGTGTGCCCCTTTAATCTACAGGATGACTGCTCAAACCCCTGCCACTCCAGTGCCACCACTCTGTTTCTTTGTTTCTGGTGCTGCAGTGATGAGGTGCCCAACTAACCTACCTGATGACTAAAGCCAGTGATTGGCTGCAGTGGAAACTTGGTGTAGTTGGGCATGTCATCACTGCAGCAGCAGAAACAAAGATCTTGGGAACCAGACCATTGGCTCTGGAACAGTGGGGGTTTGAGCTGTAGAGTAAAGTCTCTTGATTTTATAACATTCCTGGGAGGCATTTTTTTAGCTTCTCGGAAAATACAATGCATTGTCCGTTTTCCTATTTTGACTATTTTGATGACCTATCTTACAGTTCATTAATATCAGATCGGTGGGGGTCTGACACCCGCTGATCAGCTGTTTGAAAAGAATGCAGCACTCCTGCAGCATCCCGCTAGTGTACGTGGGCACTGCAAAAGCTTATTATGTCATATGTTATATCATGCTGTATTTCATTCTTGTGTAGAATCCCTGTTACCAGGCTGTTAGGTGCATTTCACACATTCTACCACTAGATGGGGATAGCACCACAATATATATAGCACAGTTCAGGCCTAGTTAGGGAGTTGGAGTTAGGCCCCTTTCACACGGGCGAGTTTTCCGCGCGGGTGCAATGCGTTCACCTACCATAACCTGAGACATAACCACATGTACAGCCTGATACTGGGATTTACCACATTCAACTTACATGTTCATAAGAGACTGTTTTATAACTGGATGTAAACTGTTATCAAGATCCTGGTTACAGTAAAGTTCTAAGTTGGATTCAAAACCTGCCTCATTCTTCTATCTCCATACTACCACCACTCTCACCATTTTGCACCATCAAGGTGCTGGCGTCACGACATTACCTAAGTCAGGGGCCCAGCCGCACAAGTACTCAGAAACCCAATCTCCATCAAGGGCACCTCGATCACCACCTGGCCGGTGTCCCCTGTAATAGAGTGTGCCCCGGAGAATCTGGTGCTGTTCCCCCTTTCACTGCACTGCTGGCCCAGGGAGGCATCTGCTAAACGTGAGTACCCGATGAACTGTTGCCCCCGTTGGCCCACCGTGTCCTCCCCTGCGGACCGGCATCGTTGCACTCCTGCGAGTGCTGTGCTCTCTTCACGGTTTACCTGCTCACCGTCAATATTGCAGTGGCGAACAGGTGTAACTACAGCTCCTCCTTACCATTCCTGAGGATAGGTCATCAATATAGGAAACCGGACAACCTCTTTAAATTCAAATCTGCATTCAGTGAGCACCCCTAGTGGTGGTTACAGACAAGCGCTAAGACAGTTTCATAGGCAGTTCAGTGATGGGCCCTCTCCTCTTAGGCTCTATTTTATGCCTGTATTTTCCACCACTGCAGTTGGATATATTTCTTAGATCAATGTCTTTTCACACTTATCATGAAGGGGTTCTACATGACAGCAGTTTGATTAAAACATGAAATACCTACTGATAATATATCTCCATTATATCATAAACACCACAGATGTCATGTCGACTCTCCCCCCTCAATTTCATTCACATGCCTCCACTTTGGAGTTATACTCAGATGTAGTAACAAGCTACCAGCTTATATTACCACATTTTAGCTTACACTATGTGTTGGTACATATATATCAAAAGATATTCCTTAGGATATTGCTATTCAGATTAACATTCCTGTATTTGTATAAAATACAAATCTGAGTAATGCATAGTTCATTGAAAATTATCAAGAATCGGAATAAATTCTGCATAGTTTTCAATTAAGCATGACGCACAATGACATTTTAGTGCCCCTGGTATCCCAGCAACTGTGGTATTATAGAGGCCATGTCCTGAAAAAAAGTAGCTTAACAAAATACAAAGGCACTGTGCAGCGTTGCATCAGGCTGCTGTGAATAGAAGAATGAACTGCCCAAAGCAGGAATGAAAAGCCCCTTTATGTTACCTTAACGCATAATGCGTTAGAGGAACAAGTGGGAATAATGAACAATCTCAAATCCTTGGCACTTCTCCATGGTACTGTAGAAAAACACACATTTTACACTTATTTGAAGCCATGAGAAAGACCCTGATGAGGCAGAGAAGGGCATTAGTATGCCAAGCAGGAAGAGACCAGGGGACATGAATGTTAAGCCCTAGCTAAAGGACAGATAGTAATGCAGAAAATATGTCCATAGACAGTGTATTTTGTACTGAGCCATGTATGCAATGTACATACAGTGGTACTTAAAAAATGGTGAACCCTTTAGAATTTTCTATATTTCTGCATAAATTTGACCTAAAACTACATCAGATCTTCACACAAGTCCAAAAAGTAGATAAAGATAACCAAATGAAACAAATTAGTCAAAAATATTAGACGTCATTCATTTATTGAGGAAAATGATCCAATACCACATGTCTGTAAGTCGCAAAAGTATGTGAACCTTTGCTTTCAGTATCTGGTGTCGCCCCTTGCAGCATTACAAGTATCTCACAAAAGTGAGTATACCCCTCACATTTTTGTAAATATTTTATTCTATCTTTTCATGGGACAACACGGAAGATCGCACTTTGATACAATGTAAAGCAGTCAGTGTACAGCTTGTATAACAGTGTAAATTTGCTGTGCCCTCAAAATAACTCAACACACAGCATGTCTAAACCACTGGCAACAAAAGTGAATACACCCCTAAGTGAAAATGGCCAAATTGTGCCTAATAAGCCTAATATGCCTAATAAGCCATTTTCCCTCCCGGTGTCATGTGACTCGTTAGTGTTACAAGGTCTCAGGTGTGAATGGGGAGCAGGTGTGTTAAATTCGGTGTTATCGCTCTGTAATAAGGTACCTGGAATCATCGTGGATGGAAGGCATATGTCACCGAGGTTCCTGGCCTCGGTGAAGTAAGAGCCGGTATTTTATGTGTCAGCAGCAGCTATTGCAAACTGACACCTTGAGATTCAGCATGGCTGTCATAGCTGCTCTTACTGGGAGTAGTCAAAGTGCAGGGTGGGTGACTACTCCCCATGTTCCAGGCCGGGTTTTGCCAGGCATAAAAACCAGCCAGCACTGGCAGGTGTGGATTTACCTCCCTCTGACAGTTGAGCTCAGGAGTCTGTGTGCTGTGAACTGAGGGCTGTGCTGGGATTTGAGGTTTGAGCTGGGCTGAAGGACTCAGGCCCCTCTAAAGGCGAACAGGCCGCCTATGGACTTGATAAAGCTGAACTGCTAACAGGGTGTGAATTAACACCCAGGAAAAAAGGTGACTTATATTGTTTATGGACTTTCCTTGTGTGTGAACAAACACCAAGCCACCTGCATTTTGTGATACACCTAAGGCTACTTTCACACTGGTGTTTTGGTTTCCGTTTGTGAGATCCGTTCAGGGATCTCACAAGCGGTCCAAAACGGATCAGTTTTGCCCTTAATGCATTCTGAATGAATAAGGATCCGTTCAGAATGCATCAGTTTGGCTCCGTTTCTCCTCCATTCCGCTTTGGTGTCCATCTGATGAAACTGAGCCAAACAGATCCGTCCTGACACAATGTAAGTCAATGGGGACGGATCCATTTTCACTGACACAATCTGGCACAATAGAAAACTGATCCATCCTCCATTGACTTTCAACGGAGTTCAAGACGGATCCGTTTTGGCTATGTTAAAGATAATACAAACTGATCCGTTCTGAACGGATGCATGCGGTTGTATTATCTGAACGGATTCGTTTGGGCAGATCCATGACGGATCCGCACCAAATGTGAGTGTAAAAGTAGCCTTATCTGCATTTTGTTATAAACCAATGTGTGAATAAACACTGCTGTTTGATTCAAGAACTGTGTACTTTGCCTCTATACTGCATCCACTAGTCCTAACTACCAGAGCGAATCCCCACAGCTCTCACATTCTCTCATACTGGTCACTGGAAGTTCAACATGGCACCTCATGGCAAAGAACTCTATGAGGATCTGAAAAAAAGGAATTGTTGCTCTACATAAAGATGGCCTAGGCTATAAGAAGATTGCCAACACCCTGAAACTGAGCTGCAGCACGGTGGCCAAGACCATACAGCAGTTTAACAAGAGAGGTTCCACCCAGAACAGGCATCGCCATGGCCAACCAAAGAAGTTGAGCGCACGAGCCAAGCGTCATATCCAGAGGTTGTCTTTTAAAAATAGACGTATGAGTGCTGCCAGCATTGCTGCAGATGTTAAAGGGGTGGGGCGTCAACCTGTCAGTGCTCAGACCATACGCCGCACATTGCATCAAATTGGTCTGCAGAAGGAAGCCTCTTCTAAAGATGATGCACGTCATCTTCAGTTTGCTGAAGACAAGCAGACTAAAGGCATGGATTACTGGAAGCATGTCCTGTGGTCTGATGAGACCAAGATAAACTTATTTGGTTCAGATGGTGTCAAACATGTGTCTCGGCAACCAGGTGAGGAGTACAAAGACAAGTGTGTCTTGCCTACAGTCAAGCATGGTGGTGGTAGTGTCATGGTTTGGGGCTGCATGAGTGCTGCCAGCAGTGGGGAGCTACAGGACATTGAGGGAACCTTGAATGCCAACATGTAGTGTGACATACTGAAGCAGAGCATGATCGCCTCCCTTTGGAAACTGGGCTGCAGGGCAGTATTTCAACATGATAACAACCCCAAATGCACCTTCAAGGGGACCACTGCCTTGCTAAAGAAACTGAGGATAAGGCTAGGTCTACACAACGACATTTGTCGCACGACAGATAGGGCACAACTACACTGCAACATTTGTTGCGCGACATTTTGTTGCACCAATAACAATTTTTATAATGACAGTCTATGGTGTCGCACTGCAACATGCTGCGACTCCGAGGCAACAGTCACACAAAAATCCATCGCAAATGGATTTTCTGCAACTGTCGCGTCGCAGTCGCAGCATGTTGCAGTGCGACACCATAGACTGTCATTATAAAAATTGTCGCGCGACATTGATGCAACAAAATGTCGTGCGACAAATGTTGTCGTGTAGACCTAGCCTAAAGGTCCTGGACTGGCCAAGCATGTCTTCAGACTTAAACCGTATTGAGTATCTGTGGGGCATCCTCAAATGGAAGGTAGAGGAGCGCAAGGTCTCTAACATCCATCAGCTCTGTGATTTTGTCATGGAGGAGTGGAAGAGGATTCCAGAGGCAACCTGTGAAGCTCTAATGAACTCCATACTCAAGAGTTAAGGCAGTGCTGGAAAATAACGGTGGCCACACAAAATATTGACACTATGGTCACAATTTGGCCATTTCCACTTAGGGGTGTACTCACTTTTGTTGCATGCGGTCTAGACATTAATTGCTGTTTGTTGAGTTATTTTGAGGACACACCAAATTTACACTGTATACAAGCCATACAATGACTTTACATTGTAAAAGTGTCATATCTTCAGTGTTGTCCCATGAAAAGATATAATAAAATATTTACAAAAATGCGAGGGGTGGACTTTTGTGAGAATACTGTAACTGCAACTAAACATTTCTGGTAATTGTTGATTAATCCTACAAATCAGCTTGGAGGAATTTTAGGCCATTCCCATTAATAAAATATGCTCGTGGGTTTCCTCCAATCAACTGCTGACTTCTGGTCTTTCCAAAACATTCCTATTAGATTAGGGTCAGGACTTTGACTTGGCCATTTCCAAACTAACTTTATTGTCCTTTAACCATTCTTTGGTAGAATGAACCACATTCTCTTGAAATTTAGCTCATGGACAAATGTCCTGACATTTTCTTCTAGACTTTCCTGGTGTATTTCGGAACTCATTGTTCTATCAATAATGGCCAGCCAGATGCAGCAAAATAGGCGCAAACCATGATATACAAAATCACCGACACTGACAAGCAGTAAGCACATACTTACATCCCCTGCCTAGCTCTAGGATTGGATGAAGAGCCAGGAACCGGATTGACCAAGCATCCAGAATCACTGACAGGCCAAACAGCTGGGGCTTGGCTGTTGACATGGAACCCCTTTTGGAACAGCCATGAACAGGACCTTGCCTGGGTAAGTTTCTGACACTAAGGGGGAGATTTATCAAGATCGGAGCTGTCTGCTGTTGCTCCCTGGGGATCGGTGCAATGAAAAGGTAGTTTAAAGGGCTTCTGTCACCCCCAAAACACATTTCTATTTTTTGGGCTGGCCCTGTCAGCATTTCAAATCCCGTGCCTGTCTTCATTCAGCGCAAGCGCACTGAGAGGAGGACGCTCGCCTCCTCAGCACTCCCTCAGTGCGCCTGCGCCGATGACATCACCGAAAGAGAAGACGTCATCGGCGCAGGCGCACTGAGGGAGTGCTGAGGAGGCGAGCGTCCTCCTCTCAGTGCGCCTGCGCTGAATGAAGACAGGCGCGGGATTTGAAATGCTGACAGAGCCAGCCGAATGAGGAAAGCACTCCCTGGCCCTGTCAATCAACTGGAGGAGGGGGCTGTTTTTTGCGGCGGCTACCAGCAAGTAGACACCCTACTTGCTGGTAGTGAAGTGATTTGCTTATTTTAAAATATCGATTTTTAAGGAAAAGAAGCCACAGACAAAGGTAAGAGCCCTATATAGGGAATAGTCGTTAAATAAGGATTTTAACAAGTCAAAAAAAAATAAGTGTTTTGGGGGTGACAGAAGCCCTTTAAAGACTAAGGCAAGAAGTAAAAGAATAAAAGTCTCTCTTTATTCAGTGCAAAAAAAATAAGTTGTAGTACATCCAGCAGTAGTTTGTACAAAGTGCAATTTCTATCCCCAAATGAGGAGGTATGGTGGCTGACAAAGTGGCAGTTTATGGCACCTCAGGTGTGCTATCTTGCTGATGTAACTCTAAAATTTCTGACTAACAGCTGTATGTTGGTACTTGTGAATATATGTATCCTCTGTAAAAGTCAGACTTTGAGTTGATCTAGCATGGATGTTATCTAGGTGATGATTGTCTGAGTCGTAGTCCTTGACCTGCAGCAGGGTCTGTAAAGTTTTGGCTTTCTAGTCACGCTGCTGACTAACTGTGCTGTAGCTCTAACAGAATAGAAGTAGTTGTGGTTCTGCTAATCTCTCTGGAGTGTTGGTCTCACAGAAAAGCTGGATCAAGACTGGTCTCTAAGACCCTTGGAGCAGGAGTAATTGCATGTGATTATTTCCTCCTCACTGTCTAGACTAGAACTTCCCTTCCTGGCAGGAAGCAGGACCAGCCCACTCCTACCAAGAGGAGAGGAACAGGGTGGTTAACCCTGTTCCTGCCAACCATACCATGTCATGCTGGGTGTACATACATAACATAATAATTGGAACAAAACAAATAATTGCAGACACCACCAGTTTTGCATGTGCACCTAAACAGAAATCCATTGCAACTCTGAGCTGCCGTACGTTTCTGGCATTATCTGTGCCGGAAAACTGGCGTAAATGAAAATAAATTTGTCATGGCTGCTGGGCGCTCCCCTTTCCCACACTCCCTTTCTGAAAAGAGGCACAGGCAGAATAAAAACTGTCCTTTCTTTTAAAAAAAGGTCATATTTAAAAAGTTGCAAACATAGCCCCTTTCACACGAACGAGTTTTCCGCACGGGTGCAATCCATGACGTGAACGCATAGCACCTGCACTGAATCCTGACCCATTCATTTGAATGGGTCTGTGTACATGAGCGTTTATTTTTTTTACGCATCAGTTCTGCGTTGCGTGAAAAACGCAGCATGTTCTATATTCTGCGTTTTTTACGCAGCCCTGGCACCAATAGAAGTGAATGGGGTTTCAGTGAGATGTTGTTTGTAATCCTTCAGTTTTTTATCACGTGTGTGAAAAACGCATCAAAACGCATTGCACCCGTGCGAAAAAAACTGAACAACTAAACGCAATCGCAAACAAAACTGACTAAACTTGCTTGCAAAATGGTTTGAGTTTCACTGAATGCACCCGAACCCAATTCGTCACGCTCATGTAAAATAGGCCTTAAACTCCACTTTTCTGATGCAGAGAGATGATAAATCTCTCCCATAAGGTCTATATACAGAAAGTTGCCCCTGCATCAGGAATAAGTAGGACACACCTAAATTAACCCTTAAATGGGAAGGCCATTGCTACTACTGCAACTATTGTACATAGAAACACTCTCCGCCTGGACACGGAGTGACTTTGTTTCTTTTTATCCTGTGAGACCATCAGGCCTCTTTGCAACCTTGAGCTATGGAGTGTTTTGATGCTATTTAAAGGGCTTCTGTCACCCCACTAAACAGTTGTTTTTTTTTTTGGTTAGGCTACTTTCACACTAGCGTTCGGAGCGGATCCGTCTGATGTTTCATCAGACGGATCCGCTCCGATAATGCAGACGTTTGCATCCGTTCAGAACGGATCCGTCTGCATTATTACTTAGAAAATTTTCTAAGTCTGAAAGTAGCCTGAGCGGATCCGTTCAGACTTTACATTGAAAGTCAATGGGGAACGGATCCGCTTGAAGATTGAGCCATATAGTGTCATCTTCAAGCGGATCCGTCCCCATTGACTTACATTGTAAGTGTGGACGGATCCGCTCGCCTCCGCACGGCCAGGCGGACACCCGAACGCTGCAAGCAGCGTTCAGGTGTCCGCTCACTGAGCGGAGCGGAGGCTGAACGCTGGCAGGCGGATGCATTCTCAGTGGATCCGCCTCCACTGAGAATGCATTGGGGCCAGACGGATGCGTTCGGGGCCGCTCGTGAGTTCCTTCAAACGGTGCGCACGAGCGGACACCCGAACGCTAGTGTGAAAGTAGCCTTACTTATAATGCCTATAATGCGATTTATGCATACATACTGTAATTAATCATTTTCGTTCAGCAGATTCTGTTAAAAACTTACTTTTAAAATATGCAAATTACCTTGCTACCAGCAAGTAGGGCGGCTACTTGCTGGTAGCAGCCGCATCCTTCTATCCTAAAGACGCCCCCTCCGCATGCTGATTGACAGGGCCAGCGGACGGGATCTTTCTCTGCTGGCCCTGTTTGCATTCAAAATCTGGCGCCTGCGCCGTACCTGTCTTCAGTCGGCGCACTGAGAGGCGGACGCTCGCTCGGCCGCTCCTTCCTCAATGCGCCTGCGCCGGGTGTAGATGTGACGCCATCGGCACAGGCGCATTGAGGATGGAGCGACCGAGCGAGCGTCCGCCTCTCAGTGCGCCTGTGCCGACTGAAGACAGGTATGGCGCAGGCGCCAGATTTTGAATGCAAACAGGGCCAGCAGAGAAAGATCCCGTCCGCTGGCCCTGTCAATCAGCATGCGGAGGGGGCGTCTTTAGGATAGGAGGATGCGGCTGCTACCAGCAAGTAGCCGCCCTACTTGCTGGTAGCAAGGTAATTTGCATATTTTAAAAGTAAGTTTTTAACAGAATCTGCTGAACGAAAATGATTAATTACAGTATGTATGCATAAATCGCATTATAGGCATTATAAGTAACCAAAAAAAAAATAACTGTTTAGTGGGGTGACAGAAGCCCTTTAAGCTTTTCTACAGCACTTCTGCTTTAGTGTGGTCATATTGTAGAAAAACCCCATGTTTGTGTCAAGCACTACCATGGCTGGTCACAATCATTTCACCAGGACCAGTCCTGTGGATTAGTACTTGCTGAAAAGAGACTGTAGTGCTCTGTATATAAATATATTTAAAATAAAACGATTGTCAGACCGTCAATTAGGCTAGTTTAGGGCATGATACGTGCCAGTGTCATTAAAAAAATGCTCTAGATATTTATTACTGAGTAACTATTTTTACAATTCATTTGCCAATGACAAAGCTTTTTTTATTTTTTGCACTCGCATTTTCTCAACAGATCACATACAGACAAAAGGCTGCAGATAAAATGTAGACCCTAATATGCACTTGAATGCCTTGTGTTTGGATACAGAATAATTATTCTCCATGCCTAACACCTTTTCTCAAGGTCACACACTAAACTACTAAACTGAAGTTGAAGAGACCACACATGGAACAAATGTTATGATGTCGGTATATTCACACACAGCTCATTTGTTGGAGAAGTTTCTGCAACTGAGCCATTTATCTGGATGGTACAGGAATAAATCCATCTAGATGCATGGAACCGATTTTTACTACTGTAGCAGAAATTTCTTCAGCGAATATGCCATGTGTGAAAATACTCTAAGGCTGGTTTCACACGGGCGTTGCAGAAAAAGATACGGATGCGTTGCGGGAACATGCGTGATTTTTCCGCGTGAGTGCAAAACATTGTAATGCGTTTTGCACGCGCGTGAGAAAAATCGGCATGTTTGGTACCCAAACCCGAACTTCTTCACAAAAGTTCAGGTTTGGGTTCGGTGTTGTGTAGACTGTATTATTTTCCCTTATAACATGGTTATAAGGGAAAATAATAGCATTCCTAATACAAAATGCATAGTACAATAGGGATGAAAAAAATAAAATAAATAAACAATAATTAAACTCACCTTAATCCACTTGTTCGCGCAGCCCGGTTTCTCTTCTGTCTTCATCTTTGAGGAATAGGACCTTTGATGACGTCACTGCGCTCATCACATGGTCCATCACACGATCCATCACCATGGTGATGAGCGCAGTGACGTCATCAAAGGTCCTTTTCCTGTGCACAGCAAAGATGAAGACAGAAGAGAAGCCTGGCTGCGCGAGCAAGTGGATTAAGGTGAGTTAAAAAAAAATAATAATAATACATTTTTTTTTTTTAACCCCTCCAACCCTATTGTACTATGCATTCTGTATTAAGAATGCTATTATTTTCCCTTATAACCATGTTATAAGGGAAAATAATAATGATCGGGTCTCCATCCCGATCGTCTCCTAGCAACCGTGAGTGAAAATCGCACTGCTTCCGCACTTGCTTGCGGATGCTAGTGATTTTCACGCAGCCCCATTCACTTCTATGGGGCCTGCGTTGCGTGAAAAACACAGAATATAGAACATGCTGCAATTTTCATGCAACGCACAAGTGATGCGTGAAAACCAACGCTCATGTGCACAGTCCCATAGAATTTAATGGGTCCGGATTCAGTGTGGGTGCAATGCGCAGAAATCTCGCCCATGTGAAAGGGGCCTAAGGCTAGGGCTACGCCGAAACTTTTTGTAGAAAGACTGCAGAGTAGTCAAAACCTTAACAAACTTTTCATATAACTCCTTTCACAACAATAGACAATCACAGTCTGCTTAAACTAATAACACACAAAGAATTAAATGTTACCATGTTTTTATTGAACACACCATGTAAACATTCACAGTGCTGATGAATAGGAGAGATGGCACATATATCACCTATGCCGGCTGTATAGCACTAGAAATGCAGCACGTGCACCAGTGTACCGCAATATATAAGGAGATGGTACAATTAGCACCTACACTCACCTAAAGAATTATTAGGAACACCATACTAATACGATGTTGGACCCCCTTTTGCCTTCAGAACTGCCTTAATTCTCCGTGGCATTGATTCAACAAGGTGCTGATAGCATTCTTTAGAAATGTTGGCCCATATTGATAGGATAGCATCTTGCAGTTGATGGAGATTTGAGGGATGCACATCCAGGGCACGAAGCTCCCGTTCCACCACATCCCAAAGATGCTCTATTGGGTTGAGATCTGGTGACTGTGGGGGCCATTTTAGTACAGTGAACTCATTGTCATGTTCAAGAAACCAATTTGAAATGATTCGAGCTTTGTGACATGGTGCATTATCCTGCTGGAAGTAGCCATCAGAGGATGGATACATGTTCTCATTCTGTTTACGCCAAATTCGGACTCTACCATTTGAATGTCTCAACAGAAATCGAGACTCATCAGACCAGGCAACATTTTTCCAGTCTTCAACAGTCCAATTTTGGTGAGCTCGTGCAAATTGTAGCCTCTTTTTCCTATTTGTAGTGGAGATGAGTGGTACACATCACCACAATAGATAGATAGATAGATATGAGATAGATAGATAAATATGAGATAGATATATAGATAGATAGATAGATATATAGATAGATAGATAGATAGATAGATAGATAGATAGATAGATATGAGATAGATAGATAGATAGATATGAGATAGATAGATAGATAGATAGATAGATAGATAGATAGATAGAACCAATAACTTATTTGACAGAGAAAAAATATTTGTGCTTGCCTAGATTTAGGCATTTCATGTTTTTTTGATGATTCTAAAAGCATGCCTTTCCTATATAAACACTTAGGCTACTTTTACACTAGCGTTAATATTTTCCGGTATTGAGATTCGTCATAGGGTCTCAATACTGGAAAAAAACGCTTCCGTTTTGTCCCCATTCATTGTCAATGGGGACAAAACATAACTGAACAGAACGGAATGCTCCAAAATGCATTCCATTCTGTTCTCATACCCGAAAGCAAACTGCAGCATGCTGGGATGCGTCCTGGGATACGCTTACGAAATCCTGCGCCTGCGCCGTTCACTTCTGTATTCGCCGCAGGCGATTTCGTAAGCGATGCTGCGAACCGTGGCATCAATCAAGAGGAGTGGCGCGGGCAGAACAGGGGACCTGGGCGGGATAAAGGGTGAGTAGACGAAGCCTCTAGGTGCTGATTTTACACCCACATAGCACCTAGAGGCTCATTAGCATATTATAAAAGTGCTTATTTTATCAGAACGGCTGCAGGGAGAAAGGTAAAAAACATACTGTTATGTAGTGCTGACATTAGCACATCGCTAATGTCAATCAGCTACATAACAGCATTTCTGGTGGTAGAAACCCTTTAACCCCTTAAGGACTCAGCCCTATTTCACCTTAAGGCCATTTTTTGCAAATCTGACCAGTGTCACTTTATGTGGTGATAACTTTAAAACGCTTTTACTTATCCAGGCCATTCCGAGATTTTTTTTTGTCACATATTGTACTTCATAACACTGGTAAAATGGAGTAAAAAAAAAAAATCATTTTTATTTATAAAAAAATACCAAATTTACCAAATTTTAGGAAAAATTAGCAAATTTCCAAGTTTCAATTTCTCTACTTCTATAATACATAGTAATACCTCCAAAAATAGCTATTAGTTTACATTCCCCATATGTCTACTTCATGTTTGGATCATTTTGGGAATGCCATTTTATTTTTTGGGGACGTTACAAGGCTTAGAAGTTTAGATGCAAATCTTGAAAAATTTTCACAAAATTTTCAAAAACCCACTTTTTAGGGACCAGTTCAGGTCTGAAGTCACTTTGTGACTTACATAATAGAAACCACCCAAAAGTGACCCCATTCTAGAAACTACACCTCTCAAGGTATTCAAAACTGATTTTACAAATTTCAGAATTTAAATTTTTTGCCAAATTTTCCATTTTAATCAATTTTTTCCACTAACAAAACAAGGGTTAACAGCCAAACAAAACTCTATATTTATTGCCCTGACTCTGCGGTTTACAGAAACACCCGATATGTGGTCGTACACCACTGTACGGCCCCACGTCAGGGCGTAGAGGGAAAGGAACGCCGTGTGGTTTTTGGAAGGCAGATTTCGCTGGACTGATGCACCCCTAGAGTAGAAACTCCAAAAACGTGACCCCATTTTGGAAACTACAGGATAAGGTGGCAGTTTTTTTGGTACTATTTTAGGTTACATATGATTTTTGGTTGCTCTATATTACACTTTTTGTGAAGCAAAGTAACAAAAAATAGAAATTCTGAAATTTCATCTCCATTTGCCATTGACTCTTGTGGAACACTTAAAGGGTTAACAAAGTTTGTAAAAATCAGTTTTGAATACCTTGAGGGGTGTAGTTTCTTAAATGGGGTCACTTTTTGTAGTTTCTACTCTAGGGGTGCATCAGGGGGGGCTTCAAATGGGACATGGTGTCAAAAAACAAGTCCAGCAAAAACTGCCCTCCAAAATCCATATGGCATTCCTTTCCTTCTGCGCCCTGCCGTGTGCCCGTACAGAGGTTTACGACCACATATGGGGTGTTTCTGTAAACTAAAGAATCAGGGCAATAAATATAGAGTTTTGTTAGGCTGTTAACCCTTGCTTTGTTACGGGAAAAAAATGGATGAAAATGGAAAATTAGCCAAAAAATACCTGTTTTGGCACCGTTTTTATTTTTTATTATTTACAACGTTCATCTGACAGATTAGATCATGTGCTACTTTTTTAGATCAGGTTGTTACGGATGCAGGGATACCTAATATGTTTACTTTTTTAAATTTATTTAAGTTTTACACAATAATATCATTTTTTTTACCGAAAAAAAAACTATTTTTAGTGTCTCCATAGTCTGAGAGCCATAGTTTTTTTATTTTTTGGGACATTGTCTCATGTAGGGGCTCATTTTTTGCGGGATGAGACGACGGTTTGAATTGTACTATTTGGCGTACATACGACTTTTTTGATCACTTTTATTACCTTTTTTGGGAAGTAAGGTGGGCAAAATTTCAATTTCATCATAGTTTTTATTTTTTATGGCGTTCACCGTGCGGGGAATTTAACATGACTGTTTTATAGATCGGGTCGTTATGGACGCGTTGATATATAACATGTGTAGGGAAATTATTATTATTTTTTTTAATCAGGGATAAATGTTTTTTTTTAATTTTTTTTACATTTTTTTCTACCCAGACCCACTTGGTTCTTGAAGATCCAGTGGGTCTGATGTCTGTATAATACAGTACAGTACACTATATAGTGTACTGCACTGTATTTCACTCACACTTTGTCTGAACAGATCTCTGCCTTCAGCACAGATCTGTTCAGCACCATGGACAGCAGGATGCCTGAGAAGGCGTCCTGTTGCCATGGGAACCTTCCCCATCTGCCACAACTGAGCAGACGGGGAAGGGGAGGGAGTGGGGCTCCCTCCCTCTGTGACCCCATCCTGTCCGGGGCTTCAAAGGCACAGCAGCCCCCCAATGGGAGAGGGAGGGAGCTCCCTCCCTCTTTACCTCTTCCATACAGCGGTCCCTACGGACCGCGGCATTGAAGGGGTTAAAACGGCTGACATCTGCACAGATGTCAGCTGTTTGAATCAGAGTGTCAGCAATAAGCGGGGGGGGGGGGGTCACAGGACCTTCCTAGGCATTGTCGCAGGGTGCCTGCTGAATGATTTCAACAGGCACCCCGTTCCGATCACTGCCGGCCGTGCGGCAGTGATCAAAACTACACAGGACGTACCGATACACCCTGGGTCCTTAAGGACTCGGCAAACATGGCGTACCGGTATGTCCTAAGTCCTTAAGGGGTTAAAGGGGCTATCCCATGAATAATGTAAAAAATGAAAATCAGACATCATATAGTACATGAAAGTACATTTCTAACAAAGCTAGAACCAGCCCATTCCCTCACATGGATCCAGAGATCTCCCCATTCATTGCTCTGCTAGATTTATATTAAGCTGATAGCTCAAGGGGAGTGTCTTTTCTGCTGCGGCTCAGGGGGCGTGTCCATGCTCTTCCTATCACAGCTCAGGAGGCAGTTGAAGGATGAAACTGAGCATGTGCGGCTGAGTGAGCAGGACAAAGAAATAAGAAAAAGAACAAAGAGCAGGTGGCGCTATACAGATATATTATATTGAATAACTCAGTGGCTACGCAAAATTTCTAATTACATGCAATTACAAAAGTATTCAGATCCAGGTGCTGGTTTTAAAACTGTACAATATTTTTCGTGGGACAACCCCTTTAAACCTCTTTTATTTTGACTTTCAAAAAGTCAAGCAAGGCTGTTTGCCATACCAAGTCAGACCATTCACTCCAACTAGAGATACCTGTAGTGATTCAATTAGAGCATCACACATTACATGTAAGTCAGGAGAACAGATGTAGAGCGATCATACTGTTATCCTAATGTTATTAGTCTACTATTAGGCCGCATGTACACAACCGTGGTGTGTTTTGCGATGGCGTCCGTGCGCTTTCCGCAATTTGCGGAACAGCACGGACAGCCTTTAATATAACTGCCTATTCTTGACCGCAAAGCACGGACAAGAATAGGACATGTTATATTTTTTTTGCGGGGCCACTGAATGGAGCAACGGATGTGGACAGCGCATGGAGTGCTGTCCGCATCTTTTGCGGCCCCATTGAAGTGAATGAGTACGCATCCGAGCCGCCAAAACGTCGGCTCGGATGCAGACCAAAACAACGGCTTTGTGCAAGAGGCCTTATACTAATATATCTTCCTCTAACAACAGTGGTAAACTGACAATGGATTACCTATATATATAGGAAATTTGCCTTACTATGGTGACTGCTACAGAAAGAACATATTTTGTATTTAACTTTGAATGGCATAGTACTGCTAAATAAAGCTGAGCGAATTTCATAAAAATGATGTTGATTCGGCTATCAGGTTCAACACAAATAGAAAGTGCCCCAATTGCCCTGAAAAGGTGTGCATGACATTCTTGGGTCTCCTACTGCTTTATCCAACCCCTTTCAAGCTCTTCAATACCAGGGCAACTTTAGTAATGTCAAAGTGACATCAACATGTGGGTAAACGGATGGTATCAGGTGGAAACAGCCTGTTTGAAAACACACTTCTCTTTTGGCTTTTTTATGTATTTTAAAGTTAAAAATGGTGCAAAAATGATAACTTTTTGAGGCAGATGCCTGCTGGTGTTTATATACACACAGTGGTATCAGAAAAAGCAATGTCTTTTAACAAGCTGTCCAAAAATTATCCATTTTGGAGGCTAATGCCTACCAGTGTTTATGCACACAATGGTATTGGAAGAAGCAATGGCTTGTTTTTAACAAGTGGTAAAAACTGATCTATTTTGGGGGAGTACGAATAGGTTTGCTGTTATTTTAAAGAAAATATGCATTTTGTCCTGGGTTTTTACAAAAGTCAAAGAATTACCACTTTTCAGTGTCAGGTTTGTTATACTGTGCAGGGTAGGGTTCTCAGCAGCAGTAGTACAGTATGACACATAATGGACAAGGCAGGAGATGCTTCTGTGTAGGGGTGTAGGAGTAATAGCAGCAACAGCAGCACAGTATGGAATATGATGGACAAGACTGGACATCTGCGGCTGTGTAGGGCTAGTAGTGGCTGCTGCAGCAGTACAGTATGGATCATGATGGACAAGGCAGGCAGGATGTGTGGCAGCAACAGCAGTACAATATTGAACAATATGGACAGGCGGACAGTGGTGATGGCATCAATGGCTTGGTGATAAGTAGCAAAGTCCCCACTGTCAGCAATAGCAAGTCATTTCAGTGGCATCAGGTGGAAGTATGTGAAACTCTTCACAAATCTATGCCTGTTTTGTTTTCACAAATTGAAGAGAAAACTTTGTGGCACTCTATTGTGGATACGCTACTGGAAGTCGGGTTCCCATCCCGTTGTTTTAAGAAGAATATAAACTCCAGTTTGTGAAAAGAAGAAGAATATAAACTCCAGTTTCTGCGATGTGGTAAATTTCATATAACTAGAAATGCGGTAAATCATATACATGTGACGTTTCGGCCACAATCCTGCCTTCATCAGACTGGTACCGCTTAGAGGACTGCTAGGATGGCGGGTGCAATTTCAGTAAACGCAGACACAGTTCTGCTAATGGTAATAATAGCGTTATTATTACCATTAGCAGAACTGTGTTTGCGTTCACTGAAATTGCGCCCGCCATCCTAGCAGTCCTCTAAGCGGTACCAGTCTGATAAAGGCCGGATTGTGGCCGAAACGTCACATGTATATGATTTACCGCATTTCTAATTATATGAAATTTACCACATCGCACAAACTGGAGTTTATATTCTTCTTGTTTTCACAAATGTAATGATTTCCACAAAAGACAATTTTGTCCACTTCTATGTGGCAACGCCACCTGCAATGCTTATCCACTCTCCAGTGTACACCAATGGCATATTGGGCTAGTTCCTGGCACTGGTTCAATCTGCAGACCCAGAAGTCAATAGGGTCTTGGATAAGAGTATTTTCTGGAGAAAGGGCATAGTTGGAGCAGCGGTTAAAAATCAAGGATGAGTACACACCATCAGTTGTCTAAAGGCAGTGTTATCCACTAAGTAGTACAGCACCGACTGCATTACCAGCAACTTAGGCAGGTGGGGGTTCAGTTGGCACACAAGTGGATTACTGTGCCCACATTGTTGTCTACTGCTTGCACTTTCTGTGATTGAGGACTGTCATTGGCATGAAGAAAGAGGAGCGGGAGAAGCAGTAGCTGCTGATTTATATTGTGATGATGATAACAGTGACCTTGTACTATCCTTGATTTTGGCCTGGCTACTAGTATGGTGATGAGGAGGATGGTCTTGCTTATATTGTTGGTGAGTTCGATTTCCCCAAATGAGTATATGATTTTGTTTCATGTCCAGAAGGAGAGTCATAGTTCCTATATCTGTACCTGCACGGCCACATCTTATTCTTTGCTAGCAGCGGCATCACTTGCTTTTGAATTGACCATAGAATGTTTTGGCCATACATCAGCTTGATCCCCACCATCACCCTCATGCTCTGATATCATCATCAACTTCTCATCACACTGATCCAGTTCCTAGGTCCTGTCCAATACATAATAATCATTATCCCCGAACTTGTCCACCCCCTTATGATTCCCACCTGTATATTTACCATAAGTGCCACTACCATCACAGCTACCAGTGCCCCTACCACCACCACCATAACTACAAGTACCACTACTACCACCACCAACACAGCTATGCATTTCAATCATGTCCTTCATCTGCACCTGAACCTTCTCTTCAGGGCAGTCCAAATGTTGACTGTTCTCATACTTCACATCTCACCAACAGGAATACTGTCATGAGCATCTTCCTTAGCACCTGGGGTGTTTTCTCTTAATGGAAAAAAAAAAGCCCCACTAGCAGGGGTTAGCAAAGACAGAGATGACAAAAAATAAATTATCGGGTAAATAAATTGTTATGGTGGAGGAGAAGAAGCACTGCGCTGAACACTGGCTCAAAGACATGGTGTCAGACTCAGAGGTAACCTCAACATAATCCTGTGACTGAGATGATGAGTTAGCCATCCAGTTGATAATGTTGTATGCTTTTTCCTGTTGCTTACTGGAGGTGAAGAAAATTTGGGGCCTCCTACGGTGGCTCAGTGGTTAGCACTGTTGCCTTGCAATGCCTTGCTGGGGGTCCTGGGTTTGAATCTGACCAAGGACAACATTTGCATGGAGTTTGTATGTTCTCCACATGTTTGCGTGGGTTTCCTTCCACACTGCAAAGACGTAATAATAGGGAACTTAGATTGTGAGCCACATTGGTGAAAGTGTGACGCTATTGTGTGTAAAGCGCTGCAGAATATAGTAGTTGTGTAAAATAAATATAGAAACATAGAAACATAGAATGTGTCGGCAGTTAAGAACCATTTGGCCCATCTAGTCTGCCCAATATACTGAGTACTATGGATAGCCCCTGGCCCTATCTTATATGAAGGATGGCCTTATGCCTATCCCATGCATGCTTAAACTCCTTCACTGTATTTGCAGCTACCACTTTTGCAGGAAGGCTATTCCATGCATCCACTACTCTCTCAGTAAGGTAATACTTCCTGATATTACTTTTAAACCTTTGACCCTCTAATTTAAAACTATGTCCTCTTGTAGCAGTTTTTCTTCTTTTACATATTCTCTCCTCTTTTACCTTGTTGATTCCCTTTATGTATTTAAAAGTTTCTATCATATCCCCTCTGTCTCGTCTTTCTTCCAAGCTATACATGTTAAGGTCCTTTAATGTTTCCTGGTAAGTTTTATCCTGCAATCCATGTACTAGTTTAGTAGCTCTTCTCTGAACTCTCTCCAAAGTATCAATATCCTTCTGGAGATATGGTCTCCAGTACTGAGCACAATACTCCAAATGAGGTCTCACTAGTGCTCTGTAGAGCGGCATGAGCACCTCCCTCTTTCTACTGGTAATGCCTCTCCCTATGCACCCAAACATTCTGCTAGCATTTCCTGCTGCTCTATGACATTGTCTGCCTACCTTTAAGTCTTCTGAAATAATGACCCCTAAATCCCTTTCCTCAGATACTGAGGTTAGGACTGTATCACTGATTTTATATTCTTCTCTTTGGTTATTGCGCCCCAGGTGCATTATCTTGCACTTATCAACATTAAATTTTAGTTGCCAGATTTTTGACCATTCCTCTAGTTTTCCTAAATCCTTTTCCATTTGGTGTATCCCTCCAGACAGTTGATGCCAACAGTGTTGCTGTTGCTACTTGCCCTACAGCCACCCACATTCTCACTGGCAGATAATGTGGCATGGTTGTTTCCTCTTACATTACCCCATCCATTGTCACTCGGTCTTTAACCTATTATGAAGAAAATATTAGCCTATTATGAAGAAAAATATTCAGAAGTCACACAGTCTATCCACTAAAAGTGCACTGTATTGTTGGACAATAAATTTAGAACTGTTTTGCAGAACGATACATCAAGCACAATGGTCTCTGATCAACTGAATCTATTAAATAAAATTTTACATTGTTTGAAAAAAAAAAGTCACTTTGACAAAGTCCAGTACACTATAATTGTGACATGGAAAAATACTTCAGGTACACTAGTCTGTGATCAACAGAATTTATTTAATTAACAAATAAATAAAAAAGGTCAATTGGACAGTGTGCAGTACATTAAAACTGTAATGCAATATGTTGGGTTCCGGTACACTAGTCTGTGATGAACTGATTTTGTTCAATTAACTTTGCAAAAAAAATGTATAAAAAAAAGTGTCCAGTGCACCATAAGGGTGACGCAGAACAATACATCAAGTACAATAATCTGTAATAAACTGAATTTTTTTAATTAAGTTTGAAATTTTTATTTAAAATTATAATAAAAAATGGTCCAGTTCTGTGATGCAGAACAATAATTTATTAATCTATGATTAATTGAATTTATTAAATAAAAATTTTTTAATAAAAAAATAGTCAATTGGACAAAGTACACTGTAATTTTGATACAAAACAATCAAAACAATGCATCCAGCACACTAGTCAGTGATCAATTTATTTAACTAACTTTGAAAAAAATAAAAAACATATTCAATTGGACAGAGTCCAGTAACAGTAACTGTGCCTCAGACCAATTCGTCAGGTACAAGCTCGGCTATTTTCGAGGGAGCCCCATAGAAATAAATGGAGTACAGCTGCGCATGCGCAGTGCGCCCTCCACAATCTTCAGTGGTCCATTCTCGATGTAGGTGCGTTCCCCAGTGGTGGGACCCACACCTATCAGACACTTGTGATATGCCCCTATTGTCTGAGATAGGAATAGCCCTTTAAATTTGTTTTTTTTGTTTTTTAAATGGTTAATTATACAGAGTCCAGTACTATATACAGTAACTGTGACACAGAACAATATGTCAGGTACATTAGTCTGTAATCAACTGAATTTTTTAAATAACTTTTAATTTTTTTAATGAAAAAAGGTCAATTAGACACAGTCCAGTACAATATACAGTAACTATGATGCAGAACAATTGATCTAGTGGCACACTATCAGCACCAAGATTCATTTTGTAAATGATTTGTGCCTGCAATTATGAGTTATGTGTTGAGGATGGGGTGATTCACATTAATAGAACATTGAGCCACTGGGTCTTATTGTCTACTGATCTTTAAAATGTTAGATGCTGATGAGCGATTTATGCAGGAAAAATCCCAAAAGCTTAAAATTTGTTGGAAACCAAAGGTTTTGGGAAGTATGTAGCTAATTTGATTCTTGCAGAATCAATTCACTTATGTCTACCACTGATATTAAAAACTGCTGGAAATTCTAAAAACTATTATTTGAATATCGACTTTAAAAAATCTATAGTGAATATTCCAGCTTCTTAATGTTAAACTATATTGCCAAAAGTATGTGGACACCCCTTTCTAATTACTGGTTCAGGCTTTCATTCCCACCCCTTGCAAACAAATGTATAAAATCAAGCACAATGCCATACAATCTTCATACACAAACATTGATATGACTCATACTGAAGTTACTTTAAATGTGTCACTGTAAGGGTCCATTCACACGTCCGTGGAATGGCTCCTCATCCGTTCCGCAATATCCGAAACGGGTGTGGACCCATTCATTCTCAATGGGGCAGGAATGGATGCGGAAAGCACACTATGTGCTCTCCGCATCTGTAACACCCCAGAGTTGTGTTACTAAACGCCTCTACCCCGCTAATGTCTTCTAAGAGACGGTATATGTTCATCTGATGTAATTTTGATTATGTCTTCACAAATGTGCATCTAAAACTATGTTAAATACAATTATTGTTGTAATTTTCCAGGCTGACCAGCAGGTGGCAGCAAATCCATTGGCCAGGTATTAGTTTCAGTTTAGTATATTTAGGCTGGAATGGATTATTCCAGCTTAGCTCCCCCTCTGTGGAGGTGTGGACTGTTCCCACATCCTGCCGCATGGGTGGAGAAGGAAGTTAGAGTCAGTGTAGCCTCCCCCCTGTTGGGGAAGGCTGTGTTGTGAGATTGTGAATACGCTCTGCCTGTATAAGGTTTATGTTGAAAGTGTACTTAAACTGTCATTTGGCATTCTGGGCACTAGAGGCCACTGTTTTGCAGCTACAACCAGCAAACTCTGGGATTTGCATATGTAAAGTAGGTGATGACTCATGCTGCTGCTGGTGAGTGAACCAGGAAGTGTTGATCTGACATGGTGGAAAAATTGTGCTGTGAGGGACTGAATCCGATTCCATCCTGGCTTGCAGATGTCCGGCAGTGAATGGACACTCAAAGGAAGGAGAGTAGCTGTCGTCTCCTTACTGAATCCAGCTCTTTGAAAGAGAGGTTGTCCCATCAAGACAAGTTTCAGTGTGTGGACAGAAAGCCTCATCATCAAGCAAGGCCGCACGGTTGCTGAGAGCTTGGCGGCCATCCTGGGTAAGCGGCATCCTAGGGCCCAGAACGGACGAAGGTCAGTACACCCGTTTACTCCATGCTTTACACTAGGGGCGCCTGAAAAACAGAGACTAAGCCTAGGCCTGAAACTAGATATCTAGTTAGGGTTGTGTTATTGCCAGGTTGTTCGGGACTGTTCTGCGGCGCAGTATTGACGTTGCAGGCTCTGCTGTGTCCGCCATCGGCTAGGTCCGTCCTCTGTAGCGGCACAGCACGACTTGCAGGCTCTGCTGTGTCTGCCATCGGCTAGGCCTGTCCAGTGGGCAGGGACATTGACTGTGGGTCTGGGATATAGCGTTTTCTATGCGTATTTGTATTGTTTTGGTTATGCCTGTGTAATTACTTTTTGCCTAAGTAAAGTTTCTGTTCTTGCATATTAAGCTGGTGTCAGTGTCGCTTTCCTTGTCTGTAACTTTGCTGTATCCTGAGGAGCCCATCCCGGTACACGGCCTACAACTTGGCGTAGTCGGCAGGATACAGCGACCGTTATGGACGGGAACGCGGCGGGAGATCATCCCCCAGTGCCAGTGGTGCCGGATCAGGACCCAGCCCAGGGTGCACAGGCGCAAGTCCAGCTTGCCCCCAACAATATGGCTACCCCAGTAGGATACATCCCTGTAGGGGCGCTGCTGCATCACCTGCCAAAGTATGACGGTAACAACATGACATTGCAGGACTGGACTGAAAGGGTGCGAAGTGCGGTTAAAATGTGTAACCTGACCCCCGAACTGCGGGCCGAGGTTGCGTTGGGAGCCCTAGAGGGTGACGTCAGGTGGACAGTGATGGTAAGGCCTGACTCCGAGAGAGATACCCTAGAGAAGATATTCTCCCTGCTAGAGAGAGCCCAAGGGGGGCGGGCCAAAGTGGTACAGTTACGTAGTCACTTCTTTAACCGACCCCAGCGAGAGGGCGAGACCCTGATGCAATATTCCAATGCTCTACAGGAGACACTGAATGAGATACAACGATGAGACCCTGAGGCTATGGGTGCCTTCCGGGAGGTGGACCGGCTCCTACGAGATCAGTTCATAGTGGGGCTCTCCAATAAATTCTTACAAGATAAATTACAAGAGATGACCCGGACAATGGCCGATATAACATTCTACAGTGTCTACTTAGCCGCCGTAGAGAGAGAGGAAGAGCCCATACCTGCGGCAGCAAGAGTTGTGAATAGCCCGATTTTACAAGGGTCCGGCCGGGGTCTGAAGAATCGGAGTCCTTTAGGGATGTGGTCCAGGCCCTGCGGGTGGAATTGAAGGAGCTTTGGCTGGAAGTGTCCCAGATGAAGGCAGAACCATCCTGGCGTCCGGAAACGGTCCCCGCACCTCGTGCCACTCCACCCAGAACAACCCCGGTGAGGGAGCCGGTCAGAAGAGGGCCCCTCTGTTGGGCTTGCCAAAAGTACGGCCATATGGCCAGAGAGTGCCCAGAACAGGTAGCGTCTGAGCCGACATTAAATTTCCGACCGATGCAGTAGCTGGGCGTCCTGCGGCGGTTCACCAGAAGTTAAGCCCTCTGCGTGAAGAACGTGACTTGTATGCCAGCAGCCTCGTATTAGAAGCCGAGTTGGAAGGCCGAAAGGTCTGCTGCCTAGTTGATACAGGGTCAGAGTGTACCCTAATGCCTCTGGAGTTCTTCGAGAGGCACTTCGGGCATATGATGGAGCCCGAGGATGGGAGCGTCATCAGGCTGACGGCTGCCGATAATAGAGAGATGGATGTCCGAGGGATAGTCTGGATGCGGGTCCGACTGTTTGGGAAAGACATCGGCAAGAAAGGGGTTGTGCTGGTGGACCATTCGTCCCGGAAAGGAATGGACGTGACCCTGGGCATGAATATACTGAGAGACCTAGACCATCAACTCTATGCCAAGGAAGGGCCGAAGTACTGGCAACGGGCCACCGTACACCCGCCTACCCAGAAGGTCTTACAACAGATGGTGAGGAGCTGTAGCCTACAAAAGAGTAACCTGTCCGGTCGGGCCATTGGAGATGTGAGGTTGCTCCGGAGGACCCCGCTGATGATCCCACCTGGACAAGAGCGAATATTGATGCTACCAGTGGGGGCTGGACGACGATTGAATGGACTGGAGGTCCTAATTGAACCCGCTTATCAAGAAGAAACGCAGATTCGCCCACTGGTATTCCGGGCCCTCGCCATTGTGAAGGACGGATGTGTGCCTATACGCTGATGTAATGTTGAGGACTGCGAGTTAACCGTCCCCGCAAACACCCTGCTGGCCAAATTTTTGTCTCCAAAGGGGGTATCGCTCGACGAAGGGGCTTCACGCTGCAGCCGGATAGGAGATCAGCCTGGACATATGCTGTGGAGATCCATTCAAGGGAAACCCCGACAGCGGAGTGGAACGGTCGAGTGATTATGGCCCGTATGGGAGTGGACTGCAGAAC
This sequence comes from Bufo bufo, assembly GCF_905171765.1. Taxonomy (NCBI): domain Eukaryota; kingdom Metazoa; phylum Chordata; class Amphibia; order Anura; family Bufonidae; genus Bufo; species Bufo bufo. The sequence continues at coordinate 599,675,244 of NC_053390.1, read as the reverse complement.
CCTGACCCCGGGGGAACAAAAGCTGCTGGAAGACACCCTCTGGGAATTTCAGGAGGCCTTCTCAAGACACGATGAGGACTTTGGGTGTGCTACTGCCATTGAACATGAAATCCCAACCGGCGATGCTGCGCCGATCAGGGAACGCTACCGGCAGATCCCACCTAGGATGTATCAGGAGGTGAAAGATATGGTGGCCAGCATGTTGGAGAACCTGGTGATCCAGGAGAGTCAAAGTCCGTGGGCTGTTCCGGTAGTCTTGGTGCGGAAGAAAGACGGGAGTCTCCGATTCTGAGTGGATTATCGGAAGCTGAATGCTCAGACCGTCCCGGATGCCTACCCCCTTCTGCAGATTGAGGAGTCATTATCAGCCCTGAGCCAAGCAAAGATCTTCTCAACTCTTGACCTGGCTAGTGGGTACTGGCAAGTGCCAGTGGCCAAGAAGGGCAAAGCCAAGACGGCCTTCATTCTACCTATGGGACTCTACGAGTTCAACCGGATGCCCTTCGGCCTCTCCAATGCTCCGGGGACATTCCAGCGATTGATGGAACACTGTCTGGGGGACCTCAACTTCGAATCAGTATTGATATACAGTACAGACCAAAAGTTTGGACACACCTTCTCATTCAAAGATTTTTCTTTATTTTCATGACTATGAAGGCATCAAAACTATGAATTAACACATGTGGAATTATATACATAACAAACAAGTGTGAAACAACTGAAAATATGTCATATTCTAGGTTCTTCAAAGTAGCCACCTTTTGCTTTGATTATTGCTTTGCACACTCTTGGCATTCTCTTGATGAGCTTCAAGAGGTAGTCCCCTGAAATGGTCTTCCAACAGTCTTGAAGGAGTTCCCAGAGATGCTTAGCACTTGATGGCCCTTTTGCCTTCACTCTGCGGTCCAGCTTACCCCAAACCATCTCGATTGGGTTCAGGTCCGGTGACTGTGGAGGCCAGGTCATCTGGCGCAGCACTCCATCACTCTCCTTCATGGTCAAATAGCCCTTACTTTCAAAGTTTTCCCAATTTTTCGGCTGACTGACTGACCTTCATTTCTTAAAGTAATGATGGCCACTCGTTTTTCTTTACTTAGCTGCTTTTTTATTGCCATAATACAAATTCTAACAGTCTATTCAGTAGGACTATCAGCTGTGTATCCACCTGACTTCTCCTCAACGCAACTGATGGTCCCAACCCCATTTATAAGGCAAGAAATCCCACTTATTAAACTTCACAGGGCACACCTGTGAAGTGTAAACCATTTCAGGGGACTACCTCTTGAAGCTCATCAAGAGAATGCCAAGAGTGTGCAAAGCAGTAATCAAAGCAAAAGGTGGCTACTTTGAAGAACCTAGAATATGACATATTTTCAGTTGTTTCACACTTGTTTGTTATGTATATAATTCCACATGTGTTAATTCATAGTTTTGATGCCTTCAGTGTGAATCTACAATTTTCATAGTCATGAAAATAAAGAAAACTCTTTGAATGAGAAGGTGTGTCCAAACTTTTGGTCTGTACTGTACCTGGATGACATAGTAGTGTTTGGGGCTTCCTTTGAAGATCACCTCCAGAAGCTGCGACAAGTCTTGGGATGGCTACGAGACCATGGGCTCAAGATCAAGCCAAAAAAATGTCAGCTGTTCCGACAGCAGATAGAGTACTTAGGACATGTGGTCACCCAGGAGGGGGTAAAACCGGCCCCCAGCAAGGTGGAGGCCGTTCAGAAGTGGCCCCGGCCAAGTACGCTACGGGATGTAAGGGCGTTCGTGGGACTGGCCGGCTACTACAAGAGGTTTATACCCAAATTCACTCATCTGATGGGCCCGTTAAACGAGTTGCTAAGAGGCACGGATGGGGGCCGGAAGAAATGCCCCGTCAACTGGGGGCCTCGGCAACAAGAGGCCTTTGAAGCGGTGAAAGAGGCGCTGACCAATGCCCCGATCCTGGCTTACGCGTGGTTTGATACCCCATTCCTGCTTTATACTGATGGAAGCCTACACGGTCTGGGGGCCGTATTGTCCCAAGTCCAGAATGGACGGGAGAGAGTCATCGCCTATGGGAGCCGGTCCCTAAGAGAGTCAGAACGCAACCCTGATAACTATAGCTCCTTTAAACTGGAACTATTGGCACTGGTGTGGGCCATGACCGAAAGGTTTACAGAATACCTGACTGGTGCAGAAGTGACCGTGATGACGGACAACAACCCATTGGCACACCTGGAGAATGCCAAGCTCGGCGCACTCGAGCAAAGATGGTTGGCCCGCCTCTCTAAGTACCAATACCACATCAAGGTCCGGTCCGGTAGGGAGAACGGCAAAGCCGATGCACTCTCTCGAGTTCCAGTAGGACAGTCGACTCAGAGAGCCGATGAGGAGTTAGAGGATACTGAAACTCCTGACCTTGGTCGCTTACCTCTGTTCCCGGATGTGGCACATTCAAGTGGGGTGGTGTCTGGAATGATGCTGGTGCTGGGGAAAACGTTGACTGATTGGGAGAGAGTCCAGGATAGCTGCCGAGATTTGTGGAAAGAATGGGTTCGGAGCAAGATCTTGCCTCGACCAGAAGAATGAGCCCTCCTGACCCCAGAGGGTCAGAAGTTGTTAAGGCAGTGGGACAAGCTGACAATTACCCAGGGCCTCCTGTGCCGGATCATATACTTACTTGCAGTACCGGCAACAGATTGTCATTCCCATGTCGTTGGGACCGGAGGCCGCCAGGGAAGCTCATGAAAAGGGAGCTCATTTTGGGAACGACAAAACATTCAAGTGGCTCCAACGGCTGGTATACTGTCCAGATTTGGCCGACATGGTGGCCGCGGCATGTCTTAAGTGTCGATCCTGTGGGTAGAGTAAGAGTACTGAGCAGCGGGCTCCTGTGCAGACCATCCGTACCTCAGCGCCCCTAGAACATCTGATGATCGATTATTTACAGATATTCTACCTCGGGACACTCATACTGTCTAGTCATGACAGATCACTTTACCAAGTATGCAGTGGCTGTGCCCACCAGAGACCAAACCGCTGAGTCGGCCGCCAAAGCTGTCTGTAAACACTTTATACAGGTGTTCGGGTGTCCACGGAGGATACATTCTGACCAGGGAGCATGCTTTCAGGGTACTCTAATGAATGAACTGTACCAACTGTATGGGATTGAACGCTCCCGAACCACTCTTATCACCCACAGGGAAACGGGGCATGCGAACGCTTTAATCGCACCTTGCTTCAGATGCTGCGGACTCTGGAAGACAGTCATAAAGCCCAGTGGCCCGCGTACCTACCTGAGTTGATGTGGGCCTATAACAACAGAGTACACAGTACCACCGGATACTCTCCACATATGCTCATGTTTGGATGAGCCGGACGGGAGATTGAAGATCTCCACATGCCTATCCCGATGGAGCCCCCACCGAGAAGTACCACCGCATGGGTGCAGGAGCACCGCCGCCAGCTGAGAGCGGTCCACAAGGTTGTGGGGGAGCGCCTGGGACAGGTGGTACACCCTAACCCAAGACCAGTGCAGAAAGATGGGTATGTCCCTGGTGATCGGGTGATGGTCAAAGCCAAACGGCCGTCAGGGAAGTTGGATGGCAGGTGGGAGGCAGTTCCATACATGGTGAAGAGAAGAGTAGACCCCGTTATTCCGGTCTATGAGGTAGAGCCAGTAGGGACAGGGGGACCCTCGCGGAACTTACACCGTAATATGTTGAGACGTTGCAATTTTGATGAACCGGTGTGCGCAGAGGGGGTGCCTCCATACGCTCAGGGTATGGAGGAAAGTCCCTCAGAGGAGGAAGAGGAGGAATGGTGGGTCGTCCCGGCCCAAGTGTCCACAGAGGTTCCTGTTTTGCAGCTACAACCAGCACACTCTGGGATTTGCATATGTAAAGTAGGTGATGACTCATGCTGCTGCTTGTGAGTGAACCAGGAAGTGTTGATCTGACATGGTGGAAAAATTGTGCTGTGAGGGACTGAATCCGATTCCATCCTGGCTTGCAGATGTCCGGCAGTGAATGGACACTCAAAGGAAGGAGAGTAGCTGTCGTCTCCTTACTGAATCCAGCTCTTTGAAAGAGAGGTTGTTCCATCAAGACCAGTTTCAGTGTGTGGACAAAAAGCCTCATCATCAAGCAAGGCCGCATGGTTGCTGAGAGCTTGGTGGCCATCCCGGGTAAGCGGCATCCTAGGGCCCAGAACGGACGAAGGTCAGTACACCCGTTTACTCCATGCTTTACACTAGGGGCGCCTGAAAAACAGAGACTAAGCCTAGGCCTGAAACTAGATAGCTAGTTAGGGTTGTGTTATTGCCAGGTTGTTCGGGACTGTTCTGCGGCGCAGTATTGATGTTGCAGGCTCTGCTGTGTCCGCCATCGGCTAGGTCAGTCCTCTGTAGCGGCACAGCACGACTTGCAGGCTCTGCTGTGTCTGCCATCGGCTAGGCCTGTCCAGTGGGCACGGACATTGACAGTGGGTCCGGGATATAGCGTTTTCTATGCGTATTTGTATTGTTTTGGTTATGCCTGTGTAATTACTTTTTGCCTAAGTAAAGTTTCTGTTCTTGCATATTAAGCTGGTGTCAGTGTCGCTTTCCTTGTCTGTGACTTTGCTGTATCCTGGGGAGCCCACCCCGGTTCACGGCTTACAGTGTGATAGCCTTCAGGAGATCCCCTGCATAGGAGAGAAAGCCAGGATCTTGTCTCGGCTGAGACATTGATCACATACCTAGTCTGAGAACCTTCAGCCTCAGCTGGATGAAAACTGAAAACAATCTCCAAAGTTCCAGGAGGAAAGCATTCCCTGAGAAACCATCTGTGAGTAAAGTCCAGAGACCTAGGAGAAGCCATTCCTCCTCAGCTGGTCTCCTCAGCTACAGGTAGTAGCATTCCCGCTCCCTGAGGCCCCGGTCCAGTCCGTAGCTGCCCCTGCACCGTGCCAGGTGGGTCGCGACACTACCACTAGGACCAAACAGGCCCCGCTCCGCACACCCGCTTGTGCGGCGGAGGCAGCCAGAGCTTCCACTCCGTCGCCCAGAATAGACAGCCCCAGGCCAGGCCATCTTAATCCCGAGGTCCCTCTGGAGATCACCGGTCACGCCCAGACCCCATGGGAATACATGGCCGCAGTAGAAGAGTGAGTCAAGCAGGTCCTGGATGACCCTCGGCCCGGCGACCCGAAGCTTACCAGACGCACTGGAACAGTACTCTGGTTTTCTGTGGAGTGAGCAGTGGGTTTTCTCCAAGACAATCACTCCGGAGCCGAGATATTTGTGGGCCGCCGCTCTGTTAAGCGCTCTTACCTGCCGCAGGCCCGCCACAGCCTGTATGTGGGCGACCAGGTGGAGTATACTTCAATGCGGTCCCTTCAAGGCCCCTTTGCCGCAGGAGTGACTTTGTTGGCCAAACCATTATCCCCTACATTTACCCCTAAAACCTGGCAGGAAGACCCAGGCTCTGCAGGGAGGGTCAGATGTTTACAAGAGACCTCAGGTGGCAAATTAAAGTTCAGGGAACAAGCCCGGCCAGAACCAGAGCCCCTCATCCCTGACCTGGCTGCACCCCTAACACTACGGGTGTGCCAGAATAATAACTTTGTCCTAACATTTAATCCCAGGGTGCAAACTTATGATCTGCCATGGAAGCTCCCACAAGCACCCCCAGTTTGCCTTCCAGAGCCTCTCCAGCCAGAGGTTTTGTCCACCTCTGCACCGGCTAGGGATCCCGGTTTACAGCACTTTGCAGCTGCATTCTCCAGGCTGAATGCCCAGCCAAATCTCAGGGATACCACAAGAGGGCAGTGGCGCACCACTACAGCTGCTAAGATGAGCTATCAAAGGCAAGAGCGGCCCCTGATCAGCTTCAGTAGCTCCAGCAGCGAGGAGGACCTGCAAGTCCTTCTCTAAATGCTCCTTTACTACAAACAAAGAACTACTGGGAGCAACAGTGTGGACTGGTCTTGAAGACTGAGAGACTGTTGGCCAACTACTTTAACTGTTTACATCCAAGTTTACATTGTTTTATCCCCTTTCTCAGGTTATTTAAGAGCCTCATGGGACTATGGTTCTCATCATGCTGCTTTTATGTGTTTTATATAACATTTTATACCTTTTATTGGATTACAATTAACTCTGATGTCTCCCATTGGATTACAAGTGACTTTTATCTGTTTCCAGAGGATTCTACATCAAGCATTTCAAGAAAAAATTACTCAAGTTAGATTTGAGCGTATTATTGCACTAATAAATGCATGATGTTTTTGCACTAATGTTTACAGGTTAAGCAACGTTCAAGTATTATATGCCCATTGTGTATATTCTTTTCTAGGTGCCACAATGTGACCTTCATGCACTTTTTGTGATATTGCACTTAATTTTGCACTTAGCTAGATCAGTAGCACCTTACTTTTGTGTGCCTTGCTTTACAGCTCTTGTCTCTTTCCCCTTTAAACGGACTGCCTATCTGGACGCTTAATACTAATGGCCTACACCTGGTGTTATATTCCCATAGGTACCCAGGGTAGGATCAAGGGGTAAGTCCCGGCAGGTCCAGCGGTAACCCCGCTGCTTCGGGAATGGTTAGAGGAGTTTTCGACCCCTCCTTCCTGTTTGTTATTTGTTTAGGATTGCTCCCATCCTGAGGTGTCTTCCAGGAGTTTCATGGGATTATTATACCCTCCTCCTGTGACATTGCCAGAAGCGCATGGAGAAGCTGATACCTCCCCCTTCTGTGCCTTTGCCTAAGGTATGGCGCCTCAACCTTAGAGCCATTTTAGCTACCCATAGTCACCATAGTGATCGTGCTATAAGCCTTATATTTTGACTTTGGTGCAGGGAAGGGAATACAGGATAAAGCCACCCTTCTATTTGCGGGCATTTCATTACATAATGGTGGGACTACAGAGTAAAGACACCCCCAGTCAGTAGTAGAGATAGAAGGCCACAGCAGCATATCCAACCGATTCTTCTTTATTATCAAAAACTTTACAGCATAGTGTACAAGAGTGGCAACGTTTCGGCTAAGTATAGCCTTTGTCAAACATGCTTGACAAAGGCTATACTTAGCCCAAACGTTGCCACTCTTGTACACTATGCTGTGAAGTTTTTGATAATAAAGAAGAATCAGTTGGATATGCTGCTGTGGCCTTCTATCTCTACTATTCACCTGTGGACCGCTTTGGATCTGTGGTCTCCTGCCTAGATGTTGCATTGTTTCCACCATTGCTCTGCATAAGCCGCATGCAGTGCTGTTCCTGAACCCACCTTTTTCCACCCCCAGTCAGTAGTGATTGCTTAGTGCAGACCTTTGGTTCACTGGGTTTACCGAGAGGGAAACTGTTACTTAGGACACCCTACTCATGCGGGCAGGAACCTCAGGGTAGCCGTTCTATGTTTTGTCTTTGTATGTCTTTATGTGTATTACATGCAGCACTTTGTATTAAATTGGGTACCCCAGCTTGTTCTCTCACCCTAAGCATAAGCTGAGGGCGGCTTAACTCAAAGTAAGGGGGAATGTAACACCCAAGAGTTGTGTTACTACACACCTCTACCCCGCTACTATCTTCTAAGAGCCGGTATATTGTCAACTGATGTGATTTTGATTATGTCTTCACAAATGTGCATCTAAAACTATGTTAAATACAATTATTGTTGTAATTTTCCAGGCTGACAAGCAGGTGGTAGCAAATATATTGGCCAGGTATTAGTTTCAGTTTAGTATATTTAGGCTGGAATGGATTATTCCAGTTTAGCTCCCCCTCTGTGGAGGTGTGGACTGTTCCCACATCCTGCCGCATGGGTGGAGAAGGAAGTTAGAGTCAGTGTAGCTTCCCTCTGTTGGGGAAGGCTGTGTAATAGCCTTCAGGAGATTCCCTGCATAGGGAAGAAAGCCAGGATCATGTCTTGGCTGAAATATTGATCACATACCCAGTCTGAGAACCTTTTGCTTCAACTGGCTGAAAACTGAAAACAATCTCCAGAGTTCCAGGAGGAAAGCATTCCCTGACAAATCATCTGTGAGTAAAGTCCAGAGACCTAAGAGAAGCCATTCCTCCTCAGCTAGTCTGTCCCCTTACAGCAGAGTTACAGAAAAGTGCAGAAGATTAATTCCTGCCACAGTTACAGAGCTACCAAGCAGAATGTCCTATCCTGCAAGCTCCCCACATATCAAGCAGAAGCATTTATTCCTGCCAATGATTGCCAAAACCTGCTGGGACAAAAGACCAAAGCTGTATACTGCTTGGATACAAGTTATCTTCAGTAAAGAAACATTTGAACTTCACCTAAAGGTCTGGACATCATTTCTGTTGCAAAATTCCTCTATTACTCCTACTATCACTACACTTAAATTTATTGCAAGTGAACCAGGAGCCAGGAGTCAAGCCGTACCCAGGTAGGAGACACTGTTGACACAATTATCATCACCTATACAGACATTATAGGCCATTATACCACCTAACCTAGGACGTGCGTTATAACACCTTGGGAGGGTCCTGTGGTAGTACCCTGCGCACGCTCAAATTGGCGTCACAAGCAAACCCAGACTATTAAATACCCATATCCTGGCCCACTGCATAAGTGGCGTCAGTGTACCCCGCTTCTGGTCACTGCACAGCCGCATTTCCGGACCGCGACCCCGATCTTCCTGTCCGCAGCTCCGGAAAAAAATTCTTCGGCAGTTCTACGGGGGTGACGGCTGGGTGTACTGTGGATCCGCAATATACTACGGACGTGTGAATGGGCCCTAATAGGATGTAACTTTTGAGGAAAATCCGACTGTGAAATATCCCCATGTGTTAGATCTGCCCTAGTCAACTGTAAGTGCTATCAGGGAGTAGAGATGGCCTTGCGGTTCGCCCGGCGGTCGTTTCGCTGTGAACTTTGCTTGTTCGCGATTCGCCAAAAAAGCAAACATATGGCGATATTCGCACACGCCATATTTTTTTGAATAGCGCCGAACTTTCACCCATGACACATTCATCAGGTGGGACAGGACAGCCAATTCAGACGTTTCAGCACATGGACACACCCCCAACCCTATAACAGAACCCGATCTAGCAGCCATTTTACATTATGTGTTTTGCCAGTGTAGGGAGAGGTTGCATTTTGGAGGAGGGAGAGTTAGGGACACCAAACGCTAGCTAATAGGGCCACAAAAGTCCTTTTAAGGACTGGTATACGTGTGCTACCGATAGGTGTGATATAGAGGGGTGTGATATACTTAAAATATACTTTCTAACAAAGAAATTATATTATAGTGTATTTGTATTGTGCAGCAGTTGTGTGCGGTCTGCTGAGATACCGCAGCTAGATAGAGGGACAAACGCTATTGGAGTAAATAATTGCAACAAGTGTGATATACCTGTTGCCCCCCCAAAAAACTGCTTGAGGGCTGCGATATACCTTCTTCCACAAAATCCTGATTGAGGGGTGTTATATACCTGTTTCCGACAAATACTGCTTGAGGGCTGCGATATACCTTCTTCCACAAAATCCTGATTGAGGGGTGTTATATACCTGTTTCTGCCAAATACTGATTGAGGGGTGCCATATACCTTCTTTCACTAAATATTGATTGAGGGGTGCTATTGCTATATACCTTCTTCCACAAAATACTGATTGAAGCGTGCCATATACCTGTTTCTGCCAAATACTGATTGAGGGGTGCTACCCTGTTTCCCCGAAAATAAGACAGTGTCTTATATTAATTTTTGCTCCCAAAGATGTACTAGGTCTTATTTTCAGGGATGTCTTATTTTACAAAATGACACAGTGGGATCAGAAGGGGGAATCAAAATGGCAAAGGGGAATCAGAGGGGGGATTACCATCTTAGTACCCCCTTCTGATCCTCCTGTGTCATTTTGATTCCCCCTCTGATCCCCCTGTGTCATTTTAAGTGATCCCCCTCCCCTGTGCCAGTGGACAGTGGATTATTTAGTCTCTCTCCCCCTCCCACCTTCACCAGACATCCCCCACCACTTTATCAGACATTTCCCCCCCTTCCTCAGTCACCCCTGTGTGTCCGTGCCGGCCAGATTTCACACATTGTGCCCGACTCCTGCCCTGCGCGACTCACTCACTCCGTCAGGGTAGAGCGAGCAGCAGGCAGCAGCTTGTCCTGGCGGCGGCGCGGGCTCTCTGATTTAAAGAGACCTTGCACTGCCTGAACAGCTCTGGCTGCGCTGCGGCCAATCAGTGAGCTGCGCAGCGCTATGGTCCAGAGGAGTCAGACGCCTTACGGTAGCTTCGGGGGCCTTATATTCTGAGGGGGGCCTAATTATCGGGGAGGCCTTATTATCGGAGAGGTCTCATTTTCGGGGGCGATGCCATATATTACAGCGAGAGGCAAAACTGGAAGTAGGTCTTATTCTCGGGGGATGTCTTATTTTCAGGGAAACACGGTATATATCTGTTTCCGCCAAATACTGATTAAGGGGTGCCATATACCTTCTTCCACAAAATACTGATTGAGGGGTGCTATTGCTATATACCTTCTTCCACCAAATACTGATTGAGGGCTGCGATACATCTGCTTCCACAAAATACTGATTGAGGGGTGCCATATACCTGTTTCCGCCAAATACTGATTGAGAGGTGCTATATACCTGTTTCCGCCAAATACTGATTGAGGGGTGCCATATACCTTCTTCCACCAAATACTGATTGAGGGCTGCGATACACCTGCTTCCACAAAATACTGATTAAGGGGTGCCATATACCTGTTTCCGCCAAATACTGATTGAGGGGTGCGATATGCCTGTTTACGAGGGGTGCTATATACTTGTTTCCACCAAATACTGATTGACGGGTGCCATATACCTTCTTCCACAAAATACTGATTGAGGGGTGCTATTGCTATATACCTTCTTACACCAAATACTGATTGAGGGCTGCGATACACCTGATTTCACAAAATACTGATTGAGGGGTGCTATATACCTGTTTCCGCCAAATACTGATTGAGGGGTGTTATATACCTGTTTACGCCAAAATACTGATTAAGGGGTGCTATATACCTGTTTCCACCAAATACTGATTGAGGGGTGCCATATACCTTCTTCCACAAAATACTGATTGAGGGGTGCTATTGCTATATACCTTTTTCCACCAAATACTGATTGGGGGCTGCGATACACCTCATTTCACAAAATACTGATTGAGGGGTGCTATATACCTGTTTCTGCCAAATACTAATTGAGGGGTGCTATATACCTGTTTCCACCAAATACTGATTGAGGTGTGCCATATACCTTCTTCCACAAAATACTGATTGATGGGTGCTATTGCTATATACCTTCTTCCACCAAATACTGATTGAGGGCTGCGATACACCTAATTTCACAAAATACTGATTGAGGGGTGCTATATACCTTCTTCCACCAAATACTGATTGAGGGGTGCTATTGCTATATATCTTTTTCCACCAAATACTGATTGAGGGCTGCGATATACCTTTTTCCACAAATACTGCTCTTCTCTACGGACTTAGGCAGAGTGTAATTTAGAAAATGACAGGCATAGGAAGAGGCAGACCGTTCCGCAGGGATGGTAGGGGTCGGGCAGGTACACCAGGCCGGAGCCTAAGTGGGAAGTTGGAGAAGGCACATGCGATAACTTCAAAGGGCGCACCAGTGTTGGTTGAGTGGCTCACTCAATCTTCCGCTTCTGCACACTCCTCGTTCTCTGTATCTGCACCCTCCTCACTCTCTGCTGTGAGTACCCCCAAATCCACCACCACCGCCACCATAGCCCTTCTGCTCGAGTCAGAGGAATTATTTTCCCATCCATTCCCAGACCATTCTTGGCTATGGATGAGGAAGAGGAGGTAGCAACGGCCGCCACCCAGCGGTCTGACGACAGTACCCAGATCAGCCCAAGAAATAAAATTCTTCAACATAATTGCTTGTACATAACTTGCCGCAATGTGCTAAAGTGGGGAACGGTACAAGGGAAAGGAAGGGAAGGGAAAGGAAGGAAGATAGGGATGGGGGAAGGGTCTACCATAGGTTTATATATGGGCTTTTTTTAACGTGTCAGTTGCTGATAATAGTGTTGCCATCTGCAGCCTGTGTTGAATGTTAACGCATAAGACGCGGTAAGCCCAACACTCACCTAGGGACGACCGCCTTAAGAAGGCACCTGGCCTCCCATCACCGAGCCCAGTGGGAGCAAAGCCGTCAGAACCCACAAAGCCACACTCATGGCGCCCCACGTCCTGCCTCTTCTCCTTCTCCTTCTCCTCTCTCCTCCCATTTGTCCTCCACTCCACCTTCCACCGTGCTGTCGTCACATTCCTCTGGCACAAGGCAGGCTTCCGTGGCCCTAATGTTCGAGCGTAAAAAAATTATGACGCTGGATAATCCTCTTGCCCAACGGCTGACCGCTGGCTTGTTGGAACTGCTAGCCCTCCAACTACTGCCATATAAATTGGTGGACTTGGAGGCCTTTAAAAAATTTTGGGCCATTGGGACACCGAAATGGAAGGTCCCCAGAAGGAAATACGTCTCCCAGAAGTGCATCCCTGAACTATATGGCCACGTTCAGCGGCAAGTTAATATATATCTGGCATACAGTATCGGTGCCAAGATACATCTGACCACACCTGGTCTAGCAAACACGGGCAGGGAAGGTACATAACTTTTACTGCCCACTGGGTGAACCTTCTAACTGCCGTCAAGCATGTAACCCATGGCACCCTTGTGGATTTGGTGATACCGCCACGGATTGCATGCAGGCCTGCCTCTTCTTCTCCTCCTACTACATCCTCCGTCTCCTCCTCGGCTGACTCCTCCTTTTCCACTGCTACCGCCTCTTCCGCTGCACCCCCCAAGCTCCCCAGAACCTATTCGACGTGCCAGGTGAGACGTTGCCATGTTGTGCTGAGGCTGTTGTGCCTGAAAAGCCAAGAGCCGCACCAGCACTTATTTCAGCTCTGCGGTCACAGGCGGATCAGTGGCTAACCCCGCTCAATATGACAGTTGGTAAAGTGGTGTGCGACAACGGTGCCAATCTGGTGAGCGCGCTAAAAAAGGGCAAAATGACTAACACGTGCCGTGCATGGCACACGTCATGCAGCGATTTGTTGCCAAATACCCCGGGGTCCAGGACATCTTGCGGCAGGCCAGGAAAATCTCTGGCCATTTTAGAAGATCTTACACGGCCATGGCTCGCCTTGCTGACGTTCAGCAGCAACACCACTTGCCCGTCAGACGTCTGATTTGTGACTGCCCGACACGCTGGAACTCCACCTTATATATGCTTGATAGGCTGCTCCAGCAGAAATGTGCTGTTAATGACTACCTGTACGAACTCTGCGGCAGGACAGGTTCTGGGGAGCTTGGCTTTTTTTCACCGCGCCAGTGGCTGTTCATGCGCGACACATGCAGATTTCTGGGGCCATTTGATGAGATCACCAAACTAGTCAGTTGCAGCCAGGGTGCCATCAGTGACATTGTACCTTACGCCTTCTTTCTGGAGCGTGCATTGCATCGTGTCATTGATCAAGCCATCGAGGAGCAAGGGCTGGAAGATGAGGAAGCCACAATGCTGAATGAATTCCCAGGGGGGGCTACGCCATCTGAGACAAGTCAGCAGGAGTCTGAAGAGGAGTCAGAGGAGGATGGTGGCTGGGGGGAGGAGGAGGAGGAGGAGCAAGAAGAGTAGGCTTTAAACTTTTTGGGGATCTCTGGTGTTGTCCGTGGCTGGGAGGAGGAGACCAAGGACGACATTCACCTGGGCGATGAGCAGGAGCCAGGGCGATCCACCGCTTCCAATTTAGTGCAAATGGGGGCCTTCATGCTCCAGTGTTTGAAGAGGGACCCCCGTATAAAAAGCATAAAGGTCAAGGACCTGTACTGGGTGACAACGTACTTAGACCCCCGATACAAACACAAAATGGCGGACATGTTACCAGCATCACAGAGGGCTGTCAGAATACAGCATTTCCAGGCCTTGCTGCGAGAGATGCTGCATTCTGCTGTTGCAGCACTGGCAGAGGAATTTCGACCCACAGCAAAACAGGCGCGGGTACCAATCCTACCGCGCCTGCAAAAAGAGGGTGGTTTGAAGATGTGCTGGTAACTTTGGATATGAGATCATTCTTGCAGCCAACCCATCGACAGCCACCCTCCAGATCCAGCCTCAAGGAACGCCTAGACCGACAGGTGTCCGACTACATTGGGTTAACAGCCGATATGGACACTCTGAGAAGCGAGGAACCCCTTGACTACTGGGTGTGTATGCTTGACCTGTGGCCAGAGCTGGCACAATTTGCCATGGAACTCTTGGCTTGCCCCTCGTCAAGTGTCCTGTCCGAAAGGAAGTTCAGCGCAGCAGGGGGGATCGTGACTGATAAGCGAACTTGCCTAGCTCACGACAGTGTGGACTACCTCACATTTTTAAAAATGAATGAGGCATGGATCTAGGAGGAATTCAACACCTGTGATGACCACGTGTAATTGAATTTCCTCATGCCAGCCCACACATATCCGCCACCACCTAGAACAAAGAATGGTACTTGCCTTATGTATATACAGCGGCATAAAAGGCCTTTTATTTCAGGTGAATGCCTAATTTTTAGGGCCTGTACTGGCCGACAGTTACATATTTATGCTGAGACCGCCTAATGCACCTCCAGGCACAGAATCCAAAGTTCTTTGCTGTCAGGTGACTGCCTATTGGATAATTTTTTAGGCCTGTACTGGCCAACAGTTACATATTTATCCTGTGACCGCCTAATATACCTCCAGCCACAGAATCCCAAGTACTTTGCTGTCAGGTGAATGCCTATTGGCTAATTTGTGGGGCCTGTACTGGCCGACAGTTACATATTTATCCTGTGAAAGCCTAATATACCTCCAGCCACAGAATCCAAAGTTCTTTGCTGTCAGGTGAATTCCTATTGCCTAATTTTTGGGGCCTGTACTGGCCGACAGTTAGATATTTATCCTGTGACCGCCTAATGTACCTCCAGCCACAGAATCCAAAGTTCTTTGCTGTCAGGTGAATGCCTATTGCCTAATTTTTGAGGCCTGTACTGGCCGACAGTTAGATATTTATCCTGTGACCGCCTAATGTACCTCCAGCCACAGAATCCAAAGTTCTTTGCTGTCAGGTGAATGCCTATTGGCTAATTATTGGGGCCTGTAGTGGCCGACAGTTAAATTTTTATTCTGTGACCGCCTAATGTACCTCCAGCCGCAGAATCCAAAGTTCTTTGCTGTCAGGTGAATGCCTATTGGCTAATTATTGGGGCCTATACTGGCCGACAGTTACATTTTTATCCTGTGACCAGCCACAGAATCCAAAGTTCTTTGCTGTCAGGTGAATGCCTATTGCCTAATTTTTGGGGCCTATACTGGCCGACAGTTACATTTTTAGCCTGTGACCGCTTAATGTACCTCCAGCCACAGAATCCAAAGTTCTTTGCTGTCAGGTGAATGCCTATTGCCTAATTTTTGGGGCCTGTACTGGCCGACAGTTACATTTTTTATCTCTAGCCACATAATCACACCCCTGTCTCACTCCTCTGCCTCTCATAATGGTGGCGTATGAACCGCATTCACCATAAGGACCTTCTAATGTCACAGGGTCATGTCACTGTGCCCCCCACCCCGTACTGTGCCCCTCACCCCGTACTGTGCCCTCTTATACCCTGCATTGTGCCCTCTTACCACACCCTGTGCAGTTCCCCTAGTCATTCCCTGTACTGTGCCATCTTATACCCTTTTATCCGGTCACGGTATGGTGGTGTTATCCGGTCAATGTATGGCGTGGTATCCAATATTTGGATGGCCATAACTGTATCCCTTTCCCTGCCCATGCCATCCTTTTTTAGACCTGGCATGAGCAGGAAAAATATGCAGATTGCGGTGCTAAGGACCTTTGCGCCACAATCTGTGTCAGAAATACGCCTAACATAGACGTATTTCTATATAATAAATGACCACCTAATTGTAATATTATTCAGGGGTAGGGCTAATATCTTTACATTATATAGATTCTAGTGTATTATACTGTGCCCTATATTTCCCAGTAGAAAATGATCCTTGGGAAACACAGTCCTCATCCCTGACCACCAGGACCAGGTAGCGCTCTGTCAGTACATGGCGGCCTCCCCTCTCCGCCACTCCACTGTGTACTGGTGCTTATTCTGACACTAGGGCTGGGTTCACATTCTATTTTTGCCATCCATTTAATGCATACCAAAAATGTATGTGTTAACGGATGCCTCACACTGATGCTGTACAGTGGCGTCCATTCGCCATACAGTTCCATGGTAGAAAAAAAAATTACATTAACGTATGCATTTTTTTAATGGACTCTGCAGGATACAAAAACGAGGTGAAATTAATTTTGCTGAACATTTTCCCCAAAAATATATCAATCTACTCAGTATCTTCTGCTCCATAACATGCTGCTTGCAGGTTGTACTGCATTTCATGGTGACAGGTTCCCTTTAAAACCCATCTGTTGGATACTGTAGGATGCCACAACTATGTTTTTAATACTACTGTGTAATGATGTATTTCTAAAGATAAATTTCACATTGTAGTATGTGGTCAATAAACTTCTGGATTCTGAATTATTGGATTTCTATAATACCCCATCATATAAACATTGGAGATCAATAATCAGAAGATTGGTAATGTTTAGAGATTAGTGAATTGATTCTACAGAATCAAAAACCTGTCAATCACTGATGGGACCGACTCCTTGGCTTTAAAGTGCAGAATGAGCAGGAATTTAAATACAGGTTTTACTGAATTTCTTCCCATAAAACTAGATATCAATCTGCTCAGCTCCTCCTGCTCTATAACCTGCTGCCTGCAGCTCAGACACTATTTTCACTTACACAGGTTCCCATTAAAGAGTAGCATATACCAGGTAAAAGAAGACCAACATTTAGGCTACTTTCACACTAGCGTTAATATTTTCCGGTATTGAAATCCTTTATAGGGTCTCAATAGCAGAAAAAACGCTTCCGTTTTGTCCCCATTCATTGTCAATGGGAACAAAATGTAACTGAACAGAACGGAATGCTCCAAAATGCATTCCAATCCGTTCTCATTCCGGAGAGCAAACTGCAGCATGCTGCGGTTTTCTTTCCGTCCTGAGATGCAGAGCAAGATGACCCACAATGCAAGTCAATGGGGACGGATCCGTTTTCTCTGACACAATCTGACACAATAGCAAATGGATCCGTCCCCCATTGACTTTCAATGGAGTTCATGACGGATCCGTCTTGGCTATGTTAAAGAAAATATAACTGGATCCGTTCATAACGGATGCAGATAGTTGTATTATTAGTTCCCTGACGGATCCAGCAAAGACGCTAGTGTGAAAGTAGCCTTAGACAGAAGATAGAATAAAAAGTCACACAAGAGGGTGTGGGGGTGCAGAGGGACACATATATTGATTTATTTTCCTAATATATGTAAATTGTGATATATCATGTATTGTAATTGTGATGTATTCAATTAATATACTCAATGTATAAATACATTGCTATTCTTCTATGTAAGGTAGAGTAAAAAACAACAAAGTATTTTATAAATATGCTATGTAGTAACAGCTGCATTGGCGGTGCTTTACAAACCAGAGTTATACGTTGATTAAATAGATCCTAGAGTACAGTAGGAGGGAGTTTTACCTGACGGAGGAGGGAGTTGTGGATGATGTCTGAGGATGTCCTAATATGTATGCCGTACTAGAGGAAGGTGATTAGCACAAAAGGCAGCTCCAGATTGGATTTTTCTCCTAGACCTTTCAGAGCAGTATGGATACAGAGACTGGGTCCTCTGGTTCTATGGTTGGCCAGTCCAATCCTGATTGGATATATTTGGTAACATACTGTACAAAGTGAGTAAAAAGTCTCAGTACACCCTTTTATTTCAGAAATGATTGGGAAAATGAAATATCTGAATACCCCCCAAAAATGGCTGCTGCACATGTTAGGACTAGTGATGAGCAGCAGGTGCCATATTCGATTTCGACGAAATTCGCGAATATTCAATAGAATATTCGTTTTATATTCGTCGAAATCGAATATTCGTCATTATTCTTGTTATCGCGATTAATATGCAATTTAAATAATCGCGTATTGCCATTTTAACTTAAAGGCTACTCTCCTATTGAAATAGCAATGCGATTAATTCAAGTTATAATAATCGAATTTCGATTTTAACTTAGCACTGCTATATTCCATATTCGTTAATTCTAGCTTAATATGGAATATAGCAGTGCTAAGTTAAAATCGAAATTCGATTATTCGTCATATTCCACAAAACGAATATAGCGAATGTATTCGTCATATTCCACAAAACGAAGATAACGAGGTATTCTGCATCTTCGTTTTAGCTACCTATTCGTCAACTTCGCTAATTCTAGCAATCAAATAGGAAAGTTTACTATAGAGACAGCTAAGTTTAATTTGCTATGCGATTATATGACTGCTTTTTAAAAAAAAAAAAATAGAATAATTATAATACCTGATAATTATTATAATTATTCTATTTATAAAAAAAAGCAAAGTAATATAATCGCATAGCGAATTAAACTTAGCTGTCTCTATAGTAAACTTTCCTATATGATTGCTAGAATTAGCGAAGTTGATGTATAGGTAGCTAAAACGAAGATGCAGAATACTTCGTTATCTTCATTTTGTGGAATATGACGAATACATTCGTTATATTCGTTTTGTGGAATATGACGAATACATTCGTCATATTCGCTAATTCTACCAAGCCAACCATAGTAAACCAGGTCCAAGTTGAAATCGCAATTCGATTAATTCAAATTATAATAATCGAATTTCGATTTTAACTTAGCACTGCTATATTCCATATTAGTCTAGAATTAAATATAGCAGTGCTAAGTTAAAATCGAAATTCGATTATTATAACTTGAAATAATCGAATTGCGATTTTTCACGTAATTCTCAAATCCGACAGTACATTCTAGTATATGGAGACGTTCCCATGGTGATGGGGACGCTCCATGAGCACGGAAGTCGGCAAAAGCGGCAACGGGCACTGACTGGAGCAGCCAGGAAGCCAGGAATCCAAAGGACAGGTAAGAACAACTTTAGGGAAGTGGGAAAGAAAAAAATATAACAATAAAAAAAAATAAAAAAAGAATATTCGAAATATCGAATTTATATCACTATATTCGAAATATTCGTGAATTAGCGAAGTGCCGATATTCGCGAAAAAAATTCGATATTCGAATATTCGCGCTCAACACTAGTTAGGACATGGAGCAAAGAACTCTGGGAACAAGGGATCACCCACAATGCCATGCATGCAGACAACCAGCAGCCAGCCAGCCCTGTGATGTCACAGCCCTTTAACCACCCCAGGACCGCCGTACGCAGGATTCCGTCCTGGCGGCGGCCCTGATATTCCTCCTGGACGCGCAGGCGCGTCATTTCGCGAGAGGTGAGATGTCCTGTGAACGCGCGCACACAGGAGCGCGCGTTCACAGGAACCGAAGGTAAACGAGTGGATCTGCAGCCTGCCAGCGGCGATCGTTCGCTGGCAGGCTGTAGATGCGATTTTTTTTAACCCCAAAAAGGTATATTAGACGCTGTTTTGATAACAGCGTCTAATACACCTGCTACCTGGTCCTCTGGTGGTCCCTTTTGCTTGGATCGACCACCAGAGGACACAGGCAGCTCTGTAAAGTAGCACCAAACACCGCTACACTACACTCCCCCCCCTGTCACTTATTAACCCCTGATCAACCCCTGATCACCCCATATAGACTCCCTGATCACCCCCCTGTCATTGATCACCTCCCTGTGAGGCTCCATTCAGACATCCGTATGTGTTTTGCAGATCCACGGATCCGCGGATCTGCAAAACACATACGGACGTCTCAATGGAGCCTTACAGGGGGGTGATCAATGACAGGGGGGTGATCACCCAATATAGACTCCCTGATCACCCCCCTGTCATTGATCACCACCCTGTAAGGCTCCATTCAGACGTCCGTATGTGTTTTGTGGATCGGATCCGCGGATCCGCAAAACACATACGGACGTCTGAATGGAGCCTTACAGGGGGGTGATCAATGACAGGGGGGTGATCACCCCATATAGACTCCCTGATCACCCCCCTGTCATTGATCACCCCCCTGTAAGGCTCCATTCAGACATCCGTATGTGTTTTGCGGATCCACGGATCGGCGGATCCGCAGATCCGCAAAACACATACAGACGTCTGAATAGAGCCTTACAGGGGGCTGATCAATGACAGGGGGGTGATCACCCCATATAGACTCCCTGATCACCCCCCTGTCATTGATCACCCCCCTGTAAGGCTCCATTCAGACATCCGTATGTGTTTTGCGGATCCTCGGATCCGCAAAACACGGACACCCCGGATCCGCAAAACACGGACACCGGCAATGTGCTTTCCGCATTTTGCGGATCCGCACATTGCCAGAACTATATAGAAAATGCCTTTTCTTTTCCACAATTGTGGACAAGAATAGGACATGTTCTATAGGCTCTACAAAAAACGCAGTGTTCGCCCGATCAGGCCGAACACCGTAAAATCGCTGCGGCGCTATAAAGATCACTTTTGAGGGGCATGGCGAGTTCATAGAAGCCCTTTAACCACCCCAGGACCACCGTACGCAGGATTGCGTCCTGGCGGCGGCCCTGTTATTCCTCCTTGACGCGCCGGCGCGTCATCTCGCGAGAGGCGAGATGTCCTGTGAACGTGCGCACACAGGAGCGCGCGTTCACAGGAACCGAAGGTAAACGAGTGGATCTGCAGCCTGCCAGCGGCGATCGTTCGCTGGCAGGCTGTAGATGCGATTTTTTTTATCCCCAAAAAGGTATATTAGACGCTGTTTTGATAACAGCGTCTAATATACCTGCTACCTGGTCCTCTGGTGGTCCCTTTTGCTTGGATCGACCACCAGAGGACACAGGCAGCTCTGTAAAGTAACACCAAACACCCCTACACTACACTCCCCCCCCTGTCACTTATCAACCCCTGATCACCCCATATAGACTCCCTGATCACCCCCCTGTAAGGCTCCATTCAGACATCCGTATGTGTTTTGCAGAGATCTGCAAAACACATACGGACGTCTGAATGGAGCCTTACAGGGGGGTGATCAATGACAGGGGGGTGATCACCCAATATTTTTTTTTCTCTTACAAAGTCTCATATTCCACTAACTTGTGACAAAAAATAAAATTTTACATGAACTCGCCATGCCCCTCACGAAATACCTTGGGGTGTCTTCTTTCCAAAATGGGGTCACTTGTGGGGTATTTAGACTGCCCTGGCATTTTAGGGGACCTAAAGCGTGAGAAGTCATTTGGAATCCAAATGCGTAAAAAATGCCCTGTGAAATCCTAAAGGTGCTCTTTAGAATTTGGGCCCCTTTGCGCACCTAGGCTGCAAAAAAGTGTCACACATGTGGTATCGCCGTACTCAGGAGAAGTTGGGCAATGTGTTTTGGTTGTCTTTTTACATATACCCATGCTGGGTGAGAGAAATATCTCTCTAAAATGACAACTTTGTATAAAAAAAATGGGAAAAGTTGACTTTTAGAGAGATATTTCTCTCACCCAGCATGGGTATATGTAAAAATACACCCCAAAACACATTGCCCTACTTCTTCTGAGTACGGCGATACCACATGTGTGACACTTTTTTGAAGCCTAGGTGCCCAAAGGGGCCCAAATTCTAAAGAGCACCTTTAGGATTTCACAGGGCATTTTTTAGGCATTTGGATTCCAGACTTCTTCTCACGCTTTAGGTCCCCTAAAATGCCAGGGCAGTATGAATACCCCATAAGTGACCCCATTTTTGAAAGAAGACACCCCAAGGTATTTCGTGATGGGCATAGTGAGTTCATGGAAGTTTTTATTTTTTGTCACAAATTAATGGAATATAAGACTTTGTAAGAAAAAAAAATAAAAAATAATCCTCATTTTCCGCTAACTTCTGACAAAATATAAAAACTTCTATGAACTCACTATGCCCATCAGCGAATACCTTAGAGTGTCTACTTTCCGAAATGGGGTCATTTGTGGGGTGTTTTTACTGTCTGGGCATTGTAGAACCTCAGGAAACATGACAGGTGCTCAGAAAGTCAGAGCTGCTTCAAAATGCGGAAATTCACATTTTTGTACCATAGTTTGTAAACGCTATAACTTTTACCCAAACCAATAAATATACAGTTATTGCATTTTTTTTTATCAAAGACATGTAGAACAATAAATTTAGAGAAAAATTTATATAGAAATGTAGTTTTAGGTGCAAAATTTTACAACCGAAAGTGAAAAATGTCATTTTTTTGCAAAAATTTCGGTCAATTTTGATTAACCCCTTAAGGACACAGCCTTTTTACACCTTAGGACCAGGCCATTTTTTGCAAATCTGACCAGAGTCCCTTTAAGTGCTGATAACTTTAAAACACTTTGACTTATCCAGGCCGTTCTGAGATTGTTTTTTCGTCACATATTGTACTTCATGACAGTGGTAAAATGAAGTCAAAAAATTATTTTTTTTTGCACCAAAAAATACCTAATTTAACAAAAATTTGGAAAAATTTAGCAAATTTCAAAGTTTCAGTTTCTCTACTTCTGTAATACATAGTAATACCCCCAAAAATTCTGATGACTTTACATTCCCCATATGTCTACTTCATGTTAGAATTGTTTTGGGAATGATATTTTATTTTTTGGGGATGTTATAAGGCTTAGAAGTTTAGAAGCAAATCTTGAAATTTTTCAGAAATTTACAAAAACTAAATTTTTAGGGACCAGTTCAGGTCTGAAGTCACTTTGCGAGGCTTACATAATAGAAACCACCCAAAAATCACCCCATCTAAGAAACTACACCCCTCAAGGTATTCAAAACTGATTTTACATACGTCGTTAACCCTTTAGGTGTTGCACAAGAGTTATTGGCAAATGGGGATGAAATTTGAGAATTTCATTTTTTTGTCTAATTTTCCATTTTAACCCATTTTTTCCACTAACAAAGCAAGGGTTAACAGCCAAACAAGACTGTATCTTTATTGCCCTGACTCTGCCGTTTACAGAAACACCCAATATGTGGCCGTAAACTACTGTACGGCCACACAGCGGGGCGTAGAGGGAAAGGTGCGCCGTTTGGTTTTTGGAGGGCTGATTTTTATGGACTGGTTTATTTACACCATGTCCCATTTGAAGCCCCCTGATGCACCCCTAGAGTAGAAACTCCCTAAAAGTGACCCCATCTAAGAAACTACACCCCTCAAGGTATTCAAAACTGATTTTACATACGTCGTTAACCCTTTAGGTGTTGCACAAGAGTTATTGGCAAATGGGGATGAAATTTGAGAATTTCATTTTTTTATCTAATTTTCCATTTTAACCCATTTTTTCCACTAACAAAGCAAGGGTTAACAGCCAAACAAGACTGTATCTTTATTGCCCTGACTCTGCCGTTTACAGAAACACCAAATATGTGGCCGTAAACTACTGTACGGCCACACAGCGGGGCGTAGAGTGAAAGGTGCGCCGTTTGGTTTTTGGAGGGCTGATTTTTATGGACTGGTTTATTTACACCATGTCCCATTTGAAGCCCCCCTGATGCACCCCTAGAGTAGAAACTCCCTAAAAGTGACCCCATCTAAGAAACTACACCCCTCAAGGTATTCAAAACTGATTTTACATACGTCGTTAACCCTTTAGGTGTTGCACAAGAGTTATTGGCAAATGGGGATGAAATTTGAAAATTTCATTTTTTTGCCTTATTTTCCATTTTAACCCATTTTTTCCACTAACAAAGCAAGGGTTAACAGCCAAACAAGACTGTATCTTTATTGCCCTGACTCTGCCGTTTACAGAAACACCAAATATGTGGCCGTAAACTACTGTACGGCCACACAGCGGGGCGTAGAGTGAAAGGTGCGCCGTTTGGTTTTTGGAGGGCTGATTTTTATGGACTGGTTTATTTACACCATGTCCCATTTGAAGCCCCCCTGATGCACCCCTAGAGTAGAAACTCCCTAAAAGTGACCCCATCTAAGAAACTACACCCCTCAAGGTATTCAAAACTGATTTTACATACGTCGTTAACCCTTTAGGTGTTGCACAAGAGTTATTGGCAAATGGGGATGAAATTTGAAAATTTCATTTTTTTGCCTTATTTTCCATTTTAACCCATTTTTTCCACTAACAAAGCAAGGGTTAACAGCCAAACAAGACTGTATCTTTATTGCCCTGACTCTGCCGTTTACAGAAACACCCAATATGTGGCCGTAAACTAATGTATGGCCACACAGCGGGGCGTAGAGTGAAAGGTGCGCCGTTTGGTTTTTGGAGGGCTGATTTTTATGGACCGGTTTATTTACACTGTGTCCTGTTTCAACCCCTCTGATGCACCCCTGGAGTAGAAACTCCCTAAAAGTGACCCCATTTTGGAAACTACGGGATAAGGTGGCATTTTTTTGGGGACTATTTTTAGGGTAAATATGATTTTTGGTTGCTCTATATTACATTTTTGTGAGGCAAGGTTACCAAAAATGTTAATTCTGAAATTTCATCTCCATTTGCCATTAACTGTTGAGGAACACCTAAAGGGTTAATAAAGTTTGTATAATCAGTTTTGAATACCTTGAGGGGTGTAGTTTCTTAGATGGGGTCAGTTTTGGGGAGTTTTTACTCTAGAGTGCATCAGGGGGGCTTCAAAAGGGACATGGTGTCAATAAAAAAGGCCATCAAAATCGGCCTTCCAGAAACCATGTCGGTCCTTTCCTTTTGCGGCCTCCCTTTTACTGATACAGCAGTTTACGACCACAAATGTGGTGTTTCTGTAAACTGCAGTATCAGGGTAATAAATATTAAGTTTTGTTTGGTTGTTAACCCTTGTTTTGTTACCGGAAAAAACGGATTGAAATGGAAAAGTGCCAAAAATAGCGGTTTTGGCACCGTTTTTTTTTTTTTTTTAACCGTGTTAATCTGGGGGGTTAGGTCATGGGATATTTTTATAGAGGAGATTCTTACGGACGCGGCAATACCTAATAAGTCTACTTTTTTTACAATTATTTAGGTTTTTGACTATATTATCTTTTTTGATACAAATCTTTTTTTTGGGTATCTCTAAAGTCTAAGGGTCATTTTATTTTTATTTTTTTTATCCAATTATCTCATGTGGGGGCTCATTTTTTGCGGGAGGAGCGGACGGTTTTATTGGCACTATTTTGGGGGCTATATGACTTTTTGATCGCTTGCTATTAAACTTTTTATTATGTAAGGTGACAAAAAAAAACTTTTTTTGCACCTTTTTTTTTTTTTTTTTCTTGACCGTGTTAATCTGGGGGGGTTGGTCATGGGGTAGTTTTATAGAGGAGATTATTACCGACGCGGCGATACCTAATATGTCTACTTTTAATAAATTATTTTAGTTTTTTTGGGTGTCTCAGGTCTGAGAACCATTTTTTTTTATCCGATGTCAGTGCTAAATTGGGATATAAATTTAGTACTCCATGGAAGTGTGATACTCCCTGAAGCAACCGTCAATGCAGAGGCCCGGATGATCGGGGCACGTGTCGCACTGAGTAGTCGTGTCCTTCCGTATCCCCCTCCTGCGACACACTCTGCACTTTTTTTGGGTTCGTCCCTTCTTTCCAGTATGGGGGACCACACCTGGAAAGTGTTGGCCAGGGACGATCCGGGCACCTACAGTTCCCGAGGTACTCCGGCCTGCTCTTTCCCGGTCCGAAAAGATCAGGGCCTTGAGGACTGCCTCATAGAACTGGAGGAATGTCCCTGTGCTGCCAGCGCTTCGGGATAGTACAAAAGAGTTGTACATGGCAACCTGCACCAAGTAGACCGCAACTTTTTTGTACCATGCCCGGGTTTTGCGCATGGCATTATATGGCTTGAGGACTTGATCCGAGAGATCAACTCCTCCCATATACCGATTGTAGGCGACGATACAATCGGGCTTGAGGACCGTTGCCGCGGTACCTCGCACAGGGACAGGGGTGATGCCGTTACCATGAATTGTGGACAGCATAAGGACATCCCTCTTGTCCTTATACCTGACCAGCAACAGGTTTCCAGTGGTAAGGGCACGGGTCTCACCCCTGGGGATAGGTACCTGGAGGGGGTGGGCAGGGAGGCCGCGTTGATTTTTCCGCACGGTCCCACAAGCGGACGTGGATCTGGCGGCAAGGGACTGGAACAAGGGGATACTGGTATAAAAGTTATCCACGTAAAGGTGGTAACCCTTATCCAGCAGTGGGTACATAAGGTCCCACACAAGTTTCCCGGTAACACCCAGAGTGGGGGGACATTCTGGGGGTTGAATCCGGGAATCTCGCCCCTCGTACACACGAAATTTGTAAGTGTACCCTGAGGTACTCTCACAAATTTTGTATAGCTTCACGCCATACCTCGCCCGCTTGGAGGGCACATACTGGCGGAAAATGAGTCTCCCCTTGAACGCAATGAGAGACTCATCAACCGCGACCTCCCTTCCAGGTACATAGGCCTCCATGAATTTGGCCCCAAAGTGATCGATGACCGGCCGTATCTTATACAGACGGTCATGGGCAGGATCACCTCGGGGGGGACATGCTGCATTATCGGAATAATGCAGACATTTCCGGATGGCCTCAAACCGGGAGCGTGTCATGGCTGTACTGTAAAGTGGGGCCTGGTATAGGACGTCCCCACTCCAGTACAGCCTGACACTGGGTTTTTTGACCAGGCCCATATGCAGCACGAGGCCCCAAAATATCCTCATTTCGGCTGCACTGACCGGCGTCCAGCCACCGGGCCTGGCCAAAAAGGAGCCCGGGTGTTGAGCGACAAACTGTTGGGCGTACAGATTCGTCTGCTCCACCATCAGATTTACCAGTGGGTCACTGAAAAAATGACAAAAAAAGTCATATTCAGTGTAGCCCACTGTGGAAATCTGGATTCCTGATTGGCCTACAAAATCAGGAATCACGGGCTCGTATCGCTCTGGGCTACACCAGACAAGTTCACCGGAAGGGGGCTCCGGTGGATTTAACTGGTGGGCCGGGAAACCAGTACGAGCCCCAGAGCTGCTCGTACTAGTGTGGGCCACAGGGTCCCTAACATGGCGGTCCCCTTGCTCCGCCTGGCGGCGTCTCCGCCGCCTTGGGGGCTCATCATCATCGCTAGATGATGAGGAGGATGCGGATGACAACAGGAATGTGGGGTCATCCTCATCCTCACTGGGACTCTCGGAGTCGGAGGCAAGCTGGGCGTATGCCTCCTCGGCCGAGAACGTCCGGCGGGCCATAGGGGAGTGTGTGTCTGCGTGTATATGTGCGTGTGTGTAACTCTTTATTTTGTGTGCGTGTGTGTGGGGGCACGGGTGTTCACGAACTCACCCTAAAACTAACAGAAAAAAAATAAAATAAACTAACTAAAAAAAGGGCAAAAAATGTGAGGGAAAAAAATCAAAACCGCTGATCAACTGTCCGAAGTTGATCAGCGGTGGGGTGTGCGATGCGCTAACAGTGGCCGGACACTAAGTGCCGGCCACAATCAGCGTACAAAAAAAAAAAAAAAAAATGCACCCCAAAAAAGGTGGGGGGGGGGGGGGGGGAGGGGGTGGGGGGGGGGGCAAGTGGCAGCACCCCTGGGGGGGTCTAGGGTCACACAGCTGTGCTGTGGACCCCAGACACCCTAACTGATGTGATGCAATCAAAGTAAGAAAAGTTCAGAAACTAACTTTCCCTTTTTTTTCCCTGCCTAAAACAAACTTTCCCTATGCTGTCCCTATGTACCTGATGGGGGGTGCTGGGGCACAGATCGGGTCCTGGGGGCACAGATCGGGTCCTGGGGGTGCTGGCAACGATGGTGGGCACACGTGCAGGCAGCTCCTCTCTCCTCCGGCTCCGGAACACAAAAGGAGGAGGAGAGGAGCGCCTGCCTCTTTTGAATTTGGCGCCGGACCGCCCACAGACCAATCGGAAAGCGATCCTAAGTGGTGATGTCACCATCATCACTCAGGATCGCTGGATGGTGATTGGTGGGGTGAAATCACACCACCATCACCATCCTGTTCCGGGTTATCGGGTCTTCAGAGACCCGAACAACCCGGAAACGCAGAAAACCGCAGGTCTGAATTGACCTGCGGTTTTCTGCGATCGCATACATGGGGGGGTCACCGGACCCCCCGGCGCATTTGCCCCAAGTGCATGCTCAATGATTTGAGCAGGCACGGGGTTCCGATCACCGCCCGCCGCCCGGCGGTGATCGAAAATACACAGGGCGTACATGTACGCCCTGTGTCCTTAAGTACCAGGGCACAAGGGCGTACCTGTACGCCCTATGTCCTTAAGAGGTTAATATAAAAAAAAGTCAAAATGTCAGCAGCAATGAAATACCACCATATGAAAGCTCTATTAGTGAGAAGAAAAGGAGGTAAAATTCATTTGGGTGGTAAGTTGTATGACCGAGCAATAAACCGTGAAAGTAGTGTAGTGCAGAATTGTAAAAAGTGGTCTGGTCATTAAGGGGGTTTAAGCTAGGGGAGCTGAGGTGGTTAAACAGCCATTTTCCAGTGTACTTAGTGCAGGGAGAGACGTCAGCAGGCGCTAGGTACAGTGCTAGGAAAGACTTGAAAACTTATATTTTGCTCAATAGAAGTTCAGGGAAAGAGCATTAGAAGTGTAGGGAAAGGATATGGAGGAATTATTCCACAGTATTGAAGCAGAACAGGGTTCAATAGGGGTGTTTACAGCCTGGGTAATAGGAACAATCCTATTACACCTTGCTGCACTGACTGCAGATCCAAATTGCCATTATACTGCTGCTCATTTCAGGTTTGCAATACCTCTGTAATTCCAGCAAACCGTTCTTGTTTTTGGGGTCTTATTAGCCTTTGTGCAGTGCAGTTATATATATGTTCTAAAGCCTTTTTTTGTTGTGTATTAGTGGGGAAATAAGGGCTTATTAGCCGTTGTGTGGTGAAGTGAGAAAATTACACCGTATTAGTGGCAAAAAAATATATATTATTTGCCGTTTAGCGGCGAAGTTCCATTGTACTACAGTCATTTACAGGATGTATTAATAGGATAGATACGTACGTCCTATTAGCTGTTCTGGGGTGAATTGTGATTGTTATATTTTTATTTTTTTAGGTGTATTAATAGGAAAAAGAATACGTCTTATTAGCCGGTCTGCAGTGAACCGACATTGTTATGCAGCCATTGTTGGGGTGTATTAATGGGAAAAATTAGTATGTGTTATTAGCCGTTCTGCGGTGAATTTACATTGTCATACAGATATTGTTGCACTGTATAAATAGCAAAAATAAGTACGTGTTATTAGCTGTTCTGCGGTGAATTTACATTGTCATACAGACATTGTTGCGCTGTATTAATAGCAAAAATAAGTATGTGTTATTAGCCGTTCTGCAGTGAATTTACATTGTCATTCAGTGGTGAATTTTTTTGGTGATACAGCCTTTTTTGGGAAAATTGGTCGGTGAATGTAGACTTTCTTCTGTATGGACTGAGTAATTAAGTCGATTAGCCATTCAGTGGTGAATTTTTTTGGTGATACAGCCTTTTTTGGGAAAATTGGTTGGTGAATGTAGACTTTCTTCTGTATGGACTGAGTAATTAAGTCGATTAGCCATTCAGTGGTGAATTTTTTTGGCGAAACAGCCTTTTTTGGTAAAATTGATGGGTGATTGTAGAGTATCTTCCGTAGGGACTGAGTAATTACGTCGATTAGCCATTCAGTGGTGAATTTTTTTTGCAAAACAGCCTTTTTTGGGAAAATTGATGGGTGATTGTAGAGTATCTTCCGTAGGGACTAACAATTCGTGGATTAGCCATTCAGTGGTGAAATTTGTTTGTAATACAGCCTTTTTTGGAAAATTGGTCAGTAGCTGTAACTACGGTCAAGGACAATATATTTCCTTTACGGCCCACTGGGTAAATGTGGTTCCTGCCCAGCCACACCAGCAACTTGGCCAGGTGATGACGCTTCTGCCTCCACGTACTCACGCCGTTATTCCTGCGACAATGTCCGCCTCTGCCTCCTCATCCTCCACCGTGTCCTCAGCCTCCACTGCAGGGCAATTTACAGTGCTCCTCCAGTATACCACATGTGCAGGACACAGTGGTGACACGCTGTTCTACACCTCGTTTGCCTGGGCGAACGGAGTCACACAGGGGAGGAACGGCTCTGTGTCCTTCATCAAGAAATCAAATCCTGGCTTTCTCAAAATCGCGGAGAACATGGTGTCAGCGCTGCGTCTAGGAGGGATGAGCCATTCGCCCTGCATGGTGCACATGTTAAATCTGGTTGTAAAGAGGTTCCTGAAGTTTTCCACCCACCTGCAAGATATCCTAAAAATGGCCAGGAAACTTTGCATGCACTTCAGCCACTCATACACCGCCAAGCATACCCTCCTTGAGCTGCAGTGGCAGAACTGCGTCCCCCAACATAGGCTGATATGCGACGTTTCCACCCGTTGGAATTCTACCCTCCATATGTTGGACCGACTATACGAACAGAGAAAGGCCATAAACGATTTCCTGATCATCCAAGCAGACAGAGGTACTCCCCTGTGTAACTTCGATGTTAGCCAATGGCAGCTCATGCGTGACACCTGCTGTTTGCTCGTGCCCTTTAAGGAGGCCACGTTATTTGTCAGTCACCAGGACTATGGGATGAACAATGTCATACCACTGATTCATATCCTGGAAATGATGCTGGTAAATATGGCTGGTCAGGGGACTGGAGAATTGGTGCCTACATCTCACGGCCACATGAGCCTTGTGGGGGCTAAACTGGAGGAGGAGGAGGACATTTGATCACAACCAATGTAAAGCAAAATGGGTGTTTTTTCTACACAGGTGACAGGAGAGGTGGAACAGGAGCAGCCGGAGGAGCAAGAGGGAGATGAGGAAGATGAGGCAAATGACCCAAGCACACCATGGCAGTATGCAGTGGAGATGGAGGCAGGGAGTCCCTCCGAGTCACTTGCGCAAATGGCCCGATGCTTTCTCACTTGCTTGCGTAGTGACAGCCGAATTGTCACCACTCGCCAGAGGGATGACTACTGGCTGTCCACCATGTTAGACCCTCGCTACCGGTCCAAAATGGGGCCTTTTTTACACCCGCTGATAGGGAGGACAAACTGAACTATTGAGGCATCCTATATAGTCAGTTGGCCGCTGCCTATCTGCACCATCGTCCATCCTCTCACAGGTCTGACCGGGGGGGCCCTCTGTGCTCATGTTCCACTGCCATGGCTGCTGGGGGAGGGTGGCAGGAGCAGTACCAGCTCCATCAGCCTGAGTCTAGAGTCACTGATGAGCAGCTTCCTTCACCCGCATAGTGAAGAAACTACTCACCAGCAGCTAGACATAGAGCAGAACCTGAACCAGCAGGTGGTGGCATACTTGAAGTGCACCCTGCCACCCGCCATCGAAGAGCCGCTAGACTACTGGGCAGCCAAACTGGATTTATGGCAGCAACTGGCCGAGTTTGCCCTGGAAAAGCTCTCCTTCCCGGACAGTAGTGTGGCATCAGAGCGGGTGTTTAGTGCGGGACAGGCCATAGTTACCCCAAGAAGAACTTACCTGTCCACCGAAAATGTGGAGAGACTGACCTTTGTCAAGATGAATCAGGCGTGGATCAGCCAGGATTTCCACCCACCAGTGCCTGATGCATCAGATTAGATCATCCATGCTGCCTCACCCAAACCTTGACAAAAGAGACTGGTTTCTTCTGGCTATCTGCCTCATACTATTCTGATGCTGCCACCCGCCTGATGCCACACATCTGATGCCAAGTACTCCTTCTTACACCCACCATTGTCAGCGGGTACTGTTATTGCCACCCACTTCTCCACTGTCACCGGCTCACTCTGTGGTCTCCTGATGCTGCTGCTGCTGCCACCTCCACACTATGTCACCATGCCACTCTGTGGTCTCCTCATGCTGCTGCCACCTCCACACTATGTCACCTTGCCACTCTGTGGCCTCCTCATACTGCTGCTGCCACCTCCACACTCTGTCATTGTGCCACTCTGTGGCCTCCTCATGCTGCTGCTACCTCAACAATTTGTCACTGGGCCCCTCTGTGGCCTCTTCCTGCTGCCACCTCCACATCTTGTCATTGTTCCACTCTGTGGTCTCCTTGTGCTGCTGCTGCTGCTACCTCAACACTATGTCACCTTGCAGCTCTGTGGCCTCCTCATGCTGCCACCTCCACACTCTGTCATTGTGCCACTCTGTGGCCTCCTCATGCTGCTGCTGCCACCTCACCACTATGTCACTGGGCCACTCTGTGGTCTCTTCATGCTGCTTCCAACTCACCCCTATGTCATTGGGCCACTCTGTGGACTTCTCAAGCTGTTCTCCCACCCACCCCACTCCAAGACTGGGCCACTATTTTGCCTTTTTGGCCTGGATGACATCACCATTTATTTAACCTTTCTTCTGATCTGTCAGAAGGAAGGAAAAATGAGACGCCCCATGAATCCTGTCTGTGTAGCAGCTGTAAGGCCTGTATGGTCCCATCAGAATAGGCTTAAGATTTGGTAGCCAAAAGCAGGAGTGGGTACAAAACACAGAAGACATGCAAATATTCCATTCACATGTCATCTCTGTTTTGGATCCATTCCTGTTTTTTTGGGGCATTAGCAATACTGATGGATTATTGACCAAATGCTGAGTTAAGGCAGATGCTCAACAGACATGATCCATTTTTTGGGGGTTATTGTTCTGACGGATCAGAGGAAGGGTAAAATAATCAGTGAAGTCAACACAAACTTACTGCTGA
The DNA here is from genome assembly GCF_905171765.1 of Bufo bufo. Classification (NCBI taxonomy): domain Eukaryota; kingdom Metazoa; phylum Chordata; class Amphibia; order Anura; family Bufonidae; genus Bufo; species Bufo bufo. The sequence goes on along the minus strand of NC_053390.1, from coordinate 599,642,451 downwards.
CACCCTCTCCACTCTGTCAGGGGGCTCTACTTGTATAAGCCTTTAATAGAACAGGTTCTGTAGACATCTATGTGGAATCAGCTGACGATGGTGTAAAAGCAGTGCGCTTCTTCTTAACGCTAACATCGACCTGTAAGGCTAAGTTCGCACTTACAAACGGAAAATGCAAATGTGATCGCACACTACATCCAGCACTCTGCCCTCCATGCTGGATGAGACATTGGTTTATATTTTGGCCAAAGCATAGTAAGCCACTCACCGCGTCAAGGCTGTCTCATGAGTGGTCCCTAACTCTTGTTCCTACCTGTTCATGGGCCATGACAGCCACATAAAATCCAGGGAATGCAGGTCAGCATGCAAGCCAAGTACACTTTGCTTGTAACCCCGTCCGGTGCCATTACAGCTTTCATCGGATCCAGGGATGCAAGTACCAACATGCATGCTGAACCCACCACATACTTCTCCTGGAGCCAAATGGCTAATGGTAGGTTCTATACAAGCAGACTTAGTTTTATACTGACTTTAAAACCAGCCTCAAGGACAGATTAACTGGTCAGGTGTGCAATGACTCCAAGGAGATCGCCACGCCTCCAATATATACTACAAAGAAAAAAATAAGGGGTTGGGTCAGCACAACCTGCCTGTAGGTGCAGATCGCTATGGCGAAATACATATACAAACGGAAAATGCAAATGTGATCGCACACTACATCCAGCACTCTGCCCTCCATGCTGGATGAGACATTGGTTTATATTTTGGCCAAAGCATAGTAAGCCACTCACCGCGTCAAGGCTGTCTCATGAGTGGTCCCTAACTCTTGTTCCTACCTGTTCATGGGCCATGACAGCCACATAAAATCCAGGGAATGCAGGTCAGCATGCAAGCCAAGTACACTTTGCTTGTAACCCCGTCCGGTGCCATTACAGCTTTCATCGGATCCAGGGATGCAAGTACCAACATGCATGCTGAACCCACCACATACTTCTCCTGGAGCCAAATGGCTAATGGTAGGTTCTATACAAGCAGACTTAGTTTTATACTGACTTTAAAACCAGCCTCAAGGACAGAAGAAGTATGTGGTGGGTTCAGCATGCATGTTGGTACTTGCATCCCTGGATCCGATGAAAGCTGTAATGGCACCGGACGGGGTTACAAGCAAAGTGTACTTGGCTTGCATGCTGACCTGCATTCCCTGGATTTTATGTGGCTGTCATGGCCCATGAACAGGTAGGAACAAGAGTTAGGGACCACTCATGAGACAGCCTTGACGCGGTGAGTGGCTTACTATGCTTTGGCCAAAATATAAACCAATGTCTCATCCAGCATGGAGGGCAGAGTGCTGGATGTAGTGTGCGATCACATTTGCATTTTCCGTTTGTATATGTATTTCGCCATAGCGATCTGCACCTACAGGCAGGTTGTGCTGACCTAACCCCTTATTTTTTTCTTTGTAGTATATATTGGAGGCGTGGCGATCTCCTTGGAGTCATTGCACACCTGACCAGTTAATCTGTCCTTGAGGCTGGTTTTAAAGTCAGTATAAAACTAAGTCTGCTTGTATAGAACCTACCATTAGCCATTTGGCTCCAGGAGAAGTATGTGGTGGGTTCAGCATGCATGTTGGTACTTGCATCCCTGGATCCGATGAAAGCTGTAATGGCACCGGACGGGGTTACAAGCAAAGTGTACTTGGCTTGCATGCTGACCTGCATTCCCTGGATTTTATGTGGCTGTCATGGCCCATGAACAGGTAGGAACAAGAGTTAGGGACCACTCATGAGACAGCCTTGACGCGGTGAGTGGCTTACTATGCTTTGGCCAAAATATAAACCAATGTCTCATCCAGCATGGAGGGCAGAGTGCTGGATGTAGTGTGCGATCACATTTGCATTTTCCGTTTGTATATGTATTTCGCCATAGCGATCTGCACCTACAGGCAGGTTGTGCTGACCCAACCCCTTATTTTTTAAGTTCGCACTTAAGTTATTTGGTCAGTTTTGGTCCCATAACTGCCCAAATAAGTGAAGTGTGCAGTGATTCTAAGAGCGACGCCTGTCATCTGCGTGTCATACTGATTCACAGTATTGTTTCACTACCACAGCAGACTCCTTATGCATGTTACTGCAAGGCACCGTTTTCTACACCACTATACAGGCTCTCTGCAGCCAGGAAATAGCTGCTTTAAATAAATTTGGATTGAATCAAATCGGAAAATTCAGCGAACCGGCCGAATCGAATTTTTGAAAAATTCGCTCATCTCTAGCTATAACAACCGCCATTATGTCCAAGGAAAGACCCGGAGGCTGTACCACACTGCTATCTCCATAGCAAGGTGACCACCACATTACATCACAGTGGAGAATGACTGGATTAGCGCTGAGATTGTTTTATGGAAGCTTTGTACTTGACATTGAACATTTACCCAAATTATGACCAAGGGAAACCTCAGAAAAGTTCTCAAGGCAAAGCCCAAGCTCCTCAGGATCAGGATGAATTGCCCTTCACATCAACTGATATGCTCAACATTTGACTAGGTCCACTGCAGCTCTATCAAAGATTCCCACTACACCTGTGGTAAGACTTTCGCAAGCCCTTTTTGTTAGTGGCCTTAAAATTCTCCACTGATAGGCCTCTATAAGCCCTTGCAACACCAGCAGCGTCCAGAAGGATGTGATAGATATCTCAGAGCCCTCACAAAATGACACTTTCTTCAACATATCATTTACCCCAGAGCCGCTATACATGATAGGTATATCTTGGCCCCTGTCCTCTCCTTTTTGGGATGTACCGTGCAATTAGAGGTGTCTCATTTTGATTGTACTCTTCTCTCTCCTTCAGGGATATCACCCAACTTGCAATGTCTTGTGACAACGCTTTACAAGCTCCATTTCTGCTCTAAAAATCTGCAAACTCTATTATGCAACTTTATTTCAAGCAATTTCCAATTATCCCAATAATTCAGAAAGAATAATGATCCAGCTCTATGATCTATCAGTCTATGTCTGATCATCTGCAATATTTAATAATAATCAGGAACTATTAGGTTGGAATTTAAAATACAGTTTATTGTACATATTCAGCTCATATGATTTTTTTACATTTTGTTAGTTGTACTTATACACTACTTGCTCTACTCTGAATCTCCAGTAATACAATTTTCTTTAAAATGCACATTCCTGCATACATGTGTATTCTAAACACTGCATTCTAAGGCTACTTTCACACTAGCGTTCGGGGCTCCGCTTGTGAGCTCCGTTTGAAGGGGCTCACAAGCGGCCACGAACGCATCCGTACTGCCCCAATGCATTCTGAGTGGACGCGGATCCGCTCAGAATGCATCAGTCTGGCAGCGTTCAGCCTCCGCTCCGCTCAGCAAGCGGACACCCGAACGCAGCTTGCAACGTTCGGGTGTCCGCCTGGCCGTGCGGAGGCAAGCGGATCCGTCCAGACTTACAATGTAAGTCAATGGGGACGGATCCGTTTGAAGATGACACAATATGGCTCAATCTTCAAACGGATCCGTCCCCATTGACTTTCAATGTAAAGTCTGGACGGATCCGTCTGAACTACTTTCACACTTAGAATTTTTTCTAAGCTATAATGCAGACGGATCCGTTCTGAACGGATCCAAAGTCTGCATTATAGGAGCGGATCCATCTGTGCAGACAGCAGATGGATCCTCTCTGAACGCAAGTGTGAAAGTAGCCTTAGTCTACTTTCACACTCGCGTTTTGGCTTTCCGTTTGTGAGATCCGTTCAGGGCTCTCACAAACAGTCCAAAACGGATCAGTTTGCATTCTAATGCATTCTGAATGGAAAAGGATCCGTTCAGAATGCATAAGTTTGCATCAGTTCAGTCTCCATTCCGCTTTGGAGCTTGCAGCAATTTGGTGTCCATCTGATGAAACTGAGCCAAACGTATCCATCCTACTGTAAGTCAATGGGGACGGAGGATCCGTTTTCACTGACACAATCTGGCACAATAGAAAAAGGATCCGTCCTCCATTGACTTTCAATGGTGTTCAAGACGGCTCTGTCTTGGCTATGTTAAAGATAATACAAACGTGTCCATTCTGAACGGATGCAGACAGTTGTATTATCTGAATGGATCCGTCCATGACGGATCTGCACAAAACGCGAGTGTGAAAGTAGATGCGATATCACCTTTCAGAGCTCACTCCTCTAAACATGTATCTATCATTCACCTCTGCTAGTTTTCAGCTAGATGATAAAAATTAGGTATTCCAGCCAAGAATTGCAATAATCTACTCTAACAACACATTCACACAGTGTATTTATGTGGCATTCTGATGCATTCATTTACTTTTAAATAGAGCCCCCTATAATATTATTCACCCCCTGAACTTTTTCTTTATTTTTTTAAGTGTACCAACATTTAGGGCATATGCACGCTATGTGCCGCCATTCAGTGCCTCTGTACAGTATCGTATGACAAAGATATAATGTCTCCTTAATTAAGCATTTAATAGAACATGCCAAATTCAGTATAAAGTTAGATGAATACAGAAATACAGTGAGGGCCAGTAGGTTTCTAAGAATGAGGAAATATGGCTCTTATAGAATCACAATATGTCTGTGTGCATGATCCCTATGTGGCTTTAGGTTTGCAAGATGTGCTAATGACTCTCTGCTCAACTATATTTTTCAACAGGATCTGTAGCCAGAGGAATGCAGCTCTCACACAGGTATTCGGGATCGCTGGGGTGGGAAGGACTAGAATGATTTACGGTTTAATTTTTATATCACTGCTGGTCTTGCAATGAAGGGGTTAAAGAGCCTCTGTCAGCATTATCAAGCCTAATAAACCAGGTATATTGCCTGGTAGGGTTGATCATGGTGATTAGTATTATTTAGATATGATTACTTGATTACAGAATGGGCAGTTTAAGGGTTTCTCCAGGAATTAAGAAAAATAAAATACGTAGAAATTACTTTATTATAAATATATTCACAAATACCTTTCATTAGTTATAATGGCTTGTTTTGTATAGGGAGCAATGATTAGGAGAAACAAAATGGCCACTGTCCTATTAGTACACACAATACCTGTCCTAATCACACAGCAGGACAAGTTACTTCAGAGCAGTGAGCCTCATCCTCCTCTCTGCTCTGCTTGTCAGGGATTATGGTCCTGAATACAGATAAGATCTTCAGCTGAAACTCTGTATGAATGGAGTTCATGAGGAGACATGAAGTACAGAGAGGACAGACAAGCCAGACTGTGGTAATGGAGACTGCTTACAAGTGCTGCTGCTTATTAGTCACATCTGCTCATGAACTCCATTCCTACAGAGATTTAGCTGATGACCATATTAAACTGTATTCAGGATGATAATTCCTGACAAGCAGAGCAGTGAGGAGGATGAGGCAGCTCTTTATCTCAGTGTTGTGAAGTAACTTGCCCTCCTGTGTGATTAGGACAGGTTTTGTGTGCACTAATAGGACAGCGGCCATTTTGTTTCTCCTAAAGATTGCTCCCCAGACAAAACGAGCCATTATAACTAATGTAAGGTATTTGGGAATATATTTATAATTAAGTAATATTTAAGTATTTTCATTTTTTTAATTCCCAGAGAACCCCTTTAAAGCACCAAGGGGCTGGCGTAGCTGTTGGAGCGCAGCTACAGCTACACCCCTGTCCTGTCTAATAGTGTCTGCGCTGTGACTCTAATAATCATTGGTAGTCAAGCAATAGTATTAAATTCTCCTGGCTCCACCCATGTCCAAGGACGGACTGGGAACTTAAAGTGGCCCTGGAAAAAAACCTAAAAGTAGCCACAGTATTCAACTATATCATTGTCCTGAGGATTGTGAGACAGTTGAGTTCAGGAGCCGTTGGCCAGGTGCATAAGTACCTAATGCTCACAGCATTTATTATTGCTGAGGGAATCAGACCATTATGAACACAGCCGGCGGCTGTGAGGATGGCTCTGGTGGCCCCCTGGGCATCAGCCCACCAGATAATTTCCCTGTAGGGTCTATGGCCAGTTCACCCATGTGTCATTCCTAGCTTTGATTTTCCTGCTCTGAACTTACTGTTGTGTGCTAGACATGGCAGGATTTGAGGATTTTACCCATGCCCCCTCAATAAGTGCTCTACTTGCTCAGTATTGTAGGTATGACATTGCACAGCTACTTCTCCTGAGCAATGTTTTATAGGGTTAAGGGACTGCTGGTCATGGGGACAAGAACAAGCCTTGACATTAGATCCATTTGACATTAAACCACCAATGCGTGGTCAGGTGAGTTGGATCTGGCCTATTACTATACCACCAGTGGTTTTCTACGCTCTTTTTGCACAAGTACTCTTTTTCTTTCCATAAACAGAAAACAGTGTTAATAAAAAAATTTCTTTTTGGATGTAAAGTCTGGCAGGTTCCTCATGTCCCCTCATTTCTCCCTTTTTAAACCTGGACAAACTCTTCTGTGGACCAATTCTCTTTTAAACGTAATATGCTGCAGTTTCCTGAGAAATGCCTGTGATGGCCTAAAAGTATTATTCATAGACAAAGCAATACCTGGCATAAAAACTTGTCCCCTGATAAATTAATCAAGTTTCAATTAAGGTTCAGAAATGTGTCGTGTCCTTACAAGACTGTGTCCTCTTCCTACTCATGGAAATTTATTGCTGTAAAGACCAATAACAAATGCGGTGTGTTTGCTGACGAGGGATTATTTAAGAATAGAAGACATCTGGTGAAAGCTTAAATTTAGCAATTGTCTCTTATAAATAGTGTGATAGATTCTTCTACTGAGATAACATTTTTAGATACTCTTTGTATTTGTTGACTGAAAGCAAACATACAACGGAACGCATTATTTACAATGGCAGTCTATAGGCAGGCTATTGTAACTCTGTTTTCCGACAAAGGCCTGGATTCAACTTCCTTTTTCCAGCACATGTCAAAGATACTCAGTTGGATTCTGATCTGGGGTATTTGGAGATCAAGTCAACAACAGGAACTCTTTGAGTGTTACTCAACCCATTCCTGAACAAGGGTGAAACAGGATCCTCCTTGAAAACCAGCTCATCCTTGCTATCAACTCAGCCTCAGCTAGCTTATAACAATGCTGGCGAGATACTCTCTTCCCTGACTGCAGGAAAGACATACAGTATCTACAAAGCCCTGTATTATCAGTCAGTGTTTAGAAGGGGTGAAGGACTTGTCCTGACATGATGGTCACATGATCATAAATGCACAGATCCTTCAGTGCTCTCCTACACTCAGAGGCTAAGGAAGTCCCTGCAGATGGCTGGCAGCAGCATTGCCCCACCTATCCCCTACTTGGTCCAGAGGTAGGTAATAACCCCTACCAGGTGATCGCCAATTGCCCCATGTTAGATGAAAAATTCCTTCCTGACTCCAGATATAGCAATTAGAACAAATTCCTGGATCAACATCATATCTCCAGAATCTAATTTGTGATATTACTACTTTCAAGAAAGGCAATTCAGACCCCCTTGTTGATCGTGTACAATAAATCAACCATCACAACCTCATCTGGCAGAGTTTCACAGTCACACTGCTCTTACAGCAAAGAATCCTCTTTGTATGTTTAAGTGACCATGATTGGTGAAACCAAGAAACTAAAAAAAAGAAAAGACAGGGCCCCATAGCAAATTTTTGAATACTCTCCCCCGCTCAAGCAACTTCCCCAAAACCCCACATCCTGCAGCTAGTGAAGACCGTTCATGCTCGTCATACAACACCTCCACCCACCCAATCATGTAAAAAAGCTTAATAGCTCTGGACAGGAGGAGTCATGTGTTTCCATTGGTGCCACCTTCACAGTAGAATGCTCCCTTGGTGCCCATTTCCAGTAGTGATGTAACCTTAGTGCCCCCACACAGTTGAATGCCCCGTTAGTACCCCCACACAGTAGTTTTTCCCCCTTAGTGTGTCACAACCAGACAGTTGAGAAGCTCTGACAGGAGCCTTTCAGATCCTCCTCCTTGAATTTCTTTGTTTTGGTTGAGTTCCTCATCTCGTTAGTCTATCTCAGCTGTCATGCAGTTGGACTGATTGCTGCCCTTTAAGTTCCTCCCCAGAATGCAGTAGTGTGCGGCTTATACAACTTCCTGGAGTGTGTGTGCATGCTGTTCCTAGTTCTCAGTCCACAGTCCCCAGTCATCTGCAAGATAAGTGCTGTTTATGTATTTATGATTTTCTGTTTTCTGGATCCAGGTGACCCTGACTCCCTCCGTGTCTGTGTAGGGAGCCGGTGGTCGTATCCCCTCACTATTGTAGGGTCTTCAGGTGTAAGATAGTCGAGGTACGTGGATATGCGCCCATCCACCTTTGGGGTGGTCGCATAGGCTGAGCAATAAGGGAGAGCGGCAGGTCTCATGCAGGGGTCTCCCTTTTGTTCCTTAGTTGTGGATCCAGTGAGTCATTGTTTATATTGTATTGTCTTGTTTCCTGTACACCATCCGTGACATTATAAGCCGCCAAAACCGTCTCAAGCATGGATCCGGTTTCACTTTTGGCTGAGCGCTTCCAGGGTCTTTCATTGGAGGTAGCTGATCTCCGTAAGACTTTTTCTCAGTTTCAAGTGACCGGTTCGGCTTGCGTTCATGGAGTTTGTTCTGAGCCTAAGATCTCGCTCCCGGATACGTTCTCCCGGGGTAGTGAGTATTTTGTGCGTTTTAGAGAGGCTTGCAAACTCCATTTTCGCCTTCTTCCCCATTCCTCTGGTGATGAAGAACGGATGGTGGGGATCATTATATCGCTGCTCAGGGGTAACGCTCAATCCTGGGCCTTTTCGCTGCCGGAGGGGGCACGGCCCCTCCGTTCAGTGGATGAATTCTTTTTAGCCCTGGGTCAGATATATGATGATCCGGATCGTATTGCTCTGGCTGAGTCTAGACTACGTCTGTTATGCCAGGGTAAACAATCCGCAGAGATATACTGCTCAGAATTTCGGAGATGGGCAGCTGATACTGGTTGGAATGATGCTGCACTCCGAAGTCAATTTTGCCATGGTCTTTCAGAGGGATTGAAAGATGCATTTGCCTTTCATGAGAGACCTACCTCCTTGGATTCTGCTATGTCTCAGGCTGTTCGTATTGACAGGCGTCTTAGAGAGAGAGAAGAGATCTCTCCTTCCTGTCATACTCAGTCCCGGGACAGTGCAGCGGTCTCTTTCTGTGCGCAGGGGTCTCAGTCGCTGTCAGCCCCTTCTGAGCAGGAGCCCATGCAGCTGGGGTTGATTGCCTCTGACAATAGAAGATTCAGCCCGCATGGGAGGGTTTGTTTTTGTTGTGGAGGTATAAATCATTTGGCAAATGTTTGTCCCTCTAGGAGATTCAGGCAGTCTTCTGGGAGTAATAAAGAAACAAAAAGGAAAAAATCTTTTAAAAATGTTCCGTCTGTTACTATTGGCAGGGTTGAGGCGGAAATTGAAGGTTTTCCGTTTGCTTGTAGTTCCCGTTTTGTCTTGCCTGCTAGGGTGGCGCTAGAGAGCAAGAGCATTTTTTGTGAGATTTTTGTGGATAGTGGAGCAGCTGTCAATCTCATTGATAATCAATTTGCAATAACTCATGGTTTCCAGGTATGCACTTTGGGAAAGGATATTCCTGTTTTTGCTATTGATTCCGCTCCACTTTCTCAGAAATCATTAAAGGGCATAGTTCACAATATCCGTTTAATTGTGAGTGATGCTCATGTTGAGGATGTGTCATGTTTCGTCCTTAGCGGTTTGCCTACTCCTCTAGTGTTGGGGCTACCCTGGCTCACTAAACATAACCCCACCATTGATTGGCAAGCGAGGCAAATAAATGGTTGGAGTGACTTTTGCAGAGAGAATTGCCTCATGACATCTGTTTCTGAGGTTTCTACTAAGACTGTAGCACCTTTCCTCTCTGAATTTTCGGATGTCTTCTCTGAGAGTGGAGTTCAGGATTTGCCCCCGCACAGGGAGTACGATTGCCCTATTAATCTCATCCCAGGCGCCAAACTGCCTAAATCTCGTTTATACAATCTTTCCCAACCTGAAAGGGTCGCTATGCGTGCTTATATCTCTGAGAGTCTGAGAAAAGGACACATACGACCCTCGAAGTCACCTGTTGCCGCTGGTTTTTTCTTTGTTAAGAAAAAAGATGGTTCTTTAAGACCTTGTCTGGATTTCAGGGAGCTGAACAGTATCACTATTCGTGACCCTTATCCGCTTCCTCTGATCCCGGACCTGTTTAACCAGGTTGTTGGGGCTAAAATCTTTTCCAAATTAGACCTAAGAGGGGCATACAACCTGGTCAGGGTCAGAGAAGGAGACGAATGGAAGACGGCTTTCAATACCCCTGAGGGCCATTTTGAGAATTTGGTTATGCCTTTTGGTTTGATGAATGCCCCAGCCGTTTTTCAGCATTTCGTGAACAGCATTTTTTATCATTTAATGGGAAAATTTGTATTAGTGTATTTGGATGACATTTTGATTTTTTCTCCTGATTTCAAGACTCATAAGGAACACTTACGTCAGGTCTTGCTCATCCTGCGGGAGAATAAATTATACGCGAAACTGGAAAAATGTGTGTTTGCGGTTCCAGAAATTCAATTTCTGGGGTTTCTTCTCTCCGCTTCTGGTTTTCGCATGGACCCCGAGAAGGTCCGCGCTGTGGTTGAGTGGGAGCTTCCTGAGAATCAGAAGGCGCTGATGCGTTTTTTGGGCTATGCCAATTATTACAGGAAATTTATTTTGAATTATTCCTCTGTTGTTAAACCACTCACTGATATGACCAGAAAGGGGGTAGATTTTTAGATCCATAAAAATCTGGCCTACTTGGAGTCAGCCAAGTGTCTGAACCCGAGACAGGCCAGATGGTCTTTGTTCTTTTCAAGGTTTAATTTTGTTGTCACGTTCCGCCCTGGGGTTAAGAATGTGAAGGCAGATGCCCTGTCACGTTGTTTTCCGGGAGGTGGGAATTTTGAAGACCCGGGTCCCATTTTGGCTGAAGGTGTGGTGGTCTCTGCTCTTTTTCCTGAATTGGAGGCAGAGGTGCAGGCAGTCCAGTCAGAGGCTTCTGATCTTTGTCCTCCTGGGAGGTTGTTTGTGCCTCTCGCTTTGAGACACAAGATTTTTAGGGAACACCACGATACGGTCCTTGCTGGGCACCCGGGGGCAAGAGCCACACTGGATCTCATCGCTCAGAGATTCTGGTGGCCTGCGCTTCGTAAGTCGGTTGAGGGTTTTGTGGCAGCTTGCGAGACTTGCGCTCGTGCCAAAGTCCCTCATTCACGGCCATCAGGTCCTCTCCTTCCCTTACCCATTCCTTCCCGTCCTTGGACACATCTGTCCATGGACTTCATAACGGACTTGCCTCGTTCCTCGGGGAAGACTGTGATTCTGGTGGTGGTGGACCGTTTTAGCATAATGGTGCATTTCGTCCCTTTTCCTGGTTTGCCCAATGCTAAGACGCTGGCGCAGGCATTTATTGACCACATTGTCAAATTCAATCAAGTAGTCAGAGATGGTGGCTCACTCAAGACGTGATCACAGAATTGGTGCTGCTAACCCGCAAGAGGGACACCCACCCTCTGGTCAGAAAACAATAGCTATAGAATAAATAAGGGTGAGCACTCAGCAAATGGCATTTGGAAGATAAAAGTTTAATTAAACACTAAAATATTAAAATAATAAAATAGTAAAATACTAGATGAAGGATAAAACAGTATCAACAATTTCATATATAAGCAATTCACATGTGTTCACAATTCGCATAGATATGCATAAACGTACATTAGACTTATTCAAAACATAATCTCTAATAGGATGATATATTGATATGTTTGTTCAGTCAGTGTCCTGAATAGGTGATCCTATTCGACTGTCTCTTACAACAGTTAGTGCTAAATGATTAGTTGATGCACCTTCAATGGTGATACACCTCCAATGTCAAATTGCATGGTATTCCTTCAGACATAGTCTCTGATAGGGGCACGCAGTTTGTTTCCAGATTCTGGAAGGCTTTCTGTTCTCGCTTGGGGGTTCGGTTGTCATTCTCTTCTGCTTTCCACCCGCAGTCGAATGGCCAGACAGAGCGCGTCAATCAGAATCTGGAGACATATCTGCGCTGTTTTGTGGCGGAGAATCAGGAGGATTGGTGTTCTTTTTTGTCCCTTGCTGAGTTTGCTTTAAATAACCGTCGTCAGGAGTCCTCTGATAAGTCACCATTTTTTGGTGCATATGGGTTTCATCCGCAGTTTGGGACTTTCTCGGGAGAGGGGTCTTCTGGTTTACCTGATGAGGACAGATTCTCCTCGTCTTTGTCATCTATTTGGCAAAAGATTCAGGATAATCTAAAGAGCATGAGTGAGAGATATAAGCGTGTGGCAGATAAGAGACGTGTGCCTGGTCCGGACCTGAATGTTGGTGATCTGGTGTGGTTGTCTACCAAGAATATCAAATTGAAGGTTCCCTCCTGGAAGTTGGGTCCTAGGTTTATTGGGCCTTACAAGATCCTGTCTGTCATCAATCCTGTTGCCTACCGTCTTGATCTTCCTCAGACTTGGAAGATCCATAATGTTTTTCATAAGTCCTTATTGAAACCTTATTTTCAACCTATTGTACCCTCGCCTTTGCCTCCTCCTCCGATTATGGTTGATGGAAATCTTGAATTTCAGGTCTCTAGGATTGTGGATTCTCGTCTTGTACGCGGTTCCCTCCAGTACCTCGTTCATTGGGAGGGTTATGGTCCTGAGGAGAGGATGTGGGTCCCAGTGACGGACATTAATGCCACTCGTCTCATCAGGGCTTTACATAGGTCCCATCCTGAGAAGGTGGGCCCTGAGTGTCCGGAGTCCACTCGTAGAGGGAGGGGTACTGTCACAACCAGACAGTTGAGAAGCTCTGACAGGAGCCTTTCAGATCCTCCTCCTTGAATTTCTTTGTTTTGGTTGAGTTCCTCATCTCGTTAGTCTATCTAAGCTGTCATGCAGTTGGACTGATTGCTGCCCTTTAAGTTCCTCCCCAGAATGCAGTAGTGTGCGGCTTATACAACTTCCTGGAGTGTGTGTGCATGCTGTTCCTAGTTCTCAGTCCACAGTCCCCAGTCATCTGCAAGATAAGTGCTGTTTATGTATTTATGATTTTCTGTTTTCTGGATCCAGGTGACCCTGACTCCTTCCGTGTCTGTCTAGGGAGCTGGTGGTCGTATCCCCTCACTATTGTAGGGTCTTCAGGTGTAAGATAGTCGAGGTACGTGGATATGCGCCCATCCACCTTTGGGGTGGTCGCATAGGCTGAGCAATAAGGGAGAGCGGCAGGTCTCATGCAGGGGTCTCCCTTTTGTTCCTTAGTTGTGGATCCAGTGAGTCATTGTTTATATTGTATTGTCTTGTTTCCTGTACACCATCCGTGACATAGTGCCACCCCTACAGTAGTGCTGGCCCTTTAGTGCCCCTCTTACAGTATTGCTATCCCCTTACAATAGTGAAATACCTGTAGTGTTCATAAGATAAAATAAATAATACCTAGCCCCATTCCCTCCAATGCACTTCATGCTCTTTCCAGCACCAGGCATAGTGCAGTTACATCGTTGCCCCTGTTAAGCAGGAGATCACACAGGCTAGTTCCTCCTCTGATTAGGCCTTTTATATATATATATATATATATGGAGTTGTACGGTACTGCAATGTCCCACCGCTCAATGTCATCTCTGAAGCTTTACAGGTCAGTCTGTCACATGCAGGAAGCATTGGGTGTAATACAGTAACAAGGGTAAAACAAAGATTTATACAAAGTTTATGTATAATAAAGCTGTACATGTTCTAGCGCCATCAATAGTATTAAATTGCATTGCTGTCATAGTGTAGGCCTAGCTTTGTGGTACGCCTAGCATTTTTTGTGTATTATGGCTGCTACAGTCCTTTACTTTGCTTGATACAATATGCTGTGTTTAAAAAAATATATAACTTTTGTGATCCGATAAATATCTCCTAAGTAACAAAACCAGCAGTAGCAAAAATATGCTTGTGTGTCCTGAATTTCTTATTTCTCATAGATTTTCAGCTAACATCTGGACCTGGCATTTTTACCACAAAAGAAAAAACACACCAAATGCTGCAAGTGCAAAAAAAAGCCACTAAAATTGCAAAAATGCAGAAAAACACCAGCAAAAACCTATGTGTGAGCATACCCTAAAACTCAATATGTTAGAAGGCTATCGTAAACTGTTTGTAGTTAATATGCAAATTAGCTGTGGCGGTTGCCATTTTTGTGCCTATAAACGTATTGCATGTTCATAGTATATATTATAATATCATTTCCATTTCTGTGCACCTGCAATGCAAACCCTGATTTCAGCATCATGAAACTTACTGTACGTAACCTGCAGACAGCACTAGAGTATGATTACTAATACATTGCATGCTCAAGGGAAAACCGATAATTTTAAACCTGTTACCAGTATATTGATACTTAATAGTCATGTTGATGAATCAGATTTGATAATGCTGAACTCACCGTTGCAAGCAGACCGGTTGTTACCTACGTAATGATAATTTTCCTGGCAGTCCCATGGCTCTAGTCCTTTGGCGTGACATAAAAGAGTGAATGAAATGAACGTCCAGAAAAGAGTTAATAAAAGAAACATAATCTCCTCTTCTTGTGGTTTCTGTCCATAGGCTACATGTCACTTGTCTTTCATCCTGTGCGGCTCTGTGCCTGATGGGTGCTCTGTCTCCTGGGCACAGCCTTTCAGATCCAACATCATTTTTGTTTTGAAGCAATCCCAGATCTTTATTTTCCTCCTTTTTCCCGTACTCCAAAAATGTGGTGACCTCTCTCAGTATATAACTTTTCTAATTAGTTATGTGTCTTGATTTTTTTTTTTTTTCGAAGCAAAGTATGAAATACCAGGCACCCTAGTGACAAATGTAGCACTTTCAGCAAATGCTTCTGGGGGGAGATTTCCTTCAACAGTGTCAGAGCAAATTGCTTTGTGATAACCTTCTCGTGGTGGTGAAGACTATGCCAGGGTCTGTCTTCCCCAAATACTGCCTCCTTTAAAATGCTTCCTCGCCACACCTCCCAGCTCCTTAGTGCCAGCGGCGTGGAGTCTGCCTTAGGTCTTTTCCATGCTAGGAATGAGAGAATGCAGACTGAGAACAAACACACAAGCACTTGTAATTCTTTTCATACACTGTGGATGGCGTGTACAGACAGTTTTATGTGTTTAATACTCTTTAATAAGTTTGAGACTAGACGTTTTAATTAATAAAATACTTGAAATGCACTTTATGGTTCTTGATAAAATACCATGAAAGAGACAGGTGACCCCTTGCAAAACAAAGTTGTCTGATTTGTCCTGTACTGGAACGATTGAGAGGATAGATTATAAGAGACCTGTTCTTTACTCATACACTTCAGACGTCTGGAACGTCACGTTGGATGAGTATGGTCAGAGAGTTATGGCGATACAACTAATTTAGGCTATAACCAAATGAAAGTATACTATTCAAAATTATATGATTTGTTTTTCTATATGTAATGTAAATTTTGCTGGGACATGCCTGTTGCAATTGATATTGACTATTCTAAATATCCTAAAAATACAGTACATCTAGGTAGGTTTACATCTACTGCACTATATTCTGGTAGTCTGTTCTGGCAGAGGGGCAGACTACCAGAATTACCATAACTGCCATAGTTGGACACTATCCTATTTGCTATAATGAGATTGTCGAGTTTCTGGCAGGAATGCCAGCTTTCTGTTGGAAAAAAGCTGCTGCATTTAGAAATCCGGCATTTATGCAGGAACCCCACCGAATCCTATTATAGAGAATGGGAATCTAGCAGTGCCTGGCGGTGTCCAGCTATGCCAAATACAGCAACTTCTGTTATCTCCTCCTAAGCCAAAACAGACTACTGGATTTACCAAACGGGGATCTGAACTAAGCCTTAAAGAGTCTGTGCCCTCTGAATAACTCTTCCTCGAGTCAATCAGCAGATCGTCATTGGCCTAGCTGCTATAACCACCAGCTGATAATGCAAGGAGAAGACATTATTTCCTCTTTGCAGTAGCTGCCTTTTCTGGCTAATACCAGTGTTCAACTAAGGAACCTCCCTCCATGAATACTGTAAAACTGCATTGGTATGACCATCTTGAATGTGTTAACCACTCAGAACAAAAGCAATCCATAAGATCTATGGACATCATAGGAGACAAAGGGACATCATAGGATCTCTGGAGGACATATTATACATACATGGTGGCCCAGTAACTGCTGTGAAATGCAATGATACCAGACAATTGTCTTAGTTATAACAGCAGATTGCTACTGGTTCCCACCAGCAACAAGCTGCTCAAGGTTAAGGACTCTGCCTCATTAAAGGGAGTTGTCCTGTGAACACAATACAATTAAAATCTGCTTGTGCAGTACCTTAGACCTGGGGATATCTGCAAATGTTGTATATAGTTATGTAATATTGGGTATTTTAATGTTTTGACTGTTTCAGCTAGAGGAGGTAATGGTTGCCAGCAACAGCCTGTTTTTCCCCTTTTGGTAGTAGGGGGCTGGTCCTACTTCCTTCCTGGAGGGGGAATTCCTGAGCAAAAAATGAAGGGAGAGGAAGCACATGTCAGAGGTCTTACTCCTAGGAATCGTATCTAATTCTCCTGTGAGACCAACACTCCAAAGAGAACTTCAGTATCCAGAACACTGCTTCCAGAAAGCATCAGTGTGTCAAGACAGCATAGTAATCAACAAAATTATACCGTAGCTTTACAGACACTGCTGCAAGATGAGGGACTAGAGCTCAGACACCATCACCTGCCTTAATAATCCCTAGGCCAGACTAACATCAAGCCTGAATCTTACAGTGGATACAAGTGCTTGCCAGTGCTATTAAATCGCCTCTTCTGGTGCCAGAAACTGCACTTTATGATTAATACTGCTGGATGTACCACAAGTTATATTTTGCACTAAGTAAGGCTATTTTCACACTAGCGTTCGGGGCTCCGCTTGTGAGCTCCGTTTGAAGGCTCTCACAAGCGGCCCCGAACGGATCCGTCCAGCCCTAATGCATTCTGAGTGGATGCGGATCCGCTCAGAATGCATCAGTCTGGCTCCGCTTGGCCTCCGCTCAGCAAGCGGACACCTGAACGCAGCTTGTAGCGTTCGGGTGTCCGCCTGGCCATGCGGAGGCAAACGGATCCGTCCAGACTTACAATGTAAGTCAATGAGGACGGATCCGTTTGAATTTGACACAGTATGGCTCAATTTTCAAACGGATCCGTCCCCCATTGACTTTCAATGTAAAGTCAAAACGGATCCGTTTGCATTATCATGATAATTATCATGGTAATGCAAACGGATCCGTTCTGAACGGATCTAAGCGTTTGCATTATAGGTGCGGATCCGTCTGTGCAGATACCAGACGGATCCGCACCTAACGCAGGTGTGAAAGTAGCCTAAAGAAAGACTGTTATACTTTTACTTCTGACCTGATTCTTCAAACCACCTTTGCACTGCACTGATCCCCAGGGAGCAATGGCCTGAGGGAGTACAACATGACATAACATCTCACCAGGGCCACTACCATTCCCATCCTCTGCACCAGCTCCTCAGGGGCTCGCTCCACTTGTATGAGAGATAAGATAAGTTTATGCTAAAGTTAATTGGTTAAGTATACTATAGAAATGTGCATTTACTGGGGGTACTTCAGCTTTCCAGCCCAGGAACCATGGGGTAAACTTCTGTCAGATTTGGCCCTATGTGTAAATAAGCATATAAGGCCACATCTGCTTTTTTTTACTTCTGGGTGATACTAAAAACAGCCAAAGAATAAGCATTCAAATTTAATCACAGTGCACATCACACGTGGGGAAATTACAGAAAGCCAACCTTCAGATGTCATCTTATATTACAAACATTTAAATTATAGTATAGGTAAAGTATGTATCCCAGGAGATCAGCCATTTCCCTTGTCCGCTTTCTCAAAAACCTGTGTCTAGATGAAAGGCCTCTTAATTGAGAATGATTATTCTCTGATGAAGCTATCTTGAGGCTTTAGGAAAGGCTTTCAGAATGTATCCCCACCCCCTGCATAACTGTTCAGCAAGATAGCTGTCAGATGGGCAATCAGAAATTATTCTTGTAGCCACCTAAATCCCCCCACCAATCACTGGCATTCTTTTTTATTATACATACTTAATAGTTCTGGCCACTCTACTACAAATATGCGACTGTTGAAGTTCATTTCCTGACTTCCACTCTTACCTATGTCATTGTACTTCCCTCAGAAGTGCCAATTGTGCCTTAGATGGCTGCCTATTCAACATACTCCTTGTCATGTGTAGCAAGCCCCTGAGGAGCTGGTGCAGAGGATGGGAGTGAGAGTGGCCCTGATGAAATGTTGTGTCATGGCGTACTCTCTCAGGCTGTTGCTCACTGGGGATTGGTGAAGTGGAAAGGTGATTTAAACAATCAGGCCGGAAGTAAAAGAATAAAAGGTTCTCTTTACTCAAAAGTGAAAAATATAACTTGCAGTATATCCAGCAGTAGTTTGGACAAAATACAGTTTCCATCCCCAGATTATGAAGTATGGTGACTGACAAAGTGGAAGTTAATGGCACCTCTAATGTGCTGTCTTGCTGACAATCCTGCCTTGAACTTCTGGCTAACAGCTGTAAGTGGAACTTGTGGATATAGGTGTCAACTGTGTAATGCAGGCTTTGAATTGGTCTGGCCTGGATGTCATCTAGGTGATGGGTGTCTGAACCATAGTCCTTCGCCAGCAGCAGGGTTTGTAAAGCCGTGGCTTGCTCATTGCTCATCTGACTGTGAACACTTTTCAGGTCTCTGTATCTTTGGTATTCTTGCAGTCTCTCTGGAACAGTGGTCTCACAAGAGAGTTGGATCTAATGCTAGTCCCTAAGACCCTTGGAGTAAGAGCAATTAGACATGCTTCCTTTCTTTTCACTGTCATTGGTAGAATTTCCACTCAGGGCAGGAAACAGGACCCACCCACTCCGAGCAAGAGAGGAGGAGCAGGGTGGTTAACCCTGTCCATGCCAACCATACCTTATCACGCTGGTGTACGTACATAACAATACTTGACATAACGACTGCAGATACCCCAGGTCTGGGGTACTGCACATGCCCATGAACTGCAATAAGCGACCAGGACTGCTAAGCCTCAACACATTTCTATGTCTTACCCCAGCTGTCTGTCAATAAAATGTGGAAGGAGAGCCTCCTTCTGAGACATTGTGATAATGTCGTACCTGATATATCAAGACCACTGGCCCTCCCACTATAAAGAATTAGATACATAGAATTTGCTGGGGGGGGGGGTTATAAGAAAGGTTGCCTGTGTAATGCTTATTCAGTGAAGCAAGTTATATATGTAAGACTGTGGTTGACACTTATTTGGCATCTGTCATACTCTGGTTATTGTGGGAACACTGTACTGGGGGTCCTGTCCTTTGCATCATATTTTATGGTTTGTTTTTTAAAGGAGTTCATCTTTATTGGTACCTAACAATCACCCCTATGGGCTTTCTCTGCCAAAAAACTGTTGACAGGTACCATTGTTGACAGGTACCATTAGCTTGTGTGGACAAATATATATGATGCCTTTAGATGTGAATCAGCAACACAATTTGGTCCGAGAAACAGGGGTTTTCTCCATAGCATATTAGCGGAGCATATTAATCAAAGTAACTATCATTTCTATCAGTGATCAGTTGAAGTTAAAGTAGTCAACTGCTGGTGATTTTTAGGTAATCTTCCCTGACTCCCATATAAACATACACTATTAGCCTGGCAAATGGGCATGGTATTTATATGAAGGCAATCAGACCGATCACTGGTTTCCTCAACAGGAGATGTTAAAGGACAGTCAGTTAATCTCCAAAGACATCAGATTTGGCAAGTGTAGGAAAAAGAGTAGAATAGAGTGAGGTCGCCTCATTGACTAGTCCCACACAATACCTATTTAATTTCTACAGCTTGTTGGAGTTGGGAGTTTTTCAACTGTAGTATGTTTTCTCTGCGGTAAAAGAAGAGAGATATATTCTCAAATATATCAACCAAGGAATTTCCGCAGAATAGAGCGGTCCTAATTCTCAATTTTTTTATGGGTGATGTATTTCAGAGTTTATATGATAGAGGCATTCTTACAGCTAGAACTTCATGATCCAATGATACCCCAGACATCAGCGAAACATTGGGTAGGTAACATAACCAAGAGATTAAATCTGAAATAGGTTTCTGCCATAAAAACCTCATGTTTCTGTTCAGCTTTATTTATATTAACATGTACACAACGCATCAATGAAGCTCCAATGAAGTAAATTAATAATCAAACTGTCAATTACATGAGCCTTATTTAAATAATTATTTTTTTTGTTTTTTCCTCCTTGTCATTACATTTCATTTACATGTTATTAAAATGTAAAAAAAAACATTTTATTAAAATATAAAAAAAATTAAATGAAAAATGAAAACCAAATATCATAAATTGGAATCATAACTTACCACCTTACAAGAAAAATTCAAAAAAGACCTGGCGTGTAGTATTGCAAAAATTTAAATGAATAAAAAAGATCTCATATTAAAGAGGACCTGTCACAAATAAGTGCAATGCAATCTGCAGGCAGCATATTATACAGTGGGATGAGCTGAACAGATTGATATATAGTTTGGTGGGAAAATATTCAGGGAAAACATGTAATTTATCCATTTTTATCTCTGCATTTTCTGAACGTGAGACCACCCCCTATCAGTGACTGATAGCTATCTCTGTGTACACAAACACAGAGAATACTATCCAATCACTGATAACACCTCCCCTGTGTACAACTATCAGCGACTGACCGCTATCTCTGTATACACTTACACAGAGAATGCTATCAATCACTGATAACATCCCTGTGTACAACTATCAGTGACTGACAACTATCTCTGTATACACACTTACACAGAGAATGCTATCAGTCACTGATAACACCTCCCCGTGTAGAGCTATCAGCGACTGACAGCTATCTTTCTATATACACTAATACAGAGAATTCTATCAATAACAGATAACACCTCCCCTGTGTACAACTATCAGTGACTCACTGCTATCTATGTATACACACTTACACAGAGAATGCTATCAGTCACTGATAACACCTCCCCGTGTAGAGCTATCAGTGACTGACAGCTATCGACATGTATACACACTTTCACAGAGAATGCTATCAATCACTGATAACACCTCCCCTGTGTACAACTATCAGTGAATGGCAGTTGTTTCTGTATACACACTTACACAGAGAATGCTATCAATCACTGATAACACCTCCCTCGTGTACAGCTATCAGTTACTGACAGCTATTTCTTTATACACAGTTGCACAGACAATGCTATCAATCACTGATAACATCGCCAATGTGTTCAACCAGGCTCAGACTGGCCAACAGGGGTACAGGTGAATCCCTCGGTGGGCCCCTGAGCAATGTGGGCCCCTAGTCTCCCACCCCCTGCACAAGTGGCACATAACACAGTAGACTTACTGCACTACATACATCTATTCAATGTACAGCACCTCAACCAGCTTATGTTAATATAAAAACTTAATAGATTATTAAAGAAACTCCCCAGTTTATTATTATAGACATGATCAGATAGCTGAGATGACCTTTAGGTATAGAGGAAAGCTAGCCAGAATCATCCTTTCCCCAGGAACTACTTTATGAAAGTTGCTGCAGGGACCGCCATATTCAATCATCTGGTAGCATCTTGCTGCTGTGTGAGCAGGTAATATTTGAATGTATCCATACGGGGGGCACCCCAAATAAATTTTACTGGTGGGCCCTAGGCACCCCAGTCCGACAGTGTGTACAACTATCAGGGACTGACAGCTACCTCTGTATACACAATTACACAGAGAATGCTATCCACCTCTGATAATACCTCTCCATGTACAACTATCAGTGACTGACAGCTATCTCTGTATACACACGTACACAGAGAATGCTATCCACCACTAATAATACCTCTCTGTGTACAACTATCAGTGACTGACAGCTATCTCTGTATACACACATACACAGAGAATGCTATCCACCACTAATAATACCTCTCTGTGTACAACTATCAGTGACTGACAGCTATCTCTGTATACACACATACACAGAGAATGCTATCCACCACTGATAATACCTCTCCGTGTACAACTATCAGTGACTGACAGCTATCTCTGTATACACACATACACAGAGAATGCTATTAATCACTGATAACACCTCCCCCATATACAACTATCAGTGACTGACAGGTATCTCTGTATATACACTTACACAGAGAATGGTATCAATCACTGATAACACCCCCCCATGTACAACTATCAGTGAATGACAGCTATCTCTGTATATACACTTACACAGAGAATGGTATCAATCACTGATAACACCCCCCCCCCCCCCCATGTACAACTATCAGTGACTGACAGCTATCTCTGTATATATTCTTACACAGAGAATGGTATCAATCACTGATAACACCTCCCCCCATGTACAACTATCAGTGACTGACAGCTATCTCTGTATACACACACACACAGAGAATGCTAATAATCACAGAAAACACCTCCCCATGTACAACTATCAGTGACTGACAGCTATCTCTGTATACACACTTACAAAGAGAATGCTATTAATCACTGATAACACCTCTCCTGTGTACATCTATCAGTGACCGACAGCTATCTCTGTATACATACTTACACAGAGAATGCTATCAATAACTGATAACACCTCCCTGTGTACAACTATCATTGACTGACAGCTATCTCTGTATACACACTTACACAGAGAGCTGTTCACAGGGGTAGTCTTAAGTTAGAACATGCAAAGATACACAGTAATTGTCTAAAATACAGGTTTTACTGAATCTTTTCCCAGAAAACTATCAATCTGCTCAGCCCCTCCTGCTCTATAACATGCTGCCTGCAGATTGCACTGCATTTTGTAGTGATAGCTTCACTTTAAGTAGAAAATGGAAAAGGAGAGGAAGGAGATGAAAAGGTGGTAAAAATAAATGATCGGGGAAGGCTGATATAACCAAGATGATATGTGACTGGTTACCTTAAAAGGGTTTTACAAGATTTTATAACTGATGACCTATCCTCTGGATAGGTCATCAGTATCTGATTAGTGGGTCTCCTCCACCCAGGACCCCTGCCGATCAGCTTTTTGAAAAGGCACCGGTACTCCTGTGATTGTCACAGCCTTCTCCTTGCTCACAAAGCACAGCACTGTACATTCACGTCTATGGGGTTGGGCTGCGCCTAGGCCACGTGAACGATGAACGTGTCGTCACTGGCCTAGGGAAAGCTGCGAGAAGGCTGTGGCGCTACTGCAAGCACCAGTGCCTTCTCAAACAGCTGATCAGAAGGAGTCAGACCCCACCAATCACATACTGATGACCTATCCTAAGAATAGGTCATCAGTTATAAAGTCTCGGAAAACACCTTTAATAAATAAGATCTTACTAAATCAGAATCTTGAAGACCATTATTGACTGTACTTTTTGATTCTTTACTGGAGGTTAGTTACGAACAATCACATTATGTGTTGATAAATGTAATACTTTGGATTGACAAACTTTACCTTTTATTTCTCGCCAACTTGAATAATCGAGCAGCATGAATTTTACAAGAAGAGAAAACTAAACAAAGAGAAACAAAAAATCCTACTGTATCAAAAAATAAAACAAAGTTATCGTTTCATATTTACGCTGGGTGCAAACGTGACTGATTAGCTGCGAATTAGCGGATTTTTGTGTGGCAAATCCTCAGCATTGTACAGTATCTGCAATCTCTGAATTCTCGTCCACATGCGTTTTTTTCCAGTGGATTTTCAGTCACTTGTGGACCCAACCCTAGGGTTATTTTAGGCCTTTCTATGAAGCTTCTCTATCTTTACAAATATGTTTTATATACTTCGCTATGAAAATCCAATAATGTAGAATATTCGATAACCTGGCACCGAGTCATATACTGGTGCCAAATTAAAGGAATTTTATTGCATACATATCCTGCAATGAACACGCTGCATGATAGTAACTGAACTCTTATTGAATTCCTGTATTAAATTACTACTAACAGTCAAGCAAGATATAATATTTAGCTTACCTATGCTGTATGAAGGCAAAAAAACAGCAGGACTGCATGAAAGTCATAGTGGGCCATCTGGGCAGGGGATCGCACTCAAGGGTGTGTTTGCAGTTCTCAGCTAGTTGACATGCTTAAAATATGACACCAGAGAAAGAATACATCTCAATCACCGACATCTAAACGATAGCGTCTACCAACCGCATATGCTGTGAAGAATTCTTCTTCAGGGTTTTTTTTTCTAATAAAAGGTGAGCAGGCATGAAAGCAAGACATGGTTTTCAAGAATGACCCTTTCAAGATGGATCACATTGCCTGACCCCTAAGCAGTACAGGACACATATGACCAGCTGCTTGTAGAGTAAGCCAAAGAACTGGTCAGTGGCCCAAATATCAGTGTGGGAAGTAACAGGCATCCTAGAGCTTGGCATTCAGGCTTAGCTACCAAACACACCCTTCTGAGGGGGCACAGCTGCAGATTCTGCTGCTCGAAAAGGAAAGAAAGGACAAGGAAAGGTTATGCACAATGTGAACTTCTCTGCTCTGGAACTGTCTTCACTGAACAGCTATGAAGTATCAAGAATGCATTTGATCATCTGTGCACTGTCACACACATTCTTGAGAGCACATAAAAAGAACTAAAATGTCCCATACCCTGGTACATTGTGACACAGCAGGGGCATTGTACAGCAGAACAATGCCAGCAAGTATGCGTTTCATTGATTCATCTCATCGTAATCAAATTAATAACCCTTGAAAATTTCTAATGACGCACAAAAATTGCTAACTACTATTACTTATTTTTTTCTTTCTTGCAGATTTTATCATCATGCATATGAACAAGAAGATCGGCATCATTGGTAATTGTATGCACAGTTATTAGATCTCCCAGGCGTCTTTTTTCTAAATGAAATAACCCTAATTTTGATAATCTTTCTGGGTACTGTAGTCCACCCATTCCGGTTATTCCTTTAGTTGCCCTCCTCTGAACCCTCTCCAACTCTGCTATGTCTGCCTTGTTCACAGGAGCCCAGAACTGTACACAGTACTCCATGTGTGGTATGACTAGTAATTTATAATGTGGTAGAACTACTGTATGTTCTCATCACGGGCATTTATGCTTCTTTTTATGTACCCCATAATCTTATTGGCCTTGGCAGCAGCTGCCTGACACTGGTTTCTACAGTTAAAGAGATTGTCTGGGTTCAAAGCTAAACCCGGACATATCCCCTCCTTCACCTAGACAGCCCCTCTGAGATTACCTGGAACGCGCCAGTGCCAGTGACATCTCCTGGAACACTGCTAGGTGGAAGCCTCTGCCTAGCAGTGTAAGAATGTAAACAAAAAAGCAGGGCAAGGGAGAGCATCGGAGCTTAGAGGGGTTGTCTGGGTGAAGAAGGGGATATGTCCGGGTTCAGCTGTGAACCCGGACAACCCCTTTAAGTTTGCTGTCCACTAAAATTCCTAAGTCCTTTTCCATGTCTGTGTTACCGAGTGTTTTATCATTTAGTATGTACGGGTGACTTGCATTATTCCTTCCCATGTGCATAACCTTACATTTGTCAGTGTTAAACCTCATCTGCCACTTCTCTGCCCAAGCCTCCAATCTATCCAGATCCATCTGTAGCTGTATATTGTCCTCTTCAGT
Source organism: Bufo bufo (assembly GCF_905171765.1). Lineage (NCBI taxonomy): Eukaryota > Metazoa > Chordata > Amphibia > Anura > Bufonidae > Bufo > Bufo bufo. Next base: position 599,616,683 of record NC_053390.1, on the reverse strand, counting down.
GTTAATTACTTTACACAGTTTAGTGTCATCTGCAAAAATTGATATTTTACTATGCAAGCCTTCTACAAGATCATTAAATATATTGAAGACAATAGGGCCCAATACTGACCCCTGAGGTACTCCGCTAGTGACAGTGACCCAGTCTGAGTGTGTACCGTTAATAACCACCCTCTGTTTTCTATCATTGAGCCAGTTACTTACCCACTTACAAACGTTTTTCCCCAATCCAATCATTATCATGGTGGCTTAGTGGCTGGCACTCTTGTCTCGCAGCCCTGGGTTCCAATATGACCAAGTGCAGTCTTCTTCCTCTCTTCATGTGTGTTTCCTCCTACACAGTTTATGAAATTCAATCTAGTGTGTGTGCATGCGGTAGTGGAATTAGATTGTAAGTCCCTTTTAGGACATGTGAACACTGATCATTTCTGTACACTGCAAAATCTATTTTAGCTACAGTACGTATGCAATAAAATCTTTCTAAAATTGAACATTAACATGACTTGGAGAGTTTTCATTAAAGGGCCTCTGTCAGCAGATTTGTACGTATGAAACTGGCTGACCTGTTACATGTGCACTTGGCAGCTGAAGGCATTAGTGTTGGTCCCATGTTCATATGTGTCCGCAGTGCTGAGAAAAGTGTTTTATATATACAAATTAGTCACTAGGAGCAACCGGGGAGTTGCCTGTCAATTAAAGTTCCGAGGGCACAACAGTTGCAGAGAGAGCAGAGCCTCTATATCTAATGGCAGTGCCCACGTTGCTCCTAGAGGCTCATTTGCATACATTAAAACTTCATTTTTCTCAGCAATGTGGACACATATGAACATGGGACCAACACAGATGTCTTCAGCTGCCAAGTTTACATGTAACAGGTAAGGCAGCTTCATAGGTACAAATCTGCTGACAGATGCCCTTTAAAATGGCAGCTATAACTATAAGAAAACCGTATGTGCTTAAACTCATATTTAGGACATTTAATGAGTTCCTAGCTAAAAATTTTGGGGGAGTTAATTTGGGTTATGCTGATAGCTACTGAAAAGAAAGAAAAAAATAATTTAGAGTGCAATTTTATCTTTCTAATTGACATGATATAACAACAGATGTAAAATAAAAAAGGAAAATTATTTGCAATGCAGCAATTTTTCATGTGTGCATTACCTATAAGACAACATGAATAGAATGCCAGAACACCAATGAAAACTGACACAGGCAGAAAGTAGAACAGCCAGTATAATGAAGGATGAAGCAAGGAAAGGGGGGGTGTCACTCAGCATAATAATGAGTTTACATACCACACAGGATACAATCCCAAATATTGTCAGCATGGTGCTTACCCAAATTCCTATCTCTAAATGCAAACAATGTTCCATTATTAAGGCCCCTTCACACTACCTGATGTTCAGGCAGATTATCGCTAGCAAGCTTTTGTAGGAACATTAGCAATAATCTGCCGATGTAAAATGCTTGTTCATCGGGTAATTGGATCTTTCATGCAGTCATCTAATTCATCGTTTGCCAGCAGCAGATCATACTGTCTAAACAGGTCTCTGCCACCGGCAAACAATGATTCTTTATGGAGGCGAGTAGGTGATTGTCAAGGACAATCATCTGCCCCATTGAGTGCTAAGAAGAACTTGCCAGCTCCAAAGGTAGACTTCAACAAGATAATTTAGAATCCAACACCTCTGAAGTTAAAATTGAAGAGCAACAGAAACAGATGACAGCATGTGTAAAACTACTTACGCATTACGATTGTTGTAGATCTTAATCATAGCATAAGGTCTTGTCAGCTGAGAACTAATTCAGTACTCAGGGATAGTGCTATACATACACCATTGTAGATGTGCGTGGTAGATGCTGCAGTTTAGTTCCAATCAAATGAATGCAACCTATTGAGACTGGGCTGAAGAACCAGGCACAGCCATATATTCAATGCTGTGTTTGTGTCCAAGAGTCGGACCACCACCTACGAAATATCCATGGCCTATCATAAGCTATCAATATGAAGCTTGCAGAAAAATTTGTTTATATCAAGTCAGAGAGAAAAGATTAAAGGCCATTCCGCTTACCCTGATTAACCCATCAGTATTATAATTGACTGCAATTCATATATGACAACTGGCATAAAATAAATATGCTGACCTACCTGTATTGCTTGTTTAGTCACTGACATTCCAAGTATAGATCAGTGGTAGTGATGAGCGGGAGGTGCCATATTCAATTCCGCTATATTTCGCGAATATTCGATTGAATATTCGGCTTATATTTGTCGAAATCGAATATTCGTCATTATTCTATTTATCGCGAATAATATGCAATTTCATTATTCGCGTATTGCGATTTTCTTTTAACTGTATAAGGCAACTTTCCTATTGGTTGGCTATGGCTATGGCTAATATGTATATTTTACGAATATTCGCTATATTGCTATATATTCTTGTTTTAGAATATTACGAATATTCCAAAAAAACAAGTTATAGCAATATAGCGAATATTCGTAAAATACACATATAGACTGCAATTTAGCTAATATAGTAGAAAATAAAATAAAATGAAGTCTCTGTAGAAAATACTCGTCCTCTCTAGCGCTGCAAATCCAAAGACAATGTGGGAAAAGTCCGTTGTATAGGAGTATATGGAAAGATTGCGCTGCAGGAGAGAAATCTTATTTGGTGAATAAATGTTCCTTTTATCAGTCTTCAACTAATGTGGTCACAGGCTAACCTCACAATCCAACACTGGTATGGAAACCTGTGGTGTAATAAAAAGCGCACTATGGTGTAGCAAATTCCAAGCACTTAACGCACCATGTGAATGGATTATACTCACAGGATTTCCAGTGGGTAAATGCGTGTAGAAAACTGGATGGTATCTTCAATTGGACTCTGCTAAAAGAAGAGAACTATAGCGTAGTATGTAGTGACACTTAATGCGCCTGCAACAAGATTCTACTCACAGAATTTCACTGGTAAAGTGCATGAAAAAATTCTCTGCGGAGTCTTCACAGACAGCTGGGCAAATAGAACAGGTACGAATCAGGACGCTTAGGCATGAGAAATCCTAAAAACAATCCGGCAGATGAAAAGCTTCTACACCTGGATGGCAATGAACCACAGCTTCCAAGAAGGACTAGCAGGTAGGACGGATACGCACCAAAGGGTCAGATAAAAATTATTTAATAAAAGCCAAAAATTACAGCTATAAAACATATATTAAAAATCTCTGTAGTGCCCACATTAGTGACCAACTAGTGACCACATTAGTTGAAGACTGATAAAAGGAACATTTATTCACACAAATAAGATTTCTCTCCTGCAGCGCAATCCTTCCATATACTCTTAGCTAATATAGTGCTATAATCTTTTTTTCTATAGTCTAATTTTTTTTGTCTCTTCTGAAGTTAAGATTAAAAAAAATACTATTGCACTATATTAGGTAAATTGCAGTCTATATGTGTATTTCACGAATATTCGCAATATATTGCTATAACTTCGTGTTTTAGAATATGACGAATATTCTAAAAAACAAAGTTACAGCAATATGGCGAATATATTCGTTATTTAGAATATTCGTCTTTTTTTTTTTCCAATATGTACTGTTATTCCACTTTGGCATACTCCTCCCCGACAAGCATCCCCGTCATTATGGGAACGCCTGTGGGTTTTAGAATATACCATCAGATCTGAGTTTTCACGATCTCAGGGAAAACTCAGATCCGATGGTATTTTCTAACCCACAGGCGTTCCCATGGTGACGGGGACGCTTGTCGGGGAGGAGTATGCGAACAACTGTACAGATTGGAAAAAAATATATATATATTTGTTTTTTAGAATATTCGTCATTTTATTTTACATATGAAAACATGATTCCTCCCTGCTTAAGTTGCTTGTGGGCCAATTACTCATTGACCCACAAGAAAGAAGCATGGAGGATTCATATTTTCAGATGTAAAAAAATGACGAATATTCGATATATATCGAATATATAGCACTATATTCAAAATATTCGCGAATTAGCGAAGTTGCGATATTCGCGATTAATATTCGCTATTCGAATATTCGCGCTCAACACTAATCAGTGGCCCTGCAATTAAATTCAGGAGCCAGTTTTTTCCAAGAGAGAACAATACTAGAGTCTACACGTGTCCTTTTCCTGCTCTGTCCATACATAGTTAGCAATATTGATGCCTGCGAGCTAGACTATGAAGAACAAGGCAACTAGAGGAATAATAGTCAACTTCTTCTAGTTTGTCCCCCATCTATAGTCTTAAAATTTGTCTAGAACTTTGTTGCTGGGATTTATTAGCAGATTCTGTCCTTACAATCTCAACTGTCCAAACCAATAGTTTTATGTAACAGATTAGTTACTTAGGTTGAAAAATTCATATGTCCATCAAGTTCAGCCTCCCACAGCCAGTGTTAGGGTACTTTCACACTAGCGTTTTTCTTTTCCGGCGCTGAGTTCCGTCCTAGGGGCTCAAATCCGGAAAAGAACTGATCAGTTTTATCCTAATGCATTCTGAATGGAGAGTAATCCGTTCAGGATGCATCAGGATGTCTTCAGTTCAGTCTTTTTGACTGATCAGGCAAAAGATAAAACCGCAGCATGCTACGGTTTTATCTCCGGCCAAAAATCCTGAACACTTTGACTGAATGCCGGATCCGGTCTTTTTCCCATTGACTTGCATTAACGCCGGATCCGGCACTGTGTGTTCAGTCAAACCGGATCCGGCTTTTGCATGTTAAACCCGAAAAATGTGAAAAAAAAGTTAAAGTCCATAAATGGCGGATCCGTTTTTTCCAATGCATTTTTTCATTGTGATCAAAATCCTGATCAGGATTCAAATGTAATCCGTTTTCACACGTTTTTCCGGATCCGGCGGGCAGTTCCGGTGTCGGAATTGAACGCCGGATTAAAACAACGCTAGTGTGAAAGTAGCCTTAATCTCTTACTAAGCAGAAAGAACAAGGGCAATATTTTAACAATATTTTATTAGTCATGCAACATACTGAATAATGTGAAAGAAATATTTTGAAGAATAAATTAGGCAAGATACAAACACAAAACTGTACTGCTGAAGAAAAAATATTCAGGTTTAAAATGTGCATGAGCCCAAAACATACTGTTCAGGTATTCCCTTTTATTTTCCCAATATTTTACAGTGTGTGGCACCTGTGTGAACAGCTAGGTGACAAAATACTGAATGAAGAAGCTCTCCCTCCATCTCTCCCAGTAAAAAGTCCCAGCACAATCTAAAGCACTAATCGGCAACTAACTTGCATCCACTTGATCAGCTACATGAAAAGAAAGTATATAATGGATGCTTAGAATTTTACCATTGTCATAAGTGCTTCAGAAAATTTTGTTCATATAATCAAATGTAGCATGAATACAATACAGCGGTAACAAGAATACAACCATTTAGCGATATTCTATGTGACTGAAAATTAAAATTTTATGTACAGATGTGTGCTTCCTTAGTTGCCTGAACTGCCTGCCTGACCAGGCAAACTGTATGTAAACGCATGTCATTTTTTCAGACTGATCAGGCATTTTTCAGACTTATCAGGACCCTGATCAGTCTGAAAAATGCCTTATCAGTCAGAAAAATGCATTGCAATACCGGATCAGTTTTTCCGGTGTCATCCGGCAAAACGGATCCAGTATTTATGTTTTTAAAATTTTTACAGCTCTGCGCATGCGCAGACCAGAATACCAGATCCGTCAATGCGGCACTAATACATTCCTATGGAATTCAGGCAAGTGCATGCTGCGGTATTATCTCCGTCCTGAAAAGTCAAAAAGACTGAACTGAAGACATCCTGATGCATCCTGATCGGATTGCTCTCCATTCAGAATGCATTAGGATAAAACTGATCAGTTCTTTTCCGGTATAGAGCCCCTAGGACGGAACTCTATGGTGGAAAAGAAAAACGCTAGTGTGAAAGTACCTTTACCTTTTCTCTTGGCTTGAGATATCCCAAGATGAGTGGCAAGAGATGACCAACCTTGAAAAAAAAACTTTAAAACTTTAAGTAATGCTAAACATTTTTTCAAAGCTTTTGATCTCGTGTTATTCATTTTGGGACATCTTGAGTCATAATGAAAGGCAAGGAAGAACGTATCTAATGCGTATGGTTGAAACTTATTTTTGAATACCCTATTACGGAACAGTGAGTAAATAATGGGTCCCCCATTCGGGACCCTCATCTAAAAACCACAGCAGAGAGCAGGTTTTAATTTTAATGGTGTCTGTGCAATGCCTTAGTTCTCTGTGGTGGCACTGTAAGGAAACTGAACACTTGCTCTTTGGTTCCTCCACAGATACAACTGTTCCTTCAAGTTCCTGAGCACAGATGCTGACTTCATTCACCAGTACATGCCATGTATAGTATTTGTCTTCTTACATTACATAAGGGCACCAGGTCTGGCTGAAGCATCATCTTCAGCAGCACCTATAATTATGAGAATGGTTCCTTATAGTCTACCTAAATAATATGCTATCATTTTATTGTTGGATGTGAGAATGTGAGAAAACAAAGGAAGGAAAAGGCTATATTACCCACATTTCTCATTAGATTTAGGCAGGTACCTTATGTATGTAAAGATTACTATGAAGTGCTGTCCCCCCAAAAAAGTTACGTGAATCAGCATACTAAAAATTATTTTTATTTTATTTATTGGAAGCAAAAAAAAATAGACCAAATGTAAAACGGAAGAAAAAAAAACTTGGTTAACATGTAATACAAATATTAGCAGTAGTATTCGGGCCTGGATCCTTCACTTTTGTAAGTAACCTGTGAGTCCATACTTGACCTTGAGCACAAAAGAAGCCTCTCTGATTCCGTTGTGTCTCTGCGTGTCCATAGATCACCGCCAGTGTTTATCGATCTTGGTCTAAGGGACAGGGTCTCAAATTTGACGTAAGTCTCTTTTAACAGGTCTTCTTCAGGAGGAGACCGGGGCTTACGTTGTAGTTTTATCACTTTATAAAGTAAGAAGATGATGATGGGCAAAACCGCAATGCAGGCCACGCTGCTGGCTATTACTAAGACAGACACCTCAGAGTCACTCTCCACATTTCTAAGGAGAACATCCGTAGAGAACACAATACATTGGTCTTTCTTTGGTTGAGCTGATTTTGGGCAGACACAGGCCATGTATTTTGTATTAGGTTGCAGGCCGTCAATTGTGACTTTATTTTTACTTGGATCTGTGCTTAGTCGTAGCATCTCTTCCTCACCATACTTTGAATAGAGCACTGTCAAAGACGAGCTATTTGTGGTGTTTAGCATCCTCCATGTTAGTGTGACCCGATCCTCAGTTTCAGTAATAACTCTCAGATTACGGACAACAGAATTTGTTTCTGTATTGGCAGCCACATTTTTAAGTGCATCTCCTTCTTTATTGCTTGGAGAAAGTTGTGTTTTCTTGCCACCAGCCGTCTGTGTTTGGACTTTGTTGATTTTCTGAGGTTTCTTTTCTAGGACCCGGATTGTTGTCGATGTGGCAGAAGTGGGCACTACAGTTGGTTCTACTGTTGTTTGCATTATTGGTGATGTCGATATTTCTGTTGGCAGTGAAAAGGATGTTGTGCTTGTTATGATAATTTCTTCCTTTACTTCTGTTAGCATATTGATTGTCGGATCTGCACCTAGTCTCCATCCGAGTCGTGATGGTGATCCCGTTGTAGTGACCACACCGACGACTAAGACTGTTATTGATGCTTCTGATATGCCTGCCAAATTTTTAGCCTTGCAACGGTATTCTCCTGCGTCTTTGTAGGAAATACCATTCATACTTAGAATTGACCATCTCACACCATCTGCTGGAGACTCCTGGATAACTGTTATGTAAAGAAAATAAATCCCATTTAGAAAAAAATAATCATTTTATTAACATTTATCTGAGTGTCAAATCTGATGTGCAATATATCTAATACAGCTACTCTCCAGTATGCGTCTTAATCATAAGACTTTTGTCAAGGAAATTAGGTAACACTAGAGTAAAGATATTGAGGTATGAGGTATAATAGAAGCAGTGTGTACAGATATACAGTATATATAGCAGTGTACTGATATGTGAGGTACAGGGTATAATAGATGCAGTGTGTACAGATTTATAGTATATATAGCAGTGTACTGATATGTGAGGTATGAGGTATAATAGAAGCAGTGTGTACAGATATATACCGTAGCATATATAGCAGTGTAATGATATGTGAGGTATGAGGTATAATAGAAGCAGTGTGTACAGATATATAGTATATACAGCAGTGTACTGATATGTGAGGTATGAGGTATAATAGAAGCAGTGTGGACAGATATATAGTATATATAGCAGTGTACTGATATGTGAGGTATGAGGTATAATACATGCAGTGTGTACATATATATAGTATATACAAACCGGATTCCAAAAAAGTTGGGACACTATACAAATCGTGAATAAAAACTGAATGCAATGATGTGGAGGTGCCAACTTCTAATATTTTATTCAGAATAGAACATAAATCACGGAACAAAAGTTTAAACTGAGAAAATGTACTATTTTAAGGGAAAAATATGTTGAATCAGAATTTCATGGTGTCAACAAATCCCCAAAAAGTTGGGACAAGGCTATTTTCACCACTGTGTGGCATCTCCCCTTCTTCTTACAACACTCAACAGACGTCTGGGGACCGAGGAGACCAGTTCCTCAAGTTTAGAAATAGGAATGCTCTCCCATTCTTGTCTAATACAGGCCTCTAACTGTTCAATCGTCTTGGGCCTTCTTTGTTGCACCTTCCTCTTTATGATGCGCCAAATGTTCTCTATAGGTGAAAGATCTGGACTGCAGACTGGCCATTTCAGTACCCGGATCCTTCTCCTACGCAGCCATGATGTTGTGATTGATGCAGAATGTGGTCTGGCATTATCTTGTTGAAAAATGCAGGGTCTTCCCTGAAAGAGATGACGTCTGGATGGGAGCATATGTTGTTCTAGAACCTGAATTCTGCATTGATGGTGCCTTTCCAGACATGCAAGCTGCCCATGCCACATGCACTCATGCAAGCCCATACCATCAGAGATGCAGGCTTCTGAACTGAGCGTTGATAACAACTTGGGTTGTCCTTGTCCTCTTTGGTCCGGATGACATGGCGTCCCAGATTTCCAAAAAGAACTTCGAATCGTGACTCGTCTGACCACAAAATAGTCTTCCATTTTGCCACACTCCATTTTAAATGATCACTGGCCCAGTGAAAACGCCTGAGCTTGTGGACCTTGCTTAGAAATGGCTTCTTCTTTGCACTGTAGAGTTTCAGCTGGCAACGGCGGATGGCACGGTGGATTGTGTTCACTGACAATGGTTTCTGGAAGTATTCCTGAGCCCATTCTGTGATTTCCTTTACAGTAGCATTCCTGTTTGTGGTGCAGTGTCGTTTAAGGGCCCGGAGATCACGGGCATCCAGTATGGTTTTACGGCCTTGACCCTTACGCACAGAGATTGTTCCAGATTCTCTGAATCTTCGGATGATGTTATGCACAGTTGATGATGATAGATGCAAAGTCTTTGCAATTTTTCGCTGGGTAACACCTTTCTGATATTGCTCCACTATCTTTCTGCGCAACATTGTCGGAATTGGTGATCCTCTACCCATCTTGGCTTCTGAGAGACACTGCGACTCTGAGAAGCTCTTTTTATACCCAATCATGTTGCCAATTGACCTAATTAGTGTTAATTGGTCTTCCAGCTCTTCGTTATGCTCAAATTTACTTTTTCCAGCCTCTTATTGCTACTTGTCCCAACTTTTTGGGGATTTGTTGACACTGTGAAAATTGGAATCAACGTATTTTTCCTTTAAAATGATACATTTACTCGGATTAAACGTTTGATCTGTCATCTACGTTCTATTACAAATAAAATATTGACATTTGTCATCTCCACATCATTGCATTCAGTTTTTATTCACAATTTGTTTAGTGTCCCAACTTTTTTGGAATCCGGTTTGTACAGCAGTGTACTGTTTTTTAAAATAAAAGGTGTAACTTTTACCTAGTCTGCACATATCAGCACACTGCAGTATATACTATGTATACCCACTGCATCTATTATACCTTTTACCACGTGACCATCAGCAACATGTGACCTGTGACATCACACCTTCTGTTACCCACTGCATTCTAGCTTCTACCGAGTATTATAATACAGTGTGTGTACACTGTATTCAAGGGGCACATATAAGAGGCACTATACATAAAGGGAGCACATATAAGAGGCACTATACATAAGGGCACATGTAAGAGGCACTATATATAAAGGGAGCATATATATGAGGCACTATACATAAAGGGAGCACATATATGAGGCACTATACATAAAGGGGGCACATATAAGAGACACTATACATAAAGGGAGCACATATAAGAGGCACTATACATAAAGGGAGCACATATAAGAGGCACTATACATGAGGGCACATGTAAGAGGCACTATACATAAATGGGCACATATAAGAGACACTATACATAAAGGGAGCACATATAAGAGGCACTATACATAAAGGGGGCACATATAAGAGGCACTATACATGAGGGCACATGTAAGAGGCACTATATATAAAGGGAGCATATATATGAGGCACTATACATAAAGGGGGCACATATAAGAGACACTATACATAAAGGGAGCACATATAAGAGGCACTATACATAAAGGGGCACATATAACAGGCACTATACATAAAGGGGGCAGATATATGAGGCACTATACATAAAGGGGCAGATATATGAGGCACTATACATAAAGGGGCAGATATATGTGGCACTATACATAAAGGGGCACATATAAGAGGCACTATACATAAAGGGCACATATAAGAGGCACTATACATAAAGGGAGCACATATAAGAGGCACTATACATGAGGGCACATGTAAGAGGCACTATATATAAAGGGAGCATATATATGAGGCACTATACATAAAGCGGGCATATATAAGAAGCGCTATACATAAAGGGAGCACATATAAGAGGCACTATACATGAGGGCACATGTAAGAGGCACTATATATAAAGGGAGCATATATATGAGGCACTATACATAAAGGGGGCACATATAAGAGACACTATACATAAAGGGAGCACATATAAGAGGCACTATACATAAAGGGAGCACATATAAGAGGCACTATACATGAGGGCACATGTAAGAGGCACTATATATAAAGGGAGCATATATATGAGGCACTATACATAAAGGGAGCACATATATGAGGCACTATACATAAAGGGGGCACATATAAGAGACACTATACATAAAGGGAGCACATATAAGAGGCACTATACATAAAGGGAGCACATATAAGAGGCACTATACATGAGGGCACATGTAAGGGGCACTATATATAAAGGGAGCATATATATGAGGCACTATACATAAAGGGGGCACATATAAGAGACACTATACATAAAGGGAGCACATATAAGAGGCACTATACATAAAGGGGCACATATAAGAGGCACTATACATAAAGGGGGCACATATAAGAGGCTTTATACATAAAGGGGGCACATAGAAGATGTTCTATACATAAAAGTGGCACTATTTCTAAGCGGCTCCAAGCATGTGGCACTATATACAGGGGGCACAGAGCATGTGGGACTAACATTGCGGGCGCTGTGTGTGGCACTGTAAACAGAGGGCACAGTGCATATGACACTATATACAGAGGGCACAGAGTGTGTGACACTATATACAGAGGGCACAGAGCACGTGGCACTATATACAGAGGGCACAGAGCATGTGGCACTATATACAGAGGCCACAGAGTATGTGGCACTGTATAAAGAGGGCACAGAGCATGTGGCACTATATACAGAGTGCACAGAGCATGTGGCACTATATACAGAGGGCACAGAGCATGTGGCATTATATACAGAGGGCACAGAGCATGTGGCACTATATACAGAGGGCACAAAGTATGTGGCACTGTATAAAGTGGGCACAGAGAATGTGACACTATATACAGAGGGCACAGAACATGTGGCACCATATACAGAGGGCACAGAGTGTGTGGCACTACCATTGGGGACCCTGTGTGTAGCACTAATGCTGCTATTATATTCAGGGCACAGCATGTAGCACTAAGATGAGTTTGTGTTAGTTTGCAGGGTGCCAATGTGTTGACTGAAGACATCTTTTCAGCAAGATCTGCGGAGCTGAATTGTGGCCGGGAGATGTCATCATGGTGGCCTGAACCAGATGGAGAAGAATTCAGTAGGAGATATCACCTGTAAGTCACTAAATGGAAATGATCATTCTGCTACTGACTGTGTATGATGAGTGCTGTAGTCACCTGGATGATCTACAGCTGATGGTGGGTGGTAGCATGCTGTTTTGTGCAACAGCAACTCCCAGCATCCCGTTACTGCTGTTCAAGCCATGCTGGGAGCTGTAGTTTCACACCTTACAAGCTTATATGGCGAGGGCTGACCTGACTACTCAAATGGTATCTGTATTACATTTTTAAAATCTGATGATGTATATATGTACTGCACATGGTTCTGGTGCTATATTTATGCAGTGAACTTGGTTCTGGTGCTGTATTTGTGTGTTAAACATGCAGCTGATGCTATACTTCAATCTAATACTATCCATTCACACCTGAGTTCGAGCCACTGTCATAGATTCTGTCAAAAAGACCAGACAGAAAAGTCCTGCATGGAAGACTTTTTTGTCCGGTAAAGAAGCAGCATTCTGAGCAGACCCCCTTATAGTCTATGGAGTCTCTTGAGCTCAGAAGTTGGTAAATCTGACCCCTCTAATGGCCATGCTGTTGCTACGGACTCAATCATGTCCTGTATCAGGGATTGCACATGTGTGAGCAATCCCAACATGAAAACACAACCAGCTGCCGCCTTTTAACAATTTAAAGCCCATTTACCTATACCGCCATTATATGGTAGGCGGAGTTAAACAGGCTAAAGGTGGTCCGCTACACATGGGCCAGTGCAGCGAGCTTACCTCCAGGCTAAAATTTGCCACCCAGCCATGTATATAGGCAAGGGAATAACAATGCAACTTCTATGCAGAGATAGAGTGTGCATTATGTAGACCACGGATAAGCAGCAGCATTACATGTCAGAGCGGCACATTTTCTCATTGTGACATGTACTTCTTACATCCACCAGTCATGGCTCATGTATACAATGATATGTAGACAAAGTTGGGGTCTGCACACTCAGTCAAATTTGGGTTGGTGCTAGCGAATGACCAGATGGTCAATGTATCAAGTAAAGAGGAAAATCGCTGCAGTCCAATGTTATGTTGCAAATAAAGATATAGTTTATTATCCTGTACACAGGGGTAACTGCAAGAAGATCTCTATCTGTCTATAACTGTACACAAGCTGCTTATGCCAGGACAAAGCTTCCTTTTCTTTTTTGTGGATTTTTAAGCAATTGCCTAATCAGTAGCAGTAGTTACTTTAAAATAAATAATTCCCCCATTGTTGTGCTGCCACTTAAATTCTCCGGCCCTAGGCACCTGTCATTTTGTGCCTAGCGGTAAATACAGCCCTGCTTGCACAGGAAAACTGGTATCTTCAGTTCTTTGAAATTCTAATCAAGAATGAATTGAAATATCACGCAAAACTGCTGACCACACAAAGGGCTAGGGAAAGCAGGAGAAATATACATTTTGAGAACCTGTTATATATTATCAGGAGTAGAGAGAATATGACATTTTATTCTGTCAGGCTCTGCTTCTGCAAGTACCCAGGCAGAGCTTCACTAAAATGCTCTCTGGATTGAGCTGCTTCATAGCCCCTCAGCTCTGCTTTGAGTGACAGCAGCAATTTTATCCTGTTGGGATGTTATAGCTGTCCCTCACAGCACAGGGGAGAGGTTGTGCAGAGCTGTATTTACAACAAGGCACATGAGGGCATGTGCCTAGGGTGCCAGGAAGGAGAGGGGGCAGCACTTTACAGAGAAAACTAAGGATTTGTGTTGATTCTTTCACCTTAGTGCTGCTTCTCATGTCTCCTTATCGCTTTATTGTAGCTTCAAGTCAGGAGATTTAACTCGCATATTGCTTAATTACAGCTAATGTCACAGTAATTTCTGCATGCAGTCAGGTTAAGGGTTAAATCCTGACTTGGTGCTGCAATAAGTGGTAAGGAGACATCAGAGCAGTCAGATTAAGAGAAAGGTGAGGCTAGTATAGGACCAAATGCACACTGCCAACCAGCAGAGAGGATTTCTCTGCCTGTCGCTCAGCAGACCATTACATAAACCACACACTGACATGAAGGTAGAAAAGTTCCTTAGTATAAATTTAAGAGAAAAAAAAAGCGGCCACAGAGTAAGGCTCCATTCACACGTCCGTGCTGTGTTGCCGACCCGCAAATTGCGGATCCGCAACACACCCGCCCGGCACCCCTATAGAAATGCCTATTCTTGTCCGCAAGCTGCGGACAAGAATAGGACATGCTCTATCTTTTTGCGGAGCCGCGGACCTGAAGATCGGGGCCGCGCACCGCAAATGCGGATGTGGACAGCACACTGTGTGCTGTCCGCATCCATTCCGTCCCCATAGAGAATGAATGGGTCCGCACCCGTTCCGCAAAATTGCGGAACGGATGCGGACCCATTTTGCGGACGTGTGAATGGAGCCTAAAGGTAGCCATACACCTAGCAATAATTAGGACTCATTCAGAATACAGATAAGTGATGTTAAACTAGTTTGTTCTCCGGCCTGTGAACATGGATGCATTTTTATGTTGACCACTCATGGATGATGCATCCTTGTCTGGTTTTCTTGAAGACCCACTCAGTTGAGTGAACAAATTTTGAGGAAAAATCTGAGCTGGATAGTGCATGTTATGATTTTTCCAATTTTCAACCATCCATTTATGAGATGCCTTTGGACTTGTGCATTAGGGTTATATTTTACTGACAACTGTGTAAGAGTATATTTAGATGAGATGTTTTTGACCAAACAGTCAAAATTGCATTAAAAAAGGTAGGCAGCCAGTTTTATGGGTTTGTTGCTGTTTTGTGATCTGGTTATTTGCTATGCATTTTATCCAGGTTAAAAATGTGACATTAGTGTGGATATGTGGAGAGAATCTCTAAATCGCACATCCTCATACCTATGCTTCTGATATACAACTGTTTTCAATTATCAGCATTTCTTATGATAAAACATGGCTATACAGCGATGCTATCAATCATTTGCTGTGCACTATATAGAGGCAATTAGTATACAGTTTGATCAAAGCGCATAGGCCCACTTACCGCGACAAGGATGCCTCTTGTTTAAGTGGGAACCTACTCTAACCATGGCGCAGAGCCGTGCGGCGACCGACACGCCTCCACACCGCTCCAGCAGGCAATGGGACCCAGCAGCCGCACAGCGGCCCCACTGTACAGTGAGGCCACATGGGCCCCGGGTCCCATCACTCCACCAGCACGGCACAGAAGCAGAGACGGCCGCCGTCCAGCGCCGCATGTGAACTGGTGCAAATGGCTCACCTCTTCACAGCCTCTCAGGAACTCCAACTGAGATGTGGTAGGAATATATAATATGTGACATTAGTGTGGTTCACTTGTATAAACTGCATGGACAATAACCACATCACAAAACCACAGCAATCACGGTAAAACCAAGTGCGTTTTCAACAGCCTTCTTTAGTACATGGTCAAAATCATTCAATCAGGAAAAATCTGGCAACTTTAACCAAACTAATAGGGGGTGTAAACACTAAACATGCCTAAGGCAGCATAAACATTAAATACAGCCTTGGGGTTGTGAAGCAGCTCGATGCAGTGAGTACTTCACAGTGAAGCTCTGCTTCCTAGGCACTTGTAGGAGCAGAACCTGGCAGAATTACACTTCATATTCAGACCACTCCTGATAATGAAGTTATGTTAGTCCTGCTCTTCCCAGCCTCCACCTTCCACTGTCCGGAGTTTTCCCATTAATTGTATACTTTGTCCCAAAGTTTGTACATTATACCCGCATGCTCTCTTGATGATGCCATAATATGTATTAACCGTTACCTGTATAATTAGCAGCAGAATTGTTAGTTCTGCTCCAGATTAATTGTGGGGTGGGCGAACCAGTAGCATCACATCGTAGTAGAACATTGCTGCCCAGTGGGGATGTAATTTTAGTGGCTGAAGTCATCACAGAAGGCTTGAGACATTGTTCTAGTTCAGCTTTTTGGAAAATGATGCCAGTAAGAGATTCAGGCCCACTGCAGACCACTAGAGTATCCAGGAATACCACTTGTGGATCCACTATCTTTGAAAGTTCAATCAGCTTTGAAATTCGGCAGTCGCAAAACCAAGGGTTGTCTTGTAAGCCTTGAGTTAGAGAATAATTAAAAAGTATTTAGTTTGATGGAAAAATATTGCCCCCAAAATTTGCAATTGTAAATTACAATTATAACAGGTTAGTAATAAAAGTGGATATACACAAGGGTTGCTTTACCACTAGATGTCACTGTATTCCTAAAATAACTTGATTAACACGTATAATACTGCAACAGAAATTTCTTAATATGATCCTGCATTGTAAGTGGGTCTGACAGGAGTTGTCCAAGATTTATTTAATGCCCCGCCCCACAACCAGCGGAACCTGTGAAGGGAACTATACTGACCTGTTCCTCACCGCTTGGTTCCTGTTCCCTGGGTTCCTTGCTGTCTTCACTGCTTTTTCGGGCCCCACATATATAATACCTGCATGGGCCAGGTCACATGTGCTGCTACAGCCAATGTCTGGCCTCAGCAGTGACATTCCAGCAGGGACCAGAAGTGCAGTTAATATAGCTGCTGACCCCAAAAGCCGCAAATGAGTGTCAGGGACCAGATGAGTCAAATTCCCTCCACAACTCCCATCGTGGAGGGTGGATTTAAAAATAAAACCCCTTTAGTATTAAGTAGACATAAATATGTTTTAGAGATAACAGTTGCTGGGTCAAGTATTATGCATATTGTATAAATTGCAAATGATCAAAGGTCATAGGATTCATAAAATCTGAATTACAATACTATATTTATTTAAAGGGTTTTTCTGGAAGTAGAATATTGATGACCAATCCTCAGTATCTGATAGGTGAGACTCCAATATCCGGCACTGGCATCGCCACCCATCAGATGTTTAAAGAGCCTATGGCACTGGTGAGTGCCGCGACCTCCTCACGGCATACCAAGCACGGCACTGTACATTTTATACTTTTCTGGAGCACATGTTGTTAAATGATATAGGCCAGGCATGCTCAAACTGCGGCCCTCCAGCTGTTGTAAAACTACAACTTACACAATGCCCTGCTGTAGGCTGATAACTGTAGGCTGTTCAGGCATCCTGGGAGTTGTAGTTTTGCAACAGCTGGAGGGCCGCAGGTTAAGAATGCCTGATGTAGGCCACTGAGCTCCCATCTGTGGCCCACCTCCTCCTGCCCAATTTTCAAAAAAGAGGTGAAGGTGTCAGAAAAAGCTAAAAAGTCACTAATGTTGTCACAAACTGGCACTTACGACAAATTTTTGATTTTTGGTGTAGATGCATAATAAATTACCCCTATTGTATCACTCCTCATGTTTAGACCTTCACTGTGTGACATAATATGTTAAGCTTCCATGCTTCTTTAAACAATGTTTTACAGTATACAATAGGAGTCGCTAATGAGATGGTTCTCTTTCTTGGGAGATACTTCTTTGCATGTTCATTTCCTATGGAGCATTACTTATAAGTCTCCATTCCATGGTGCACTTCTAGTAAGTCTCCATACAGAGCTGGTCTCTTTAAAGGGTTTCTACCACCTCATTTTGACCTAATTAGCTCTCAGACACTAGAGATCTGCTAGTGTCTGATTGTAACGGAACGCCTAGCACCCCGACCGGATACCTCCATTGAATGGATGCTCCTAGTGCTTTCCGAGGACTCCAAGCACTCCACTTGACACCGTACGTACTGCAGACCCCACGAACCGCCGAAGCTTGGTTGAGGTCTCACCGTCTCCTACCCACCCTGGACCTACGACAAGGCTCCAGGCTCCAGTGGGTGAACCTCTCCTAAAACCAGAGAGCAGGAACAGCTCTTAAAAGAGCTAGTAGTTATAGCCAGGGGAGTATAGCAAATCTCCCAGCGTATAGCAATCCCCCAGTGTCGATCAGTTACCCAAACACCAGCCTCAACATGATGAAGGATAAAACAGGCACAACACATCCCCACAATGCATCATGGTTTCCTCCTCTCTGCCCTGGAGACACCCGAGGAGCAATTCAATTATCTCTCAGGACAAAGGGAAATCGCTAATACACATGTGGGGACAACAGGACAGAAATCACCACCCAAACACACAATGTCACACCCCCACAGCAAACACAGACATTTAACATATTCCTAGATAGCTCAAGTCTGAGTGCATATCATTAGGTGAATGGCACTCAGAATACACGAATACAATACAATTAGCTATCTGGGTACCCTCACATAACATAAAATACAATTCCAAAGACAGATTTAAGCTGTGCGGCCGCTCTGTCTTCTCCTTTAAAGTTAGTATGGGCCATAATCCTGAGGCAAGAGGCTGGTAAACAGGCCTCTCCAAAACCCAGTGGCGAGGTTGGTTTCGCCACACTGATCTACCTAACAATGCTATTCTCAGACCTGTGTGTGGATCCGTTTCACTAAAAAACAAACTTTTATTGCTATGCTAATGAGCCTCTAGGTGATATGGGGGCGTCTGTATTCGGCGCAGGCGCAGTGAATGTCTGACCGCTCCCTGCACAGACATCTCCACTGCGCCTGAGCTGATGACCGAGATGTCTGTGTAGGCAGCGGTCAGACATTCACTGCGCCGAATACAGACGCGCACGGCGCAGGCGCGAGAATTCGTCCGCTGGCTCAGATGGAGGATGGCATTCAAGAGGAGATGGGCAGGCTTAACAGACGAGCGGGGCGGCATACAATGTGAGTAGATCGAGCCTCTAGGTGCTGAAAAGACGCCCCCATAGCACCTAGAGGCTCATTAGCATATTAATAAAAGTTCGTTTTTTTGTGAAACGGATCCACACACAGGTCTGAGAATAGCATTGTTAGGTAGATCAGACACTAGCAGATCGCTAGTGTCTGAGAGCTAATTAGGTCAAAATGAGGTGGTAGAAACCCTTTAAGGAGATTTAGCACTCTGTCTAGACAGCTTACACAACAAATGAATCTATATATAAAGTTGATAACTTTGCCTATCTCTCTGTTACCTTGTATTGATCCAGATTTACGGTCCGCATTATAGCTTAGAGCTAAGGGCACAATTCTCTTAATTCCTTGCTGGCTCAGTGTCTGAACAGAGCTTGCTCTAGTGATTTGCAATCTGAGAAGTGTAACCTTTAGGCCCCTTTCACACGGGTGAGTATTCCGCGCGGATGCGATGCGTGAGTTGAACGCATTGCACCCACACTGAATCCCGACCCATCCATTTCTATGGGGCAGTTCACATGAGCGGATCACTTGTGCGTTGCGTGAAAATTGCAGCATGCTCTATTTTGTGCGTTTTTCACGTAACGCAGGCCACATAGAAATGAATGGGGTTGCGTGAAAATCGCAAGCATCCGCAAGCAAGTGCGGATGCGGTGCGATTTTCACGCATGGTTGCTAGGAGACGATCGGGATGGAGACCCGATCATTATTATTTTCCCTTATAATATGGTTATAAGGGAGAATAATAGCATACAGAATGCATAGTAAAATAGCGCTGGAGGGGTTAAAAAAAAAAATTCAAAAATTTAACTCACCTTAATCCACTTGATCTCGCAGCCGGCATCGCTTCTGTCTCCTTTCTTTGCTGTGTGCAGTAACAGGACCTGTGGTGACGTCACTCCGGTCATCACATGATCCATCACATGATCTTTTACCATGGTGATGGACCGTGTGATGGACCATGTGATGACTGGAGTGACGTCACCACAGGTCCTGTTACTGCACACAGCAAAGAAAGAAGACAGAAGCGATGCCGGCTTCGCGATCAAGTGGATTAAGGTGAGTTAAATAATATATATTTTTTTTTTAACCCCTCCAGCGCTATTTTACTATGCATTCTGTATTCAGAATGCTATTATTTTCCCTTATAACCATGTTAGGCCTCATGCACATGACCATTGTGTGCATCCGTGTCCATTGTTCCGTTTTCCGTGATTTTCTGCATGCCCATTGACTTTCAATGGGTCCCTTGAAAACTCGGAAAATGCACCGTTGTTCATCTGCGTCCGTGATCCGTGTTTCCTGTCCGTCAAAAAAATAGGACCTGTCCTATTTTTTTGACGGACAACGGTTCACGGACCCATTCAAGTCAATGGGTCCGTGAAAAAACACGGATGCACACAAGATTGTCATCCGCGTCAGTGATCCGTGTTCGTAGGCTACTTTCGCACAGACGGATCCGCAGATCCGTCTGCATAGAGCTTTTTCAGATATGAGTTTTCACATCGTGAAAACTCAGATCCGACAGTATATTCTAACACAGAGGCGTTCCCATGGTGATGGGGACGCTTCAAGTTAGAATATACTAAGAACTGTGTACATAACTGCCCCCTGCTGCCTGGCAGCACTCGATCTCTTACAGGGGGCTGTGATCCGCACAATTAACCCCTCAGGTTAATTGTGCGGATCACAGCCCCCTGTAAGAGATCGGGTGCTGCCAGGCAGCAGGGGGCAGACCCCCCTCCCTCCCCTGTATTAAATTCATTGGTGGCCAGTGCGGCTCCCCCTAACTTCCTCCCCTGTATTTAATTCATTGGTCGCCAGTGCGGCCCCCCCTCCCTCCCTCCCCTGTATTAAATTCATTGGTGGCCAGTGCGGCCCCCCTCCCTCCCTCCTCTGTATTTAATTCATTGGTGGCCAGTGCGGCTCCCCTCCCCCCCTAATTAAAATCCCCGCCCCATCATTGGTGGCAGCGGAGAGTTGCGATCGGAGTCCCAGTTTAATCGCTGGGGTTCCGATCGGTTACCATGGCAACCAGGACGCTACTGCAGTCCTGGCTGCCATGGTTACTTAGCAATTTTAGAAGCATTATACTTACCTGCGCTGTCTGTGACTGGCCGGGCGCTCCTCCTACTAGTAAGTGACAGGTCTGTGCGGCGAGGGAGGGGGGGCCGCACTGGCCACCAATGAATTTAATACTGGGGAGGGAGGGGGGGCCGCACTGGCCACCAATGAATTTAAAACTGGGGAGGGAGGGGGGTCTGCCCCCTGCTGCCTGGCAGCACCTGATCTCTTACAGGGGGCTATGATACGCACAATTAACCCCTCATGTGCGGCACCTGAGGGGTTAATTGTGCTGATCACAGCCCCTGTAAGAGATCGGGTGCTGCCAGGGGGCAGTCATGTACACAGTTCTTAGTATATGCTAACTTGAAGCGTCCCCATCACTATGGGAACGCCTCTGTGTTAGAATATACTGTCGGATCTGAGTTTTCACGATGTAACTCAAATCCGATGGCATATTCTAACATAGAGGCGTTCCCATGGTGATGGGGACGCTTTAAGTTAAAATATAATATCGGATTGGAGAAAACTCAGATCCAATGGTATATTAATAGGGACTCCTGACTTTACATTGAAAGTCAATGGGGGACGGATCCGTTCGCAATTGCACCATATTGGGATCCGTCCCTATTGACTTGCATTGTAAGTCAGGACGGATCCGTTTGGCTCCGCACGGCCAGGCAGACACCAAAACGACTTTTTCCTTTATGTCTGGTGATCCTCCAAAAATCAAGGAAGACACACGGAAACAAAAACGGAAACGGATCACGGAACAACGGAACCCCATTTTGCGGACCGTGAAAAAATACTGTCGTGTGCATAAGGCCTTATAAGGGAAAATAATACAATCTACAGAACACCGATCCCAAGCCCGAACTTCTGTGAAGAAGTTCGGGTTTGGGTACCAAACATGCGCGATTTTTCTCACGCGAGTGCAAAACAATGTTTCGCACTCGTGTGGGAAAATCGCGCATGTTCCCGGAACGTACCCGCACCTTTTCCCGCAACGCCCGTCTGAAAGAGGCCTTAGGGCTCATGCACACGACTGTATATATTTTGCGGTCTGCAAAACATGGATCCGCAAAAAATACAGATGACGTCCGTGTGCATTCCGTATTTTGTGGAACGGAACAGCTGGCGCCTAATAGAACAGTACTATCCTTGTCCATTATGCGGACAATAATAGGACATGTTCTATTTTTTGGAGGAACAGACATGTAGACATTCTTAATACAGAATGCTAAGTAAATTAGGGATAGTGGGGAGAAAAAAATGAAAAATAATTAAACTCACTTCATGCACTTGTTCGCGCAGCCCAGCTTGTCTTCTTTCTTCTTCTTTGAGGACCTGGGAGAAAAGGACCTTTGGTGACGTCACTGCGCTCATCACATGGTCCATCATATGCGGCCGCATCCTATCCGGCCCTCACATGCGACGCCCATGTGAAAGAGGCCTATATTTTCCTCAGCAGTAAAATCTGCATCAAATACTGTGTATATTGTGCTGTGAATTTTGGTGTGGAAATGCTGCAGTTTGGTCAAATCTTATTCACCTGGCTGCTACTGGAAATTCTGCAAAAGGTCAACACTCAATTTCGCTCTGGAAAATCCACGGCGTCTACGCCACATGTGGCTGAATCCTAACAGTAGACACTGTACAACCATCTGAAATAGGAAAAATAAACTGATTGTGAAGTCAGCCCTGAGCAGGAAACGGTTATATTCTGCTATTACGATGATTGTGGGGGGCATGAAATAATATATCTAGTGGTTAGAAATATTGTATTCTTGCCCAATATGTGTTTTTCCCATGTGATCAAATGATGGAGTAGATTTTCAATGGCCAATGAAATGTTTTAGCAATGTACAACATGACATTAATCGTGAAAAATAATTTCGTCTAGCCAGATCCTAAACTCTTATTCTTACATCTAGAGCAGGCATGCTCAACCTGCGGCCCTCCAGCTGTTGCAAAACTACAACTCCCAGAATGCCTGAACAGCTTACAGCTATCAGCCTACAGCAGGGCATGGTGGGAGTTATAGTTTTGCAACAGCTGGAGAGCCGCAGGTTGAGCATCCCTGATCCAGGGTCATTGACATTCTTGATGGCCTTTTGTGTATAATATCCTGACATGGGCCCTGGGTTGTCGCCTAGCAGCAGAATATGCATACATCAGGTGACAACAGCAGTTCTCCATTATACAGTGTTGTCATACAGTGTTACAGTGGGATTCCCTAAGCTACTTCCTGTAGACGAGCTGCAGTTCTTGTCAATCAATTATTTATCTTCCTTCCTGCAGGGGCTGTCTGCCTTGCCCTCTGAGCTATAGATAGGCATCAAGCAATGACAATGCCCAGGTACCCCCAGCTGTAGGAAACCAGTGTGTTTTCTATAATCAATTTAGTGCCCCAAGGTTGGGTTACAATATAGAAGTTAGATTTTATCTACTATTTGTGCATAGTGAGAAAAGATTCATTAAAGGGGTTTTCTTGCTATTTGTAACTGATAACTGATCCTCAAGTAAATATGGCTAAGCTACTCCTAGTCCACGTGACCAATTGTCGTGGATTGTAGGGTAAGCAGCGAGAAGGCTTTGGCACTCAGAGGAGTGATGGGCTTTCTCAAACAGTTGATCGACGCTCTCAGGTGTCAGACCCCCACCGTTCCAATGCTTATGACCTATCCACGCTATTTAATAACTTTTCAATAGGTGTTCAACAACCTTGTCATGGAGGTGGACCTTCCTCTACATTTGAAAAATAGTGTGATTTCTAAAAACCAACTTGCAAATCCAGAGATAATATAGTATAAGGCCTAGTTCACACGAACGTGTGTGATCCGTGGCCGTATTGCAGCCCGCAAATTGCGGGCCGCAATACACGGCCACAGTTCAATGGGTCCGCAAATCCGGAATTGCGGAACGGCCGCACGGAACGGGACCCCTCGGAAGCACTACGGAGTGCTTCCGTAAGGTTGCGTCCCGTACTTCCGTTCCGCAAAAAGATAGAACATGTCCTATCTTTTTGCGGAACGGGCGGATTGCGGAGCCATTAAAGTGAATTGGTCCGCGATCCGAGGGCGAACACGGCGAACTGCCCATCACTGCTCCTGACATCTAGCAGAAGACAATCTCATCTGCAACTGATTTTGGGTCTAATAGCCTCAGTAGTGGACATACAATACATGAAGCCTGTGCAGCTGCAATAGGAAAAGGGGTCCACCAACATTGTACCAAGAAAACACCATTGTTTGCTAAGGCCTGTTTCATTGCTTGTAAAGGGCTTTTATCTGATGTCGTAGCTGTTATTAGTGGATTACAATCCAGAGGAGAAGTTGGTACACCATTATTAACTTGCTATTAACAGGTCCCATGCCCTAACTCTCAGCAAACTAGCTATTTTATAAAAGGGGTCCTCATAATTTTCTTGCACAAGGACCCTTTGTAGTCTATGTCCACCTAGAACAAGATATCCTATTACATTTTCTTGATAAGTCCTGTATGTGCCATAAAAACAAAAATTACTTTGAAGTGGACATGAACTTGCCCTGTCCCACCGGCTCTATAAAAATATCACATGATCTCTGTATCAACTTTTTTTGTCACCTCTCCTGACAAAAAAACATAATGTCGAGTAATCAAAAAGTCTTATGTACCCCAAAATGGTACCAAGAAAAAATACAGTCTGTCCTGCAAAAAGCAAGCCCTCAGACATCTATGTTGACGGACAAATCAAAATGTTATGGATGTTAGCAAATGGCGATTAAAATATAACAGAATTTTAATAAAAAATTATTTTATTATACAAACGTAGTCATTAAAAAACTATATATATGGGGTATCGCCAGAAGCGTATCGACCTGTAGAATAAACCTTTCATATATACCACATGGTGAACCTCATTAAAAATAAAAAACACTGACAGAATTTCAGTTTTTGCTCACCTCATGTCCCAAAAAAATATAAAAAGTGACTGGAAAGCCAAATGTACCTCAACATGGTGCCAATAAAAACTACTGTTTGACCCACAAGAAATGAGCCCTCACATAGCTCTGTCAACAACAAAAAAATAATTCCATGCTAGAAAATCCAGATGCTGCTCCTTCCCTTCTGAGTCCTGGCATAGCCCCAAACAGCAGTTACCACAAATAGGGTGTTGCTTTATTCAGGAGAAACTGGGTAGGAGATTGTGGGGTGATATTCTATTATCCTTTGTGAAAAAGAAAGTTTGGTACTAAAGCCCAATTGTTTGTAAAAAGAAATAAAAAAAGGAATTTTCATTTTCACAGCTAAGTGTTATAAATTCTTTGAAATGCCTGTTGGGTCAAAATAATGTCTCTTTTTGGGGGTTTCCACTGTAGAGGTACCTCAGAGTCTCTTCAAATGCAACATTGTGCCCAAAAACCTTCCCAACAAAATCTGCCCTCCACAAATTATATGGCGCAATGTGCCCATACAGCAGTTTACGATCACGTACAGGCCGCTTATGTAAACTGCAGAATCAAGGTAATAAATATTGAGGTTTGTTTTGATGTTAACTCTTGCTGTGTTACAGGAAAAATGGGTTGAGATGGAAAATCTGCAAAAAAAAGTGACATTTTTAAAAATTTTACCTCCATTTTGCTATAATTCTTGTGGAATTTTAGTTTCTAAAATAGGGTAATTTATGGGTGGTTTCTATTATGGAAGCTCCTCAAAGTGACTTTAAAACTGAACTTAAAGAGTTGATTTTGGAAATGTTCTTGAAAATTTAAAAAATTGCCTCTAAAATGGTTCCAACATAAAAAAGAAATATGGTGAATTTTAATTAATAACCTTTATGAGGTATCTATCTGTCTTAAAAGCAGAGAGATTCAAATTTGGAAAACAGTGAATTTTTAAAACATTTCTGAAAATTTAGCATTTTTTCATCAATGTAACTTTACCACTAACATGAAGTGCAATGTGTCACGAGAAAACATTCTCAGAATTGCTTGGATACGTTAGTACCACATAAAGTGACACATGTCAGATTCGCAAAATTAGGCTTCGCCAGAAGTGGGGGAGGGGGTAAATAGCCTGATCTGGAAATGGTTAATCCTTGTAATCAACTTTAATAACTTTGTAGAGATATTCTTTTGCTATGACTTTCTTAAATTTTCTAAAAAATATATATATATAATAAAATCTCAATTATTCAAGTTTGACAATGTCCAAAAGGGGATGAATAGTTGTTTTTTTTATAATTGTTGACCAAAGTACATATTTGACTTAATGAGCATGTCACATTTCCTCTGTCCTTCCTGAGGAACGGCTTGGTGTAAATGAAAGATTGTAAAATGGTTGATCTGGCACAGTTCATTAATTAAAAGATTTAAAAGCAGGTGAAATAAGGATGAAGATTTACGATGTGTGTTGTTTGAAGTCAGGACTGTGTGCCTTAAACACATGACTGAGATTAAATGATTTCTGGAGTACAAGGAAGCTAATTAGGAAATCCCTGCTAATCCTGCCTCTCGCAGTACACAGACTGGGGTGCACACTTTGTGTCAATCAGTGCACGTGTCATGTACTTAAACTAACATAACATGTCTTCATTGACAAAGTGACTAAAGATATTCATGAAGCAATGCCTTATGGATCTGAAAACACAGCGCAGAACATTTTCCCTGCAATAGTCGTAGGCTCTCATTCATTTTCCTATGTGAACACTGGTTTTCAGACAGTATTTTACTTAGTAGTCATCTTATTCTTCCTATGCCAGTTCTGCAAGAACGGAGACAAAGTTGGGGTCATTTATCAAACTGGTGTCAAGTAGAACTGGCTTAGTTGCCCAATCAGATTCCACCTTTCATTTTCCAAAAGAGCTGTCAAAAATAAAAGGTGGAATCTGATTGGGCAACTAAGCCAGTTCTACTTTACACCAGTTTGATAAATTACCCCAATAATGTCTCTTCAGTAGAAGTACCTGCCAAGTAGGGATGTAGAGACAGATTTCGTTTAACTGCATTGAAGCTTTTTGTTTTTTTCATAAAAGTAAAGATTTAAAGGGGTATTCTGGTTGTGTAACGATATCCCCTATCCAAAGGACAGAGATAACTATTAGATTCATGGGAGTCCCACCACTGGGACTGGGCTGTTCTTGGCTAGCTTCAAAACTCCATGAGAAATGAATGGAGTGGCTGCGCGCATGCCTGATCAGCTGCTATGTTCCTTTTGGGGGTCTGCCACTTCTTGGCTGGGTTCTGGTTCCTAGACGCTTTCACTTTGAAATATTTTCACTCACAGTTGATCATAGAATATCTAGGAGAGATGAAATTTTGGAAACGGACTTGTCCCAACAGTGACATCCTATTACAGTTACTGGAATTCAGTGAGTTCTTTGGAATGACCCTTTTGTTCATAAATGTTTATAAGACTGCATGGATAGGTGCTGGACTTTATACACCTCTGGCAATAGGACTGAATGAAACATCTCAATTCAATGTTTAAGAGATGTGTCCTAATACATTTGTCCCTTTAGTGTATGCCTGACCTTCCAGTCATGCAACACTGGAGAAATTCTAAATCAAAAATTATCTCTGATCCAATATTTTCTTATCTGGTCAGTTTTGTTCCTGGTGGCTTCAGTTTTGCAGCAGAAGTTGGACAGAAAAATGTTGCATGCAGAATTTTTCTGTCTGGCTATAGATACACGAAGTGATCAACTTGTCATCAGTGGTGTCCAAATTAGGACAGAAACTGGCTGGACACGACTGATATAATGTATTATGAATCCAGCCTTAAAGGGGTTGTCTGGTCAATATATGAAAACTAGTTTGTATAATGGAGAGTAAAAAAGGCCTGGGAAAGAAAATGAATTAGGAAAATATAGATATATTTATGCAAGCTCAGAATGCTGTAAAAATATGACTGATCCTCCTCTTCTCCTGTTTGGATGCTTCACGGCTTTCTCAACAGTCTCTGATTCCTAAGTCTCTCTCAAAACCAGTGGCCTCACTGGTGATCAGTCTGAGCTACTAATTGTTCCCTATGTGTTGAGAGGGACCAGGAAGCAGAGATTGGAGAGGGACCTTAGAAACATTGGAATGGGAGCAGCAGGGAATCTAAGAGGTGAGTATGACTTTTTATTTTTTGCTGCATTCTACACCTGTTTAATATCGGCCAGTCAACCCGGAACAAAAAGTAACAATCAACTAAGTTTAAGACCCCAATCCCTTATTTACAAGTTAGAAACTTAGCACTGATCATAGAGATAATGGCACAACAGGCTCATTAGCGAAGGTGATGGGTAGAGAGCAGTTTAAGGGTACAATACATCTACCACAGGCTCTTCTCTAGTTGACTGAGAGCTCATGCACGCAAGCATGTGTGCCCATGCCAGTGCTGCGGACTGCAAATAGCAGTCCACAATGCACGCCCACAGTCCGTGTATACGCTGTTTGCGAATTTGGACCCATGGACTTGAATGGGTTAGCGATCCACAAGAGACAATCCACATGTTTTGCATGTTCTAACTTTCTGGGGTGCAGAGGTACGAACCGAAATCCCAAGGAAGAGCTTCATAGTGCCTCCGATCCATGCCTCTACTCCGCACCACTCCGTATATTGAGGATTGTGGACCCAATTAATTTAATGGAGAGTGCACAAGGCCGGGGCCTGTATATTGTGGACCCGTTGTTTGCGGGCACGGGGCACACGCGCTCGTGTGCATAAGTCCTGACAAGTGTTTTCCCAATCAGTAGTTCTATTCAGCAAAACTGAGCACAAGAAGAGGCAAGCATGCCTTGTGCCCTGCTCCCTTCTTATCTGTACCAAAAATATCTAAAAGAAAAATTATGAATTGAATCATAGATGAAAAAGAATGCCATCACTTTTACACATGTTTTTTCAGGCTTCTAAAAATTGCCACTTTAAATGAAATGGTAGAACCCTTTTTTTCATTTACATATGCAAATGTGGTTTCAGCAGGGAAATTTCGAAGTAAGGGCTGTTTCACACGAGCGGATGCCGTGCGTGGCATCCGCTCCGTGAAAGAGTGCCAAGACCCGATGCAGACTGCAGAGGCACGGAGCATTAACATGACTGATAATGCTCCGTGCCTCTCTGTGATCTCTTTACTACGAAATCACAGTTGTCACTGTGATTTCGTAGTAAAGAGATCACAGAGAGGCACGGAGCATTATCAGTCATGTTAATTAGCAGACAAACCAGCATTTGCTCGTTAAAAGATGAGGTTATTTCTTGGGGTTTCCACTGTACTGGTACCTCAGCACTTGCAAGTTTGCAAGTTTGACATGGAACCCAAACCCATTGGAGTAAACCTGTGTTTCAAAAGCTAAATTGGGGTGGTTTTTCTACCTTTAACCCTTGTAAAAAATGAAACATCCATAGGGTCAAAATGCTCATTACATCCCCATATTAATTCCTTGAGAGGTGTAGCTTCCAAAACTATTCCTTTGAGTGTGTTTCTTATGTTTTAGCAATTTAAGGCCTCTGCAAACCTGAAATATTGCCTGAAAAACCGACCGAGCCCAAAATCCACTAGGTACTCCTTCAATTCCGAGGCTGGTATTTGAGGCAAGTAGCACTCTAGGCCCACATATGGGATCTTCCTAAAAACTGCTGAATCAAGGTAATAAATGTGGGGTTCTAGTTTTATTTTAGCACCTTTTTTGTTCCAAAAAATGTATTAAAGAGAATCTTTCACCTTGAAAAACATTGTGAACTAAGTATGCTGCCATGGAGAGCGGCGCCCGGGGATCTCACTGCACTTACTATTATCCCTGGGCGCCGCTCCGTTCTCCCGTTATCCCCTCCAGTATCTTTACTGACTAAGTTATAGTAGGCGGTGTCTGCCCTTGTCCTGTGGGCGTCTCCTTCTCCTAGGCTGTAGCGCTGGCCAATCGCAGCGCACAGCTCACAGCCTGGGAGAAAAAAACCTCCCAGGCTGTGAGCTGTGCGCTGCAATTGGCCAGCGCTGCAGCCTAGGAGGGGGAGACGCCCACAGGACAAGGGCAGACACCGCCTACTATAACTTAGTCAGTAAAGATACCGGAGGGGATAACGGGAGAACGGAGCGGCGCCCAGGGGTAATAGTAAGTGCAGTGAGATCCCCGGGCGCCGCTCTACATGGCAGCATACTTAGTTCACAATGTTTTTCAAGGTGAAGGTCCTCTTTAAAACTGAAAAACTGCAAAAAAAATGAAAACTTCCACTTTTGCATCAATTCATGTGAAACACTTAAAGGGTTAGTAAACTCCCTAAATGTCATTTATGGGATCATTTATGGGGTGGGGGTGTTTGTGAACTAAATTGGTCCCTAAAAAAATTTGATTTGGAATTATTTTTGAAGGTTTGTAACCTCTCCAAAAAATAAAAATAAATGTACGATTGAACTATGATGTCAACATAAAGTGGACATGATAAATTACTAAACTAGTAAACGCTATGGATACGTTTAGCATTTTTATTATTGCATTGTACTCATTTTGAGCTAAAATCATTTTTTTCAATTGATCTTAATTAAAAATGTTGAGCCCCTTTCTCTGTACAGACTTGATATTCTCTAGTAGCATGCTCTGTGTTTTACTGTGTTCTGTCAGTCAGCTCAACTTACGGTTCCTTATCTCACTGATAAGAATGTGTCTTAAATAAGTGTTTTTGAGTTATTAGTAATTTAGAGATAAGGGCTATTATATGACTGGCACAAAGGGAAAGTGCGATTCTCACAGCTAGGCAGAAGTTAACCCTTTATGACAAAGCTGCTGAATATTGAAAAAATTATTTTAAGCCCAAGATGAGTAAAATGCAATCATAAAAATTGTCCCGAAGGTATTATTTTGTGAGTTATGTCTATGTCAAAAGAAGAGAAATACAAATTAGGAAAATTGCTAATTCTTTTTTCAATTTCTTTCAATTTTTGATTTTTTTTTGAATTAATTTTAAAAAATATATACAGACAAAAAAATTAATAAATATATACTAACATAAAGTATGATGTGTCATGAAAAAAAACTGTTTCCAAACTGTTTGGATAAGTATTCCAAAGTTATTATCATATGAAGTGACGATTTGAAAAATGGGGCTGGGTCCTGAAGCCCCAAATAGGCTTCATCCTTAAGGGGTTAGAATATAAAAGTATTAATAAATGGTCAAATTGCCACTTTCTTATGTTGTGTCTTCCCCCCCCCCCCCCCCCCCCAAAAAAAAGAAAAAAAGTGATCTAAAAGTCATGCATAACCCAAAATGGTGTCAATAAAAGCTACAGGGTTTAAAATAAAGAGATAGCAGGCACACTCATAAGTGGGATTAATAATGGTAGTTTTTATTTAAAATACTAGTTTAAAAGTAGGATAGGGATTTTTATAGCATAGGTGAGTGAGTAGGGGAATCTAGGCACATGTGGTGGGTGCCAGATAAGGGGTGGCTGGTACCAGTTTTTTAGGATGGATCCGTGTGGGAAAATTAGTGGTGTCTAGTCCATTAGGATAATAAGTATATAAAGTGGTGGTAAAAAGGTGGTAAAACAGGTGATAAAAAATGATAAAAGGTATGATAAAAATGAAAAATATTAGGACATAAAAATAAAAATTAGAAAATCTGTGAAAGATAATGTACTTTTCAGGATGAAAAAAGTTGGAAAGGTGAATAAGATGTACTACTGGTACTATTGACCATGAGTTGGATCTTCTCTGGTGGGCTTCTATGGATATAATATCCTTTCCCAGCAGTTGGTGATCAGTCTATGACTCTTTATAAGTAGATAGATATATAGGTTGCGAAAAAAAGAAGTTGTCAAGTTTTGTAAAATATAATCATACACAGTGTGGTCCCATGTGAGACTATAGTTTATATAAGGTAGCGCTAAAAGGAAAAATGGATAAAAAAGCACTATCCTGTATAGTATACAATGTGAAGCTTTTGCTTGTGGAGGAAAGAAACAACAACCTGTGGGGGAATTGGTGTTCTGGACCTCGGTACGGCATCCCGTACTATCTTGGGTTCAGAGATCACTTACCCACCACGCGGTGATGTCTTCCGTCGGTGCTCCAAATGTTGCTTGCAGCTCTGTTCTCCGGCTGACGGCGTCCCACGTGGTATCCAAGCGCGCGCGTCTGTTGTTAGGTATGCACGTGACCTAGTATTGGTCACGTGATCGGGATCTGCCGGGCCGGTTTGAGAGTGCAAATGATGTTAGGGGAGCGCTTCTGCTTCCAGGTCCCTCTTTGTATGTTGCTATTGCTCTATTGGCAATAATCCTCCGCAATAGCAACATACAAAGAGGGACCTGGAAGCAGAAGCGCTCCCCTAACATCATTTGCACTCTCAAACCGGCCCGGCAGATCCCGATCACGTGACCAATACTAGGTCACGTGCATACCTAACAACAGACGCGCGCGCTTGGATACCACGTGGGACGCCGTCAGCCGGAGAACAGAGCTGCAAGCAACATTTGGAGCACCGACGGAAGACATCACCGCGTGGTGGGTAAGTGATCTCTGAACCCAAGACAGTACGGGACGCCGTACCGAGGTCCAGAACACCAATTCCCCCACAGGTTGTTGTTTCTTTCCTCCACAAGCAAAAGCTTCACATTGTATACTATACAGGATAGTGCTTTTTTATCCATTTTTCCTTTTAGCGCTACCTTATATAAACTATAGTCTCACATGGGACCACACTGTGTATGATTATATTTTACAAAACTTGACAACTTCTTTTTTTCGCAACCTATATATCTATCTACTTATAAAGAGTCATAGACTGATCACCAACTGCTGGGAAAGGATATTATATCCATAGAAGCCCACCAGAGAAGATCCAACTCATGGTCAATAGTACCAGTAGTACATCTTATTCACCTTTCCAACTTTTTTCATCCTGAAAAGTACATTATCTTTCACAGATTTTCTAATTTTTATTTTTATGTCCTAATATTTTTCATTTTTATCATACCTTTTATCATTTTTTATCACCTGTTTTACCACCTTTTTACCACCACTTTATATACTTATTATCCTAATGGACTAGACACCACTAATTTTCCCACACGGATCCATCCTAAAAAACTGGTACCAGCCACCCCTTATCTGGCACCCACCACATGTGCCTAGATTCCCCTACTCACTCACCTATGCTATAAAAATCCCTATCCTACTTTTAAACTAGTATTTTAAATAAAAACTACCATTATTAATCCCACTTATGAGTGTGCCTGCTATCTCTTTATTTTAAACTCTCTTTCTTTGACTGGGTGAGTCAAACCAGCAGTTCAGCACCTCAGCCATTCCATTGAGCAGTTGAGCCGCCTTATCTCTCTCTTTTTCAAAAGCTACAGGGTGCCCCATAAAAAAGAGACTACCTGGCTCTATAGATTTAAAAAAGTTTGGGTTGTCAGAATATAGCAATGCAAAGGAAACATTTTTTTTTAGTTCATTTTTTTTTACGGACACAAACAATTTGGTATAGCTGTAATTAGGGATGAGCGAATCAACTTGGGTTGGGAAACCAAGTTCGGGAAAAGGTTTTTAACAGTAGAAATTAATTTTTAAAGTTATTACCTGAAGTCTCGCAAGACTTTGCGAATTAATAACTTTGGCTCATTTGAGCCAATACATTCTAATACTGTACGGAGCGCTCATTCCGTACAGTATTCAAACTAAGTTTTATCAGAATAGACTTCGGATGTTTCATCCAAAGTCGATTCGCTCATCGCTCGCTGTAATCATATTGACCCGTAGCAATGGCACAATTGCATTTTTCCCAATTCCACCATATTAATATTCGTTTGGAATATTAAATGGTGCCTTATAAAGTACAACATATGGATATGTGCATGGGAAATATAAAGGTTTATGGCACTTGGAAGGCGGGAGAATAAAAAATGAAAAATTGCTGCAGCAGGAAGGATTTAAAATATATTCAATTTTTTCACAGAAAGTGTTAAAATCACTGAAGATTATCTCAAATTAGAGTAAGGGGGTTCCCCAATTCCCATATTGCGGCTGCTGTGAATTAAGAGGTGGCCACGCATGGTAGGTTCTCTCCATTCACTTCTATGAAAGTTCTGAGAATAGGTGAAAAAACATGCTTGGCTTTTTTCAGAACTCCACTAGTAGTGAATGAGAAAACCTAGCCTACTCTGTCAGTACTCCATTTATAGCAGCGTTTGGATGGGCATCAGGGGATCCTGTGGGTATGCCATAAACACCTAGATGGGAAAAGCCTAAGGAACTATTTGGTATTTAAAATAAAACAATGCACATTTCATGAAGTGCATTTTTAGGGCTTTACCTAGGATGATTCTTGGGTAAAGTTGCTCTGTACCCTTTAATGCTGGGTCAGAGAATGGAGGCCAGATATCCAAAAGATCAGAAGGCAGAGTGGTGAGCTTGTTGCTGGAGATGTCCAGGTATGTGATGTTCTTTAGGTAGCGCGCTGCCTCAGCTGGGATAGTTGCTATCTTATTGTTATGTAGGTCCAGGGTCCGCAATCGAGGCATCTCCAATAAAGATTCCCATGGAAAAATTGATATCAAATTTCCATCTAGACGTAATTCATGCAGCTGCTTCAGATTGTAAAAGCTGCTTGAGTCAATGCTAGTAATACTGTTGTAGGTGACCCAAAGATATTTCAGATCGACCAGGTAATAGAAGGCTTCAGTAGGTATTCTACGGATAACAGTTTTTTCAACCCGAAGTTTAACAGTGTCCACTGGAACGTTGACGGGAAGGTCAACCATGTCAGGATCATTGCACAAAACAGACCTGATATAGCAAAAAAAAAGACAATGATGTTGGGTAGATAACATTTGCACACATCTGAAAGTCAACAGGTAGTTAAACAGTTAAAAAATAAAAGTTTTTTTAATTTTAAAGTTGCTAGTTTTTAGTTTTCTGTCAACTGAGTTGAGAGTTATTTTTTTGCAAGATGAGTTGATGTTTTCAGTGGTATCACTTTCAGTAGCTATAGGGGAAGCAGGGGAAGCGGCTGCTTTGGGGCCCAAACTCAGAAGGGGCCCACCCAGGAGAAGGACTATAAGATTTTATTATCAGGGCCCCCTCAACAGTATTATTAAATGACATTATATACAGTAACACAGTAGGAAATGGACTGAGCCACTGCCGGGCCTCGTCTGAGAGTGTGATCTTAACTATCTACATGAGTGGGGGTTGCACTGGAGGAGAGGGTTGCTTAGAATTTTCTAGGGTGGGGGGGCCCCTTTCAAAAATTTGCTGTGGGGCCCAGTCATTTCCAGTTATATCACTGGGGGATCACTTTTCATTCCTTTCAATCCATTGCTTTTTTAAAATATTAAAATATTTTTTAACTAGGGGACTGGCCCATGTGATCACTTTGCCGGTATAATACATTACAATACTTCTGTTTTGCAGTGTATTACGCCTGTCAGTGTAATGCTGACATGCATCTTATTAGGACCTGCTTCTGGTGTACTAAGGTGGCACACCTGGGGAAACTTAGGCTCCCAACTGCCATAACAACCCTTCAACATCCTTCGGTTACATCAAGGTGTAGAAGGTGGGGGTAACCCCTCTAACCACTCAGATGACACTGTCGCTGACAACTTCCTCATGTAAAGAGTCGAATGGCTTGAATGTCTCCTATCGCCGATCCTGGTTGCAGCAGCATAGTGTTAGCTACAATATATGTTGTAGCTGACTTCCCGACCGTGTCATACTTGTCTGGTGGATGTCAGGAAAGGGATGTAAAGCAGGTTTGTTAAAAATTCAGTATTAGAAATCTAATGTATGCCTAAAAGGGTATCCGGAATTAAAGAAAAACATGGCTGCTCTCTACCAAAAACACCTGTCCATGGCTGGTGTCAGCGCAGCTCCATTGATGTAAAAAGGGACTGAACTGTTATACCACACATAACCTGTGAACAGATGTGACACTGTTTGTTGGAGAGAAAAAAAACTTGTATTAACCCTTTAAGCAAATCAGTGCATTAAGTAGCTTTAGGGAGATATTTTAATTGCATACATAAACTTCAGAGGCATATTGCACATAACCATCCCTACACTATACTTCTGAACCATCCCTACACTATACTTCTGAGGTCTTGCTTTACTCTTTCTTCAACAGCAACTATTAGGGTCCACCACTGCCACACAATTTAAATTGTTGGTGGATCCCTATGAATTTACAATGTCCTATAACAAAATGAAATCACATGTTCTCTGCATATAAGCAAAGCTGCACATATTATTCACCTGTCTGAAAACTTCATATCTCTATCTATTATCTATCTATTATCTATCTATCTCTAGATCTCACATCTATCTCATATCTATCTATCTATCTATCATCTATCTATCTATCTATCTATCTATCTATCTATCTATCTCATATCTATCTATTTATCTATCTATCTATCTATTATCTATCTATCTATCTATCTCTATATCTCATATCTATCTCTCTATCATCTATATATCTATCTATCTATCATCTAATATCTCTATCTATTTATATATCTATTATCTATCTATCTATCTATATATATATCTATTATCTATCTATCTATCTATCTATCTATCTATCTATCTATCTCTATATCTCACATCTATCTCATATCTATCTATCCAACATCTATATATCTATGTATCATCTAATATCTCTATCTATTTATATATATATATATTTATTATCTATTTATATATCTTATTTGTGCTGTTCATTTACCTATAATGTACTTACTTTGCCCCAGTTCCATCACTCCTCCCATGAAAAATACAAGTGCACTGTGAAGGGCAGAATGCCTCAAGTTTGGCAAAAATCTGTACTGAAAAATAAAAGAATATATAGAAAATCATGGCTTC
Organism: Bufo bufo; assembly: GCF_905171765.1. Lineage (NCBI taxonomy): Eukaryota > Metazoa > Chordata > Amphibia > Anura > Bufonidae > Bufo > Bufo bufo. Next base: position 599,579,832 of record NC_053390.1, on the reverse strand, counting down.
TGTTCAATTAGGAAGAAGTCACCCAATGTTGAGACTTCATTGTCCAAGCCATGCAAGGAGCCTTCAGAGGAATGATGCTGGGAAGGTACACCCTCATTTAGTAATAGGAGATTACATGAGATTAGCAGAGATCTGGAGTTACTTAACCTTCAAATGTGTTCTCCGGAGGACTGCAGGGTCACGCCGTGCATACATAACTGTGGAGTGTCATTCCATCGAGTACATCCTACACCGATGAATGACACATGGACTGATTACATTGATGTAATTGTAAAAAGTATCTTCATAGAGGTAGGTACCTGCATATGCCACATGCATGATTATAGGGATTAAAACAAACTCAAACAGGACCAGTCCAGGTTATTAGTGGCTCCTTGTGTGAAGGATTCTACGTATTCCCCTCCTGTGAGACATTTGTGGAGTATGTCTACCCAGAATACAAGGCCCCCTTTACCCAAGCTCTGTGGGCCCTGGCATCTGTTTAAGTCTGCCTGGTACTAATGCAGACCTTGCCCTTGAACGTGTGCAGTGACTTCTTCCAAGCAATAAACCATTGTGACTACATAAAGCTGCACACCAGGTTTTATTTTATGCAAAGCAACAGATTCTTGGCTTTCAACAATCAGGACCCTTTTTCTCATAGTCAGATTTGAAATATTGAAATATTTGTTTTCAAACCACATATTGATGACCCAACTCCCAGACAATATAAGGACGTAAAAGGGTTATTCCACGAGTAATGTAAAAAATGAAAACACATTATCTATTACATGACAATCTCTTTCTAACAAATCTAGATCCAGCCCTGTGCCTCACATGGATCCAGAGATCTCCTCATTCATTGCTCAAATTTCTCTGCTGGATTTATTTCTAGAGGGCAGCTCAGGGGACGTGTCCTTTCTCAGGGGTGTGTCCTTTCTGCTGCAGCTGGTACCAGTTGAAGGATGGAACTGAGCATGTGTTTCCATCTCAGTGAGCTGGACAGAGAAATTAGAAAAGCAATAGGTGGGCTTATACAGATAGATTCCATTGAATAACAAAGGTATACATATCCAGGTGCTGGTTTGAAAACTGTAGAATATTATTTGGGACAACCCCTTTAGGTTAGTGTAGCAAATTTTAATTTGTTACCTTTTTTTTTTTTATAAGCCCCAATGCAGTCCAGCCCCTAAAGGAACCTTGACCACCAGTATGCCTGCACAAGTTTTAGACCAGGTGTGCCCCACCAGGGGGCAGCTGCACTCCTACCTCAAGTGATTTTATGTGTGTGTATAGTGTGAGCAATAGGTAAGTATTTAGAAGAAATAGGCTGATTTCATACACAGTTTATTTGAACTGTGTTTTTAGGGGGGGGTACAGGGTAAGATATTAGTTTTAAAATCTATAGTGAATGATGAAATTTACTACAGACAAAGCGTTCTTGTTTTTGCATGATGATTTTTGTAATGTTTGTATTTTTGCCATTTTGAAACACCGCATACTCTAGGTTTTACATATTTTCAGGCATGTTTTCCATAGGAATCTCTAAGAGAGTGTAAATATCACCTGAAAAAGGGAGTTTAAAAATTTGAAAAATTTATGAAAAAAAACTGTAAAAAACAAAACAAAAACACTGCATTTTTTACCACAAAAAAATGCATACAAAAAATAATGTGTGAAATAAGCCTAAATTTTGTTGATGTGAACAAGATCGAAAAAGTGAGACGTAGGGCACAATCTTTGATCCAAAATAATATGCATAATATTAATCAGTTCAGGACCACCCATGGACAGTCTGGACAGTCAGGGTTTATCTCTACAAAAATGTTTCTGGACGTCCTCACAAACATGGCAGCTGCACGAAGATTGTGCAGCTGCAGGAGCAGGGAGCGGGTTGTCAGTAACAGCTATTATTCCCAGAAAGAAGGCAGAGATTTATTTATTTTTGCGTTTCCTGCCTTCCCCATTGCTGTATGCACAGTGTTTAATGAGCATTATGTATTCAAATCAGGCAGTAGCAATGTTGATTCCTGCTTTGGTCCTAGTAAACTTGTAATGACCGGGTGACTGTATGAGCTGCTGGGTCTTAGCAGACTCAGACACAAACATAATGGCTTTTGAAGTGCCATGCACTAACAAAAACATGAAAATATGTCTGGTCAGGAAGGGCCCAGTCTTGAACTGGTTAATCTGTTGACTTATATAGCTGGCCATACACAAAAGATTAAAGTAAACAGAATCATCCTACAATCTTATGTGTATGGGGCCCTCCTGTTGGGGGACAGTCAGTAGATAATAGTGGAAAAAGGGATTTCAACATGTTTGATCCTTTCTTCCCATGACAGATAAGCTGCTATCAGAGGTATATGGCAAGTGCTTCTTCACCTCTACCTATTGAAATAAACATGCTTGCTCTGCCAAGTGTGCATGTGTACAATCAGGGGACATAGCTGTTCAAACAACATATACTTTATGTATACAGCCATGAGGTTCACATGAGATTCTGAGGCTCATTCATATACAGACGTGACATCGCTTACAGATGAAGTATACTTGACAGTCAATGCCGGCCAGGTCAAGGTGCCCCCTATTAAAGATCCTCAGATCCGATCCCCATATCAAACCTCAAGAGATCCCCCATCAGACCTTCATGTCAGACCCCCCATATCAGACCTCAGATCAGACCCACTTTAGACCTCAATGTGAGACCCCCATTTCAGACCTCAGATCAGGACTCCATGTCAGACACACTCCCCATATGAGACCCCCTTTAGATCTCCATGTAAGACCTCAGATTAGGACTCCGTATAAGGCGGGGCTCCCATATCAGACCTCAGATCAGACCCCCATTAGACCTCCATGTCAGACCCCCCAAGTATCAGACCTCAGATCAGACTTCACCACCACCCTCTTAGTCCAGCGTTCCGCTGCAGTCGCACTCCCTCAACTTCTCTGGGTTCATGCACTACGTCCTGACATTGTAGGCAGTCAGCACAGTGAAATGTAGCCCAGAGGAGACCAGGGAGGAGGGACATACATCGCTTCACCTCCCGCCTCCTGCACACTAGCGAAATGGAAACCACTAGTGTTCACTTTATAAGACGCACTGCATCTTATAAAGTGAAAAATGCAGTGCCACTGTGGCTTAGAGGCCAGTCACAACTGTGACCCCTATAGCTACGCCAGTGGCAGTGGGGCCCCCAGGAGCCGACAACTCTGACTGGACACATATAGAATAGTGTCCTGTGTTTTTACAATTTTTGCAATTACACATACATTTAAAGTGTACCTAACCTTTTGAACAATTTTATTAAGTGAGCGCTGTAGTGGCAGGATCACACATCATTGTCTCTGCCTGGGCCTGCTCCTCTACGCTGAAGCCTGGCACAGCACGCCCAATGTGGTATGCAGAGCTTTTAGCAGAGCAAAGTGAGCACAGGCTGGACCTCTGCATAGCACATTGCGGCTCCAGCCTGGCATAACGCATCGGACATGCTGTGCCAGGCTTTAGCAGAGCAGGACGGGCAGAGGCAGGAGCAGCGCTGTGTGCTCCTACCAGTACAGCGTTCCACAGTGGAATCCGTACTCCCATACACCAGTGATATGTCAGCAGTGTACGAGTGTATGGATTCCAAGGCGCTGTAGACACCTGAACTTCTGCTATTTTGAAAGTAAAATGTGAAAAAATAAATAACATTTTTAAAAGGTTAGGTACATTGTAAATATATTGCCCCTTGATTACATAAGAACAAGGCTAGAAAGTTAGAATATGATTAATCCTTTTCACATCCAACCACCATGTTCCACCAGTTCGCAAAGACGTGTCAGCTCTGCAGGTTTCTGTAAACATCTCATTTCACGTGATATATCCTCGCTGTTTGTGTAGTTGCCATAATTCATGGCTGCCTTCACATATCGCATACCAGGAATATTTGTACAGCACTAGTCGTACTCATCCCTGGGTCCGAATATCAGGTACTAAAATACAAATAATCAATTGCTGCTACATGTAATAATAAAGAGCTATAAAATGACTATAGTTTATTTGCTTTAATGTTTGTGGAAGTGAAAGTGCAAAAATATTTATATTATAAAAATAATGGTCTGCAACATGCTGCCATCCAGCTGATGAGGGACCACTGTGATGGCCAAGAGTGCATGCTTATATGAATTAGGATTGGGGAAGAAGCCACATACTGTGACATCACTGTGTAATATACCTTTCCCGTGACTTCAGTGCTTATTATCTATGTACTGTGACATCACTGTGTGTAATATACCTTTCCCATGACTTCAGTGCCTATTATCTATGTACTGTTATCACTGTGTGTAATAACCCTTTCCCATGACTTCAGTGCTTATTATCTATGTACTATGACATCACTGTGTGTAATATACCTTTCCCATAACTTCAGTGCTTATTATCTATGTACTGTGACATCACTGTGTGTAATATACCTTTCCCATGACTTCAGTGCTTATTATCTATGTACTGTGACATCACTGTGTGTAATATACCTTTCCCATGACTTCAGTGCTTATTGTCTATGTACTGTGACATCACTGTGTGTAATATAACTTTCCCCTAACTTCGGTGCTTATTATCTATGTACTGTGACATCACTGTGTGTAATATACCTTTCCCATGACTTCAATGCTTATTATCTATGTACTGTGACATCACTGTGTAATATGCCTTTCCCATAACTTCAGTGCTTATTATCTATGTACTGTGACATCACTGTGTGTAATATACCTTTCCCATGACTTCAGTGCTTATTATCTATGTACTGTGACATCACTGTGTGTAATATACCTTTCCCATGACTTCAGTGCTTATTGTCTATGTACTGTGACATCACTGTGTGTAATATAACTTTCCCCTAACTTCGGTGCTTATTATCTATGTACTGTGACATCACTGTGTGTAATATACCTTTCCCATGACTTCAATGCTTATTATCTATGTACTGTGACATCACTGTGTAATATGCCTTTCCCATAACTTCAGTGCTTATTATCTATGTACTGTGACATCACTGTGTAATATACCTTTCCCATAACTTCAGTGCTTATTATCTATGTACTGTGACATCACTGTGTGTAAAATACCTTTCCCCTGACTTCAGTGCTTATTATCTATGTACTGTGACATCACTGTGTAATATGCCTTTCCCATAACTTCAGTGCTTATTATCTATGTACTGTGACATCACTGTGTGTAAAATACCTTTCCCCTGACTTCAGTGCTTATTATCTATGTACTGTGACATCACTGTGTGTAATATGCCTTTCCCATAACTTCAGTGCTTATTATCTATGTACTGTGACATCACTGTGTGTAATATACCTTTCCCATGACTTCGGTGCTTATTATCTATGTACTGTGACATCACTGTGTGTAAAATACCTTTCCCATAACTTCAGTGCTTATTATCTATGTACTGTGACATCACTGTGTGTAATATACCTTTCCCCTGACTTCAGTGCTTATTATCTATGTACTGTGACATCACTGTGTAATATAACTTTCCCATGACTTCAGTGCTTATTATCTATGTACTGTGACATCACTGTGTGTAATATACCTTTCCCATGACTTCGGTGCTTATTATCTATGTACTGTGACATCACTGTGTGTAATATACCTTTCCCATGACTTCAGTGCTTATTATCTATGTACTGTGACATCACTGTGTGTAATATACCTTTCCCATGACTTCAATGCTTATTATCTATGTGCTGTGACATCACTGTGTAATAACCCTTTCCCATAACTTCAGTGCTTATTATCTATGTACTGTGACATCACTGTGTGTAAAATACCTTTCCCCTAACTTCGGTGCTTATTATCTATGTACTGTGACATCACTGTGTGTAATATACCTTTCCTATAACTTCAGTGCTTATTATCTATGTACTGTGACATCACTGTGTAATATGCCTTTCCCATAACTTCAGTGCTTATTATCTATGTACTGTGACATCACTGTGTAATATACCTTTCCCCTGACTTCAGTGCTTATTATCTATGTACTGTGACATCACTGTGTGTAATATACCTTTCCCCTGACTTCAGTGCTTATTATCTATGTACTGTGACATCACTGTGTGTAATATACCTTTCCCATAACTTCAGTGCTTATTATCTATGTACTGTGACATCACTGTGTGTAATATAACTTTCCCATGACTTCAGTGCTTATTATCTATGTACTATGACATCACTGTGTGTAATATACCTTTCTCATGACTTCAGTGCTTATTATCTATGTACTGTGACATCACTGTGTGTAATATACCTTTCCCATGACTTCAATGCTTATTATCTATGTACTGTGACATCACTGTGTAATATACCTTTCCTATGACTTCAGTGCTTTTTATCTATGTACTATGACATCACTGTGTGTAATATAACTTTCCCATGACTTCAGTGCTTATTATCTATGTACTGTGACATCACTGTGTAATATGCCTTTCCCATGACTTCAGTGCTTATTATCTATGTACTGTGACATCACTGTGTGTAATAACCCTTTCCCATGACTTCAGTGCTTATTATCTATGTACTGTGACATCACTGTGTGTAATAACCCTTTCCCATGACTTCAGTGCTTATTATCTATGTACTGTGACATCACTGTGTAATATACCTTTCCCATGACTTCAGTGCTTATTATCTATGTACTGTGACATTACTGTGTGTAGTAATCCTTTCCCATGACTTCAGTGCTTATTATCTATGTACTGTGACATTACTGTGTGCAGTAATCCTTTCCCATGACTTCAGTGCTTATTATCTATGTACTGTGACATCATTTTTTTTCTTAGTTTTGTGACATCACTTTGTGTTATCCTCTACAGCGACATCACTGTGCATATAATCCCTACACTGTGACATCACTACGTCTATCATTCCTGTGCTGCTACTTCATTTTGGCTGTTTATCATTGTGTACAGTCGTGGCCAAAAGTTTTGAGAATTAAATAAATATTGGAAATTGGAAAAGTTGCTGCTTAAGTTTTTATAATAGCAATTTGCATATACTTCAGAATGTTATGAAGAGTGACCAGATGAATTGCATAGTCCTTCTTTGCCATAAAAATTAACTTAATCCCAAAAAAAAACTTTCCACTGCATTTCATTGCTGTCATTAAAGGACCTGCTGAGATCATTTCAGTAATTGTCTTGTTAACTCAGGTGAGAATGTTGACGAGCACAAGGCTGGAGATCATTATGTCAGGCGGATTGGGTTAAAATGGCAGACTTGACATGTTAAAAGGAGGGTGATGCTTGAAATCATTGTTCTTCCATTGTTAACCATGGTGACCTGCAAAGAAACGCGTGCAGCCATCATTGCGTTGCATAAAAATGGCTTCACAGGCAAGGATATTGTGGCTACTAAGATTGCACCTCAATCAACAATTTATAGGATCATCAAGAACTTCAAGGAAAGTTCTTGTTAAGAAGGCTTCAGGGCGTCCAAGAAAGTCCAGCAAGCGCCCGGATCGTCTCCTAAAGAGGATTCAGCTGCGGGATCGGAGTGCCACCAGTGCAGAGCTTGCTCAGGAATGGCAGCAGGCAGGTGTGAGCGCATCTGCACGTACAGTGAGGCGAAGACTTTTGGAAGATGGCCTGGTGTCAAGAAGGGCAGCAAAGAAGCCACTTCTCTCCATAAATAACATCAGGGACAGATTGATCTTCTGCAGAAAGTATGGTGAATGGACTGCTGAGGACTGGGGCAAAGTCATATTCTCCGATGAAGCCTCTTTCCGATTGTTTGGGGCATCTGGAAAAAAGGCTTGTCCGGAGAAGAAAAGGTGAGCGCTACCATCAGTCTGTCAAGAGGGTGTCAAGAACCACGCCTCAATATTACATTGGTGTATACCCAGCGTACGTAGAGGCACTTATTATGATATTTTACATTTAGTCGTGAGACTATTGGCTGCCTACTCTTGACGTGCGCTTTTTTATTTTAAAATAAATAAGATCACAAAATAAAAAAGCGCACGTCAAGAGTAGGCAGCCAATAGTCTCACGACTAAATGTAAAATATCAAGAACCACGCCTGACTCCGTTATACCCGGGGTCAGGAAGTCGCAGCGGTTGGCTGCGCGCTCTATGCAAGATAGGGCTGTTTCCTTATGGTAGCTTTCTGAATTTGCTTTGCAACCCTTTTTGGTTCACTCAGGGATCCGTAGCTCCTTTTCCTCAGCTGTTCCTTGTCCAGCACTCCCAACCTCCTTATATTCCCCTCTCACACTTCTCTGGTTGCCAGATATAGAGCTTCCTGCCTGGACTTCTATTCTGACCCTCTGAATCTGTGTTGCTGCGTTCTCTGGTAGTTGGTCCAGAATGTTACCCTCCGGATCCCTGTTGGACCTTTGTGGTCTGCTGTGGTCGCCCACCTGGGTCTATGTGTTTGTCTGTATTGTCTGTCCTCTCCTGGTGTTTCCCTCTTAGTGTCAGTGGTGCGGACTAGCGATCCCACCGGCCCGTTCACTATCTTGGGCTCATTCTAGGGAAAGCCAGGGTTTAGGCACGTGATCGCCGCACGGGTGAGGAACCCGTCTAGGGACGTCAGGGCAGTCAGGTGCCAGCCGCAAGGTGAGTCAGGGGTCACCACCTTTCCCTCTCCCTTGGGCAGGGCTTTCCCTTTTCCCTCCCTGTGTGTGACGCCGGTCATTACATTATATCTGGCCCTTATTTTGTGTAGGTAAAAAAAAAAAAAAAAAAATTTTTTTTTTTTTACCTACTTAGAATCCAGTATGGATCAAATTGCTGCTCTGTCCAAACAATTTCATGGCCTGTCTTTGGAGGTGGCAGGATTGAAGGCGTCGGTCCTCCAGCAACAGCAGCAATTACAACTGACCGCAAGCCCAGCGGTTGCTACTGGTAAAAAAAGGTTGTTGCGGAACCCAAGGTCCCTCTCCCTGACAGATTTTCTGGGGGAAGGGACAAGTTTTTGACATTCCGTGAGGCCTGTAAATTATATTTTAAACTGCGCCCTTACTCCTCTGGTAATGAAGAACAGCGGGTGGGGGTTGTTATTTCCCTGCTGCAGGGGGACCCGCAGTCCTGGGCGTTTTCTTTACCCACTGATTGCCAGGCTCTTCGGTCAGTGGATGAGTTTTTCGGGGCCTTGGGTCTCATATATGACGACCCTGACCGAGTCGCACTGGCTGAATCAAGATTACGGAGACTCCTACATGGAGAGCGGCCGGTAGAGGAATATTGCTCTGACTTCCGTAGGTGGGCTACGGATACCCAATGGAACGACCCGGCTCTCAGGAGTCAGTTCTGCTCTGGGTTATCCGAAAGGGTTAAGGATGTCAGCCGGGGGGTATATGTTTCCTCCATACGTACATCGCAATTTGTGTTGCCAGCGGTTATTGTTTTTGGTGTTAAGACGGAGACAATTTCTTTCGTTCTAGACAGTGGAGCAGGGGTAAATTTGATAGATGCCCATTTTGCCCGCACTATGGGTTTGTCTCTCTGTACGCTACAGAGACCTATTTCCATATTCGCTATTGATTCTGCTCCTCTGTCTCAGAGAAACCTCACCTACATTGTTCATAATTTACACCTTCGGGTAGGGGACCACCATAACGAGATGCTTTCATGTTATGTTCTGGAGGGGCTTCCCACTCCGGTAGTGCTGGGCCTTCCCTGGTTGGTAGCGCACAATCCAGTGGTGGATTGGCAGGCCAGGGAGATATCGGAGTGGAGTGAGCAGTGCAGAGAAAATTGCTTAAATAGCAATTGCTTAGTTGCCTCCATAACTACCCTACCTACATTTATTTCGGATTTTGAGGACGTTTTTTCTGAAAAGGGTTGTCAGAAGTTACCACCTCACCGTCCTTATGATTGCCCGGTTAACCTTATTCCCGGCGCAAAATTACCCAAGACCAGGTTATATAATCTTTCGGGTCCAGAGAGACAAGCCATGAAAGATTATATCTCCGAGAGCTTGGCTAAGGGACACATCAGACCCTCTTCTTCACCTGTGGCTGCAGGGTTTTTCTTCGTTAAAAAGAAAGATGGGGTCCTGCGTCCTTGCCTAGATTTTCGCGAATTAAATCGGATAACCATCCGAGACCCATACCCTCTTCCTCTCATTCCTGACCTGTTTAACCAGATTGCGGGTGCTAGGTGGTTCTCCAAACTTGATATTAGGGGGGCCTACAATCTGATTCGTATCAAGGAGGGGGATGAGTGGAAGACAGCTTTTAACACCCCTGAGGGGCATTATGAAAATCTAGTTATGCCTTTCGGTCTGACCAATGCCCCTGCCGTCTTTCAACATTTCGTTAATGACATTTTTAGTCATCTAATCGGCAGGTTTGTGGTAATATACCTAGATGATATTTTAATTTATTCGTCTGATCTGAAAACACATGAGGTGCATGTCAGACAGGTCCTACGAACGAATAAATTATATGCTAAAATTGAAAAATGTGTCTTCGCCGTTCAGGAGATACAATTCCTAGGTTATTTTTTATCTGCTTCAGGTTTCCGAATGGATCCTAGGAAGGTCCAGGCAATTTTAGATTGGGATCTTCCTGAGAACCTCAAAGCACTGCAACGGTTCTTGGGCTTCGCAAATTTCTATAGGAAATTCATTAAAAATTATTCAGTTATTGTAAAACCCCTTACTGACATGACTAGGAAGGGGACTGATTTTTCTAAATGGTCTGACGCCGCTAAAGTTGCTTTTTCCTCTCTAAAAGAGAGGTTTACCTCGGCACCTGTACTAGTCCAACCTGATGTCTCTCAGCCTTTTATTGTTGAAGTCGATGCGTCAGAGGTGGGAGTGGGGGCGGTGCTGTCTCAGGGTCCGTTTCCTGGCAAATGGCGTCCTTGTGCTTTCTTTTCTAAAAAACGATCTGCAGCAGAAAAGAACTACGATATTGGCAATAGGGAACTATTAGCTATTAAACTAGCGTTTGAAGAATGGCGTCACTTTTTAGAGGGGGCAGTCCACCCCGTCACTGTGATTATGGACCACAAAAATCTTCTGTACCTCGAATCAGCTAAGCGTCTCACCCCTAGACAAGCTAGGTGGTCGCTATTTTTTACCAGGTTCAACTTTGTTATTACCTATCGTCCTGGGGCAAAGAATACCAAGGCTGATGCACTATCTCGTTGTTTCCCTGGAGGGGGTAATGTGAGTGATCCGGTACCCATTCTTCAAAGAGGAGTGGTTGTTTCTGCGGTACACTCTGCTCTGGAGGGGAAGGTGTTAGAGGCCCAGGGGGACGCCCCGGTCTCTTGCCCCTCAGAGAAATTGTTTGTACCGTTGAACCTGCGTTTCGAATTATTAAAGGAACATCATAATTCGGCACTTGCTGGGCACCCGGGTAGTAAAGCAACCTTGGAGCTATTGTCTCGTCGTTTTTGGTGGCCAAGGTTGCGTCAGGATGTATTGGATTTTGTGTCTTCTTGTTCTACCTGTGCGCGCGCAAAAGTTTCACATACACGTCCTGCAGGGTCTCTATTACCACTCGCCATTCCCAATAGACCATGGACACATCTGTCAATGGATTTTATCACTGACTTGCCTTTGTCTGCGGGTAAAACAGTTATTTTGGTAGTAGTGGACAGGTTTAGCAAAATGGTACACTTCATTGCGTTACCCGCACTACCTAATGCTAAGACTCTTGATCAGGTATTCATCAGTGAAATCGTGAAGCTTCACGGGGTCCCTTCCGATGTTGTTTCGGATCGGGGTACCCAGTTTATTTCTAAATTTTGGAAAGCTTTTTGTTCCCGTTTGGGGGTACACTTGTCCTTTTCCTCAGCTTTCCATCCTCAGTCGAATGGACAGACTGAGCGCACCAACCAAAACCTGGAGACATATCTAAGATGTTTTGTGTCTGAAAACCAAGAGTTGTGGTCATCATATTTACCGTTAGCTGAGTTTGCCATAAATAATCGTCGTCAGGAATCCACTGGCAAGTCACCATTTCTTGGTGCATATGGTTTTCATCCCCAATTCTGTACTTTCAATGAGGGGGGGTCTTCTGGGGTTCCCGAAGAGGAAAGGTTTTCGTCATCTCTTTCATCGGTATGGCAGAAGGTGCAAGCTAACTTGAAAAATATGGGAGGTAAATACAAATGCATGGCTGATAAGAGACGGTCGCCAGGTCTGGACCTAGGAGTGAATGACTATGTGTGGTTGTCTACTAGGAATATTAAATTAAAGGTTCCCTCTTGGAAACTGGGTCCTAGGTTCAATGGTCCTTACAAAATTGTAGCCATCATCAACCCCGTGGCTTTTCGACTGGAGCTACCTCAGACTTTTAAAATCCATAACGTCTTTCATAAGTCTTTACTCAAGAAATATGTTCCACCTCTAGAACCGTCACCGCTGCCACCCCCTCCTGTGGTTGTGGATGGTAATCTAGAATTTCAGATATCCAAAATTGTTAATTCTCGTCGGGTCCGCCGCTCTCTTCAATATCTGGTGCATTGGAGAGGTTACGGTCCCGAGGAAAGAATGTGGGTTCCTGCGTCTGAGGTAAACGCCGACAGGCTAGTTCGGGCTTTTCATGCCTCTCATCCTGAGAGACCTGGTCCTGAGAGAGGGGGGTACTGTCACGAGGGTGTCAAGAACCATGCCTGACTCCTTTATACCCGGGGTCAGGAAGTCGCAGCGGTTGGCTGCGCGCTCTATGTAAGATAGGGCTGTTTCCTTATGGTAGCTTTCTGAGTTTGCTTTGCAACCCTTTTTGGCTCACTCAGGGATCCGTAGCTCCTTCTTCTCAGCTGTTCCTTGTCCAGCACTCCCAACCTCCTTAGATTCCCCTCTCACACTTCTCTGGTTGCCAGATATAGAGCTTCCTGCCTGGACTTCTATTCTGACCCTCTGGATCTGTGTTGCTGCGTTCTCTGGTAGTTGGTCCAGAATGTTACCCTCCGGATCCCTGTTGGACCTTTGTGGTCTGCTGTGGTCGCCCACCTGGGTGTATGTGTTTGTCTGTATTGTCTGTCCTCTCCCTGGTGTTTCCCTCTTAGTGTCAGTGGTGCGGACTAGCGATCCCACCGGCCCGTTCACTATCTAGGGCTCATTCTAGGGAAAGCCAGGGTTTAGGCACGTGATCGCCGCACGGGTGAGGAACCCGTCTAGGGACGTCAGGGCAGTCAGGTGCCAGCCGCAAGGTGAGTCAGGGGTCACCACCTTTCCCTCTCCCTTGGGCAGGGCTTTCCCTTTTCCCTCCCTGTGTGTGACGCCGGTCATTACACAGTCCTGTGTCATGCCAACAGTAAAGCATCCTGAGACCATTCATGTGTGGGGTTGCTTCTCATCCAAGGGAGTGGGCTCACTCACAATTTTGCCCAAAAACACAGCCATGAATAAAGAATGGTACCAAAACACCCTCCAACAGCAACTTCTTCCAACAATCCAACAGCAGTTTGGTGAAGAACAATGTATTTTCCAGCACGATGGAGCACCGTGCCATAAGGCAAAAGTGATAACTAAGTGGCTCGGGGACCAAAACATTGACATTTTGGGTCCATGGCCTGGAAACTGCCCAGATCTTAATCCCATTGAGAACTTGTGGTCAATCCTCAAGAGGCGGGTGGACAAACAAAAACCCACTAATTCTGACAAACTCCAAGAAGTGATTATGAAAGAATGGGTTGCTATCAGTCAGGAATTGGCCCAGGAGTTGATTGAGAGCATGCCCAGTCGAATTGCAGAGGTCCTGAAAAAGAAGGGCCAACACTGCAAATACTGACTCTTTGCATAAATGTCATGTAATTGTCGATAAAAGCCTTTGAAACGTATGAAGTGTGTGTAATTATATTTCACTACATCACAGAAACAACTGAAACAAAGATCTAAAAGCAGTTTAGCAGCAAACTTTGTGAAAACTAATATTTTTGTCATTCTCAAAACTTTTGGTCACGACTGTACATTAGACAGTATTTCAGTAAATGAGATGCAGAGGTTGCAGCTATACATAGGAACTAGTGCCTGATCTTCCAACAGTTCTGCCAAATGCGAGTACCCTAGCATAGTTGGAGGGCTCTGCTTAAGATTTTGCATTTAAGTTAGGCCTCTGTTCGAAGTTTGGGGGCAGGTACTATTCTGTAGTGTTCAGAGTATGGAAAGGTAATAGTTGCTTAGGTTTCTTACCTGTTGGTGTCCCCTAGAAAAGGAATATGCTTTTCTGTTCCCTGGTTCTGAATGCCATCATGCTTTGTAAAAACGGACAATGTCACTGTGTATTCATAGTGATATCACTTCTGATTCTGCCAGGTTGTCAGACCAGGATGTCTGCAACTTACTAATGGCTTGTTTGTAGATCCATACTCAGCACTTTCCTACCTCAATTATAAAACTATATATACACATACAACACACATTATACACGGGGCGTACACAGATCTCATAGGGCCAGACAGAAAAACTTAGTATGTGCCCCCCTGCCCCACCCAGTTTCCCAGGATGTATGCTTCAATCACACCCAGGAAATACAGAATGCATTACCCACCTTATACAACGTCTATGTTAGTAAAGTGGAATTTATACATCATAAATATGGCGCTCAATCTGACCACCATATTTTTCAATGTATTGATTCCAGACAAGTGGCATAAATACAGTGATAAACCTCCTACTTCTCATCTATTACAAAGCAGTCTACCTGCATCCACCACGAGGGGGAGCTCTGCACTGTTCTGTTCTTCAGCAAAACTCATGTTTTTACCATGGGTAACTTATGAGCTTTTCACTGTGTGATGCAGTTTTTTTCCATGGGATTTTCAGTGAAACAAAGTGGGGATGCAAACAAATACAACGCACTGTTAGATTTTTTTTTATTTTTTTTTTTTATTATATACTAGGATTGGATACAAAAAAGGGCAGATTAGCTTTCCTTCACATACATATCCTGTCTTTATTATTCACTCCTAGTTTTAAGAAAAAAAAAAAAAAGAAAAACATGTCTGCGCTGTGTGTTCAGGACCTTACAGAATGCACATTAAAACTAAGACATAACTGGTCTTTATTTTAGTAATTTAACTTGTTGAGTATGTCCTGCAGTGGTTTGACTAATACTCACTAAGGATTTCTACACCTTTCACAATGTGAGTACACATTTTGCAATTTATTACAGTAATTACTGGCTGAGCCGATTCAATGCCAATTTTAATAAATCATTTTTGCAAACAAAAAGTGAAATTCTATTATTATCAAAAGAAAAGTGTCCTGTATAGAATATGTAGCTGTCCTACTGAATGTGGTATAAGATTACCTTCTTGTCTTTATTATCATAGTGATGATGCAAAAGTTTAGGAATTTACATTTATTGTCCTAAATCTGACAATATGTATTTGATCAAAGTCATGTATTTAGTCACTGATTTTGGCAGGATCAGCCAAAAATCTAATGTGTATAAAACAGCCTAAAAATCCCAGGAAGGGCAGAACGATCAGACGTGTTGAATTACAAGAGCACTTGTGTTCATGAGGAGGTTGGAGGAGACAGCTCTTGGACATTTGTCCAACAGCTATCTAATGTCTATTGCCAGCTTAAAGGAATACAATATAGAAAACCTATGCTTGGTGGGGTGGGGTTCTGACTACCTGCATCCTCGCCGACAACCTCTTTGAAGAGGCCATGCTCTGGTCAGTGCTGCGGCCTCCTCACAGCATATCAAGACCCACACCAGTCAGATATTGATGACCTATCCTGAGGATAGGTCATTAATATTGAACTCCCAGAAAACCCTTTTAACTAAAGACCTTTTAGTGTAGAAATTTATGACAATATATATATGACAGAAACAGTAATCGCTTCGTTCACTTAGGGTGAGCGACCAATCTCTCAACATTAAAACTGCTCAGTGCATTGGGTTCACATATTTTATGAACAATTATTCCAGGAGACTTCTATTATTGTCCGTACAAAAGCTGGATTATTTGCCAAAATTTGTGCTGCGTTATGTTGTCAACGTGCTTTGGGAGATGCTCATCGGAAAGTGGTTGTCTAGAGTCACCTCTTGACGTGACTTGCACCGAACCATAGACATGATTGCTCTCCTGAACCTGAAAAAGAGGGTAGTTTTAAGGCTTAGTATGCATATCCATTTATAGTATTTTAAGGTGAATGCCTACCATATTCTCCAGATCAACATATGGAGAATTTTTAGTTAAGCAGCCTTTAGTAGCTTAACTAATATCAGCTTTAGTGTGTCTTTTACAGACTGAGGTCATGATGATGTTTTTTCACCAAGTAGAGGACTCATTAGTTTATCTGCATCTAAAGCATTTACACTAATGGAAAATGAAAAAAGAATATGGCAATATGGCAATGATGGAGGGTGTTATATGTGGTGATCAAAGTTCCAAGCTCATTTCTTTACATACAGTTGTTTCACGGATTTTTATTTTTTTTGTCAGGCATCACTTTTCTTTTTGTGACTGACAGTACTGTTTTTCATCTTCTTTTTTTCAGGACTGTTGATGGATGTGGATCCACTGTGTCACTTAAATAGCTTTGGCTTGAGGCTACTCCTAAGGGCATTATCTAAGTTGCTCCCCAGGTATTCACCTTTAACCTCTATAAAGGGACCTAGACTTTGCTGCAGGGAACAACCAGGCAGCTACCTTTTGAAGTAGTCTCTGTTCAAGTGACCACTGACCGATGCAGAGCACCGGGGGAACAGGCAACAACCATAGTCATGGTGGGCAGCTCAGGGTCAGAACAGAGAACAGTTGGAGATCAGGTCCAAAGAACAGGCAAATTAAACTAGAACCTAATGCTCAGCACCTTCCCACAGGAGAAGGTGCCTACAGTACCTCAAGGTAACCAGCCATTAGGGTTAGGGTACTTGTGTGCTGGCCCTTTCAAAGCCAGAGGGAGCACACATGCACGCAACCTACAGGCAAAGAAGAGCATTGCTGACAGAAAGCAGGGCTCAGCCTGCATGGAAGGAGCAATGCTACTCGTGTTGTCAGGACCACCAGGCAGGAAAAGGAAGACCCCGGCGGGAACAAACTGCTGAAGCCCTGCAGCCATGGAGCCAGTGAGCAAGTCAGTGGCAGTGAGAACATTGTTTAAGTGTTCACTGTGCCTACTAGATGAAGGTGTACATCTTTTGTTCAGTTAACGAACTCAGGAAGTAGGATAGTCCATAGAGTAACTCTCAGAAAGAGTTGGATGTAGTGCATCTGTGCTGTCATCAGTGGTCAGAGGAGGGCACTCACATGCGTTTTGGACAGTCAAGTCTGCCTTCTCAAACATCTGATCGGCGGGGGTTCCTGATGTCGGACCCCCACCAATCAGATACTGATGACCTATCTGGAGGTCATAAGTTCTAAAGTCTTGGAAAACCCAAAATTCTATTTATTTCTTTTTTTATTTTTACTTTACTATGGTAGCTCATGGGAGACATATGTAACTGAAACTATTATTGTATGGAATACCTCTAAGGTATTTATTGGCAGTAAACAATAGAATTATTTCCTGACATATACATCAAATAGATGCCTTAAATGTGATGTGAGCCTAAAGAACAAAAGTTGACATGTAATAGTAAAAAAAAGATAAAAGGGCACTTACTTTTTATTTGCAATTACATATATGCAAGGATTGTAGAAAGTTGAAGACTTGGCAAAGAGCGGAGCTATGATAGCCATTGCTGGTGAAATGTGTTTAGGATCCCCAAACGATGACCACAGGCAGACAATAGAATATGGGGACCAGGCTACCAGAAACATCAGAATCATCACTACAGACATCTGCAAACAGAAATATGGCAACACTCACTATCATTATTAGGTCACGGTTATGTTGTATTTTAGGAATACGTGCTAAGTAATATAAACATGCTCATATTTTTGTATATTTACTATATGTTTTATCACTGAATTATTTGCTTCTGTGTTACTGCAAGAAGGTGGTACTGGTAACGGGTGAATTGAAGGTAATTACCTTTTTATTTTCTTTATATTAATACATTGCAGAATCAGTCTACTAACACTATATGGGGGAAATCTACTATGAAACTTGCACCAGTTTTCTGGTGTAAAAAATCTGTTAATCTTGGCATATTGGTTTTGTGCAAAAATGTGTGGCATTTTTTGGTTGTTGGCCACTCTTCCACTTTTAGAAAAAGCAGATCGATCTTGGCATTGACTGCCAGAAGATGAACAAACTTAATACACATAATACACAATCAAATTGGTTCATCTTACTCGAGTGCACCTCTTAATAATTTCCCCCTGTATATTACCAGAATTTTGCTAAATGCTTTGGTATGGAACAGGTTACGCATATAATGAAAAATATACTATGGCCTATCCTCCTTACCTTTGTAACATCAGCCTGATCGGACCAGTCCAAATTGCCACCTCCAAGGCTGTTTCGGCTGTCATATCCCTTCATTGTGCGGGACACATTGTAGTAACAGTAAAACATCACCAGCAGTGGCACAATAAAATTTACCACAACTACAGTCATTGTGTAGGATATAAATAATCTGCAGGAGAATAAGCAATATCAAGTTTGCAATGTAAACATACAATAAAATATTACCATTGTAAAATGCAACAATAAGTGGCTAACTGAAGAGAGCCAGCATCAGATGACTGTAACAGCTTAATTACACGGCCGCAATTTGCCGCAATGCACGGGCACCATCCGTGCGGCTGCTGCGACGGATCCAGACCTATTCAACTTGAATGGGTCTGTGATCCATCCACACCGCCAAAAAATACAACATGTTCCGCGCCGACCTTCCGGATTTCGGAACCCATTGAAGTAAATGGGTCCGCATCCGTGATGCGGGGTGCCCTAGGCCGGTGCATGCATTTTGCGGACCTGCTGTTTGCGGCCCGCAATACGGGCACAGCCGAACAGTGGCCGTGTGCATGAGCCCTAGGTGTGTGTACGTCTATATCTATATATGCAGCAATCAATAACTTGACACTTAACATGTTAAATATACAGTTACAGCACACTTTAACCTTTTCTCACTCTGTGCAGTAATAGTATGTCAAGGATGGTTGATAACATTTTGCAACATACTATTACGGCTCGAGGTTACACAGCGGGCACTCCTCTCCAATGGCACAAAAAAACAGCTCGTACTGGGTAAAAGTTGGAAAACTCTCACTAATATACATATATATATATATATATATCACCTGTACTGAATACCCTATAATGACAAAGTGAAAGCAAAATGTTTGAAATATTTGGCAATTTATTGAAAATGAAAAACTAAAATATTGTGTTGACATCAGTACGAAGACACTTTGCTCAGGACTTAGTTAAAGCATTTTTAGCAGCGACTGCAGCCTCCAGTCTTCTTAAATATGATGCCACACAGGTTTGCACACCTGGATTTGGTGATTTTCTGCCATTCTTCTTTGCAGATTCTCTCAAGGTCTATCAGGTTGGATGGAGACCAATGGTTTACAGCTATTTGCAGGTTTCTCCAGAGATGTTCAGTTGGGTTCAACTGTCTGGACCATTCAACTGTCTGGGACACTCAAGAACATTCAGAGAGTTGTCCCTAAACCATTCCTGTGTAATTTTGGCTGTGGGCTTAGGATCATTGTCTTGTTGGAAGGTGAACCTTTGGCCCAGTATGAGGTGCAGAGCACTCTGTATTTTGCTCCATTCAGCTTTCCCTCAAATCTGAACAGTATCCCTGTCCCCGGCACTGAAAAACACCCCACAGCATGATGCTGCCACCACCATGCTTCACTGTAGCGATGGTATTGTGCAGTTTATAAGCAGTGTCTGGTTTCCTTCAGATATGATGCTTAAAATTGTAGCCAAAAAGTTCAATCTTGGTTTCATCAGAGCAGAGAATCTTGTTTCTCACAGTCTCAGACTCCTTTAGTTCCTTTTCTTGTAAACTCCAGGCAGACTTTCATGTGTCTTTCACTGAGGAGAGACTTCTTTCTGGCAACTCTGCCATAAAGCCCATATTGATGGAGTACTGCAGTGATGGTGGGCCTTCTGGATGTTTCTCAAATCTGCATAAAGGATCTTTGAAGCTCAGCCAGGCCCTTCTCCTACCATTACTTAGTTTGGTGGGCTGCCAGTTCTAGGAAGAGTCCTGGTTGCTCCAAATTACTTGCACTTTTACACATGTATTCCATGGACCAAAATAGATTAACCCCTTAGTGACCAAGCCTGTTTGGGCACTTATGACCAAGCGTTTTTCTTCCTTTTTTTATGGTCTCGTTCCAAGAGCTATAACTTTTTTATTTTTTCATCTATATAGCTTTATGAGGGCTTGTTTTTTACGGGACAAGTTGTAGTTTTTAATGGCGCCATTTTGGGGTACACATAACTTTCTGATTAACTTTTATTAACTCTTTCTGGGAGGGAGATAGGGAAAAATAGCAATACTGCCACTGCGTTTTTACATTATACATTTTTTGCCGTTCATTTTTCGGTACAAATAACATAATATCTTTATTCTCTGGGTCAGTACGATTACAGTGATACTAAATACTTATAATTTTGTTTACGTTTTACTACTTTTTTTGCAATAAAACACCTTTTATTAACCAAAAAAATAATTTTGCATTGCCACTTCACAAGACCCATAACTTTTTTTTATTTTTTTATATGGAATTGTGTGAGGGCTTGATTTTTGAAAGACGACTTGTATTTTTCATTGGTATGAGTTTGGAGTAAATGCCGCTTTTTGATCGCTTGTTATTACGTTTTTTTTTCGGTGGAAACTAAGAATAAATTCAAAATTCTGTCTTTTTTTATTTTTTATTTTTTACGGCGTTCACCACAGGGGATAATTTATGTAATATTTATGTAGTCCCGGTCGTTACGGACGCGGCAATACCAAACATATGGGGGATATTTTCTTTTTGCAATTTTTTTCATTGAAAAGCGTATTTTCAATGGAAAAAAAAACATATTTTTTTATTTTATGGAATTTTTTTTATTTAATAAATGTGTATTTTTTTTCTATTTTTTTTACTACTTAATAGTCCCACAAGGGGACTATAATATACAGTATTTTGATTGCTTTTAAAATGTAATGTATTATCTCTATAATGCATTGCATTTCAATAGCAATGCTATTCGAACATTGACCAGCAGGCTGCGCCAGAGAGGCACAGCCTGCTGGAAGTAACGGAAGAAAGGCTCGGGGCCCTGATCGGAAGCAAGGTAAGCTTCCCAGCACATCAGCACCCCGCGATCGCATTTTCGGGTTGCTGATGGGAGACAGAGGGAGTCCGCTCCCTCTGTCACCACTTTACATGCAGCGGGCGCCATTGCGCCCGGCATGTAAAGGGTTAAACAGCCGGATCGGCACTCCTGCCGTTCCGGGCTGTTAGAGCAGGGACACGGCTCTCATGTGAGAGCCAGGTCCGTGCTCCCCGCTGCACGGGGGAGCCGTGCAGCGCTTAAACTGGGCCGCCGTAAAAACGCGGCAGCCCAGCCTAAGGCCCCTTAGTGACTGCCGTAAAAACACGTATGGGTGGTCACTAAGGGGTTAAACAGTTCCTTTAGTCATAAATCCATTAGATATTCCATAAAAAACAAAAATTCTGTAAAACATGCCACGTTTAGACTGCCGCGTCTCTGTGCATTACAATCCATGTGCATTCAGTCAGCGTTTCTATACAGCAACATCCACAAGCGCTGGAGCAGCAATATTGTACAAAAGCTGAAGTGCAATGTTTTGGGGGACATGCTCCCATTGTCAAGCACTTGTGCTTGATGGAACTGCGGTATATGAGGACCTTGCTACATTTTCTATTTTTTGGATGTTCCAAATTACTTACAGTTCCGAATTTTGGAGGCCACTGTGCCCTTGAGAACTTTCAGTGAAGCAAAAAAAATAATTGCACCCTTCTCCAGATCTGTGCCTCCAAACAATCTTGTCTCAAAGCTCTACAGGCAGTTGTTTCCTCCCTGTGACTTGATTTGACTTCTCATGATTGCTAAGTCACCTTTAAAATCTTACTATATGTCAAGACGGACATTACAGGTGTGCGGCATAAGTGCGGCGGTTGCATACAATGCATTTGGAAAACATTAAGACCCTTTCACTTTTTTCACATTTTGTTATATTGTGGCCTTATGCTAAAATAAAAAAAATCATGTTTTCCCCAAGTTTTCGAATCTGCACTCAATACCTCATAATGAAAAACTAAAAACAGAAATGTACACATTTTAGAAATTTATTATAAAGGGGAAAAAAAACAATTCACATGGACCCCTTGCTATGACACTTGAAATTTAGCTCTCAGGGGCTCCTATTTTTCTTGATCATCTTTGAGATGTTTCTACACCTTGATTGGAGCCCTCCAGCCGTAAATTCAGTTGACTGGACATGATTTGGAAAGACACAGCCCTGTCTATATAAGGACTCACATCTGACAATACATATTCAAATATCCTGTTTGCAGATGGGAGAAACTTCCAGAAGGTGGATTTATGGAAGAGTGGCCAGAAAGAAGCCTCTCCTCAGTAAAAGATACATGAAAGCCAGCGTGGAGTTTGCCAAAAAGCACCCACCTAAGGATTCGACTGTGAGAAATTATATTCTGTATTCAGATTGAACCAAAATTAAACTTTTGGGACTCAATTCTAATTGTCATGTTTGGAGAAAACCAGGCACTGCCCAATACCATCTCTACAATGAAGCATGGGGGTGGCAGTATCATGCTGTGGGGGTGTTTTTTATGGTTGGGACAGGGAGACTGGTCAGGGTCGAGGTATATCTGAATGGAGCAAAGTACATATATATTCTTAAAGAGGTTGTCTCACTTCAGCAAATGGATTTTATCATGTAGACTAGGTTCACACAAGGCACTTACTAATGTATTGTGATTGTCCATATTGCCTCCTTTGCTGGCTGAATTAATTTTTTCATTGTATTATATACTGCTCGTATCTATGGTTATGACCACCCTGCAATCTAGCAGCATGGCAGTGCTTGCACACTATAGAAAAAAGCACCAGCCTTTCTGGTGGCCAGGACTGTGGGAGCACGCATAGGCATGCATGTGCAGGAGTTCTCGTCCCGGCCATCTCAAATCTGCACTGCAGCGGTGGCCATAACCCCTGACAATGAGTAGTGTAAGGGGTACCGAGGCAATATGGACAATCCCAGAAAGGCTGGTGCTTTTTTCTATAGTGTGCAAGCACTGCCATGCTGCTAGATTGCAGGGTGGTCATAACCATAGATAAGTGCCTTATATTAACTTTCTCTACATGATAAATGTCATTTGTTCAAGTGAGACAACCCCTTTAATGAAAACCTGATCCAGGGTGCTCTGGAACTCAGGCTGGACCAAACTTCACCTTCCAACAAGACAATAACCCTAAGCACACAGCCAAGATAACACAGGAGTAGCTTAGGGGCAACTCTGTGAATGTCCTTGGGTGGCATTATCAGAGTTGGACTGAGGCGCCTAAGGCCCTCCAGTAAAATTTATTGTGGGGGCCCACCGTTCGGAAACGTTCAGTTATTGCCTCCTTACACAGCAGCAAGATGATTGATTATGGGGGTCTCTGCAGTGAATTTGGGAAGTCCGGTCCCTGGGAAAAGAGGACACTTGCTGCCCTTCCTCTGTAGCTATGTCATCTCCACTATCTGATCGTGTCTATAATGATGAACTTGGTTGTTTTTTTTAAATCTACCATTTTTTTTTTATATGAACATAGGCTGGTTGAGGTGCTGTACATTGAATATACAGTTGCAAGAAAAAGTATGTGAACCCTTTTGAATGATATGGATTTCTGCACAAATTGGTCATAAAATGTGATCTGATCTTCATCTAACTCACAACAATAGACAATCACAGTCTGCTTAAACTAATAACACACAAAGAATTAAATATTACTATGTTTTTATTGAACGCACCATGTCAACATTCACAGTGCAGGTGGAAAAAGTATGTGAACCCCTAGACTAATGACATCTCCAAAAGCTAATTGGAGTGAGGTGTCAGCCAACTGGAGTCCAATCAATGAGATGAGATTGGAGGTGTTGGTTACAGCTGCCCTGCCCTATAAAAAACACACACCAGTTCTGGGTTTGCTTTTCACAAGAAGCATTGCCTGATGTGAATGATGCCTCACACAAAAGAGCTCTCAGAAGACCTACGATTAAGAATTGTTGACTTGCATAAAGCTGGAAAGGGTTATAAAAGTATCTCCAAAAGCCTTGCTGTTCATCAGTCCACGGTAAGACAAATTGTCTATAAATCGAGAAAGTTCAGCACTTCTGCTACTCTCCCTAGGAGTGGCCATCCTGTAAAGATGACTGCAAGAGCACAGCGCAGACTGCTCAATGAGGTGAAGAAGAATCCTAGAGTGTCAGCTAAAGACTAACAAAAGTCTCTGGCATATGCTAACATCCCTGTTTGCAAATCTACGATATGTAAAACACTAAACAAGAATGGATGTCATGGGAGGATACCACAGAGGAAGCCACTGCTGTCCCAAAAAAACATTGCTGCATGTTTACAGTTTGCACAAGAGCACCTTGATGTTCCACATCAGTACTGGCAAAATACTCTGTGGACAGATGAAACCAAAGTTGAGTTGTTTGGAAGAAACACACAACACTATGTGTGGAGAAAAAGAGGCACAGCACACCAACATCAAAACCTCATCCCAACTGTGAAGTATGGTGGTGGGGGCATCATGGTTTGGGGCTGCTTTGCTGAGTCAGGGCCTGGACGGATTGCTATCATCGAAGGAAAAAGGAATTCCCAAGTTTATCAAGACATTTTGCAGGAGAACTTAAGGCCATCTGTCCACCAGCTGAAGCTCAACAGAAGATGGGTGTTGCAACAGGACAACGACCCAAAGCATAGAAGTAAATCAACAACAGTATGGCTTAAACAGAAGAAAATACGCCTTCTGGGGTGGCCCAGTCAGAGTCCTGACCTCAACCCAATTGAGATGCTGTGGCATGACCTCAAGAAAGCGATTCACACCAGACATCCCAAGAATATTGCTGAACTGAAACAGTTCTGTAAAGAGGAATGGTCAAAAATTACTCCTGACCGTTGTGCACGTCTGATCTGCAACTACAGGAAACGTTTGGTTGAAGTTATTGCTGCCAAAGGAGGTTCAACCAGTTATTAAATCCAAGGGTTCACATACTTTTTCCACCTGCACGCTGAATGTTTACATGGTGTGTTCAATAAAAACATGGTAACAGTTAATTCTTTGTGTGTTATTAGTTTAAGCAGACTGTGATTGTCTATTGTTGTGACTTAGATGAAGATCAGATCACATTTTATGACCAATTTGTGCAGAAATCCATATAATTCCAAAGGGTTCACATACTTTTTCTTGCAACTGTATGTATGTAGTGCAGTAAGTCTACTGTGTTATGTGCCACTTGTGCAGGGGGTGGGAGACTAGGGGCCCACCTTGCTCAGGGGCCCACCGAGGGGATTGCCCTGTACCCCTGTGGGCCAGTCCGAGCCTGGGCATCATACCAAAGAAGTCTGGAGATCTCTGCCAAAGGTGCTTCAACTAATTCCTGAGTAAAGGGCCTGAATACTTGTGTCAATGCAAGATTTTAGTTTTTCATTTACAATAATGTAACAAAGATTTCTAACATTTTGTTTTCACTTTATCGTGCAAATAATGGGGAAAAATTTGAACTTTTTTATTTTATTTTAGCACAAGGCAGAAACATAACAAAATGTGAAAAAAGTAAAAGGGTCTGAAGACTATCCGAATGCACTGTGTTTGACACCAATGTAATACAACAGACTTTTGCTGTATTTTATAAAATAAATGAAACTCATTAAAAAGAATGACTTTTAGACAGATGCAACAGATCTCTACAAATGTATTAATGAACCTGCTTCAATGAGAAAAAAGTATTTCAGTGTTTCTTACGCATCATTTTTCCTCCAGTTAATTGTACATGTAGCTCCAGTTGGGTCTGGGGCGTAACTTGACCATCCCACAATGGGCATTACAGACCAGAAGATGGCATTTATCCAAGCCGCCAGAATCATGGCTGCATAGTGAAAGCTTGTTATTCTTCTTCCTGGGAAGAGAAGATCTGTCATTCCAGCAGCTGACAAATCTACACCATATAAGTGAGAATAATAATAATAACTTCTTTAAGCTTAAGGTCCTTTTAGACGATACAGCAGACGATACAGCAGGCGATTCCAGGCAATCTCCAGTCTGCTCATCAGTGGAGGAAACCTCTGCATTTACATGCTGCAATCTCCTCCACAACATGGGGAAGAGTGATCGCTAATGCCATCTCTCGTCCCCATACAGACTTTACACAGCACGAGCAGCTGCCTGCAAACAATAACAATAATTTATGTGTCTACACAAATTATCGAATTACCGAAGAACAAACGTTTCACTCATTCATCGTGTGGTCGGCAGCACCATTACACTACCAGATAATAGCTAATGAGCATTCCTATGGACACTTGTTAGCGATCATCTTGCAGAGAATCGCCCTATGTAAAGGGCCCTTTCGTTTGAGTAAAACCACAGAAAGAGTTCACATACAGTAACTGTTAAGTCCTGGCCCACGAGGAGAGGAGTAACCTGAAGCTCCTGGGGCCGCTGCAAAATTTGTAACAACTACCATGCATATTTATAATACTGGTGTATTAAGAATAAGTGGTAGAAGAACCTTTGGTCTCTTCAGACACCAGAGCCTGGATGCAACTGCACCTTCTATAGCTACGCCCCTGTCTTTGACTGTTCATCAATGAAACCTTACCTCTGCATAACTTGGCACATTAGTGATCATCACCAATCACATCCCTGTATATCTGCAACACCTACCCCATACACTTAGGTCCATATATATTTGGACAGAGACAACATTTTTCGAATTTTTGTTCTGTACATTACCACAATGCATTTGGAAGAAAACAATTCAGATGCAGTTGAAGTTCAGACTTTCAGCTTTAATTCAGTGGGTTGAACAAAATGATTGCATAAAAATGTGAGGAACTAAAGCTTTTTTTAAACTCAATCCCTTCATTTCAGGGGCTCAAAAGTAATTGGACAAATTAAATAATTGTAAATAAAATGTTAATTTCTAATACTTGGTTAGCAATGACTGCCTGAAGTCTTGAACTCATGGACATCACCAGTCGCTGTGTTTCCTCCTTTTTAATGCTCTGCCAGGCCTTTACTGCAGAGGTTTTCAGTTGCTGTTTGTGGGCCTTTCGGTCTGAAATTTAGTCTTTAACAAGTGAAATGCATGCTCTAACGGGTTCAGATCAGATGACTGACTTGGCCATTCAAGAATATTCCACTTCGTTGCTTTAATAAACTCCTTGGTTGCTTTGGCTTTATGTTCGGGGTCATTGTCCATCTGTATTATGAAACGCCGACCAATCAGTTTGGCTGGATTTCAGCACACAGTATGTCTCTGAAAACCCCAGAATTCATCCGGCTGCTTCTGTCCTGTGTCACATCATCAATAAACACTAGGGACTAGGGTTGCACCGGGTATCGAATTATCAATACCCAATCGGTACTTTTGTACCAGTATCGATTCGATTGCGGTATTTCCCTTTTACCGATACTAGGCTGTGCTACTGCACAGCCTAGTATCAGAGAACAGGGAGTGCGCTGCTCTCAGCGCGCTCCATATTCTCCTCAGTAGCACAGGGTAGAAGGAGTCTCTCCCTCGCTCCCCCCTGTGCCGCTGCTGCTGCCAATAAGAAGAGAGACTGGAGGAGGAGGGGAGGGGCTGTTGCCACTGCGCCACCAATGAAGATAACTAACGTTTAATACAAATACAGGCAGCTGGTGCCGGCAGCAGAATCACATAGCCTGCACCCGACCTCTGACAGGGCGGTGCGATCCACGGCAGTTAACCCCTAAGGAGCTCTATTACGGTGAATAGGACAAGGGATCAAAAGATCCCAGGTTCTAGCCCCTAAGGGGGCTAATAGTTATTAAATAAAAAGTAAAAATAAAAATACGTTTTTAAAAAAATAAACACTAAATATTAAGTTTAAATCACCCCCTTTCCAAATTTAACTTATAAAATATATAAACAATAAATAAACATATTACATAGCCACGCCAGAAAAAGTGCAAACTATTAAAATATAAAAAAAATATCTCCTATGCGGTGAACGCCGTAACAGAAAATAAATTAATAAAAAACACTTGATTCGCCATTTTTTTGTCACCTTGTCCCCCCAAAAAATAGTATCAGACTGTTCGATTATGGGCCGGACATTCCATAAAATGTGGAATGCACATGGCTTTTTTGGTGTTTTATTTTTTTCGCGTGGTATCGAATGGTATGGAGTATCGCAATACTTTTTTATTGTATCGAAATCGAATCTAAATTTTGGTATCATGACAACCCTACTATTGACCCAGTGCCACTGGCAGCCATGCATGCCCAAGTCAACACACTGCCTCCGCCGTGTTTTACAGATGATGTGGTATGCTTTGGATCATGAGCTGTACTATGCCATCGCCATACTTTTTTCTTTCCAGCATTCTGGTAGAGGTTGATCTTGGTTTCATCTGTCCAAAAAATGTTCTTCCAGAAGTGTGCTGTTTTTTTAAGATATTTTTTAGCAAAGTGTAGTGTACGGGAGCTGTAATGCCCGTCACTTCAGAAGGGTCACTTGTTGTGCTGTCGTTTCCTCTTATTTATGGGAAGGTTGGTATGAGTCATCTTCATAATGTAATGCTATGTACTTCCCTGTTACTGTGAAATTTGCATGTGCAGGCCTGCTAGGGGTGTCATTCCAGCTCTAAGTCACTAGAGGGAGCTAGGGAGCCCTAGGTTATATAAGGCCCAGTCAGGGAAGGGAAAGTTAGTTTAGACCGTGTCTGAGAAAAGGCCAGGCCATGGGCCTGTGAGAGCAGAGCAGGCCTGGAGCCTGCAGACTAGGAGAGGGTATTGCAGTCCCTGTAACCGGGTTCCAGATCCAAGGAGAAGGTTCCCCTCCTGAGTCCATATTTGCAGAAGCAGGAACACCACGGTTAACCAGCCTGAGGACACTGAGAGCAGAGTCAAGTCTAGGAAAGCAAGAGGTACTAAAGACTGCAGTGGAGGTACTTGATATTTATAGACCCAAGGATATACGCCAGAGCTAGGGCATCGGGCCTTGGAGAAGAGTTTCCATGTTCCAGGATCAGTCAGGAATAGAGTGCAAGCCGCCTGTACTGCAAGTCCTGTGTTTAACCCTCTGAAATCACCTTGCTACATATGGCCTGCATTAAATGTACCAAAACTAACTGTCTTCAAAGGAACTGCGTTTCCAACTATGTCCGTGTATGACCAAAGGAGAACAAGTAAAGCATAAGTTCTGTTTTATTATTACGTGGTTCCTCAGTTATTCCTGCTATCAGCAAACGGCGTGCCACCGTTCCATTGGCACTGGCGTCACGTACCTCAAAGGGACCTTGCCCCCCAGGCACATAAAGCACCTGCAACATCCAGGGCACCTCATCCACCACCAGGCCTGGTCCCTAAATACAGAGTGTGCCCCAGAGGACTCTTGTGCCAGCCTCTCCTTCACTGCTGTATGCCTGCCCAGGGTTTCCATATATAACTGTGAGTGACCCTCGCTTGCCATTGACCGTGACCTCACATTCGCATTACCCTGCAGGTCTGGCGTACCGCAAAAGTCCAATCTAGCCTTTTTATTCTTGAGGCTTATGAGTGGCTCGCACCGTGCAGTGAACCCTCTGTATTTACTTTCATGCAGTCTTCTCTTTATTGTAGATTTGGATATTGATACGCCTATATCCTGGAGAGTGTTGTTCACTTGATTGGCTGTTGTGAAGGGCTTTCTCTTCACCATGGTAATTATTCTGCGATCATCCACCACTGTTGTCTTCCGTGGGTGTCCAGGTCTTTTTGCATTGTTGAGGTCACCAGTGCTTTCTTTCTTACTCAGGATGTACCAAACTGTAGATTTTGCCACTCCTAATAGTGTAGCATTTTATCGGATGGGTTTTTTCTGTTTTCGCAGATGAACGATGACTTGTTTCACCTGCATGGAGAGCTCCTTTGACCGCATGTTTACGTCTGAGCAAAATCTTCAAAATGCAAGCAACACACCTCAAATCAACTGTAAGCCTTTTATGTGCTTAATTGAGAATGAAATAATGAGGGAATTGCCCACACCTGTCCATGAAACAGCCTTTGAGTCAATTGTCCGATTACTTTTGGTCCCTTTAAAAACAGGGTGCCACATGTAAAGGAGCTGAAACTCCTAAACCCTTCATCCAATTTTAATGTGGATACCCTCAAATCAAAGCTAAAAGTCTGGACTTTATGTCCATATCCATTATAGAACTATCACGAAAAAAAAATCACCGAAAAAAAGGGTACTAATGCACTTGTATGTTCAGGAGCGCAGACTCTGCATATATAGTGGGCTGCTCCTAGTCACCTCTATGTGCATCAAGCAACCAATGAGAGGAGGAGCAAGCACACCTATATGTACCACCTAATCAAGGCGGTCTGTTTGATAGGAAGGGCTAAAGTGCACAGGAATGCTACTCCCAAGGTAAAATAGGAGCACATTCACACTTGAAGGTGCCACTCCCTCAAGCATATACTACATAATAAACAAAAAATCACAGAATAAACAAAGATAAAAACATCCTGCACAGTATGCAAAATAAATATGCGGATGTCCCTTGCCACATTCACGAAAAAAAAATCACAGAAAAAAAGGATAATAATGCACTAACAAAATAGATGCAAGCTATTTATGTAAACTGAGATTATGTAGTATATGCTTGAGGGAGTGGCACCTTCAAGTGTGAATGCACTACTATTTTATCTTTGGAGTAGCATTCCTGTGCACTTTTGCCCTTCCTATACAATAGAGCACCTTGATTAGGTGGTACATATAGGTGTGCTGGCTCCTCCTCCCATTGGTTGCTTGAGCACATGGAGGTGACTAGGAGCAGCACACCATATGTGCAGAGTCTGCGCTCCTGAACATAGAAGCCCAATGACTTAGGTAGGTTTAGCGTAGCACCCGTCTGACCTGAGACCACCTTGGCGCTGGGTAGGTGGGCACAGATGTTTTGATCAAAATATATTGGCTAAGAGTCTCCGATTTTATTACATCAGAGTGAGGGCTTGGTCCATATACTGTATAATGCTTGCATCTATTTTGTTAGTGTATTATTATATTTTTTTCTGTGATTTTTTTTTCATGAATGTGGCCAGGGACATCCACATATTTATTTACCATACCGTGCAGGATGTTTTTATTTTTGTTTATTCTGTGATTTTTTATTTATTATGTAGTATATGCTTGAGGGAGTGGCACCTTCAAGTGTGAATGCGCTCCTATCTTATCTTGGGAGTAGCATTCCTGTTAACTTTTGCCCTTCCTATCAAACAGAGCGCCTTGATTAGGTGGTACATATAGGTGTGCTGGCTCCTCCTCCCATTGGTTGCTTGATGCACATGGAGGTGACTAGGAGCAGCACACCATATGTGCGGAGTCTGCGCTCCTGAACATAGAAGCCCAATGGCTTAGGTAGGTTTAGCGTAGGACCCGCCTGACCTGAGACTACCTTGGTGTGGGGGTAGGCGGGCACAGATGTGTTTTGATCAAAATATATTGGCTAAGAGTCTCAGATTTTATCATATCAGAGTGAGGGCTTGGTCCATATATAATGCTTGCATCTATTTTGTTAGTGCATTATTATCTTTTTTTCTGTGATTTTTTTTGTGAATGTGGCCAGGGACATCCGCATATTTATTTATCATACCATGCAGGATGTTTTTATCTTAGTTTTTTCTGTGATTTTTTTTTGTTTATTATGTAGTATATGCTTGAGGGAGTGGCACCTTTAAGTGTGAATGTGCTCCTATTTTATCTTGGGAGTAGCATTCCTGTGCACTTTTGCCCTTCCGAGCACATTTATTTATCATACCGTGCAGGATGTTTTTATCTTAGTTTTTTCTGTGATTTTTTTGTCCATTATATAACTATAACTTGAATATGTTTTAAAAACAGGTAAATAAAAAAACAACTACATTTGTGTCAGTGTCCAAATATATATGGACCTAACTATATTCAGAATAAAAACTACAAATTGGTGTGGTATTAAAAAGCAGGAAGTGCTCAACCCCATATGCAGTGGGAGGGTGGGGGGGCAGATCCTGCATTTGTGGTCCGCTGCTAATGGCAATCCCCAGCAAAAATGCATACAGTGGAGGATGCCTGCAGCGGACCACAAGTACCACAATGGACATCCTACACAGGATAGCAAATGTGTGGATGTGATAAACAGTAAAAATAATATAACAAAGACAGGTGCACTCTGCGGTCTTACTAAGCCCTCAAACTGGTGTTAAAATTGAGAGATTAGCCAACATGTCCTACATGAGGACATGTCTGAGCCCGAGCACTGCGCCAAGGTTAACACTAAACCTACCTGGTAGGTGCTCGGGCACGAGCTACTTGAGAAACCTTGGCGCGGTGCTCAGACATGTCTTCATGTAGGACATGTTGGCTAATCTCTCAATTTTAACACCAGTTTGAGGGCTTAGTAAGACCGCAGAGTGCACCTGTCTTTGTTTTTGTTATATTATATTCAGAATAACCCTAATCTGGCCCTGTGAATATTTATATTAACTTCCTGAGGACCTTCCAAGGGGATATAAAATATGTTCAACTGTTCTCGTTCTGACTTTTATTCTCTGGTTCCGACTTGGCCTGTCTGACTTCTCTTTCCCCTTTAGTTTAGATCCTATGCACTTATCCAGTTCAGAGAACGACGACCAGTTTGGGGCCGCCATTTATGGCAGATTATCCACCTAGGTAAGGACAGTGGTGAGAGTAGAGTTTAGGGCTGCATGTTCCCTATAATACATGACAGACATGTCAAAGTGTTCACATAGCACACTCTCTCTCTCCACTGCAGGAGACTGAATCAAGACAGGCCCATAGACGTTCTTTTGAGTCAGTCTCACTTCCTCTTCTACAACAAGGAGAGAGAGCGCAATATCCTTTCTCCTTGATCTAGCGACCGTTGGGTTCCCCCTCCCCCCAAAGAAAACTTTCTGATATGTCTCATATCAAAAATTTTCTGAAAACTCAGTGACCCCAAAGGGGAAGAGTTTGTGCTAGGCAAAAATAAAGTAGTTGGCATCCAATCAGAGCAGTTACCCAATTGGTTGTCATGGGCAAGAACTCCACTTTTACTTTGCTCCAGTTTTGATAAATCTGCCCTCACGTGTTGCTTTTCTCTACCAGGATGTTGAGCAGAGAAGGCATGCTAGGAAGTTTTGAGGAATAAATTATCTGAAACGCCAAACCTCAATTCCCACCAAGTTTATGGTTTACTGCTGGCAAAAATGACAGGAAATCTTCCATTGTATAGGCCAATGTGCCCACAGAATGTAGTGGTCAAATTGCATACAGTCAGCTTTTCAAATGGTTACACATTGGAACACATTGTTAATTTAGCCTAACAGCTGATTTGGGGTCATAAATACATAATTTATAATTTTGTTCCCCATCTGACACACATATAGGCACAGCACAATGGTGAAAGGGTTGAACGTAGAAAGTCTGAAACAAAACTAAGTCTATAAATTACCTATGTTAGGGCGGCAGATTGTCAGGTAGCGATCGATGGCAACCACAGTCAGAAGGCCAATACTTGCCATGCCAAAGAAAATGTTGAGGCCAGCATAGATCTAAAAGTAGACATTGACAGGGAATTATCATTTCCACTAATATACTTACAATGTAAGTTGTTGGGTTTGCAGAAGATCAGAATACAGATGTGATCAGTTTAGGGTTAGGTAGTGTTAAAGTAGAATAAATATATCTTGGATGGCCATGAAATGGTTGGAAAAAAAAATACACTAGCTTATACTCTCCTCGCCAATCCTCCACAAATACTGCTGCACTCCACTTCCTGCTGATGTCTCAATACAGCAGGAAGTAACAAGGCAGGTGGAGCGCTGCAGGGACCGGGGCACTCTTAGAACATCAGCCATGGGGGATTAGCGACGTGAATATAAGCATGTTTACTTTTTTAACCATTTCATGGCCATCCAAAATATATTTATCCTAAATAAATATGAAATAAATGAGCTAGAATCCTTAGTTCAGATCCTCATAAGTATATGGGATATACAGTATGATACATACACAAAGGGATTTTCTCTCCCCCACCTCCCCACTTATTGATAAGGACCAAATTATAGTGTTCAAAATTGCATGTACAGCAGTGGCCTCTGCTGGACAGTTGTAGAATTACAGATTTACCGTACATTACTAAACTGGAACTACCGTATGAGTACAAACCATGGTCATAACTAGGCAAAATAGAGATAAAGTTATTGATAGAATAGATACAAATGCTGGGCCTTATTTATTGTATGCGGTTTACTAGGGATAGTCTGAACATTTAAAAAAATAAGTCTACAGATGGCCAAATACCGTAGTATAAATAGGCAACAAGCAAGCAGATTTATCAATCCCCTGATGTGAGTAGAAGATAGAATGTAGTCTCTTTTCATCTCACTCCCAAAAGGGAATAAAATATCATATTATAATCAGTAGTAGTAGTAGAATAGTTTTTGTACCTGGCAGCCTACATTTCCAAATTTCCAACTTCCATGTAAGTCAGAGGCAGCAGACATGGGATAACCAATTCCACTGACACCTATATCTGTGAATGCCAGATTGATGATGATGGCATTAGTCGCTGTACGAAGCTCCTTGTATTTAACGAAGATTGCCAATACTACAATGTTGCTTAAAATGCTCACTATACCTGGGAAAGAAAAGATCTATAATAAAATATAGAAGAGTTACTCAATATCCTCCTGAGCACTTGAAGACTGGGACTACAAAGTGAAATGTGACATGAAGATCGCAATGTCACATCGCAACATCACACCTAATGATTATTAAAGGGGTTATGTGTCGCATATGACATGCCACAACTGACGTGACAGTAGCAAAAAAAAATCCAAGGTTGTTAGACTTTTGAATGCTGGATGTAAATCACATGCAACTTTGCCACCATAGACCACAGTAGAAGTTGTGTGCAACTGTGACTTTTCTGCAATTAGGCTATGCAAAGCACAGCTCTAAAATATTCACACAACAGCAAGTTACAGACTAGTTTTTGGTTGTGTGAATTTTCTGAGAATTGGTGTTGTCATGTGGCCACTGCCTTAAAGGGGCTATCCCATGAGTAATGTAAAAAAGGAAAATGAGACTTTATATAGTACATGGCAAGAACCAGCTAAAACCAGCCTTGTACCTCACATGGATTGAGAAATCTCCCCATTCATTGCTCTGCTAGATTTATTCCAAGCTGGAAGCTCAGGGGTGTGTCCTTTCTATCCTTTGCTGCAGCTCTCTCCCTGGAACTGTCACAGCTTCTAACAGTAATCACAGCTGGTGGCAGTTGAAGGATAGAACTGAGGACGTATGACCACCTCGGTGAGGTGGACAGAGAAATAAGGAAACGAACAAACAGCAGTAGGCACTATACAGATACATTTTACTGAATAATCAGTAGCTATACAACATTTTTACTTACATGCAATTACAAAACTATTCAGGTGCTGGTTTAAAAAATGAATGAAAAAATTAAATTGAATTGAGAAACACATTTTTTGCATAGTAAGATGATATGCTATCTTTATATAAAGTGCAATGTATTAAAGGGGTTGTCCAGCTATGCAGTCAGCGTAGCGGCATGACGCAATTGCGCTGACGTGCCGCACTCCCTCCCGCCCTTCCTCCCCTCCATCGGATGCATGCCCTGCCTCCTGTTTCTCCCTGGATGCCCTCTGGCTTGTCATTCGGATCGCTGTGATTCACGTCTGAGATCTTGTGATGGCTGCGAACCCGCGCGCCTGGACTCTTGAGGTATTGCTGGGAACCCGCGCGAACAGCTCCTGAGGCTTCGTGGTCAGCGTCATGCATCTGCCGGCCCCCCTTGGAAACTGCAGTGACCCGGGCTAGAGGTGGTGATCTCCTGGAACGTATACAAACCCGTGAATACTGTGGGTCCCCACATCACTCCCTCACTTTGTGTGCATTTTGTGAGCACCCATGGATGCCTCTACTGGACCGTTTGGGTCTGTGTTGTTACCAGCACCTATTAGAGGAGGCCCCTGCCTTTCTGCTTAAAGGCTTATTGGGGCTGAAGACTCGTGAGTATAGAGGCAGGGAGCCACCTTTTAAGCACACTTAGTGTTCTAGTATAGTATTAATCTTTGCTCCTAGTGGTGGGGCGGTTCGAATTGCTGTACTTATCTAAGAGAATTGTATTTTGAGACGCTGTGCAGAGAAGTGGTCCTCTTAGACTTCAGATTGCCTCTTTCCGGGGGGAGATAAGGAGAGACACACTTGTGTTAATACATGTTGTGTTTGTGTGGCTACATTGTATTGTCTTCCCTACCGGCGCCCATCGGCTCAGGCCCAGGAGCCGGTTGCATTCTATAGTGGCGTCTTTGAGTTTGTTGACATACTCCAGCACATTGCTTCTCTTAACGCCCAGTCATGATTTAAAAAGGAATTCTTGTGGCCCTATTATATCGAGGACACTAAAATTACACAGGTGGACCTTCATATGACCACATCACATTCCTTTACTGCATCGTGGAAGATATCCAGTGTGGACTATACATCCTTTCTTGAGGCCCAGAACATCCCTCACCTATGACTATATTATTGGTGTCTACCTGGCTTGATTTGGGGGGTCTGGTGACGGAAAGTCCTATAGTTCTCTGGGATTTTGGAAATCTGTGAATTTGGGTACCCAGTGATGTTGTAAGCCTGCTTTTTAAATAGGGAAAGGCCATTAAGCTTATAAGTTTAGCAGTCTTTACGAAGAATCATCGATCCTTATTATAGAAAGAGAAAAAGGGGGGGGGGATCATTATGCCCACAAAAAAATACAACCGGAAATCTTCCGGTCAATCCTCTCCCAAGGGGAAGGACTGAGCAATATGGATACATTTTTTAAATCTCCCCCCATAAAAACAAGAACAACTCAGAAAACACAGGGGTCCATGGACAACAGGACTTCAGATAGAGAGGTAAACACACACAGTATGTTAGAAAAGGGGGAGAGGTAGTATTAGACAAGAAAATGTACTCAATTGACAGGAAACTAGAAGACATACTGGGGGCAGTTCAACTCTCCACTCAATCTATAAGGGAATTATCCACCAATATCGTGTCAGTTCAATCAGATATATTAATAAGAGAAGATATGAACAAAATTCATGAAAAAGTTAAAGGCCTTCAGCAGATCTCAAAAGACATCAAAAAAGAAATGTGTCACGGATGGTGTACAGGAAACAAGACAATGCAATACAATTAATGACTCACTGGATCCACAACTAAGGAACAAAAGGGAGACCCCTACATGAGACCTGCCACTCTCCCTAATTGCTCAGCCTATGCGAACACCCCAAAGGTGGATGAGCGCATATCCACGTACCTCGGCTATCTAATACCTGAAGACCCTACAATAGTGAGGGGACACGACCACCGGCTCCCTACACAAGACACGGAGGGAGTCAGGGTCACCTGAAAATCCAGCAGACAGAAAATAACAAATAAAGGAACAGCACTTATCTTGCAGAGGACTGAGGAATAGAAACAGCATGCACACACACTCCAGGAAGTTGTATAAGCCGCAACCTAATGCATCATGGGGAGGAACTTAAAGGGTAGCAATCAGTCCAACTGCATGACAGCTGAGATAGACTAACGAGTTGAGGAACTTAACCAAAACAAAGAAACTCAAGGAGGAGGATCTGGAAAGCTCCTGTCAGAGCTTCTCAACTGTCTGGTTGTGACAGTACCCCTCCCTCTACGAGTGGACTCCGGACACTCAGGGCCCACCTTCCCAGGATGGGACCTATGGAAAGCCCTGATGAGACGAGTGGCCTTAATGTTCGTCACTGGGACCCACATCCTCTCCTCAGGACCATAACCCTCCCAATGAACGAGGTACTGGAGGGAACCGCGGACAAGACGAGAATCCACAATCCTAGAGACCTGAAATTCAAGATTTCCATCAACCATAATCGGAGGAGGAGGCAAACGCGAGGGTACAATAGGTTGAACATAAGGTTTCAATAAGGACTTATGAAAAACATTATGGATCTTCCAAGTCTGAGGAAGATCAAGACGGTAGGCAACAGGATTGATGACAGACAGGATCTTGTAAGGCCCAATAAACCTAGGACCCAACTTCCAGGAGGGAACCTGCAATTTGATATTCTTGGTAGACAACCACACCAGATCACCAACATTCAGGTCCGGACCAGGCACACGTCTCTTATCTGCCACACGCTTATATCTCTCACTCATGCTCTTTAGATTATCCTGAATCTTTTGCCAAATAGATGACAAAGACGAGGAGAATCTGTCCTCATCAGGTAAACCAGAAGACCCCTCTCCCGAGAAAGTCCCAAACTGCGGATAAAACCCATATGCACCAAAAAATGGTGACTTATCAGAAGACTCCTGACGACGGTTATTTAAAGCAAACTCAGCAAGGGACAAAAAAGAACACCAATCCTCCTGATTCTCCGCCACAAAACAGCGCAGATATGTCTCCAGATTCTGATTGACGCGCTCTGTCTGGCCATTCGACTGCGGGTGGAAAGCAGAAGAGAATGACAACCGAACCCCCAAGCGAGAACAGAAAGCCTTCCAGAATCTGGAAACAAACTGCGTGCCCCTATCAGAGACTATGTCTGAAGGAATACCATGCAATTTGACAATGTGGTCAATAAATGCCTGCGCCAGCGTCTTAGCATTGGGCAAACCAGGAAAAGGGATGAAATGCACCATTTTGCTAAAACGGTCCACCACCACCAGAATCACAGTCTTCCCCGAGGAACGAGGCAAGTCCGTTATGAAGTCCATGGACAGATGTGTCCAAGGACGGGAAGGAATGGGTAAGGGAAGGAGAGGACCTGATGGCCGTGAATGAGGAACTTTGGCACGAGCGCAAGTCTCGCAAGCTGCCACAAATCCCTCAACCGACTTACGAAGCGCAGGCCACCAGAATCTCCGAGCGATGAGATCCAGTGTGGCTCTTGCCCCCGGGTGCCCAGCAAGGACCGTATCGTGGTGTTCCTTTAAAATCTTGTGTCTCAAAGCGAGAGGCACAAACAACCTCCCAGGAGGACAAAGATCAGGAGCCTCTGACTGGGCTGCCTGCACCTCTGCCTCCAATTCAGGAAAAAGAGCAGAGACCACCACACCTTCAGCCAAAATGGGACCCGGGTCTTCAAAATTCCCACCTCCCGGAAAACAACGTGACAGGGCATCTGCCTTCACATTCTTAACCCCAGGGCGGAACGTGACAACAAAATTAAACCTTGAAAAGAACAAAGACCATCTGGCCTGTCTCGGGTTCAGACGCTTGGCTGACTCCAAGTAGGCCAGATTTTTATGGTCAGTAAACACGGTAATAGGGTGTCTGGCTCCCTCTAGCCAATGGCGCCATTCCTCAAAAGCCAACTTGATGGCCAACAATTCCCTATCTCCCACATCATAATTTCCCCCATGCGGAGGAGAGTTTCTTCGAGAAAAAGGCACATGGTTGCCATTTGGCAGGAGAGGAACCCTGAGACAAGACCGCACCCACCCCTACCTCAGAAGCATCAACCTCAACTATGAAGGGTAACGAAATATCAGGTTGTACCAGGATGGGAGCGGAAGCAAAACTCTCCTTGATATTAGAAAAGGCCTTACGCGCCTCTACCGACCAGGAAGAAAAATCTACCCCCTTTCTGGTCATATCAGTGAGTGGTTTAACAACAGAGGAATAATTCAAAATAAATTTCCTGTAATAATTGGCAAAGCCCAAAAAACGCATCAGCGCCTTCTGATTCTCAGGAAGCTCCCACTCAAGCACAGCGCGGACCTTCTCGGGGTCCATGCGAAAACCAGAAGCGGAGAGAAGAAACCCCAGAAATAGAATTTCTGGAACCGCAAACACACATTTTTCCAGTTTCGCGTATAATTTATTCTCCCGCAGGATGAGCAAGACCTGACGTAAATGTTCCTTATGAGTCTTGAAATCAGGAGAAAAAATCAAAATGTCATCCAAATACACTAATACAAATTTTCCCATTAAATGATAAAAAATGCTGTTCACGAAATGCTGAAAAACGGCTGGGGCATTCATCAAACCAAAAGGCATAACCAAATTCTCAAAATGGCCCTCAGGGGTATTGAAAGCCGTCTTCCATTCGTCTCCTTCTTAGGTCTAATTTGGAAAAGACTTTAGCCCCAACAACCTGGTTAAACAGGTCCGGGATCAGAGGAAGCGGATAAGGGTCACGAATAGTGATACTGTTCAGCTCCCTGAAATCCAGACAAGGTCTTAAAGAACCATCTTTTTTCTTAACAAAGAAAAAACCAGCGGCAACAGGTGACTTTGAGGGTCGTATGTGTCCTTTTCTCAGACTCTCAGAGATATAAGCTCGCATAGCGACCCTCTCAGGTTGGGAAAGATTGTATAAACGAGATTTAGGCAGCTTGGCGCCTGGGATGAGATTAATAGGGCAATCGTACTCCCTGTGCGGGGGCAAATCCTGAACTCCACTCTCAGAGAAGACATCCGAAAATTCAGAGAGGAAAGGTGGTACAGTCTTAGTAGAAACCTCAGAAACAGATGTCATGAGGCAATTCTCTCTGCAAAAGTCACTCCAACCATTTATTTGCCTCGCTTGCCAATCAATGGTGGGGTTATGTTTAGTGAGCCAGGGTAGCCCCAACACTAGAGGAGTAGGCAAACCGCTAAGGACGAAACATGACACATCCTCAACATGAGCATCACTCACAATTAAACGGATATTGTGAACTATGCCCTTTAATGATTTCTGAGAAAGTGGAGCGGAATCAATAGCAAAAACAGGAATATCCTTTCCCAAAGTGCATACCTGGAAACCATGAGTTATTGCAAATTGATTATCAATGAGATTGACAGCTGCTCCACTATCCACAAAAATCTCACAAAAAATACTCTTGCTCTCTAGCGCCACCCTAGCAGGCAGGACAAAACGGGAACTACAAGCAAACGGAAAACCTTAAATTTCCGCCTCAACCCTGCCAATAGTAACAGACGGAACATTTTTAAAAGATTTTTTCCTTTTTGTTTCTTTATTACTCCCAGAAGACTGCCTGAATCTCCTAGAGGGACAAACATTTGCCAAATGATTTATACCTCCACAACAAAAACAAACCCTCCCATGCGGGCTGAATCTTCTATTGTCAGAGGCAATCAACCCCAGCTGCATGGGCTCCTGCTCAGAAGGGGCTGACAGCGACTGAGACCCCTGCGCACAGAAAGAGACCGCTGCACTGTCCCGGGACTGAGTATGACAGGAAGGAGAGATCGCTCCTCTCTCTCTAAGACGCCTGTCAATACGAACGGCCTGAGACATAGCAGAATCCAAGGAGGTAGGTCTCTCATGAAAGGCAAATGCATCTTTCAATCCCTCTGAAAGACCATGGCAAAATTGACTTCGGAGTGCAGCATCATTCCAACCAGTATCAGCTGCCCATCTCCGAAATTCTGAGCAGTATATCTCTGCGGATTGTTTACCCTGGCATAACAGACGTAGTCTAGACTCAGCCAGAGCAATACGATCCGGATCATCATATATCTGACCCAGGGCTAAAAAGAATTCATCCACTGAACGGAGGGGCCGTGCCCCCTCCGGCAGCGAAAAGTCCCAGGATTGAGCGTTACCCCTGAGCAGCGATATAATGATCCCCACCCTCCGTTCTTCATCACCAGAGGAATGGGGAAGAAGGCGAAAATGGAGTTTGCAAGCCTCTCTAAAACGCACAAAATACTCACTACCCCCGGAGAACGTATCCGGGAGCGAGATCTTAGGCTCAGAACAAACTCCATGAACGCAAGCTGAACCGGTCACTTGAAACTGAGAAAAAGTCTTACGGAGATCAGCTACCTCCAATGAAAGACCCTGGAAGCGCTCAGCCAAAAGTGAAACCGGATCCATGCTTGAGACGGTTTTGGCGGCTTATAATGTCACGGATGGTGTACAGGAAACAAGACAATGCAATACAATTAATGACTTACTGGATCCACAACTAAGGAACAAAAGGGAGACCCCTACATGAGACCTGCCACTCTCCCTAATTGCTCAGCCTATGCGAACACCCCAAAGGTGGATGGGCGCATATCCACGTACCTCGGCTATCTAATACCTAAAGACCCTACAATAGTGAGGGGACACGACCACCGGCTCCCTACACAAGACACGGAGGGAGTCAGGGTCACCTGAAAATCCATCAGACAGAAAATAACAAATAAAGGAACAGCACTTATCTTGCAGAGGACTGAGGAATAGAAACAGCATGCACACACACTCCAGGAAGTTGTATAAGCCGCAACCTAATGCATCATGGGGAGGAACTTAAAGGGTAGCAATCAGTCCAACTGCATGACAGCTGAGATAGACTAACGAGATGAGGAACTTAACCAAAACAAAGAAACTCAAGGAGGAGGATCTGGAAAGCTCCTGTCAGAGCTTCTCAACTGTCTGGTTGTGACAAAATGTCCCTTATCACTAAAATAATGGAAGTATCTGAGTTAGAGACAAAATCACTGCGGCAAAAGATAGTAAGAGGCCTGCAGGGTGGATATCCTTGTGAGTCATGTGGGGAGGTGGTTAGGGGGAAGGGAAGGTATTTCGCTGTCTCGGGGGCCGTGGAGGGGAGCAACCCGTTGAAATACACCATTAATGATGACATAGCACATTGAGAATCGTAATAATTACACATAGAATACTGGTATGGAATGTCAGGGGCCTGGCAGATAGAACCAAAAGAACAATTGTAAATGATAGAGCCAATACTCATCTTCCTGCGATAATCGGATTAATAGAAACCCATTTAACCGCAGAGACGGTGAAGTGTATGAGGAAAAGATGGGTACAATATGAGTATCATTCAGTCTATTGTCTTTCTCCCGGGGCGTTAGTGTGTTTATACACAGAGGTGTGGAGTTTGAGCCTATTGGGCAAAAGATTGATGGGGAAGGCAGGTATGTTTTTTTACATTGTTGCTGGATTGAGTAATTTGTGTTTTGGCCTTTGTCTACACCCCCCTCCCTTTTCTTTGCATGTTACCATGTTATCTTGTTTGGCTGAGTTTGTAAGTAAGAGGGGTAAATGTCCGACATTAGTTATGGGCGACTTTAATAATGTGATGAATCAGAAGAAGGATAGAATATCAATGACATCTGATTCAAGGACCAGATTAAAAGGTCATACTATTCTTTATAGGGCATGCCGGGAGTTGAAAAAGAAGTATTCTCCTGTTTCAGTCGGTCATTTTCTACCATGTCAAGAATTGATTTAGCTCTGGCAAGCTCCGATTTCTTAGATAAGGTTGAGCATATGAAATATGAAGCCCAGAATATCTCTGACGACTCCCCCATTTTGCTTACGTTAAAAGACTTATAGAATTAACTCTCACTGGCTTAATTTAATGAAGGAGCATGATAAAATAAGTGATGAATTCAAGGAATTCTGGTGTTCAAACCTTAATTCCACACATATACATTATGTTTGGGATACCTTAAAAGTATTCATTCAGGGTACCCTCTCCATCCAAATTAAAAAGATCAAATCTTCCTTTGCAGAAAAGGAGAAACAATTAGAACAGAGAGTTAGTATCCTACAGAATGAGATAATTAATCAGCAAAATATTACAGTACAGCTGGATCTTGAGAACGCCATAAAGGAATACAAATCATATCTCCATGAGAAAGCCCATGGTCAGAAACAATTTTGTGAGGCGGGTAAACCAGGTCGCCTTCTGGCCATGATCATTCAAAACCAAAAAGCCCCTACACAAATCAAATCAATTAGATTGAGAAATTACATTCTGTCTTCAGATAGAGAGGATATCAAACAGGAATTTCTGGCACATTTCTCCTCATTATACAGATTGGAGAGAAATAGGGTGAGACGAGATTTTTATTATTTTTTCTCTAGGATTAACCTCCCAGCTCTTTCTAAAGGGGACAGGGATGCGCTAGACCTCCCAATACAACTAAATGAGTTAAAGTAGGGTTTGAGCTTGATTAGCAGTAATTCTACCCGGGTTCGGACGGATTGCCTTTTGAGTTGTGTAGGAGATATGGTGATGTCCTGCTCCCTTGCTTATTCCAGGT
The DNA here is from genome assembly GCF_905171765.1 of Bufo bufo. NCBI lineage: Eukaryota > Metazoa > Chordata > Amphibia > Anura > Bufonidae > Bufo > Bufo bufo. Next base: position 599,535,677 of record NC_053390.1, on the reverse strand, counting down.
CTTGAGGAAATCCTGGGAGGAGAATAAGCTTCCTCCCTCCCTAGCCGAAGGCGCTTGACAGGGTGGAGTGGGACTTTTTATGGTACACGATGGAAAAAATGAATAAACATTAATGGAACATATACGAATTGTTTTAGTCTGTCCAGAGTCCTGCCTTTTGTTTGCGATCTTTCTCGAACCCTTGACATGCAGAATAAGATCTGAGGAAAGGGTGCGGGGATTTGGTGGGGGGGTGCACGATAAAATCAGCCTTTACGAGGACGATGTTCTTATTTTCCTGCATGATGGTTATAAAGTTTTGCCCTATATAATGAAACTCAAACGATTTTGGGGCCATATAGGGGTATGAATGAACTGGTCAAAATCTGTTTTACTACCTTTAATCCGGCCTCCCCACTTGAGAAAAGCTGACGTGCGGATTCTTTCCCCAAATGATTAGTTGAAATACTTAGGTATTAGAATCAGCAACTCGGTTCAGGATTTTTTGAAATTGAATATAACGCCTTTAATCACCTCTACCAAAGATAAAGTTCGAGTTTGGCAAAAGCTGACCTTTAGTCAATCAGACAGGATCGCTTTGATCACAATGGTTCTACTACCACAAATATATAAAATCATGGCATGTTCGATCTGGATCGAGGACTCTTTTTTAGGCATATGGAAAGTGTTCTCAACAATTTGATTTGGGGAAGGAAGAAAGTCAGGATAAAACAAAAATATCTATGGCTCCTAGAGGAAGATGGAGGTTTATCTCTCCCCTATTTTCAAGGATACTATCTCGCGGCCAAAATCCAGTGGTTTATGAACGATATGGGTAATTTATTTCAAATGTTTACAAAAGAATATCCTGGCTCTCAACACGATATTTTTTGTGTGTTGGAATCAGGCTATATGGGTACACGAGGGAAAGAATGTACAGGGTGGGCCATTTATATTTATGTTCCCTTAATAAAATGGGAATGGTTGGTGATATTTACTTCCTGCTTGTGGCACATTAGTATATGTGAGGGGGGAAACTTTTCAAGATGGGTGGTGACCATGGTGGCCATTTTGAAGTCGGCCATTTTGAATCCAACTTTTATTTTTTCAATAGGAATTTCACAAGAAAAACAATGGTTTGCTTGGTTTTAACGTAACTTTATTCTTTCATGAGTTGGTTACAAGTTTCTGACCACTTATAAAATGTGTTCAATGTGCTGCCCATTGTGTTGGATTGTCAATGCAACCCTCTTCTCCCACTCTTCACACACTGATAGCAACATCGCAGGAGAAATGCTAGCACAGGCTTGCAGTATCCGTAGTTTCAGGTGCTGCACATCTCGTATCTTCACAGCATAGACAATTTCCTTCAGATGACCCCAAAGATAAAAGTCTAAGGGGGTCACTGGATATGCGAAATTGCTACATGATGATGTGTTTCCCTCTTTATGCACTGAAGCTGGCATGTTCCCTGAGTTTTTCCAGCAAGATGGTGCACCACCACATTATGGGTGTCAGGTACGAGCATTCCTAGATGAACAGTTTCCTGGAAAGTGGATTGGTCGTCGTGGGCCAGTTGAATGGCCCCCAAGGTCTCCTGATCTGACCCCCTTAGACTTTTATCTTTGGGGTCATCTGAAGGCAATTGTCTATGCTTTGAAGATACGAGATTAAAAAAACAAAAGTTGGATTCAAAATGGCCGACTTAAAAATGGCCACCATCCATCTTGAAAAGTTTCCCCCCTCACATATACTCCATCCTCAATGCGCCTGCGCCGATGACGTCATCAAGTACACCCGGAAGAGATTTATTATTAATAATCGTTGGTGGTATAGTGTTAATATTTTTATAAAATTATTTATTCCCATTTCGTTGGTGGTTTTTGTGGCAGCATGCTTATTACGTACATACTTACCTGATTCGAGCATCCAGCGACGTCACCAGACTCTCCGCCTCCTTCCAGCGATGCACGCGTCTTCTCTTCCGGGTGTACTTGATGACATCATCGGTGCAGGCGCATTGAGGATGGAGCTGCCGAGCAAGCGTCCGCCTCTCAGTGCGCCTGCGCCGACTGAATACCGTTACGGCGCAGGCGCGAGATCTTGATAGCAGACAGGAACAGCCAGAGGACGATCCCGTCCGTTGGCCCTGTCAATCAACATGTGGAGGGGGCGTCTTTAGGATAGGAGGATGCGGCTGCTACCAGCAAGTAGCCGCCCTACTTGCTGGTAGCAAGGTAATTTGCATATTTTAAAAGTACGTTTTTAACATAATCTGCTGAACCGAAATGATTAATTACAATATGTATGCAAAAATCGCAGTATAGGGATTAAAACTAACCAAAAAAAAAAAAACTGTTTAGTGGGGTGACAGAGGCCCTTTAACAAGGTTCCAAGTAGAGCTTCAATATGCAACAAGAAAAATTGGGGGTGAGACAAAACATTTTTTTCGCATTCAATTTAATGAAAACAACGAATAAACTGAAACAGGCTGTTTTTCAGCTGATCAAAAGTTTAGGACCACACCTCCAAAAAAAACTAACGCCCCCCCCCCCCCCCCAAAACAGAACTCAGTAATGAGTAGCTCCGCCATTATTGTTTATCACTTCCAAAATTTGTTTCGGCATGCTTGATGCAAGCGTTTCCATGAGGTGAGTGGGAACATTTCTCCAAGTGGTGAAGACGGCTGCACGAAGGCCATCTACTGTCTGGAACTGTTGTCCATTTTAGTAAACTTCCCTTGCCATCCATCCCCAAAGGTTCTCAATTGGATTTAGATCAGGGGAACATGCAGTATGGGCCAAAAGAGTGATGTTATTCTCCTGGAAGAAGTCCCTTGTCCTGCGGGCATTGTGTACTGTAGCGTTGAAAAACCCAGTCGTTACCACACAGACGAGGGCCCTCAGTCATGTTGAATGCTCTCTGCAACATCTGGACATAGCCAGTGGCCGTTTGACGCCCCTGCACTTCCTGAAGCTCCATTGTTCCACTGAAGGAAAAAGCACCCCAGACCATTATGGCGCCCCTCCACTGTGGCGCGTAGAAAACATCTCAGGTGGGATCTGCTTGTCATGCCAGTAACGTTAGAAACCATCAGGGTTAAATTTTTTCTCATCAGAGAATAAAACTTTCTTCCACCTTTGAATGTCCCATGACGAGGTCTTTGAAGACGTTTTTTGTTTTTGAAGCCCTTCAGTCTCAGATGCCGTCTGATGGTTATGGGGCTGCAGTCAGCACCAGTAAGGGCCTTAATTTGGGTCGAGGATCGTCCAGTGTCTTGACGGACAGCCAATTGGATCCTCCGGCTCAGTGCTGATGAATTTTTTTTAGGTCTTCCACTGTCCATTGTTCCATAACCCTCAGGATCATTTAAGAAATTCCAAATGACTGTCTTACTGCGTCCCACCTCAGCAGCGATGGCGCGCTGTGAGAGACCCTGCTTATGCAGTTCAACAACCCGACCACATTAAAAAAGGGAGAGTTTTTTTGCCTTTGCCATCACAACGTGTGACTACCTGACAGAAAATGACAATGAATCCACATCTTTGCACAGATTTGGCCTTTTAAAGGCATGTGGTCCTAAAATTTGGATCAGCTGAAAAACAGCCTGTTTCAGTTTAATCGTTATTTTCAATTAATTGAATGCTCAAAAAAATGTTTTGTCTCACTCTCATTTCTTCTTGTTGCATGTTGAAGCTCTACTTGGAACCTTGTTAAGATCCAACAATGTAATCACAGGGAACGACCTGTTTAAAACGTAGCCTTTAATCTAATTTAGATATAAAATAACAAAAACTCCCACAAAACATACATAGAAAAGAACATGTTTTGTGGGAGTTTTTGTTATTTTATATCTAAATTAGATTAAAGGCTACGTTTTAAACAGGTCGTTCCCTGTGATTACATATATTGGATTATACACCACCTGTGGTTATTATTCCCTCTGACGGGATATCGTCTTAGCTGTGATTAAGATCCAACAATGTAAAATATGATTTTTTGCCATTTTTCAAGTGGTCTTAAACTTTTGATCAGGACTGTATAAGAACATAAAAAAATCCTCTCTTTCCAAAAACAATATGTTAATACAGTTTAATATCCTCCATCGCCTATATTATACTTCAAAACCTTGTTTTTCCCTTTTTTGGTTTAAGATGGGATTGTATGTATTAGAGATGTGACTTACTGGAATATATATATGCCGTCTGAGAACATGTGGCTTAATATACTCCAACTATCCAGGTGACATCAAGGTCCGAAAAAAACGCATATGCGCTTTATGGTATTCACATTTACCGGTTATATATTGCGTCATACAAGAGTCCTGCCCATCTCCCAACAAGGGAACATGAAGGCGAGGAATGTGGGATATATTACATCCTGCATATGGATCCCCGGTATATGTGAATAACTTACATATAGACATATAACAATTCGGAAATTGTATTTGCCAGAATAACATTATTTAGTAATTTACAATCATGGATATGTTTTGGATTATTATTTTTATTGCCACACTATGAAGATTTTATGTCAAACAGGAAGGAAAGGTGCCGAGGACGCGCATGTCTAAACTTTGATTATGTCCGCATATTTTCATAGAACATGTGTTTGATTATAATTATACCAATGAGAACCATGGTGAATAACAATTGTCAACCGTCGCCTACTATATACTTGCCATATGAATTGTATCTGAATCTACGATGTTTTGTAGCTAACTGTATGACAAATTTTTTAATGCATCTTGTTCAATGGTTTTTTCAGTATATACCACAATCCCAATTCACATCATGCGGTTTTTCAAATCTGGCGGTGATAACTTAATCTTCCCACGTTGACATACCAGGTGGACGATTAAGTCAATATATGGATATACAGAACCACAAGGAACACGATGCAGTCAACAAGTGGAAGAATATACTAATCTCAAATCACTGCTTTTTTATTTATATTTATTTTTATTTTCATATGTTTTTTTTTATTTTTCATTTATTATAATTTTGTAAAACCTACAATGTAATCTGTATTCAAGTGAGGACATCATGCTGATACCTTTTGGGGAGAGAGACCACATGGGATTTTATGTTAGTAATATATATATATATATATATATATATATATATAAAAAAAAATCCATGTATTTTTTAATGTTTGTTTATAGCACTATTGGGTATGTAACTATATCACATGTGATTAGGTTTGCACAGGTGTCTCACATGGACCCGGCTGATTCTGCTGCTCGCCCCACCTCTCTACACCCCTCCCTGGGGGGCGGAGATTCTTGAGGTGAGCCGTATTTTAGCTTGGAACATGTCAGACACTTAGGATCATGACTAAGAACACGACTGTTCGAAACGCGTAGATCTTGGGAACCGGGGGGTACCAGTGTTTTGATGAATTTACCTGAATTTTGGTGACAATGAAGACCGGGATTTCCACTATGTCCATCCTGGTGCTGGAGCATTTCTTCAATTTTTTCTATATTATACTCCAGTGGCTTTGTCTAGAATGTATAAAAATCCAAAGTGTAGCTGCTGGAAATGTAAAACAGAGCAGGCTGATTTTCTCCATATGATATGGACCTGCCCACGAATACAGAGTTTTTGGAGTAGGGTCTTTGAGGAGTTAGTCTGTAGATCCTCTATCAGACCCCCCCCCCCCCTCCCCCTCCCCTAGGGGCTATATTTTTTTTTTTTTCTCCATCCTCTGAGATGAGGGGAAAAGTGAATATCTTTTGGCTTAAAACTCTGCTTTTAGCTAGAGTGGTTATAGTGAGAAAATGGGGTTCAGACCTCCAACCGGATACTGAGGAGTGGAAAAAACTAGTGTCCAAAGTTAAAAGTTTAAAAAAAAATTACAAGCCAGAGCCCCCGGCAAAAAGTGGAATGGGTACAAACTTGGGCATATTGGCCTTAATTATAAATTAGATTCCTAATTGGACTAGTGAAACTGTTTTCATTGATGGTGGGCTATTAGGACAACGTAAAGTTGTGTAATGGTGGAGGGGGAGCTTCGGTTCGGGTGGGGTTCTAGAGCGGGGCAAAGGGAGAAAAGTGTCTTTTTTCTTTTTTGTATGGGAATTTTTTTATATTTTTATAAGCGTCATGGCTTCTTTTTGATTCAACAATATGAAGTTATGTAATGTAATTATGTAAATGGTAGTAATGTTGCCAAATTTCCCAAAATGTAATATCTTATACGAATATTAAATAAAATAAAAAAAAAAGACCAATTATGCTGACATGCACATGATTTGCATTAAGGGGCTATATGGAGAGAGCTGGCATGCTGAGCTCTATCCATACATGGCGGGTGTTGGCTGTATAATAAGGCAAGCACCCACCAGCAGTGACCAGGATCGGAGACGATGCTGATTCAGGTCATTTAACCCCTCAGATGCCCCCATATTAAACACCAACAGCTAAGAAGGGAATAGGAACATTGTCAGCATTCTACCAATTTTAGGCTGCTATAGTAATCAGATTTTTCTAAAATACATTAAACTAGAAAACTTCTTTAGGGCTGGTTTTACATATAGTTGTGGTGTTTTTCTGCACTTCTGAGTTAATTTTTGCCCCTGTGTTTTTTGTTTTTGTTTGTAAAAACTCCACCTCCAGATATCTAGGTGTCTGCTGAAGGTCTATGAGAAATATGGAACCCAGGACACAAGCATTTTATTTTGCTCCTTCCATTTTTGTAAATTAGGGGTCTCTTTTTTTCTCTTCCTTAAATCTTTTCAAAAACATGAATGCTATTCCTCTTGCAGTTTTTTCCGGCATTTTGATATCTCCTTCTCTATGGGGAGAAAAAAGAAACCACGAAGAAAACAATAGTGATAAGACACATTGGGGGTCATTTATCATGTGCGTCTGTTTTGCATCGTGCAATTAGACCGGCGTAGTGGATTAGCCTGTCAGTATTTTACATACTATTTATTTATAATGAGTCGCACAGCAGGTGATGAATTAGGTGAGGTGTCTTTCATCAGGGCATATACATTTGTCACAAACTCAGGGAACGTGCCAGCTTCAGTGCATAAAGAGGGAAACACATCATCATGTAGCAATTTCGCATATATTTGGGGTCATCTGAAGGCAATTGTCTATGCTGTGAAGATACGAGATGTGCAGCACCTGAAACTACGGATACTGGAAGCCTGTGCTAGCATTTCTCCTGCGGTGTTGCTATCAGTGTGTGAAGAGTGGGAGAAGAGGGTTGCATTGACAATCAAACACAATGGGCAGCACATTGAACACATTTTATAAGTGGTCAGAAACTTGCAAATAACTCATGAAAGCATAAAGTTACGTTAAAACCAAGCACACCATTGTTTTTCTTGTGAAATTCCCAATAAGTTTGATGTGTCACATGACCCTCTTCCTATTGAAAAAACAAAAGTTGGATTCAAAATGGCTAACTTCAAAATGGCCACCATGGTCACCACCCATCTTGAAAAGTTTCCCCCCTCACATATACTAATGTGCCACAAACAGGAAGTTAATATCACCAACCATTCCCATTTTATAAAGGTGTATCCATATAAATGGCCCACCCTGTATTCTGGCTCGGCTCCCAACTGCATTGGACAGACCTACCGGAAATCCAGCATTGATTGTAATATTATATATTGAGTGGAGCTAAAAGGACTATCCTATGATGATGAATTCATATAAACCAGCCTAACATTATATGACAAGTGGGACTTTATGGATCGATAAGCGATGAATTCATATGAATCAGCTTAATTCCATTAACTAACTGATGTTATTTTATATGTGATTTTTATATATTTTTTTGTTTTATTTTTACAATACAGAAAGGGTCCTGCTGATTTATTTGTATGTATATATGCTCTTATATTAAATTGGCTATAATAAAAAATTTAAATAAAAAAATTAAAAAAAGGGATTGTCCGGACTTTGATATTGATATTGATATTGATGACCTATCCTCAAGAGTATGTTTAATTCACCTTGATAAATGGGAAGAGGAACTAGCCATAAAATTTGATAAATGGGAGTTGCCAAAGGTGTTAACGGCTTCAGGGAAAGTCTCTAGATGTGTAAAATTGCAGGAGAATAGTTATAAAGTCCTCACACGCTGGTATTATACACCACAAAGGTTACACACTATGTTCCCAGAGGTCAGCCCCATTTGCTGGAGGTGTGAGATTAATATTGGGTCTCAAAGTCATGTCTGGTAGTTATGTCCTAAAATTCAAAACTATTGGCAGGAGGTATGTAAGGTCTTATCCCAGGTATGTAGAATAACAGTCCGAGCGTCACCTAAATTATGCCTTTTTGGCCTAACAGGAGAGTTATCCAGTACTGAATCGAGTGAGGTTCACACTTTGTGTAAGATACTATTATCAGCAGCACGCCTTCTAGTGGCAGTATACTGGAGAAAAATAGATCCCCCAGCATTGCAGCATTGGTTTATGAAATGTGACCAGATCTATAGATTGGAACAAATAGCACATTGGGATACCAGAACACCTCAACGTTTCTCGATTATTTGGGGCCCATGGAAGAAGTTTAGAGGATTCACTGATTAAGCTAGGACTTCATTTGGGAACTGTTTGACTATTACATGGTATGTAGAAATATGTGACTTCTAGATACACATTATCCTATACCCTCCTCCCCTCTGACTTTCCCCCCCCCTTCTCCCTAATTTATGTTTTACCAAGAAATGTGATATACCGATTATATCAATATCTGTACAACTATTGTAACAGCTGTAATTCAAGCATGCCGATTTATATATGATTGTCAATGTTAACCTTTTCACGCCTATCGGCGAGTATTCATTTTTATATTTATGAAACAATAAAAATATTTTTGAAATAAGAGTATGTTTAATTCAATATTTCTCCACACTGGTGATGAAAGCCTAATGATGCAGAGATCCTATAAAGTCTTTAATAGACATTCACTTTTTTATGGGTCATTGATGCAGGAATTTTTTCTTCTATTGCCAAACTTGGAGTCAAAAGAGTTTTTTTTCGCCCTTAACCCCTTAGTAACCAGCCTGTTTTGGTTGACCAAGCGTTTTTCTTCCTTTTTTCATAGTCGCATTCCAAGAGCTATAACTTTTTTATTTTTCCGTCTATATAGCTATATGAGGGCTTGTTTTTTGTGGGACAAACTGTAGTTTTTAATGGCGCCATTTTGGGGTACACATAACTTTCTGATGAACTTTTATTAACTCTTTCTAGGGAGAGAGAAGGGAAAAATAGCAATACTGCCACTGAGTTTTCACGTTATAAATTTTACGGCGTTCATTTTTCGGTATAAATAACATAATATCTTTATTCTCTGGGTCAGTATGATTACAGTGATACCAAATACATATAGTTGTTTTTTTTACATTTTACTACATTTTTGCAATGAAACCCTTTTTTAAAAGAAAAAAATGTCTTTGCATTGCCGCTTCCCAAGACCCATAACTTTGTTATTTTTCTTTCTGTGGAGTTGTGTGATGACTTGATTTTTGCAGGACGACTTGTATTTTTCATTGGAATCATTTTGGAGTAAATGGCACTTTTTCGGTGGCAATTAAGAATAAATTAGCAATTCTGTCTTTTTTTTTTCTTAACGGCGTTCAACGTAGGGGATAATGAGATTTATGTAGTCTGGGTCGTTACAGACGCGGAAATACCAAACATAAGGGGAAAGATTTATTTTTTTTGCAATTTTTTTTGCAATTTTTTTTAAATTGAAAAGCATATTTTCAATGGAAAAAAAGCTAAAAAATTTTATGCGATTTTTTTTAATTGAATACATTTTTTTTTTTTTTTACTTATTTTTACCACTTCATAGTCCCCACACGGACTTTCTGATTGCAGACAGATTTTTGATTGCTTTTAAAATGCAATGCACTATCCCTATAGTGCATTGCATTTTAATAGCAATGCTATTCTAACATTGACCAGCAGGCTGCGCCATAGAGGCGCAGCCTGCTGGAAATTGCTGAAGGCTGGTCTGGGGCCTACATCAGACCCCAGACAGCCTTCACATGCTTTGGCACCCCGCAATCGCATTTGCGGGGTGCCAATGGGAGACAGAGGGAGTCTGCTCCCTCTGTCAGCACTTTACATGCGCCATTGCCCGCAACATGTAAAATGTTAAACAGCCCGGATCGGCACTCCAAAATATCCTTTTGGCCTCAGGGGCAGGCTACGGTACTATGGTACAGCATTCAGTGAAAAAACATATGTATTAAACATATGGGTGATGAATATTGCTGTATTTTTAGCATCTATCAAATGATTTCATTAAATAAACATATATCTCATATACATTGTGGGCCATACACGTGATGGGAGCAGAGCCTTTAGACGCTATGGCAGTTTACTATTTCGGGCGAATTATTGGGAATACGAACGCTCGTTCCCGATAATGCGTTTGTGTAATCAAGCAGCCGATGAACAAACAACCACTCTCTCGTTGCTGATCGGCAAGAATGGACGAGAGGATATAAGTGCAAATGAACATGCAGCTCCACCAGGACCTGAGACAATGGATTCTATGTATTCCAGTAGAGAATGCATAAACTACAAATTTAGAAAATAAAAGACCATACCTGCTGTAATAAGATAAGCAGCAACAATATTATGTTCACGCTGGGAGAACACAGAGAGGACTTCAGTGGTGGCAGCAGAAGTGTTAATGGAGATAGTTCCAGCTGGTTGAAATGTTAAAACCTCTGGTGTTTTGTCCATCGCAAACCTTGAATGCGGTGACTACTAAACAATATTTTGAGTCATTATTCCATGAGATTCTTGAGAATTAAACTTCTTGCATAAATTAAAGGATTCTAGGGGGAGTTCCTGCCCCAGTAAAGCTTGTTAGCTAAACAAAGACCAACACAGAAGCTCAGATGTTCACAATGAAGTGCTTAGTTTTCATTCAGAGCCTCTTTTCTAGACAGCTTAAATGTGTCACATGCTCCTATTAAAGAGCACTAGGGAATGTGGCACAGATTATGCATTTGTATGTCAATATACTTAAATTTCTAAGGAGTATTAAGTGGTCCTCATAGTTTGCGGGTAGCCCAAGAGCTAGCTTCACACCACTGGGTATGTCCAGGTGGGATGTGCAATGCATTTGGAAAGTCTTCACACCATGTTGCTGCCTTGTGCTAAAATAAAATAAAAAATTCACATTTTCCCCCATCTGCACTTAAGTTATTAATAGGAAAAAAGTAACATTTCACATGGAAATGAAGTATTGGGACCGTTTGCTATGAAACTTGAAATTTAGCTCTGGGGACCTCCCATTTCTCTTGATAATCTTTGAGATGCTTCTACACCTTCATTGGATTCTATCTATTGTAAATTAAGTTGATTGGACACGATTTGGAAAGACACATCCCTGTGTATATATATATGGTGTCTCACAAATGACAATGCATATCAGGGTAAATACCAAGCCATGATGAGAAAAGAACTGCCTATAGAGCTCAGTGACAGGATTCTGTGGAGGCACAGATCTGGGTACAAACCTTTAAGAGACAGAGTGCCAGAACTGCAACCAAAAAATGCACTTATCGCAAAGTGCCAGCACGGCGATTTAACCTGTATACTACAGTCCAATATAGTTTATCTTCCATGTTCCTGTATCCTTTAGCTATAATACCCTGCCTACATTCAGTGCGCTTCCTGTGCTGTTCATAGCGTGCCCTGCGCTGATGAATGGCAGGAAAAGACAAGGGTATATTGGTACACCATAGACTTTTTCCAGGGCGTGGGTGCCCACAGAGAGGGCTCTGAGTGCTGACTCTGGCACCCGTGCTATAGTTTCACCACCACTGCTTTAGTCTGATGAAACCATGACTGAACTTTTTGACATCAATTCTGTGTAGCATGTCTGGAGGAAACCAGGCACTGCTCATTACCTGCCCAATGTCATGCCTACAGTAAAAAAAATTGTGGTGGCAGCATCATTCTGTGGGGGTCTTTTTCAGCAGGTGGTCAGGGAGACTGGTCAGGGGTATAAGGAAAGCTGAAAGGAGCAAAATACAGTGGCCGCCCCACTAAACTAAGTAAGTAGGTAAGAGAGGTGATTAAGAACCAACAGATTACTCTTGCTGAGCCAAAACAACACAGGACTGGTTTAGGAACAACTCTGTGAATGTCCTTGAGTGGCCCAGCCAGAGTCCTGACTTGAAACCAATTGAACATCTCTGGAGAGACCTGAAAATGGCTATCCACAAATGGTCCCAAGTAACCTGATAGAGCTTGAGAGCACCTTGTGGCATCATACCCAATAAGACTAGAGGCTGTATTAGCTGCCTAAGGTAAAGGGTCAGAATACTTATATCAGTGTTAGATTGTAGCTTTTCAATAAATTGGCAAAGATTTCTACCATCCTGCTTTCACTTTCTCATTATGGGGTATTGAGTGCAAAATGATTTGGGAGGGGGGGGGGATAGATTTTTATTTTCAGCACAAGGCCGCAACATAAGAAAAAAGTGAAAGGGTCTGAAGACTTTACAAATGCACAGTATGTGCTACAAATTATCTGCACTGTATCAGACAGAATCATGCAGGAGTAAAATCCACACCAAATGCTGTGAATTTTGTTGCAGAATTCATGGCATAAATGCAAGGTAAGATTTTTAACCTTTTCCCATACCATAAATGTACAGTATGGCACTTATCTCGTTCCCATGCTGTACATTTACAGAACAGCTATGGTGCCAGCTGTAACATACAGCTGACACCCTGTGCAGTGGCCCTGTAACATACAGTTGACACCCTGTGCAGTGGCCCTGTAACATACAGCTGACACCCTGTGCAGTGGCCCTGTAACATACAGTTGACACCCTGTGCAGTGGCCGGGTTTGAAGTGGCCCCAATGCTACTCTGGGTCCCCCAGACACCATCGAAGTGTTGCTGCTCCCTGGAAGTGATGGTAAGGTGTGGTTTACCCCAATGGGAAATAAGTCCAGACAGTCAGGGTCTGCAGTAAACCAGGGTTCTTTACTGGAGGAATTCAGGTACAAAACAATACAGGCGAGGCATTGGGCTGACTTCTCCAGTCTCCTTCCTGGCAGAAGGGTTTGATGCTGAGGAAAGACCTGAGTTAGCGGTCCCTCTTTCTCTTTAGAAGGCTGGTACCCTGGTCCAAGGCTGGTGATCCAGGGTCTGTGGCAGCGCATCCCCGTCTCAGCGTCTTCCTCTGGTCACTCAGTAGTCTGAAAGAGTCTCCCCTCCAAGCATTGTTCTCTAACTGCAGCACACTAGGGGCCCTGACTGCTCTCCTTATATAGTTTTTGCTAGACTAGAACCTTCTTGTGGCAGGGGTGGAGTGGAGAAACCCAACACAAGCAGATACATTGTTTCAGCTCCCATGTGGTATAGACTTACATTAGAGCTTCAATGATACTCAATGGCAATGACACCACATGTTTTCCAGACAAAAACAAGCTAAACATAGCTAAAACCAGACATTTAAAAGGTGAGGTTGTCCTGCTTTTTGGTGGTAAACAAGCCTGGGTTTTTCCCTCCAAAACATGGTAGTAAACAAGTCCAGCTTCTCTATCAAAGCCCTAAAAGTCTCTCAGTATTTATTAACCCTTTCCACAGAGACATGTAAATACAGCGATAATGAACAGGATATACACTCACCTAAAGAATTATTAGGAACACCTGTTCTATTTCTCATTAATGCAATTATCTAGTCAACCAATCACATGGCAGTTGCTTCAATGCATTTAGGGGTGTGGTCCTGGTCAAGACAATCTCCTGAACTCCAAACTGAATGTCAGAATGGGAAAGAAAGGTGATTTAAGCAATTTTGAGCGTGGCATGGTTGTTGGTGCCAGACGGGCCGGTCTGAGTATTTCACAATCTGCTCAGTTACTGGGATTTTCACTCAACCATTTCTAGGGTTTACAAAGAATGGTGTGAAAAGGGAAAAACATCCAGTATGTGGCAGTCCTGTGGGCTAAAATGCCTTGTGGATGCTAGAGGTCAGAGGAGAATGGGCCGACTGATTCAAGCTGATAGAAGAGCAACGTTGACTGAAATAACCACTCATTACAACCGAGGTATGCAGCAAAGCATTTGTGAAGTCACAACACGCACAACCTTGAGGCGGATGGGCTACAACAGCAGAAGACCCCACCGGGTACCACTCATCTCCACTACAAATAGGAAAAAGAGACTACAATTTGCACGAGCTGACCAAAATTGGACTGTTGAAGACTGGAAAAATGTTGCCTGGTCTGATGAGTCTTGATTTCTGTTGAGACATTCAAATGGTAGAGTCCGAATTTGGTGTAAACAGAATGAGAACATGTATCCATCATTCCTTGTTACCACTGTGCAGGCTGGTGGTGGTGGTGGTGTAATGGTGTGGGGGCTATTTTCTGGGCACACTTTAGGCCCCTTAGTGCCAATTGGGCACTGTTTAAATGCCACGGGCTACCTGAGCATTGTTTCTGACCATGTCCATCCCTTCATGACCACCATGTACCCATCCTCTGATGGCTACTTTCAGCAGGATAATGCACCATGTCACAAAGCTCGAATCATTTCAAATTGGTTTCTTGAACATGACAATGAGTTCACTGTACTAAAATGGCCCCCACAGTCACCAGATCTCAACCCAATAGAGCATCTTTGGGATGTGGTGGAACGGGAGCTTCTTGACCTGGATGTGCATCCCTCAAATCTCCATCAACTGCAAGATGCTATCCTATCAATATGGGCCAACATTTCTAAAGAATGCTATCAGCACCTTGTTGAATCAATGCCACATAGAATTAAGGCAGTTCTGAAGGCAAAAGGGGGTCCAACACCGTATTAGTATGGTGTTCCTAATAATTCTTTAGGTGAGTTTATATCATAATACATACACTGCTCAAAAAAATAAAGGGAACACAAAAATAACATCCTAGATCTGAATTAATTAAATATTTTTCTGAAATACGTTGTTCTTTACATAGTTGAATGTGCTGACAACAAAATCACACAAAAATAAAAAAATGGAAATCAAATTTTTTAACCCATGGAGGTCTGGATTTGGAGTCACACTCAAAATTTAAGTGGAAAAACACACTACAGGCTTATCCAACTTTGATGTAATGTCCTTAAAACAAGTCAAAATGAGGCTCAGTAGTGTGTGTGGCCTCCACGTGCCTGTATGACCTCCCTACAACGCCTGTGCATGCTCCTGATGAAGTGGCGGACGGTCTCCTGAGGGATCTCCTCCCAGACCTGGACTAAAGCATCTGCCAACTCCTGGACAGTCTGTGGTGCAACGTGACGTTGGTGGATAGAGCGAGACATGATGTCCCAGATATGCTCAATTGGATTCAGGTCTGGGGAACGGGCGGGCCAGTCCATAGCATCAATGCCTTCGTCTTGCAGGAACTGCTGACACACTCCAGCCACATGAGGTCTAGCATTGTCTTGCATTAGGAGGAACCCAGGGCCAACTGCACCAGCATATGGTCTCACAAGGGGTCTGAGGATCTCATCTCGGTACCTAATGGCAGTCAGGCTACCTCTGGCGAGCACATGGAGGGCTGTGCGGCCCTCCAAAGAAATGCCACCCCACACCATTACTGACCCAATGCCAAACCGGTCATGCTGGAGGATGTTGCAGGCAGCAGAACGTTCTCCATGGCGTCTCCAGACTCTGTCACATGTGCTCAGTGTGAACCTGCTTTCATCTGTGAAGAGCACAGGGCGCCAATGGCGAATTTGCCAATCTTGGTGTTCTCTGGCAAATGCCAAACGTCCTGCACGGTGTTGGGCTGTAAGCACAACCCCCACCTGTGGATGTCGGGCCCTCATAGAGTCTGTTTCTGACCGTTTGAGCAGACATATGCACATTTGTGGCCTGCTGGAGGTCATTTTGCAGGGCTCTGGCAGTGCTCCTCCTGTTCCTCCTTGCACGAAGGCAGAGGTAGCGGTCCTGCTGCTGGGTTGTTGCCCTCCTACACGTCTCCTGATGTACTGGCCTGTCTCCTGGTAGCGCCTCCATGCTCTGGACACTACGCTGACAGACACAGCAAACCTTCTTGCCACAGCTCGCATTGATGTGCCATTCTGGATAAGCTGCACTACCTGAGCCACTTGTGTGGGTTGTAGACTCCGTCTCATGCTACCACTAGAGTATAAGCCCTGCCAGCATTCAAAAGTGACCAAAACATCAGCCAGGAAGCATAGGAACTGAGAAGTGTCTGTGGTCACCACCTGCAGAACCACTCCTTTATTGGGGGTGTCTTGCTAATTGCCTATAATTTCCACCTGTTGTCTATTCCATTTGCACAACAGCATGTCAAATTGATTGTCACTCAGTGTTGCTTCCTAAGTGGACAGTTTGATTTCACAGAAGTGTGATTGACTTGGAGTTACATTGTGTTGTTTAAGTGTTCCCTTTATTTTTTTGAGCAGTGTATATATATATAAAATAGAGTAACACAGTAATAAACTGTATAAATTAACTTTCAAGAGAAATAAAGTAAGGCCTTGTTCACACGTCAGTTATTTGATCAGTTATTTCCATCAGTTATTGTGAGCTAAAACCAAATGTGGATCAAAAACACAGAATAATAGCAGATCTTTTCATTATACCTCATCTCTGTGTAGCCTCCACTCCTGGATTTGGCTCACAATAATTGATGGAAATAACTGATCAAATAACTGACGTGTGAACAAGGCCTAAGAAGTTTTAACTTTGCATAGGGGATATAGGCAAATGTCCAAATGTCAAAGTACTCCCTGTTCCAGGGCACTACACCTGCTGCAATGGCAGAGATTGATGTTAGAGCTGATCCCGGTCGTTTAACCCCTTAGATGCCAGTCAGTAGAACTGCAAAAGGCCACTGGGTCTGCCATGCATGATAGCCTATTATGTCCCGTGTCTAAAAATATCCAAATACAGTTAGGTCCATATATATTTGGACAGTACATTACCACAATGGATTTTAAACAAGACAATTCAGATGCAGTTGAAGTTCAGACTTTCAGCTTTAATTCAGTGAATTGAACAAAATGATTGCATAAAAATGTGAGGAACTAAAGCAATTTTTAAACTCAATCCCTTCATTTTAGGGTCTCAAAAGTAATTGGACAAATTAAATAATTGTAAATAAAATGTTAATTTCTAGTACTTGGTGGAAAACCCTTTGTTGGCAATGACTGCCTGAAGTCTTGAACTCATGGACATCCCCAGACTCTGCGTTTCCTCCTTTTTAATGCTCTGCCAGGCCTTTACTGCAGTGGTTTTCAGTTGCTGTTTGTTTGTGGGCTTTAACAAGTGAAATGCATGCTCTATTGGGTTCAGATCAGGTGACTGACTTGGCCATTCAAGAATATTCCACTTCTTTGCTTTAATAAACTCGTGGGTTGCTTTGGCTTTATGTTTTGGGTCATTGTCTATCAACATTATGAAACACTGACCAATCAGTTTGGCTGCATTTGAGCCCACAGTTCTGTCCTGTGTCACATCATCAATAAACACTAGGGACCCAGTGCCACTGGCAGCCATGCATGCCCAAGTCATCACACTGCCTCCGCCGTGTTTTACAGATGATGTGGTATGCTTTGGATCATGAGCTGTACCATGCCTTCGCCACACTTTTTTCTTTCCATCATTCTGGTAATGGATGATCTTGGTTTCATCTGTCCAAAGAATGTTCTTCCAGAATTGTGCAGGTTTAAGATTTTTTTTTTTTAGGAAGGTCCAATCTAGCCTTCTTATTCTTGAGGCTTATGAGTGGCTCGCACCGTGCAGTGAACCCTCTGTATTTACCTTCATGCAGTCTTCTCTTTATTGCAGATTTGAATATTAATACCTCTATATCCTGGAGTGTTGGTCACTTGGGTTGGCTGCTGTGAAGGGCTTTCTCTTCACCATGGTAATTATTCTGCGATCATCCACCACTGTTGTCTTCCGTGGGCATCCAGGTCTTTTTGCTTTGTTGAGGTTACCAGTTTTTTCTTTCTCAGGATGTACCGAACTGTAGATTTTGCCACTCCTAATAGTGTAGCAATTTCTTGTATGTTTTTTTTCTGTTTTCGCAGATGAAGGATGCCTTGTTTCACCTGCATGGAGAGCTCCTTTGACCGCATGTTTACTTCTCAGCAAAATCTTCAAAATGCAAGCAACACACCTCAAATCAACTCCAGGCCTTTTATGTGCCTAATTGAGAATTAAATAATGAAGGAATTGCCCACACCTGCCCATGAAACAGCCTTTGAGTCAATTGTCCAATTACTTGTTGTCCCTTTAAAAACAGGGTGCCACATGTAAAGGAGCTGAAACTCCTAAACCCTTCATCCAATTTTAATGTCCATACCCTCAAATGAAAGCTGAAAGTCTGGACTTTATCTCCATTATATAACTATAACTTGAATATGTTTTAGTAAACAAGTAAAAAATAAATAAATGTGTCAATGTCCAAATATATACGGACCTAAGTGAATAAAGGTGCAAAGGCACAATATACTGCAAATTGGCATATCTTAGCCCCACTCCCTTTCCCGCAAAGCACCACCCATTTTCTGCTAAGCCCCACTCCCTTTTTCGAATGTCTAAAAAAAGCGTAGAAACCCTAGATGTGCCAAATTACCCAACTTTTTAGACATGTTTTGGCACAAACATTAGTAAACCTGGGCAATTGTTTTACATTTGTCAAGTGTCAAAAGATTACACAAAACTTAATCTCTGGTCTCTTATTATACCAAGCTCCGCAGTACATTGTACAGCAGATGTGCTTTGTGCTGTAGCTCAATTCACTTGAAAGGGTTGTGTGCCCGATGGAGGTGACGGCACAGACTGATCAGTATGATGACACATCCTCATGACAGGTCATCTATACTTAAAGTGGTATTCCCATCTTGGACACTGGGGGCATATCCCTAGGATAGGTGCAGGTCCAACCTATACTTAGAACGGCGCTTGCAAAGTGCCGCACAGCGCACTGTACATGCGTGGCCGCACTCCATTTATTTCTATGGGACTGGTGAAAATTTTCAAACGTCCCATTGAAATGAATGGGAAGCGAACCGCGCAAGCACGGCCACCGCTTTATTCACTTCTATGGGGCTTAGGTCCCTTTCACACGAGCGAGTTTTTCGCGCGGGTGCAATGCGTGACGTGAACGCATAGCACCCGCACTGAATCCTGACCCATTCATTTCAATGGGTCTGTGTACATGAGCGTTGTTTTTCACGCATCAGTTCTGCGTTGCGTGAAAATCGCAGCATGTTCTATGTGAATAGGGCTGCGTGAAAAACGCATTGCATCCGCAAGCAAGTGCGGGTGCGATGCATTTTTCACTGATGGTTGCTAAGAGATGTTGTTTTTAAACATTCCGTTTTTTATCACGCGCGTGAAAAACGCATCAAAATGCATTCCACCCACGCGGAAAAAACTGAACTAAACGCAACCGCAGACAAAACTGACTGAACTTGCTTGCAAAATAGTGCGAGTTTCACTGAACGCATCCGGCCCCAATCCGCAACGCCCGTGTGAAACCAGTCTTATGGAAATAGTCTGCGCTCTGCTATTTTCGGCACTCCCATAGAAACGAATGATATAAACTTAAAAACAAGTAGTTACTGTATGTCAGTTCATGCAGGAAAAGCATCACTTTTTCACAAGCTACATGATAACGTCAAGATCTCCAAATACAGTGGCAATGCATACCTGTTTACCACTCTATTCACGTCTATGGGACTGTTGCAGACGCTGCTCCATTCAGAGTACGTATTTACGGAGCCCTGTTCTCAGGATTGCTGGGGTCCCAGTGGATGGCAATATAACAAAACAATAACAAAGACAGGTGCACTCTGCAGTCTCACTAGACCCTCAAACTGATTTTAAAATTGAGAGATTAGTCAACATGTCCTACGGTGTAGAACATGTCTAAGCCCGGACACCACGCCAAGGTTTCTCAAGTAGCCCGGGACCTAACACTCTCCTACCTGAGCCGTATGGGCGATACCAGGAGCCAGTGGGCAAATTACAGGAGCTCCTGTAATTTGCCCACTGGCTCCTGGTATCGCCCATACGGCTCAGGTAGGAGAGTGTTAGGTCCCGGGCTACTTGAGAAACCTTGGCGTGGTGTCCGGGCTTAGACATGTTCTACACCGTAGGACATGTTGACTAATCTCTCAATTTTAAAATCAGTTTGAGGGTCTAGTGAGACTGCAGAGTGCACCTGTCCTTGTTATTGTTTTGTTATATTGTTATATTAATTATGACATCCGCACTTGTTATCTTGTGTAGGATGTCTATTGTGGTACTTGTGGTTCGCCGCGGGCATCCTCCATTGTATGCATTTTGCTGGGGATTGCCATTAGCAACGGGCCACAAGTGCAGGATCTGCTCCCCTATATATATGCACAACTGCATGTGGGTTTGAGCACCTCCTGCTAATGCCAACCTGTCTTCTTAGTTTGTCCCAGTGGATGGATTCTTGTGATCCAATATTTATCACCTAATGCTATGCATAGGTAATACATTCAATATATAAAATGAGACAAAAGTTGTGGTAGAAAATTTATTGTCCTAGCATGTTGAAGTAATACAGATTCCTATTTACAACAGTACAACATTAAAAAGTGTACACGCTTTTAATTACTGAAAACATTTCTTACCACAATTCTTCTAAAATGTAAAATGACAATATGCCAACTAAGGCGGCTTTAGTTATAAACATGACTGATGCTCAGAGTGTCTCTTATTGACTACATGTTCTGCAGCAGTAAGTATTGCTTGGAGTCGCTCTTCTCTCTCACGTGGTCTCGTTGAATTAGTCCCATATCAAAAAGAAAGTGAAGGTCTCTTCTCTAACCATAAGAGATCAACCACCGCTGGTTTCACATGGCTCATCACCGGCCTCCTTCATACAGGCAGAAAAAAAGGTAGTATTTAGTAGAAGAAAAATAAAAACCCTACACAAAAAAGGAAACCTAAAGGGGTTTTCCAGCACTAACACTTCATGTATCACTATACTTCATGCAGGCATTACAGTAACACTGTCATGTACTCACAGTACCAAAAGTTTTGTTTCGCTGGTGGGTTATGTGATCAGCAATGTTTAGTTCCTTCTGTGATGACATGTTGTACACATCACATGTGCCAGGCCCTAAATCACAGGCCCGTAATGTACAGCGCATCAATGACATGCCATTCAGGGTGCCGTAGCCTGCACTGTTCTGAAGGCCGCATGCATGTGATCATGTACAGTCCAGAAAACATGGCCCATATGTCGGCCGCATCTCTCAGATTGATAGCAGCTCATCTGAGCCTAACTTACAGCATCACTGCATCATAAATCACCATGATGTAGTAAGCTTGGGTCAGGAGATGCGGCTGACACACGTGTGCATGCTCCGGATGAAGCATGTGTGTTCCCAATTCCCTTTTGCTGGGTTCACGAGAGCACGTATATTACAATAAAACATTTGATTTTGTGGGGACTTGCAATAACCTCTTTGATGGATGAACAGAACTATGAGCGCAGGGATGAAGCTATGGTACAGTCTTTGCGGGATATGTAGTTTTCAGCATGGCGCTCAGACTACTCTACAAGAAGAGGTCGACAAAGACAGCGCCCAACTGTATTGCTGATAAGGGCCGAGAACCTATTCCTTTTTTTTCTAAAACAAAGGCCATCATGTTGGTTATATGTTTTAGAGAAGTTCTTTTTATTGTGTCAGAAACCAAAAACACTGAAATAGTCTGACAGACATCCCAACATCTCGAGCATAAATGAGACATGCTGTAGGCAGTTTTACTACAAACTATATAAATATAGGGTCATCATAGTAAAAAAAGTTGCAAACTGCACATTTGCAACTTTTTAAATGCCACTTGCGCAAAAATTTCTGCCTTGCTACTTTACCATCTTCTACGCCTGGGGCTGGTGTAGATTTCGATTGAGGCACACAGACTGCCAGATGCTGCACCTAATTTATGACGAGGCATATGCCTGGTCATAAATTACCGTAGGCGCAGTATCCGGCAGTGTGCACGGGTATCCTAGCCTGGCGTACTCCACCGGGCTATGATAAATTTCACCCACAGAGTCTGAGAAAATGCATATATGTTGTAAGCAGGCAAAGCACCATTCGAACCTTGGACATGTTATATCAAGGTTGTGACATGTACATTTAAAGAATGTCGTACGATTTTTCCTGCTTCACTTCTGCACTCCAAAGTCTTCTAATGCGCATGGTGACATGCAGAGGCAAAAGCCTTATTTAAAGGGAACGACATCTCAGATATGCAATTTAAACTGCCCACAGTACCTTATTCATGCACTTATGGAGCACTGGAAGCTGTTCTTGCTGCACTGAAAATGCAATTTTAAAGGGTTTCTGTCACCAGAATTGACCCTCTTAAAACTGTGTGACATTTGCGATGTGCTAATGTCAGCAGAATCTAACTCTGCTATTTTTATATTTATTGATGGCCCCCTTAAGGCACAATTCTTACTTCTGTAATATGCTAATTAGCCTCTAGGAGCAGGGGGGGGGGGGGGGGGTGTTGCTCCTGCTCCTAGAGGCTCCGTTCTCCCACCTCATTCCACGCCCTGCCGTCGTTCTCTCACACCTCATTTCACGCCCTTGATTGACAGGCCAGCGTTCGTCATCTGCCGGCCCTGTGTGCTGGTTGAACGGCACTGCGCAGGCGCGAGACTTACCCAGCACACAGGGCCGGCAGGAGAAGACGAACGCTGGCCTGTCAATCAAGGACAGCAGGGCGAGGAATAAGGTGGGAGAACGGAGCCTCTAGGAGCAGGAGCAACGCCCCTCCCCCCCTGCTCCTAGAGGCTAATCAGCATATTACAGAAGTAATAATTGTGCCTTAAGGGGGCCATCAATAAATATAAAAATAGCAAAGTTAGATTCTGCTGACATTAGCACATCGCAAATGTCACACAGTTTTAAGAGGGTCAATTCTGGTGACAGAAACCCTTTAATCTTCTTCCAGTTGTATGGAGAGGTCTGTTCAGGTCAAGGAGACCTGTGTTTTACTCCTCCGAGTCAAGGTTTCCCTGGCCGTCCCCTGCAGCTTGAACTGAACTGCTTCCAGAGCCCTATAAGCGCATGAATAAGGTACTCTGGCCATCTAAATTTGCGCATCCGAGATATCAAGGTCCCTGTAACTATCCATAAGGCTTTAGCCTCTACAAACAAACCTTGTGTGCAGTCTTATCCTGCCATACATGCATGAGGATCATCTTCTCTTCAATTAGAACAAGGGCTAAGGCATTTTAAAGAGGTTGTCTACTTTTTTATCCTGATCTGTGGGGGTCCGACCCTGGGACCCCTGCCAATTAGCTGTTTGAAGACAAAGCGGTGCTTTCCCTACAATAGGACGGCAGAGATGTAATTACACCTACCCTCTGCTGCAGTTGCGATGGCAAACAGGTAAACAATGAACATTCGTAAGATCACCGCTTTCTCTTCAAACAGCTGAACGGCGGGGGTGCCAGGAGTCGGACCCCCGACGATCTGATATTGATTACCTATTCTGATAGGTCAATGTTAAAAAAGCAGACAACCCCTTTAAACTCTCCCTTTTCAACATAAGAAAACAGTTGGGAGTGTGCATGGCCTACGCAGTACACAAGTACATGAGCCAAGCACACGAGCTGGAGACACAAAGTGGCAGGACATTTTTACAGGCTATTCGCATAGATGCTTCAATGTTTTATTTCACAAGCACTAAAGCAATACAAACTGGTTGCATAGATTTATATAGCCTTCCGTTTGCAATCATATGCTTTTACATAACATACTAGTACAATGTATCACAGTTTTCCCCTTTAGGCTAAATGCATACGATCAGGATTGAGTGCGGATTTTCTGCGCGAAAAATCCACACCGTTGGTCATGTACATTGTATTCTATGAGAATTTGAAAATTCTCATGCACACAATGCAGATTTTTTTCCATGCAGATTTTGAGCTTCGGTCAGGATTTTAAAATCTGCAGCATGTCTATTTATTTTCCTGTCCAAATTTTCTCTATTCACTTCAATGGGGACTGGAAAATCCGCACCATAACCGCATGCATATCCGTACCAATTGATGCGGATTGACCGCACGGATTTCCCTGCGATCACCTGCAGATTTCAGTGCGGATTGTCCGCACATAAATCCTGAACATGTGCATTTACCCTAAGGCAGTGATAGACAAACTGCAGCTCTCCAGCTGTTGCAAAACTACAACTCCCACCATGCCCTGCTGTAGGCAGTCTTTGCATGCTGGGAGTTGTAGTTCTGCAACAGCTGGAGAGCCGCAGTTTGCCTATCACTGCCCTAAGGGTACGTTCGCACGTCTGCAGTGAGTAATCTGCACCAATATCCGCTTAAATACTGCAACACATCCGAATTCCATTGTTTTCAATGGGAATTAGTGTCACTGCTCACATGGCCACAGATTTTTGCCAGCGGAAAATGAAGCCCAGTATCCGCACGCAGATCAGCCTCTTTGAATGGGGATAATCAACTACCACTGTATTCAGATTTTAACACATATTTTAGGCTGTACGAACATACTATTATAAGGCTTCTTTCACACTACCGTTTTTTTTTTCCCGTTTTGCAGGCCGTTTTTTTGCGTTCCGTATACGGAACCATTCATTTCAATGGTTCCGCAATTTTTTTTTTATAAACACCGTATGCATTCCTTTTTTCCGTTGAAAGATAGAACATGTCCTATTATTGCCCGCAAATCACGTTCCGTGACTCCATTCAAGTCAATGGGTCCGCAAAAAAAACGGAACAGATACGGAAATGCATCCGTATGTCTTTCGTATCTGTTCCGTTTTTGCGGAACCATCTATTGAAAATGTTATGCCCAGCCCAATTTTTTTATGTAATTACTGTATGATGTATATGCCATACGGAAAAACGGAACGGAAACGGACACACAAAGGAAACAAAAAACGGAAGAACGGATCCGTGAAAAACGGAGCGCAAAACACTGAAATAGCCATACGGTAGTGTGAAAGAGGCCTTAATCTACCATTACATTAAGATGAGCTTTGCCCTGGAAAAGAAAGTAAACAATTCCAAATCAGGAAGATTCACACATTCATACTAACCTCTGAAACCACGGCCTCCACCTCCTCCTCTGCCTCCCCTGAAACCACCACCACCACCACCACCAAATCCTCCACGTCCTCCTCTGAATCCTCCTGAGGGGGAAAACAATTTCAGCACAAAATATTACAAAATCTTTCATCTACAAACTTGCACAAATAAAATGTATTCTAAGCTTTTGGTGCCAGAGGCACAAAAGCTGCATTGATTAATTAAAGGGGCTGTAACTCTGGCTAGATGAAGGATCAACTTGCAATAAAGTGATCATTATTTACCTGGCAGATAACAGGCTGCCGCTCCGATTCTTCGGGGCAGGATCTGTTTACCTGGCTGCAGCAGTGACCACAGACAAGTGACCACCGCAGCCAATCACTTGTCTTGCGGTGAACCGAAGAGGCCAGTGATTGTCGTCGTTGTAATGTCACCACTGCAGAAGGGTTAACAGATTCCAGACTGGAGAACCAGAGAGGCAGCAAGGCATCTGCCAGGTAAATAATCATCACTTCTTTATTATAGGCTGATCCTCTGTTTCGCCCAGTTTACTCCTGAACTTGGACAACCCCTTTAAACATCATACTACAGCAGGGATCAGCAACCTTCAGCACTCCAGTTGTTGTGAAACTGCAATTCCTAGCATGCACCTTTCATTTCTATGTGAGTTCTTAGAAGAGCAGAGCAAGTATGAATGTTGGGAGTTGTAGTTTCACAACAGCTGGAGTGCCGGAGGTTGCCTACCCCTGTACTACAGGGTTTGTAAAAAAAATAAAATAAAATAAAAACTGTAGAAGCATTTCATAAAGCTACGAAAGGACACAAACCTCCACCTCCTCTGCCAAATCCACCTCTGCCAAATCCACCTCGACCACCTCCTCTACCACCGCCTCTTCCACCTCTTCCTCCTCTAGGAGGGCCTTTTTCACCAGGCGGCCGCGGAAGGAACCTTTGCAATGGCAACAGCTTTGCCGGGTCAATATAAAACTGTAGGAAAAAGATTTGCAGTGCAATCATTTAACAGCACAAAACATGACAGCATATAGCACATAGGTTAAAAGAATAAGCACAAGCATGGCATGCCACCCCACTATTATTCCTGCTACAATTTTACTAAAGGTATAACTGGGCGTTACCAGCTCGAGGTGTGTCCCTGCAGACTTGGACAATTACATTTATTTATTAAAAGAGACATGCAAGGAGAGGTGACCATTTTATTTTTTATTTCCCCCCTC
The DNA here is from genome assembly GCF_905171765.1 of Bufo bufo. Taxonomy (NCBI): domain Eukaryota; kingdom Metazoa; phylum Chordata; class Amphibia; order Anura; family Bufonidae; genus Bufo; species Bufo bufo. The sequence continues at coordinate 599,509,386 of NC_053390.1, read as the reverse complement.
TTCACCTGTGAAGAGATCTATATTTCTCTGCTCTGGGGCTGTCTTCACTGCACACTTTCGGTCCCTGCCTTTTAACTTCCACTTGCGCCACTGCAGCCAATGACTGACCTCAGCAGCAACAGGTCTCCAAGCGGCATATGACACAGCAGTGTTGACAAGCTTGAGCGCACATCACAGCTCAGGCCAAACTGGAAGAGCAAGACAGCCCCTTTTAGAGGAATTTATTTTGGGACTTGAGGCAGTTTTCAGGCATAATAGACCTTTAAATTTTGCATTGCTTCTGCCAAGTCTTAGAAAAAAAAAACTAAGATAATAATAATTATTGCGTTGTGGGGGCTATAGCAGCCCAACAATCACTAGAATTCATTAGTGTACATTTGCTTTTTTGGAGCACAGACAAACAGAAGAGTTAACCAAATGTATTAAGCATCCTGTGCCTCTTTAAAAATATGGAGCACACTTCTGACTAAGGGCCCATTCACACAACCTTATTTTTAAGTTTACGGATCGGATGTGAACCCGTTCATTTCAACGCGGCCGCAAGAGATACGGACAGCACACTGTGTGCACTTCTGTTCCATCCCGCAGAGGTCTGCCCGCGAACCACCTCCTCCCGCTCACAGTTTGTGGCAAGGGTGTTGGTAAAAACAAAAAAAATGTCACAGATTGTGCTGCGAACTGGAACTTGCGTCAAATTTTCAAGAAATAGAAAGCTAGTGTAGAGCTATAACAAATGACCTCCTCTGTGTCTAGTTCAGTCCTAGACCAGTGATGGCTAACCTCCGGCACTCCAGCTGTGGTGAAACTATAACTCCCAGCATGCTCCATTCATTTCTGAGGAGTTCTGAGAACAGTCAAGCAAGTGTGCATCTTGGGAGTTGTAGTTTTACCACAGCTGGAGTGCCGGAGGTTGGCCATTACAAATCTAGACCAAAATAATAATAAGTAATGCAGAGAACACTAGAGGACAGTATTAAAGGGCATCCGGTACCAGAGACTCCCTATGAAACTTTTTGCATAGACACATAGCTGTAGTTCACCTGCTTAAAACGCTCTTTTTCTGTTGATTATTTGAGGCTCTATTCTCAGGTTACATTTTTTTTTTCTTAATTTGTCTCTTAGGGTACTTTCACTCTAGCGTTATTCCTTTCCGGCGCTGAGTTCCGTCCTAGGGGCTCTATACCGGAAAAGAACTTATCTATATCCCCATGCATTCTGAATGGAGAGAAATCCGTTCAGGATGCATCAGGATGTCTTCAGTTCAGTCACTTTTACGGTATTTGGCTGGAGAAAACACCACAGCATACTGCGGTATTTTCTTCGGCCAAAATGCCAGAACACTTTCCTGATTGCCGGACCGGCATTCATTTCCATTGAAATGTATTAATGTCGAATTCGGAGACCTTTAAAAATGAGGGGGAAAAAACGGAGAGATGGTATTTCAATGCATTTGTCAGACGGATCCGGAAACAAATGGTATCTGTTTGCACACGGATTTCCGGATCCGGCAGGCAGTTCCGGCAATGGAACTGCCTGCCGGATTCCTCTAACGCAAGTGTGAAAGTACCCTTAGGCCTTTGGTGCAATGAAGGCATCACCATTGCTCTTGTTGCACCCTTGCCCCACTCCATTCTGTGGCCGACCCCTCCGTCACTGCTTTGATTGAGAGGGTCAGGCCATGGCAAAGCAGTGAGGGAGGGAAGAAGTGGGGCATGGGTGCAACAAGAGCAACGCTGATGCCCTCATTGCACAAAAGGCCATATTTGCACATCAGGAAAAAGTATCATAACTCAGGAAAAGAACCTCATATCAACAAAATAAAAACTGTGTTTTAATCAGGTGAACCACAGCTATGAGTCTATGCAAACAGTTAGACGGGTGGGGTCACTGGTGACAGATTCCCTTTAACCCTTTCTCTACCAGCGACGTACGTGTACGGCACTGGTAGCACTGTGCAAGCATGACACCCGATCGCACTTGCAGCGGGCGTCATGGCCGGCAAGTCTCTGCTGTTTCAAACAGCAGAGACCTCCGGCTAATTACCGCAACCGCCAATAATGCCGATCGCGGTAATTAAATGCTTTAGATGCCGTGATCAAGTGAGATCATGGCACATGAATGCGCAAAAAGCTGAAGCCCCATACGGCCAATCGGAACTTCAATACATGCGCTGAATGCTCCGAATCTCTATGAAGAAATTCAGAGCAGTAATGCTGCAATTCTTATTGTGGCCACGAGATGGCAGGCCAAAATAAGAAATGAGCAAAATGCAAAGAAATTGTAATTTTTTTTTTATCGCTTAAAGGTCAAAATGAAAAATTCTAAAATGATAAGATCATTTATGAGCCTTAGGCCTCATGCACACGACCGTATTTTTTTTGCGGTCCGCAAAACGGGGTTCCGTTTTACCGTGATCCGTGACCGTTTTTTTCGTCCGTGGGTCTTCCTTGATTTTTGGAGGATCCACGGACATGAAAAAAAAAGTCGTTTTGGTGTCCGCCTGGCCGTGCGGAGCCAAACGGATCCGTCCTGAATTACAATGCAAGTCAATGGGGACGGATCCGTTTGACGTTGACACAATATGGTGCCATTTCAAACGGATCCGTCCCCATTGACTTTCAATGTAAAGTCTGGAGTCCCTTTTATACCATCAGATCTGAGTTTTCTCCAATCCGATGGTATATTTTAACTTGAAGCGTCCCCATCACCATGGGAACGCCTCTATGTTAGAATATACTGTCGGATATGAGTTAGATCGTGAAACCTCATTTCCGACAGTATATTCTAACACAGAGGCGTTCCCATGGTGATGGGGACGCTTCTAGTTAGAATATACTACAAACTGTGTACATGACTGCCCCCTGCTGCCTAGCAGCATCCGATCTCTTACAGGGGGCCGTGATCAGCACAATTAACCCCTCAGGTGCCGCACCTGAAAGGGTTAATTGTACTATCATATCCCCCTGTAAGAGATCAGGGCTGCCAGGCAGCAGGGGGCAGACCCTCCCCCCCCTCCCCAGTTTGAATATCATTGGTGGCCAGTGCGGCCCCCCCCCCTTCCTCCCTCTATTGTAATAATTCGTTGGTGGCACAGTGTGCACCCCCCCCTTCCTCCCTCTATTGTAATAAATCGTTGGTGGCACAGTGTGCCCCCCCCCTTCCTCCCTCTATTGTAATAATTCGTTGGTGGCACAGTGTGCGCCCCCCCCCCCTTCCTCCCTCTATTGTAATAAATCGTTGGTGGCACAGTGTGCGCCCCCCATTGGCCCCCCCCTCCCTCTATAGCATTAACAACATTGGTGGCCAGTGTGCGGCCTCCCATCTCCCCCCCCCCCCCCCCCCCCGATCATTGGTGGCAGCGGGTTACTAGCAATAGTACAATAGTAAAAGATTCATACTTACCTGGGAGCTGCGATGTTCGTGTCCGGGCGGGAGCTCCTCCTACTAGTAAGTGACAGTTCATTTAGCAATGCGCCGCACAGACCTGTCACTTACCAGTAGGTGGAGCTCCCGGCCGGACACGAACATCGCAGCAGCAGCCAGCAGCAGGTAAGTATGAATCTTCTACTATTGTACTATTGCTAAGTAACCATGGCAACCAGGACTGTAGTAGCGTCCCGGTTGCCATGGTTACCGATCGGAGCCCCAGCGATTAAACTGGGACTCCGATCGGAACTCCGCTGCCACCAATGATGGGGGGGGAGATGGGAGGCCGCACACTGGCCACCAATGTTGTTAATGCTATAGAGGGAGGGGGGGCCGATGGGGGGCGCACACTAACTAATTATTACAATAGAGGGAGGGAGGGGGGGGGGGGGGGCGCACACTGTGCCACCAACGAATTATTACGATAGAGGGAGGGGGGGGGGGGGGGGGCCGCACTGGCCACCAATGATATTCAAACTGGGGAGGGGGGGGGTCTGCCCCCTGCTGCCTGGCAGCCCTGATCTCTTACAGGGGGCCGTGATCAGCACAATTAACCCCTTCAGGTGCCGCACCTGAAGGGGTTAATTGTGCTGATCACGGCCCCCAGTAAGAGATCGGATGCTGCCAGGCAGCAGGGGGCAGTCTTGTACACAGTTTGTAGTGTATTCTAACTAGAAGCGTCCCCATCACCATGGGAACGCTTCTGTGTTAGAATATACTGTCGGTTCTGAGTTTTCACGAAGTGAAAACTCAGCTTTGAAAAAGCTTTTATGCAGACGGATCTTCGGATCCGTCTGTATAAAAACTAACCTACGGCCACGGATCACGGACACGGATGCCAATCTTGTGTGCATCCGTGTTCTTTCACGGACCCATTGACTTGAATGGGTCCGTGAACCGTTGGCCGTGAAAAAAATAGGACAGGTCATATTTTTTTCACGGCCAGAAAACACGGCTCACGGATGCGGCTGCCAAACGGTGCATTTTCCGTTTTTTCCACGGACCCATTGAAAGTCAATGGGTCCGCGAAAAAAAACGGAAAACGGCACAACGGCCACGGGTGCACACAACGGTCGTGTGCAGGAGGCCTTAAAGTGATAAAAAATAAATACATAAAAGTTTAAATCACCCCCGTTTCCGTATAATAAAAATACCTAAATAACAATAAATATAAACATCCTGGGTATCACCGCGACCGAAAACGCCCATAATCAAAGTTTAAATTTATTTTTACACTATTTACACATAAAAAAAACTAAACATATGGGGTATCGTTGTAATCGCACTGAACCAGAGAATGAAGGGCATGGGTCAGTTTTGCCGTAAACAAAACGCTGTGGGAACAAAACCCGTAAAATGGTGGTAGGATTGCGTTTTTTCCAATTCCCATTTGGAATTTTTTTCCCGCTTTCCACTACATTTTATGCCATAATTAATGGTGGTATTAGAAAGTACAACTTATTAGAAAGTACAACTTGCCCCACAAAAAATAAGCCCTCATACAGCGATGTGACTGGAAATATAAAAAAGTTATGGCTCATGGAAAATAGGGAAGAAAAATAAATAGGCAAAAAAGAAAAAACCTCCGGTATCCTAAGGGTTAAGCACTTAAGGAGCCAACGAATCATACAATAAATGAAACACTTACCTTCTGTAACTTCTTAAAAGATGAAGCTTTCATATTATCAGAGAGCTTTACAGAAAAATACTTGCATAAGTCATTAAGGAAGTTATAAATGAAAATGAAATAGTGGACCGCTTAAAAAACGTGCCACGCACAAAATGTGTTTCAACCCCTTTGTGACCAGCCTGTTTTGGGCCTTAAAAGGGGTTGTCTTGCTTCAGCAAGTGGCATCATGTAGATAAAGTTAATACAAGACTCTTACTAATGTATTGTGATTGTCCATATTGCTTCCTTTGCTGGCTGGATTCATTTTTCCATCATGTTATACACTGCTTGTTTCCATGGTTACGACCACCCCGCAATCCAGCAGCGGAGGCCGTGCTTGCGCAATATAGGAGCACTACACTGAAAGCACGGCCACATCTGCTGGATTGCAGAGTGGTTGTAACAATGGAAACAAGCAATGTATAACATGATGGAAAAATGAATCCAGCCAGCAAAGGAAGCAATATGGACAATCACAAAAATTCATTTTGCCTTGCATTACTTTTCTCTACATGATGCCACTTGCTGAAGCGAGACAGCCCCTTTAAGGCCCAAAACAGGCTGATATGTATACGAGGTCTCTCTAGTAAGAGAGCAGGCAAGAGTCTTCCTTGTCGTGCATGATTTGAACAGGGCAGTTTCACACAAGCATATTCTTCATACAATAAAAACTTTTCTAATACAGTTTGGAGGGAAGTTATCAAGTCCTGCCCTCCAGAATTCTCGCTTCAAAAAGTCGCCAAATAAGGCTTTGCAACTTTTTTGCATTATCTGTGCAAACATTTTGCATGTTTATGTCACTCACTCAAGTTCTAAAAAGTAGCTGTGGGGGTGTTTAGCCTGTCGGGCTGATTTAAGCCAAATTTATCAACTGACTTTTTACAAAAATTGTCCCAGTCTTAGTTCAGTATAGGGGTGGGGGTAGGGTTAACCGGTGTCCACGATATACAGCGGTATTAAGAAACAGCGATATGGCAATATTGCTGTTTCCAAATAACAGCAGCATTTTGTGATGTCATAGGAGCGGTCATATGCGCGCTGACCGCTCCTAAATCTGTGTCAGCCAGCACCTACATCGTGTATATGCGTACCATACATAACATATTAGTTCCTGCAGCGGCCGCCCCCGGCTCCTCCTCTCTCCCATGTTCAAGTTTCCGCCCACTGGTCGAGCACAGGAGTGAGGCGGGCAAAGTCAGTAAGCGGTCCATGTCCCAGCCAAGATGGGGGAAGAAGAGTGAGACCCTAACAGCCCGGGTGTCATAAGTAAAGGTTATACACTGTTCGTCTATGTCTTCTGCGGCCCTGGCCCTCCCTGCAAGCTGCACTGCATGGTGATGGCACTTGATCTCTCATAGAAGGCATTAGGGAATAACATACAGGTCATAATGAGTCCCATCAGTATAATAGCCTCATACAGTATAATGTCTCCCTGTTGCCCCCATAGAGGAGTATCAAGAAGACATTACTGTATGTGGGCCACAAGACATTATTATACTGAAGGGGGGGGGGGGGTTACAAACTGTTGTCTCATACAGTATAATGTCACCCTTACAGTATAGTTCCTGAGTCCAGACAGTATAATGTCTCCTGGTGGCCCATGCAGTATAGTGACTCTTGTGGCCCACTGCCTGACGAGCGGCCAGCCCATATAGTGTATAATGTCTCCTTGTGGCCCCCATACTGTATAATATCTCCTTGTGGCCCCCATACTGTATAATATCTCCTTGTGGCCCCAAGTTTTGTTTTTTTCTAAATGGGTATTTATCGCGATATATATTGTTATAGCGATAAATTTCTTAATATAGTTATCGTGGGAATATTTTTGATATCACCCAACCCTAGGCGGGCGTAGGAAGTTGAGAAACAACTCAAGACAGAAGTGTTCGACATTAATAGGCTCTGTCACCAGGATGAACCCTATTAAACCAGGCATATAGTCTGGTAGGGTTGATCTAGCTGACTAGGCGGGATCAAGAATACCATAGTGCAAAATACCATCCCAGCAGAACCAAATAACACAATGTAGAACAGTATACTGCCCCAAAAGCTGGACCTCTGGTGACCATCAATAGCTGCCATCTTCTGTCCTCCTCCTCCAGTTGTCTATAGAGCAGGGGGCTTAGGAGGTGAGGTGCGGGCCACTGCATTTGAATTCAGGAGGGTATATGCCGTCGCTAGCTGGGTACATGAGTGCCCGATTCTCACAGCGTTAATTACTGTTGAGAGCTCAGCGGCAGAGAGGAGGACTTAGGTGGCCCCCTGGGACATCGGCCCACCAGGAAATTTCCCTGCAGGGTCTATAGCCAATCTACCCCTGGTTGTGCAAGAATAGGAGAATTTTGGCAAACCCCTCCACTTGGCGGACCTGTAAAGAGAAGTTTACTTACCTGCTCCTTCCCCTGGCCTGAAACACTCCCTCGCTGTAAACATCCGGTTTGACATCACCTACAGCGGTAAAGGGCTCCACTTACGCCAAGAGAAATGGTCACATAACACAAGGGGATCCAGTCACCACCATGGCCAATGTGATGACAAACCATACGTTTACAGCGCGAGATCGCAGAAGAGCATCCCAGGCCAGGAGAAGGAGCGGGAAAGCAGGCAAGCTTACTTTTCCAGGTCTGACCAAATGGGGAGGGTTTGCCAAACCCCACCCCCTCCCCATTCTTGCACAACCCCTTTAAAGATTCCCCATATGATAAATCTCCCCCTTTGAGTATCAATTCCTCAGGATTTTAAGGGTCACAACTTCATAATACATTGTTCTGGACATGCGATGGACACAGATGACATGCTGGAACCTAGGATAACTTTTCAAAACACAATGTATAAGATACATTTGCCAAAATCGTAATACACAAGAGTCAAGAGGGGTGCTTGATTTGGTTTTCCCCTTCCATAACATATTGTAATGCTAGCCAAATGACATGGAAAATGAGATTAGAAAGGATACAAAGTCTCTCAACTGCCCAAATATTTCATCCACTTTTCCAATCTGCTCTTTGTTTTGCAGATAAATGGGAGCGTTGAAGTAAGGCACTTTCTTTTCTTCAGTGATACATTTACACACCACGTCGTCTTCACAAGGATGCATGAACTCGCCCACCTCTGCAACATCAACACAATTACAAGTCGCAATAATACATCCGGTTCATTAGTGTTCTGAAGTTACACAAAAGGTTTAGGACCTGGCCGGCCAATCTGTGATCACTGCTGAAGGGAAGTCAAATTAACTCGACCATGGAGCCCAAGGCTGGCTACACAAGGTAGCAATATGGCCGCAACAATCTGAACCTCTCAAAGCAAATGGGTCTGCATCCGGTGCCCACATATTGTGGACTAGCTGTTTGCGGGCCGCAATACGGGATCGGCCGCGTGCATGAGGCCTTAGGGTTTCCCAGGAATATTTCAGCCAGAATGCAACACTTTCTTGGCCTCATCGCCATTCGAGAATATATAGGACCAGCTGGGATGCCAGCAACCTACGTGCGCATGATCTACAGGCCCAGCTGTAACATCTGTGGGCAAATGTGCCACAGGATACCATACAGAACCTATAAGCCTCCATGCCCAACTTCGATCCAGGCTAGAGGTGGCCCAACAGGTACTACAGCCTCCTTTCCATTGTACAATTTTCCTTAATAAAGTTATCCTAGCTCTACTTACATATATTATTATTACAGTCACACAAAGAAAGCTTCATTCGACCCCAACAAATCCTTCTTGGTACGTTATTTTTTGTCAATGAGTGTAATTAAAATAACCAATATTCACCCGTTTAAGCTCCGGGCCCCATTAACTGTGGGGCAGCCAAAAATGTTTAAATGGCACCTGATCAGTTGCCTAGAAGTAAAAGGAGATAGGAGCTGCAACAGCTTACATGGGTGTGCAGAGGTTAATTTAATATGTTAAAGCACTCCCAGCATGTATGTACTGGAAAACACCTTTAAATAGTGCCGTGCTCACTGATTGGCTTTTTGTGCTCTAATACGAAATGAATTCACTGTAGCAAATCACAAGCATTTCAAGGAGCATGCGGATGATTAAGCTCCAATGTAAGTACAGACGATACATTGGCTTCATGTTAAAATATTTTAACGTTAAAAGTTTTATAATAATTGTAACACAACATACCAACAACATACTCTGGTGGTCCCTGGTCATAGCCTCCTCTGTTAAAGCCGCCTCTTCCGCCAAATCCACCTCTTCCGCCAAAACCACCTCTTCCGCCAAAACCACCTCTTCCGCCAAAACCACGTCCTCCTCCTCCACCTCCTCCTCCTCTTCCTCCCCACCCACCACCACCACCTCTGCCACCTCCTCCCCGATTAAAGCCTCCTCTTCCTCCAAAGGACATCCTAAACACAGAGGGGAACAAAGACATTTATTAGAAAAATGAATTAAACAATAAGTATAGTGCCTGATCTGTCTGAGGGCTCTCTCATATACTTACGCTATTGGAAATGTACGGGATCTGCAGCAGAGAAGCAAATTCCCTGAAATCAGGAAAGCCATTTGTATCAAAGGGGGTTTTCCATTAAATGAAGTTATCCTCTCTCCACAGGACAAGGGAAAACTATTGATCGGTGAGGGTGCGACAGCTGGTAGCCCACCAATCATGAGGGCCCCAGACCCCCCGAGCATGCGTACTGACATTCTAAGTTCTTGTACCCGTATCTGTGGCAGTCCCATAGAGAATGAATGGAGCAGCAGTGCATATGCTCAACTTAGTGCTCCATTCTTATTGGAGGTACAGGGCCCCCGCTCTTGTGATCAGTGGGGACATCCACTGATCTAATAGTTATCCCCTATCCAGTGGAGTGGAGGTGGCTTTATGGAGTCAAGCTACACTTTAAACCCCTTAGTGACCACTAATACGCCTTTTTACTGATGGAAACAAATGGGTTTTAGCTAAGTCTACTTTCACACTGGCGTTTTGGCTTTCCGTTTATGAGATCCGTTCAGGGCTCTCACAAGCGGTCCAAAACGGATCAGTTTGCCCTAATACATTCTGAATGTTAACCTCTTAAGGACTCGGCCCTATTTCACCTTACGGACTTGGCCATTTTTTGCAAATCTGACCAGTGTCACTTTAAGTGCTGATAACTTTAAAACGCTTTGACTTATCCAGGCCATTCTGAGATAGTTTTTTTCGTCACATATTGTACTTCATGACACTGGTAAAATGAAGTAAAAAAAATTCATTTTTATTTATAAAAAATAAAAAAATGTAACAAAACTTTGTAAAAAATTGCAAAATTGCCAAGTTTAAATTTCTCTACTTCTATAATACATAGTAATACCTCCAAAAATAGTTATTACTTTACATTCCCCATATGTCTACTTCATCTTTGGATCATTTTGGGAATGATATTTTATTTTTTGGGGCTTAGAAGTTTAGAAGCAAATATTGAAATTTTTCTGAAATTTTCAAAAACCCAATTTTTAGGGACCAGTTCAGGTCTGAAGTCACTTTGCGAGGCTTACATAATAGAAACCACCCAAAAATGACCCCATTCTATAAACTACACCCTCAAGGTATTCGAAACTGATTTTACAAACGTTGTTAATCCTTTAGGTGTTCCACAAGAGTTATTGGCAAATGGAGATGAATTTAAATTTTTGGGCAAATTTTCCATTTAATAATTTTTCCCAGTAACAAAGCAAGGGTGAACAGCCAAACAAAACTCAATATCAATATTTATGGCCCTGATTCTGTAGTTTACAGAAACACCCCATATGTGGTCGTAAACAGCTGTACCGCCACACGGTAGGGCGCAGAAGGAAAGGAATGCCATACGGTTTTTGGAAGGCAGATTTTGCTGGACTGTTTTTTTGGACACCATGTCCCATTTGAAGGCCCCCTGATGCACCCCTAGAGTAGAAACTCAAAAAAAGTTTCCCCATTTTAGAAAGTACGGGATAGGGTGGCCGTATTGTCGGTACTAGTTTAGGGTACATATGATTTTTGATTGCTCTATATTACACTTTTTGTGAGGCAAGATAACTAGAAATAGCTGTTTTGGCACCGTTTTTATTTTTTGTTATTTACAACATTCATCTGACAGGTTAGATCATGTGATATTTTTATAGACCAGGTTGTCACGGATGCGGCGATACCTAATATGTATACTTTTTTTTATTTATGTAAGTTTTACACAATGATTTCTTTTTTGAAGCAAAAAAATAATAATCATGTTTTAGTGTTTCCATAGTCTGAGAGCCATAATTTTTTCAGTTTTTGGGCGATTACCTTGGGTAGGGTATGATTTTTGCGGGATGAGATGTTTTATTGGCACTATTTTGGGGTGCGTGTGACTTTTTGATCGCTTGCTATTACACTTTTTGTGATGTAAGGTGACAAAAAATGGTTTATTGAGCACAGTTTTTTATGGTGTTATCTGAGGGGTTAGGTCATGTGATATTTTTATAGAGCCGGTCGATATGGACACGGCGATACCTAATATGTATACTTTTTTTTATTTATGTAAGTTTTACACAATAACAGCTTTTTTATAAAACAAAAAAAATGATGTTTTAGTGTCTCCATGTTCTGAGCCATAGTTTTTTTTATTTTTTGGGCGATTGTCTCAGGTAGGGGCTCATTTTTTGCGGGATGCGGTGAAGGTTAGATTGGTACTATTTTGGTGGGCAAATGCCTTTTTGATAGCTTGCTGTTGTACTTTTTGTGATGTAAGGTGACAAAAAAATGGTTTATTTAGCACAGTTTTTATTTTTTACGGTGTTTATCTGAGGGGTTAGGTCATGTGATATGTTTATAGAGTCGGTCGATACGGACGCGGCGATACCTAATATGTATACTTTTTTTAACCAATTTTTTTTAACTCTATTTGGGGGAAAATTACGTTTTTGTTTATTTTTACTTTAAACTTAATTTTTGGAGGGGAAAACTTTATTTTTTGTCCCACTTTGGGACTTGAACTTTTGGGGGTCTAATCCTTTACAATGCATTCCAATACTTCTGTATTGTAATGCATTGGCTGTATGAGTAATACTGTGTGTATTACTCATACAGCTTCCGGCCTGTGAGATCCTGGGGGCTGGATCTCACAGGCTCGTCACCGGAAGGCAGCGCGATGCCTTCCATGCCATCGGGTCCCCCCCACAGCCGCATGGGGACCCGGTGGCACGCCTGATCGCCGCCGCAAACCGCAGGTAAAGCGTGCAAACCGCCCTGTCACATGACCCCCCCCCCCCAGCGTTGTGACAGGATGCCCGCTAAATGATTTCAGCGGGCATCCTGTCACAATTAACCGCCCCCCCCCCCCCGCAATATTTTTTTAAACTTAGTCCCTAAGGGGTTAAAGGATCCGCTCAGAATGCATCAGTTTGCATCTGTTCAGTCTCCATTCCGCTCTGGAGGCGGACATCGTCTGACGAAAATGAGCCAAACGTTTTCTCTGACACAATCTGGCACAATAGAAAATGGATGCGTCCTCCATTGACTTTCAATGGTGTTCAAGACAGATCCGTCTTGGCTATGTTGCAGATAAAACAAACTGATCCGTTCTGAATGGATGCATGTGGTTGTATTATCTGAACGGATCCGTCTGTGCAGATCCATGACGGATCCGCACCAAACGCGAGTGTGAAAGTAGCCTAAGGGCTCTTTCACACTTGCGTTGTCCGGATCCGTCGTGCACTCCATTTGCCGGAGGTGCCCGCCGGATACGGAAAAACGCAAGTTAACTGAAAGCATTTGAAGACGGATCCGTCTTCAAAATGCGTTCAGTGTTATTATGGCAGCCAGGACGCTATTAAAGTCCTGGTTGCCATAGTAGTAGTGGGGAGCAGTATACTTACAGTCCGTGCGGCTCCCGGGGCGCTCCAGAATGACATCAGAGCGCCCCATGCGCATGGATGACGTGATCCATGTGATCACGTCACCCATGCGCGTGGGGCGCCCTGACGTCACTCTGGAGGGCCTGGGGAGCCGCACGGACGGTAAGTATACTGCTCCCCCGCTCCCCACTACACTTTACCATGGCTGCCAGGACTTTAGCGTCCTTGCAGCCATGGTAACCATTCAGAAAAAGGTAAACGTCGGATCCGGCAATGCGCCGAAACGATGTTTAGCTTAAAGAGGGCCTTTCACCTGTATAAACTATGTGAACTGAGTATGCTGCCATATAGAGAGGCGCCCGGGGATCTCACTGCACTTACTATTATCCCCGGGCGCTGCTCCGTTCTCCCATTATAGGCTCCGGTAGCTTTGCTTTTTAAGTTATAGTAGGCGGGTCTTCCCTTGTCCTGTGGGCGTCTCCTTCTCCTAGGCTGCAGCGCTGGCCAATCGCAGCGCACAGCTCACAGCCTGGGAAGTTTTTTTCTCCCAGGCTGCGAGCTGTGCGCTGCGATTGGCCAGCGCTGCAGCCTAGGAGAAGGAGACGCCCACAGGACAAGGGAAGACCCGCCTACTATAACTTAAAAAGCAAAGCTACCGGAGCCTATAACGGGAGAACGGAGCAGCGCCCGGGGATAATAGTAAGTGCAGTGAGATCCCCGGGCGCCGCTCTATATGGCAGCATACTCAGTTCACATAGTTTATACAGGTGAAAGGTCCTCTTTAAGGCCGGATCCGGATTAATGCCTTTCAATGGGCATTAATTTCGGATCCGGCCTTGCGGCAAGCGTTCAGGATTTTTGGCCGGAGCAAAAACCGCAGCATGCTGCGCTATTTTCTCCGGCCAAAAAACGTTCCGGTCCGGAACGGAAGACATCCTGAACGGATTTCTCTCCATTCAGAATGCATTAGGATAATCCTGATCAGGATTCTTCCGGCATAGAGCCCCGACGACGGAACTCTATGCTGGAAGAAAAGAACGCAAGTGTGAAAGAGCCCTAAGCTGGCTTTAAGCATTTATTACATGTACCCAAAATGGTGCATTAAAAAGTATAACTTGTCCTGCAAAAAATAAGACCTCATACAGGTACATTGATGAGAAAACAAAAAAGTTATATCTCTTGGAATGCGATTTTTAAAATATTTGTGTGGTCACTAAGGGGTTAAGAGCAATTCTGCAACTATACAAATGGTATATCTCAGTGCAACCTTGTAGCTAGTCATCACCAGGTCAGAAGAAACTGCCCACAAAGAATTATCAGGTTGCACCATGAAGAGAATCCTCTTAAAAAAAAGCCACCTCAATTGGTGTTTTTTGTAGTGTTTTTGTGAGGCATTTTTCAGTGTATTTCAGCACTTTTTTTTTTAAGTAACGCTATTGAAAAACACCCTATCAGGGGTACAAGATAAACACCCCGTTGTCCTGTGATTAATATTTCCATAGACTTTCAAGCAACATCTGGGACTGGTGTTTGCCTAAAAACGTGGCAAAAAATGCACCACAACTGCCATTAATAACTTGTGTGACACCAGCCAATAATGAATGGTTGTCCCTACTCTCCCTGACCGCAGAGGTTGTGGTGCCATAAGATGCCCTCTATAAGCATGAAGGACGTATCTTTTTGAAGTGATCGTGGGAGACGGCCCTGAGTACTGAGCCGTCCATAACACAATGCACCCTCACTGTATTGCTACTAAAAACAAGGTGTGGTGATGAGAAAATTCTACCAAGCGATTTTTAGGATGGCTTCTAATTTGTCCCCCCAGTTCTATTACCAGGATTCACAGCCAACTAAACATCACTGTGCTCACTATCCCTGCGGCATCCAGCACTTACAGGGCACGGACATGCTGGACCCCGCAGCACTGCGAGGGAGATCAGTCCGACGCCACACTATGCCCTCAGTGAGGGAAGCATAGTACAGCTAACAGGTTCCTTTTAAAGAGGCTCTGTCGCCATTCCTGACATGTCTGCTGTAGTAAAGAATTGTATTTCACATGAAATGATATGTCTGGAACATTTCTTTTTAGGACTATGTTTTGCCATTCTTCTTCTATTCTTACTAGAGGTTTATGGATAAAGGTACAGATGGGAGTTACAAATTGGGGAGGGTGTCCCTGCACAGTCTAGCACTGGTAACACCCATCTGTATCTTTATCCTTATAACAGAAATAAGAGAAGAATGGCCTAACACAGAAATATAGAATGATTCTCCAGAATTGTTATTACATGGGGAATGTAAGTAGCTACTCAAACAGACATGTCAGGAGTGGTGACAGGTCCTCTATAAAGGGGTTATCCAATCCAAAAAAAAAAAGCGAGAATGCATCAGTCTGCCAGCGTTCAGCCTCCGCTCAGCGAGCGGACACCTGAACGCTGCTTACAATGGAAGTCAATGGGGACGGATCCGTTTGAAGATGACACAATATGGCTCAATCTTCAAACGGATCCGTCCCCCATTGACTTTCAATGTAAAGTCTGAACGGATCCGCTCAGGCTACTTTCACACAGAAATTTTTCTAAGTTATAATGCAGACGGATCCGTTCTGAACGGATGCAAACGTCTGCATTATAGGAGCGGATCCGTCTGTGCAGACATCAGACGGACCCGCTCCGAACGCTAGTGTGAAAGTAGCCTAATTTACAGCACATAAGTCACTTTCATACGATCAGCATTCTGTATCAGTATTTGTGAGCCGAACCTACAGAGGGAAAGCATAATGGGAAGATTTGAGCCTCTTCTGTGTTTTGGACTCCTGTATCTGGCTTACAAATACTGACCGTGTGAAAGTGGTCTAAAGGCTTTTTTCACACAGGTTTTCATTGCCGTTTTTAGCCGCTCTGAAGGTCTATGGGAAATATGAAACACAGGACACACCGACATCTGCGTTTACACATCCGGCAGGCTGTTCCAGCAGAGTAATAGTCTGCTCGCATTCAATGCATCCAGCCTACCTGGATAATGCCGTGCACACCCAGATACCCATTGACTATAATGAGATCCGTCAACTTTCCAGAAGTCATGAAAGCACAACTTTTTGTCTGGCAGAAATCCGCCATTTATGCTGGAAAGTGGCCATTATAGTCAATAGGGATACGAGAGTGCATAGAATTAGCCGGATGGGTAAACTCTGGCAGGCTGTTCCTCTGCTTAAAAATGCATATGTGAACGTAATTAGCTTAGCATTTTGTGTTGTTTCAGGCGTTTTCACATCACCTTCTCTATGTAAAAAAATGCCATGAAGACAATACTAGCGGTAAACCACACTGACCAAAAAAAAAGGAAAATAGTAAGACAAAAGGCAGCAAAAAAAGCCTGTTTGTGCTTATTCTGGAGTTTTGTTTACTAGTAACAAAACCTCAAAGCCAAATTCACGTGTGGGGATCTAGAAGGTAGGTTCACACTGACTTTTTTGGAGAAGTTTTTGAGGCACATTCGCCTACAGGTTTTTCAACCAAAGCCAGGAATGGATTTTGAAGGAAATGGAAATAAGGCCTCAGGCACAAGACCGTATTTGTGTTCTGCGGAGCCATTCATTTTAATGGGGACGCAAAAAATGCAAACAGCACACTATATGCTGTCCACACCGGTATGTCCGTGCCGTCGTCTTGCAAAAAAGATAGAACATGTCCAATATCCATTTTGCGGACACGGATAAGACCTTTTAACAGAAGGGGGGGGGGGTGGAGGCATGCAGATGGCCGGTATCTGAGGTTTGTGGACCACAAAACACATATGGTAGGAGGCCTAACAGAAGGATATACGGTATAATTCTTCCTGTAGAATCCACTTCTGGCTTTGGTTGAAAAACCTGCAAGCAAATCTGCCTCAAACCCTCTGGATAGGCCGTCAATACCTGATCGGCAGGGACACCCCACAACTCCAACCAACCAACTGTTCAGGCACGGCTCCAGCAGCAGAACTAGACGGCTTTCTGTCGTGTACTGGACGTTGAGGTGATTGGTAACCAGTAACGTTCACTACACAATGGATGCAGTTCTGGTGCTAAGGCCAATCCCCAAGAGCTGATCACCAGGTGTCAGAGACGTCACATTATCACTATAAAAGCAGTGGACAACCCCTTTAATGTTATAGAAATATATAGAGGCATCAAGGTTTACAAAGCACACGTGGATTGTAGCCACTTCACATTACCATGTTTACCACATCCCGGTGTGGCCCCGATGACTCCAATGGGTCTGTGCTCCACATGTTACATGGATGTGAGGACACACTGAAGAGCTTCCCCAACCATGCTGTAAAAGACGGGACATGTCCTAGACCTGGCCACAACACGCAGAGCACAGACCCATTGAAGACAGCAGGTCCGCGCTGTAATGTGGCATGCACATGACTGGTAAACGTGGTTTGCTGATCTGTGGACACAAAACCCTTCCAGTCCTATGCTCCATACAAAGCACATATAAATGGGAGTGAGCGGCATGTGGGCACTTATCTGCCTGGCACCTAGAGTATCACATACCTGCCTTCCTGTATCGCGACTCGCTCTTCTCCACTACACGTGGGGCTAGGGTAGGCTCATCCGGCGCCCTCTGATGACGTCACCGACATGAGGCGAGGGGAATGGTAGTGGCTAAACTCCATGCGGGAAACGAGCCTCCTGACGTCACTGTGTCACGTGACAGTCTCTTGTCACGTGACTAAATCGGATAGCATACCATGGTCGGGAGCTGCTCAGGCTGTTTGCCGAGCAGGTCGCTGTTGGGCTGTTGGGGGGGAGGTCTGTCAGTGCTGGAGGTGCATGTGTGTGCTGTGGACGTGGGGAGGGGAACTGTATGCGGGGCCATGGGCAGCGGGTGGCACTGGGGGGGACAGCTGATAGAGTGCTGATGGCACTTTTAATTAGTTTTTTGTTCTTCGAGTACTCGATTAATCGATAGAATACTCGATTGCAAAAATAGTCGATAGCTGCAGCCCTAGTTGTATGCGGGGGGGGGGGGCGGGGTTGTGTAATATTGTGTGTGGGGGGGCGGGGCTGTGTAATATTGTGTGCGGGGCTGTGTAATAATGTGTGCAGGGGGCGGGGCTGTGTAATAATGTGTGCAGGGGGCGGGGCTGTGTAATAATGTGTGCAGGGGGCGGGGCTGTGTAATAATGTGTGCAGGGGGCGGGGCTGTGTAATGTGTGCGGGGGGCCGTGTAATATTGTGTGCGGGGCCGTGTAATATTGTGTGCGGGGGGGCGGGGCCGTGTAATATTGTGTGCGGGGGGGGCGGGGCTGTGTAATGTGTGCGGGGGGCCGTGTATTATTGTGTGCGGGGGGGGCGGGGCTGTGTAGTGTAATATTGTGTGCGGGGGGGGGCATGTAATATTGTGTGCGGGGCTGTGTAATAATGTGTGCAGGGGGGGGGGGGTGTGTAATAATGTGTGCGGGGGGGGGGGGCTGTGTAATGTGTGCGGGGGGGCCGTGTAATATTGTGTGCGGGGCTGTGTAATAATGTGTGCAGGGGGCGGGGCTGTGTAATAATGTGTGCGGGAGGGCGGGGCTGTGTAATGTGTGCGGGGGGCCGTGTAATATTGTGTGCGGGGGGCCGTGTAATATTGTGTGCGGGGGGCGGGGCCGTGTAATATTGTGTGCGGGGGGGCGGGGCTGTGTAATGTGTGCGGGGGGCCGTGTAATATTGTGTGCGGGGGGGCGGGGCTGTGTAGTGTAATATTGTGTGGGGGGGGGCATGTAATATTGTGTGCGGGGGGGGGTCGTGTAATATTGTGTGCGGGGGGGGGGGCCGTGTAATATTGTGTGCGGGGGGGGGGCCGTGTAATATTGTGTGCGGGGGGGGCCGTGTAATATTGTGTGCGGGGGGGGCCGTGTAATATTGTGTGCGGGGGGGGCCGTGTAATATTGTGTGCGGGGGGGGCCGTGTAATATTGTGTGCGGCGGGGCCGTGTAATATTGTGTGCGGGGGGGCCGTGTAATATTGTGTGCAGAGGGGAGGTGCTGTGTAAATTTTTGTTCTTCGAGTACTCGATTAATCGATAGAATACTCGATTGCAAAAATAGTCGATAGCTGCAGCCCTAGTTGTATGCGGGGGGGGGGGGGGTTGTGTAATATTGTGTGTGGGGGGGCGGGGCTGTGTAATATTGTGTGCGGGGCTGTGTAATAATGTGTGCAGGGGGGCGGGGCTGTGTAATAATGTGTGCAGGGGGCGGGGCTGTGTAATAATGTGTGCAGGGGGCGGGGCTGTGTAATAATGTGTGCAGGGGGCGGGGCTGTGTAATGTGTGCGGGGGGCCGTGTAATATTGTGTGCGGGGGGGCGGGGCCGTGTAATATTGTGTGCGGGGGGGAGGGGCTGTGTAATGTGTGCGGGGGGCCGTGTATTATTGTGTGCGGGGGGGCGGGGCTGTGTAGTGTAATATTGTGTGCGGGGGGGGGCATGTAATATTGTGTGCGGGGCTGTGTAATAATGTGTGCAGGGGGCGGGGCTGTGTAATAATGTGTGCGGGAGGGCGGGGCTGTGTAATGTGTGCGGGGGGCCGTGTAATATTGTGTGCGGGGCTGTGTAATAATGTGTGCAGGGGGCGGGGCTGTGTAATAATGTGTGCGGGAGGGCGGGGCTGTGTAATGTGTGCGGGGGGGCCGTGTAATATTGTGTGCGGGGCTGTGTAATAATGTGTGCAGGGGGCGGGGCCGTGTAATATTGTGTGCGGGGGGGCGGGGCTGTGTAATGTGTGCGGGGGGCCGTGTAATATTGTGTGCGGGGGGGCGGGGCTGTGTAGTGTAATATTGTGTGGGGGGGGGGCATGTAATATTGTGTGCGGGGGGGGGGTCGTGTAATATTGTGTGCGGGGGGGGGCCGTGTAATATTGTGTGCGGGGGGGGGGCCGTGTATATTGTGTGCGGGGGGGGGGGCCGTGTAATATTGTGTGCGGGGGGGGCCGTGTAATATTGTGTGCGGGGGGGGCCGTGTAATATTGTGTGCGGGGGGGCCGTGTAATATTGTGTGCGGGGGGGGCCGTGCAATATTGTGTGCGGGGGGGCCGTGTAATATTGTGTGCAGAGGGGAGGTGCTGTGTAAATTTGTATGCGGGGGGAGGAGGTGTAATATTGTATGCACAGGGGAGGGTGCTGTGTAATTTTGTATGGGGGGGGGGGTGTAATATTGTATGCAGAGGGGAGGGTGCTGTGTAATGCTGTATGGGGAGGGGGGGGGGGGTGCTGCCGCCATGTAATTTAGTATGCTGGGGGAGGGGGTGCTGTGTAATTTGGTATGCAGGCTGCTATTGTATGTGACATGTTTTACTGAATACAACAGGTTTTCAGTATGTTCTCCGTACCTGATATTTATTCATATATATTTACTACTGTACAAGTGAAATCTTCCGGTTTTACTGTTTTTAATAAAAACTTTGTGTTTTTGTTCATTTCTCTATTTTTTGTTAATTTTTTTTTTTTTTTTTTTTTTTTTTTTTTTAAAGAGGTCATCATCATCACTAGGATATGCACCCATTGTTTTATAGGTGCAGGTCCCATCGCTGGGAACCCGCACCTATATCGAGAACGAAGCCCCGCCAGGTGGTGACTGGAGGACTCTGGTCCGGCCACCACCAAGCCGGCTCCCCATAGAAGTGGATGAGAGCGTACCGCGCTTGCGCGGCTATTTTCGTCCGGCCCCATAGAAAATGAATAAGGGGGGTGCATGCTCATTGCGTCCCCCTTCACTTGCGGGGCTCCGTTCTCGATATAGGTGCAGGTCCCAGCCATTGGACCCACACCTATAAGACAATGGGGGCATATTCTAGCGATATGCCCCTATTGCCCATAATGAGACAACCCCTTTAACTGTTGGCATTCTGCTGTTTTCTAGGAGCTTGTAGCTGTGCATAGAGATAGGTGCAGACTAGAGATGAGTGAAATTTCGCTTATGAATCTCATTCACACTTTGTTGGTGGTTTAAAAGGTGAATTGCGTTATGGATTCCATTACCACGGACCGTAACGCCATTCTATGACGGAATTCCTTTAGAGGCATGCCGTTCCTCATTCCGTCAATAGAAGTCTATGGGGCTGCAAAACGGATCCGTCCCGTTTCCATTATGCTTCGCTCAACACCAACAATGGCCTAACAGACACGCACATTACACCGCCCTGCGGATCTGTGAGGAGCAGCATTTACTGCTGCAAGGGGACTCCCTGCATTGTACAATGCTTTAACCCCTTCCTGAACACCCAATGTAAATATACGTCGGTGGTTGGGTATTTAAATATGGTGGCCGTTTGCTAGCACCATAGCTGCTGGGGCTCATAGACACCTGGGGCCCATGTATGTGATTGACGATAACGTTGATTGCACACATTTAACCCCTTAGGTGCCTTGGTGAAATGTGACCATGCATCGGCTCCCCCTCCTGACCCTTGGTGCTCCTGAATGATCCAAGGCTGCCACAGCTGTCTTCCTATGAAGACCCTACCTGTGCATTGGAGACTATTGGGGGAACTATAAAAAGTGGAAAAAAAATAAATAAAAATGTGTGTATTAGGGATCGACCGATATAGATTTTTTTTAGAGCTGATACCGATAACCTGTGAACTTTCAGGCCGATAGCCGATAATTTATACCAATATTTTATATCTTGTAATATATATTATATTAGTTGGTAGTCACTGAGGTGGTGGAAATTTGCATTTGGCACTTGTATATTATAAATGTAAATTATAAAATTAATAAAGCCCTTAGTTGGTAGTCAATTTATAATTTACATTTATAATATACTAGTGCCAATTTCCACACCATCCCCCCCTTCTCACTGACTTTATTAACCCCCTATCAGACCTCAGATCAGCCCTTTATTAACCCCTATCAGACCTCAGATCAGCCCTTTATTAACCCCATCAGACCTCAGATCAGCCCTTTATTAACCCCTATCAGACCTCAGATCAGACTTTTATTAACCCCTATCAGACCTCAGATGAATAAAATAAACTACTCACCTCTCCTGCGCCGCAGCTCCTCTTCATCTCTGGGTCCGGCGTCTCGCTCGCCTGTGTTCTCTGGCCCGAGCTGCACTGTCACCTGACAGAGTGCAGCATCAGGTCATAGTGCGCGCATTACGTCCTGACGCTGTACGGGGTCAGGACAGTGCAGTGCGGGCCCCATCAAAGAAGACCAGGAAGGGTGAGTATCGGAATCGCTTGCGCTTCTTCCCGGCGCCCGATGCATACTAGTGCACGCTTCCATAATGGAAGCACTCACTAGTATTCGCTTTTTACGCATTAATCGGCAAGGTTAGATGCCGATAATGTACAAAATCCTGAATATCGGCCGATAATATTGGTACTTCCGATAATCGGTCGATCCCTAGTGTGTGTATAATTATATATATATATATATATATATATATATATATACACTGCGTGCAGAATTATTAGGCAAATGAGTATTTTGACCACATCATCCTCTTTATGCATGTTGTATTACTCCAAGCTGTATAGGCTCGAAAGCCTACTACCAATTAAGCATATTAGGTGATGTGCATCTCTGTAATGAGAAGGGGTGTGGTCTAATGACATCAACACCCTATATCAGGTGTGCATAATTATTAGGCAACTTCCTTTCCTTTGGCAAAATGGGTCAAAAGAAGGACTTGACAGGCTCAGAAAAGTCAAAAATAGTGAGATATCTTGCAGAGGGATGCAGCACTCTTAAAATTGCAAAGCTTCTGAAGCGTGATCATCGAACAATCAAGCGTTTCATTCAAAATAGTCAACAGGGTCGCAAGAAGCGTGTGGAAAAACCAAGGCGCAAAATAACTGCCCATGAACTGAGAAAAGTCAAGCGTGCAGCTGCCAAGATGCCACTTGCCACCAGTTTGGCCATATTTCAGAGCTGCAACATCACTGGAGTGCCCAAAAGCACAGGGTGTGCAATACTCAGAGACATGGCCAAGGTAAGAAAGGCTGAAAGACGACCACCACTGAACAAGACACACAAGCTGAAACGTCAAGACTGGGCCAAGAAATATCTCAAGACTGATTTTTCTAAGGTTTTATGGACTGATGAAATGAGAGTGAGTCTTGATGGGCCAGATGGATGGGCCCGTGGCTGGATTGGTAAAGGGCAGAGAGCTCCAGTCCGACTCAGACGCCAGCAAGGTGGAGGTGGAGTACTGGTTTGGGCTGGTATCATCAAAGATGAGCTTGTGGGGCCTTTTCGGGTTGAGGATGGAGTCAAGCTCAACTCCCAGTCCTACTGCCAGTTTCTGGAAGACACCTTCAAGCAGTGGTACAGGAAGAAGTCTGCATCCTTCAAGAAAAACATGATTTTCATGCAGGACAATGCTCCATCACACGCGTCCAAGTACTCCACAGCGTGGCTGGCAAGAAAGGGTATAAAGAAGAAAATCTAATGACATGGCCTCCTTGTTCACCTGATCTGAACCCCATTGAGAACCGTGGTCCATCATCAAATGTGAGATTTACAAGGAGGGAAAACAGTACACCTCTCTGAACAGTGTCTGGGAGGCTGTGGTTGCTGCTGCACGCAATGTTGATGGTGAACAGATCAAAACACTGACAGAATCCATGGATGGCAGGCTTTTGAGTGTTCTTGCAAAGAAAGGTGGCTATATTGGTCACTGATTTGTTTTTGTTTTGTTTTTGAATGTCAGAAATGTATATTTGTGAATGTTGAGATGTTATATTGGTTTCACTGGTAAAAATAAATAATTGAAATGGGTATATATTTGTTTTTTGTTAATTTGCCTAATAATTATGCACAGTAATAGTCACCTGCACACACAGATATCCCCCTAAAATAGCTAAAACTAAAAACAAACTAAAAACTACTTCCAAAAATATTCAGCTTTGATATTAATGAGT
This sequence comes from Bufo bufo, assembly GCF_905171765.1. Taxonomy (NCBI): domain Eukaryota; kingdom Metazoa; phylum Chordata; class Amphibia; order Anura; family Bufonidae; genus Bufo; species Bufo bufo. The sequence continues at coordinate 599,485,588 of NC_053390.1, read as the reverse complement.
TTTTTGGGTTCAATTGTTGTTGTTCAATAATAAAATGAATCCTCAAAAATACAACTTGCCTAATAATTCTGCACTCCCTGTATATATATATATATAATTTCTCATTAATGTAATTGGGGGGCACAACACCATGGGTATACACCCAGCTACCACTAGGAGGCGACACTAGATATCAAAAAGGTTGGCTCCGCCCAGGTGGGCTATACCCTCTCCACAGACACTAGGCTAATCCGTTTTAGTCTAGTGTCCGTAGGAGGCAGACATGACCTACTGTTTTTTTGCAGGTCTTGCTGCTTTTTTATTTTTATTCTTTTTTTATTTTATTCCTTTATCTTTCTGTCTGCAGGCCTCTGCCTGCTGCAGGATGGGGCTCCATTGTGGATAACCATTTTAGTTGCACCCCCTGCAGGCGCATACTTGAGTACCTAGGCGGTCACCCAGTCCGCAATTACTGCATCCACAGTGGCATGCCGGTAATCCCACGTGTTTGCCGAAGGGGTGACCCTGTGGTGCCTGAAGACGCCGGACGGTAAGTATTACCCCCTGCATCCCTGTCCCATAGGGTTTTGGGTTAGTTCCCCTCCTTTGGCCAAGGGGTGGGTTTTACTTTATTCGGGGGGCCTGGGGAACCCTTCTCCTCCTGGCCACCTATCCCCCTCCCCGGCCTTCCCTTCTACCTTAGTCCGCATCTTCTCTGGCCTGTCTTCGGGTCCCAGGTGCGCCTTTTGCCCACCGTTTTCCTCTCACTGAGTGTCGCTCCTCCTCAGGAGCCCCCCATGCCCGTTTTTTACTTTCCTGAGGGCCCCTGGCTTCCCACGGTTCCGTCCCGCTGACGTCTCACTTTTTCCAGCCGCTTCATTTTTCAAGGCCCCGGCCTAGGCCGCATCCTCTCCCGCCCCCTTCTGGCTTCCCAAGCTTTTTTCCTGGCCCCTCCCCGCTCCTCTCAGCTTTTGGGAGGGGTTTCCCCCCCCATCTCATTCAAGAGCGGGCTTTAGCCTGGTGGGCGGAGTTTTCACTTAACTCCGGCTTCAGGGCCTCCATCTTGCCAGCATTAAGGATCATCCCATACAGCCTTCCTGCACGCTTCTGCGGCTGCAACAGCACCCCTTCAGGGACACAGCACATGGGGTCCAGTAGGACAGCCTCCGGCTGACTGTTTTTCTTTTTTTCCGGCTTCCATGCTGGCAATGCTAAGAAGTCCCCCCACCTTCGGGGTCGTCATGTATTTTTCGTGCGCCCGTTGCTGTTGAAGTCGCCATGCGGTCAGCCTGACCCTGTTTGTGCGCAGTGCCTGTGGAACCTGCATTCCCTGAATGTAATGGAGGCCAGTATGGCACCAGTTAATGTGGTATTTAGTGTTAGGTTCTCGTCTTACTGAGATCGCCTTGACGTTTGGCAGACGGGCCCAAAAAATTTGCCAAGCATCTAAAATTTGTTAGCGTAGCATTTGCACCAGAATACTGTCATGGTCTTACCTTCTTGCTGTTCTCCTTCGTTTGACATGTGCTGGCGGCCATCTTGGTTTCTGGGTTTCTTGTAGCCTCCCACCCTGCGGCTCCTCCTTCCCACTGGGAGGAGCTGGATGCCTAGCTCATATATATAGGAGGTCTGTGGCTTCAGTTCCTTGCTTGGTCCTCCTGTGTTCACATGCTTCTAGACTGCTGCTGCTTCTGGTTCCTGATCCTGGTTTCGTCCGACTACCCTGCTGGTTCCTGATCCTGGTTTCGTCCGACTACCCTGCTGGTTCCTGATCCTGGCTTCGTCTGACTACCCTGCTGGTTCCTGATCCTGGCTTCGTCTGACTACCCTGCTGGTTCCTGATCCTGGCTTCGTCTGACTACCCTTCTGGTTCCTGACCTCTGGCTTCGCAAAGACTCTGCTTCGGTTTCGCCATCCGTTTGGACTTTTGCTTTACAGCTTTATTTTCAATAAAGCCTTCTTATTTTCACTTATCCCTTGTTGTACGTCTGGTTCATGGTTCCGTGACATTAGGACCAAGCCATGAATTCTGACGGTACAGGGCCATCCTCGCTACCCACGCTGGTTGCCAGACTTGATCAGCAGGATCACCTGTTGGGTCGGTTCGCTGTGGCGTTGCAAACCCTGCTTGAACGCACGGCTCATTTCGCTCCCGTTGCCGATGGGTCGGTTGTCGCTCCTGGGCCCGCTCCTACTGCCGCTCCGGTTGTTGCGCCAGAGTCTACCCCGACACCTGTTGTTGCACCTGCGGTGTTTCGGGGTATGACCGGTTCTGCCCCTCTTCCACAGCGCTTTGGGGGAGAGCCAACTCAGTGCCGAGGTTTCCTTAACCAGGTGGGCATTTATTTCGAGTTGCTGCCACATGCCTTTCCTACTGAGAGATCAAAGGTGGGCTTCTTGATCTCGCTGCTCTCGGACAAGGCCTTGGCCTGGGCCAGCCCTTTATGGGAGAACAACAATCCGGTGGTTGCCGAGTTTTCCGGTTTTGTTGCTTCTCTTCGGAAGGTATTCGATGTGCCGGCTCGTGCTGCCTCTGCTGCGAAGCTCCTTATGTCCATCAGACAGGGTTCACGATCCGTAGCTGAATACGCCATTGAGTTTCGTACCCTGGCAGCAGAGGTGGGCTGGAATAATGAGGCTCTGGTCGCTGCTTTCTCTCATGGTCTCTCGGATGCCTTGAAGGATGAGGTTGCAGCTAAGGACCTACCAGTGGAGCTCGAGTCTCTTATTTCTTTCCTGATTTTGATTGACACCAGACTCAGGGAGAGACCTTCCTTTAAGGAGAGCCTGCGGAGGTTTTCTAACAGATTGGCGCCTACGTTTGCTGTCCCACCCGTGCCTCCCTCTCCTCCCACGCCTCCTGGGGATGACTTGTCTGGGGGTGAACCCATGCAGCTGGGGTTTGCTCGCCTGTCTGAGGGGGAGAGGGTACTCCGGAGACGCGAGGGCCGATGCATGTACTGTGGTCTCGGTGGGCATTTTCGGTTGGCATGTCCGAACCGTCCGGGAAACGCTCGCACCTGAGATCCTGTCGGGGGCAGATCTTGGGTGGAGTCTCCTCGTCCCCGGTTTCCCGTGTTGACAAACCACTGATCACTGTTGTCCTCTCCTGGGTCGGGGGCTCGGTGACGACCCAGGCGTTGGTGGACTCTGGTGCTGGTGGTTTGTTCATTGATAATGTGTTCGCTGCCGCCAATTCCATTCCTCTGCAGGCTCGAGGTTCCCCACTGGCTCTTGAGGCGATAGACGGCAGGCCCCTTCTGCCGCCACACGTGACTCATGAGACCCTTCCAGTGGGGATAGCCATTGGTGCCGTTCACAGAGAGTCGGTCTGCCTCCAGGTTATTTCGTCTCCACACTACTCGGTGGTCTTGGGGTACCCCTGGCTCCGGAAGCATAATCCGACTTTCGATTGGAGATCGGCCGAGATCCTCTCGTGGTCACCGCAGTGTGGGGCTAGTTGCATCCATGGGTCTGTCAAGTTGCTGTGTACTTCCTCGGACTCTCTGTTGCCTCCTGAATACGAGGAGTACCGGGATGTATTCGATAAGGTGCGCGCGGTTGCCCTACCTCCGCACCGCCCATACGATTGTGCCATAGAGTTACAATCTGGTGCCGTTCCTCCTCGTGGCAAAGTCTATCCACTGTCGGTAGCGGAGAATGAGGCCATGGAGGAGTACGTGAGGGAGGCGCTTTCACGCGGACACATTCGCAAATCCTCGTCCCCGGCAGGGGCTGGATTTTTCTTTGTGAAAAAGAAGGGCGGTGAGTTGAGGCCTTGCATCGATTACAGGGGTCTCAATCGCATCACGATCAAGAACGCTTACCCGATACCCTTGATTTCCGAGCTGTTCGATCGCCTTAAAGGGGCCACGGTCTTTACCAAACTCGACCTGAGGGCGGCATATAACCTGGTAAGGATCAAGGCGGGCGATGAGTGGAAGACCGCGTTTAACACCAGGACCGGTCATTATGAATCCTTGGTTATGCCCTTTGGGTTGTGCAATGCGCCTGCAGTCTTTCAGGAATTCATCAACGATGTTTTCCGTGACCTGTTGCAGCAGTGTGTGGTGGTCTATTTGGATGACATCTTGGTATATTCTGAATCCATGGAGGCCCACATTCTGGATGTCAGACGAGTGTTGCAACGGTTACGAGAGAACAAGCTGTTCGGTAAGCTTGAGAAATGCGAATTTCACCGATCCCAGGTAACCTTCTTAGGTTACATCATTTCCGCTGAGGGGTTCTCCATGGATCCTGAGAAGGTTTCGGCTGTCTTACAGTGGCCCCAGCCCAGTGGTCTTCGTTCCCTGCAGCGCTTTTTGGGCTTCGCCAATTATTATCGGAAGTTCATCAGGGACTTTTCCATGCTAGCCAAGCCTCTCACGGATCTGACCAGGAAGGGCAGTAATTCCCAGGTCTGGCCGCTCGAGGCCATCCGAGCTTTTGAGGCTCTAAAGTCCGCCTTTGTGTCGGCTCCGATTCTGTCGCATCCCAACCCTGGGTTGCCCTTTGTCCTCGAGGTGGACGCGTCTGAGACGGGAGTAGGCGCCCTTCTGTCTCAGCGTAGAACACCAGAGGGTCCTCTGCTTCCTTGTGGGTTTTACTCCCGGAAACTGTCTTCCGCGGAGTGCAACTATCAGATTGGTGACAGGGAGTTATTGGCCATCGTGCAGGCCCTTAAAGAATGGAGGCACTTGCTCGAGGGTTCGGTGGTTCCGGTCCTCATCCTGACGGACCACAAGAATCTGACCTACCTTTCTGAGGCCAAGAGATTGACACCACGTCAGGCCAGATGGGCTCTGTTCTTGTCACGTTTTAATTACGTGGTCTCCTACCTACCCGGTTCCAAGAACATCAGGGCGGATGCCTTATCACGGCAGTACTCCGAGCTGTCCAGGGAGGAGTCGATTCCGACTTCGGTCATACCTCCGAATCAGATCTTGGCCGCCATTCGCACCAGCCTGACCTCTCCCCTGGGTGAGCAGATTTTGGCGGCTCAATCTGGTGCTCCCTCTGGGAGACCCAACGGCAGATGTTTTGTGCCTGAGGAGTTGCGCACTCGGTTGTTGCGAACCTACCATAACTCCAAGACCGCGGGGCATCCTGGAAAGAATCAGCTGTCCTGGGCTGTTTCACGTCTGTTCTGGTGGCCTTCCCTACGTTCCGACATCGCTGCATATGTAGCGGCATGCTCCGTTTGTGCCCAGAGTAAGTCCCCTCGGCACCTTCCGTTGGGCCTTCTGCAACCCATAGCCACCGGGGAGCGCCCATGGTCACACCTGGGGATGGATTTCATTGTGGACCTCCCTGCATCCCGAGGCCATACGGTCATTCTCATGATTGTGGATCGGTTTTCCAAAATGTGCCACTGTGTTCCTCTCAAGAAGTTACCCTCTGCACAAGAGTTGGCCACGATTTTTGCCAGGGAGGTCTTCCGGTTGCACGGTTTGCCCAAGGAGATTGTGTCGGATCGGGGGAGTCAGTTTGTGTCCAGGTTCTGGCGCGCCTTTTGCTCCCAGTTGGGGATTCATCTCTCCTTCTCCTCGGCCTACCACCCTCAGTCCAATGGGGCCGCAGAACGATCCAATCAGGCCTTGGAGCAATTCCTTCGTTGCTATGTCTCCGATCACCAAGACAATTGGGTTGACCTCCTGCCTTGGGCTGAGTTTGCCAGGAACACGGCGGTGAACTCTTCCTCTGGGACGTCTCCCTTCATGGCCAATTATGGGTTCCAACCTGCCGTGTTACCGGAGGTATTCTCTCCCCAGGATATTCCGGCTGTGGAGGATCACCTTTCCGTCCTACGTGCTTCTTGGGTACTGATCCAGAAGTCCCTTGAGGTCTCTGCGCAGCGCCAGAGACTCCAGGCTGATCGCAGACGAGCGCCTGCTCCTTCCTACCAGGTCGGAGACCGTGTATGGTTGTCCACCCGCAACCTCAACCTTCGAGTGCCCACTCCCAAGCTGGCGCCTCGCTTTGTTGGTCCCTTCCGAGTGCTTCGCAGGGTAAACCCGGTAGCCTATGCCCTTGCGCTTCCTCCTGGCATGCGGATCTCCAACGTGTTTCATGTCTCCCTGTTGAAGCCACTGGTGTGTAATCGTTTCACTTCCTCGGTTCCTCGGCCTCGTCCGGTCCAAGTGGGTAATCGTGAGGAGTATGCGGTGAGCAATATCCTGGACTCACGCCTGGTCCGCGGTCGGGTGCAGTTTTTGGTCCATTGGCGTGGTTATGGTCCAGAGGAGCGTTCCTGGGTTCCCTCCGCAGATGTCCATGCTCCTGCCTTGCTCCGAGCCTTCCACGCACGCTTCCCTCAGAAACCGTTCTTTACTCCGCGGAGGAGGGGCCCTTGAGGGGGAGGTACTGTCATGGTCTTACCTTCTTGCTGTTCTCCTTCGTTTGACATGTGCTGGCGGCCATCTTGGTTTCTGGGTTTCTTGTAGCCTCCCACCCTGCGGCTCCTCCTTCCCACTGGGAGGAGCTGGATGCCTAGCTCATATATATAGGAGGTCTGTGGCTTCAGTTCCTTGCTTGGTCCTCCTGTGTTCACATGCTTCTAGACTGCTGCTGCTTCTGGTTCCTGATCCTGGTTTCGTCCGACTACCCTGCTGGTTCCTGATCCTGGTTTCGTCCGACTACCCTGCTGGTTCCTGATCCTGGCTTCGTCTGACTACCCTGCTGGTTCCTGATCCTGGCTTCGTCTGACTACCCTGCTGGTTCCTGATCCTGGCTTCGTCTGACTACCCTTCTGGTTCCTGACCTCTGGCTTCGCAAAGACTCTGCTTCGGTTTCGCCATCCGTTTGGACTTTTGCTTTACAGCTTTATTTTCAATAAAGCCTTCTTATTTTCACTTATCCCTTGTTGTACGTCTGGTTCATGGTTCCGTGACAAATACTTTCTATTATTTTGACATTATTGTACTTTATTTGGTTTTCAGAGTGCTGTTGCATTGTATAATTTTTTTTGCCTTTGTGCTTTCAGCCATGGCAACGCGCACCTGCGCACTGGATGTGCTGACTGACCCCCAATTTTTCATTACACCTGTCTGGTTACCAGTGTCAGATGCTGTAGCCATGTCTCCACTCTCATTATAGTGTGCATCATGCAGCCAGATTACTCCTATTCTCAGGCGGAGTATTTGTAGTATCTCCAAGTCCATACGGCTCCTGCATTTCCCTTTCCTGGCTCTAATGTGTGCTAGGCAAGCATGTGGCGGAGTGATGGTACCATTAATGCGGAGTGATGGTACCATCCCCAGACGCTGTATTTATCACTCTGTTCTGGTTCTAGTATGCATCTGGCACCCATTACCGTCATCCTCGGCGGTGTACTTGTACTATCTCAAGGCGCTGTATCCGACAAACCATCCTGGTGGTAGTATGTAACTGGTAACCATATGTTCCCCCCTTCTTGGGCAGAGTACAGTTGCAGTTGTTAGATCCAGTATATGGCTGGCCTGTACAGATCTGACACCCGGTGCAGTACCTCCTGAACCAGGCCCTCTGAGTGCAGCAAGCGTTCTCATTGCCCCTGTACTAGGCATGATTTTTACTTATTGCTTGACGAACTATTTAACAAGACTTCTCAGTCCTGTTATGCACCAGACAACCACACTCCCTCCACCATGGGCAGGTTGGCTATCATGCTAGGTTTGTTCTTTGTCAACCCTATAAAGTACTACTGTATTCTGCGCTGCCGCGTTACCCCATTTCATGGATCAGTACTCGCGTTGTTACTGCCTCTCTGCTTTGTTTTCACAGTTACATGGTCCAGTCCTGGCAGAGTACCTGGATCAACACTGGATGTTCTATCCTGCAGGGATACGAAGCATTGTGAGCACCAGCCGCTACTGCAGTTTTCGGGTCATCGCTGTTCGTCCTCTCATTTTCCGCTGCTCACTCTGGTATCGGACATGGTCCCGTAGTTCTTCCATGGTCTGGGCGTTCTTGGTACTCCCTTATGTTCTCTGATTAGTCTGCTACATGACAGAAGTGCCGTTCGCTTTGGCCTTGCCATTGTCTGCACCTGTCAGTTTCTCCCCCCTTCTTTGGGGGTTTCATTATGCTCTGCTGGTTGCTGGTTTCTACATGTCAGTGTAGTCTCTCCCGGCTTCCCCTGGCGAATTCTGCATCTTTTTCTGCAATAATGATGTCTGGCGATTCTTTTACAAAATCCAGGGTGCTGTACTTGCCCCTTCCGGGGCAGTGTTATACAGTGTCGGACTGGGGTACCTAGGGCCCACCAGTAAAATTTATTTTGGGGGCCCACCGTACGGATACATTCCAATATAATAAATAATTTATCAAGTTTTTATATGAACATCTGCTGGTTGTGGTGCCCTGCATTGAATATATGTATTTAGTGCAGTAAGTCTACTGTGTTATGTGCCACTTGTGCAGGGGGTGGGAGACTAGAGGCCCACCTTGCTCAGGGGCCCACCGGGGGATTCCCCTGTACCCCTGTGGGCCAGTCCGAGCCTGGTGTTATACAGTATGCTAGTCACTACACTTGGGATGGTTGGTTAACAAGGGCTGATTGTCACCGCGAGATCTCGGAGAAGTTCTGACAGACGTTCTTCAGTACCTCCTGCATGATGTTCTTTTGTTTTGTTTTCGTTTTGACATCTCTTCTCCCTCTCCCAGCTGTCATCTATTAGCAGTGATTGCCTCCCTTTATATCCCCTCCCATACTGCCTCACTTTGTGGTTTATACTACTTCCTGGATTGTGCTCACTGCTAGAAGTTGCTACTGCTGGTTCTTTAGATAAGTCTATCCCTTTATTTGTGTTTTCCTGTTGGCTTGATTCTAGATGACCCTGACTCCCTCCGTATTAAGTGCAGGGAGCCGGTGGTCGTGTCCCCTCACTATTATAGGGTTTTCAGGTGTCACTCAGTCGAGGTACGTGGACATACAACTTTCTATCATTGAGATCTTTGCATGGGCTGAGCAGTCAGGGAGAGCTCTAGGGCTTTAATAGGGCTCACCCTTTTGTTCCTTAGTTTGGGATCAAGTCAGTCGGATCTTTATTTGTTACTTCTTGTTTTCTGCAACACCATCCGTGACATTATAAACCGCCTAAACCATCTTAAGCATGAATCCGGTTTCAGCCTTGATTGACCACATGCAGGGTCTTTCACTGGAGGTAGCAGATCTCCGTAAAACTGTCTCTCAGTTTCAGGTGACCGTTTCTGCTAGAGGATTTTCCGGGAGGGGGGAACTTTGAAGACCCGGGTCCCATTTTGGCTGAAGGGGTGGTTGTCTCTGCTCTTTATCCTGAATTGGAGGCAGAGGTTCTGGCAGCCCAGGCAGAGGCTCCTGATCTTTGTCCTCCTGGGAGGTTGTTTGTGCCTCTCGCTTTACGACATAAGGTTTTTAAGGAGCACCACGATACTGTCCTTGCTGGGCACCCGGGGGGTAGAGCCACAGTGGATCTCATTGCTCGGAGATTCTGGTGGCCGGCTCATTCACGGGCATCAGGTCCTCTCCCCCCGTTACCCATTCCTTCCCATCCTTGGACACATCTCTCCATGGACTTCATTACGGACCTGCCTCGTTCCTCGGGGAAGACTGTGATTCTGGTGGTGGTGGACCGTTTTAGCAAAATGGCGCATTTTATTCCTTTTCCTGGGTTGCCCAATGCTAAAACGCTGGCACAAGCATTTGTTGATCACATTGTCAAATTGCATGGCATTCCTTCAGACATAGTCTCTGATAGGGGCACGCAGTTTGTTTCCAGATTCTGGAAGGCTTTCTGTTCTCGCTTGGGGGTTCGATTGTCATTCTCTTCTGCTTTCCACCCGCAGTCGAATGGCCAGACAGAGCGCGTCAATCAGAATCTGGAGACATATCTGCGCTGTTTTGTGGCGGAAAATCAGGAGGATTGGTGTTTTTTTTTGTCCCTTGCTGAGTTTGCTTTAGGAGTCCTCGGATAAGTCGCCATTTTTTGGTGCATATGGGTTTCATCCGCAGTTTGGGACATTCTCTGGAGAGGGGTCTTCTGGTTTACCTGATGAGGAGAGATTCTCCTCGTCGTTGTCGTCTATTTGGCAAAAGATTCAGGATAATCTAAAGAGCATGAGTGAGAGATATAAGCGTGTGGCGGATAAGAGACGTGTGCCTGGTCCGGACCTGAATGTTTTTGATCTGGTGTGGTTGTCTACTAAGAATATCAAGTTGAAGGTTCACTCCTGGAAGTTGGGTCCTAAGTTTATTGGGCCTTACAAAATCTTGTCCGTCATCAATCCCGTTGCCTTCCGTCTTGATCTTTGTCACGGGGTTCCGAAGGTGCACTCGGTCCCCCATTGCCCGCAGAACTGTTGCTTAGCTTTTGGAATGAGGTTCTGTGTTTGACCTCATTCCCAGGGCGGCTTTACTAGCTGGGTGGCTCCCTGCTCCTAGTCTGCCTTGAGCGCCGAGCTGATCACTCGGTGCTCGACTGGTTGGTCTGTCGGTCATGTGATGCTGGCCACGTCACATGACCCTCACTCCCCACTATAAATACAGGCAGCCTGCTGGCTACAGGTTGCCTGTTAATTTCTAGGTTCCTGGCTATTTGTTGGACTACTGAATATTTACCTGATCCTGTTCCCTGATGATCCTCTGCCTGCTCCTCCTGTACTGCGCATACATCCTGGTATTGTGACCTCGGCTCCCACCTGACTACTCTCTTAGGACTCCTCTTGTACTTCGCTACTCTCCTGGTATTTGACCCCGGCTTCTCCTGACTATTCTTTGCTTAATCCGTTGTACTGCGTAGCTCTCTTGGTTCTGACCCGGTCCGTTCATGTTCCGTATTTTGTCTTGTCTGTCTTCCCTGCACATATCCTAAGTTAGGGATTGCCGTCCAGTTGTCCCCTGTCATCAGGACTCGTGAGGCAAGTAGGCAGGGCCAGGGGTGAGGGTGGAGCGCAGTGGTCACTACCCTTCCCCCTGTGTGTGTGTGGACGTGACCGTTACAGATTAACAGGCCCAATAACCACTGTATCATGAATCCTCTTACTACCCTGACTGACCATGTCTCTAACTTGACACAGAGGGTGCAGGAGCTAGGAGAGAAACTCCGTTCTTGTGAGTTAGGGCAAGGTTCTTCCACTCCTCTGTCCTCCAGTCCATATTTTGAACCCCAGATCAAGCTCCCAGAACCCTTTTCTGGAGACCGGAAGAGGTTTCTCTCCTTTAAGGAGAATTGCAAACTCTACTTCCGTTTGCGCCCTGTGTCCTCCGGTCCCGAGAGCCAACGCGTGGGGATTATCATTTCTCTACTACAGGGTGATCCCCAGGACTGGGCATTTTCGTTACCTCCAGGGGCCAGTTGTCTAACTTCTGTGGAGGGGTTTTTTCAGGCCCTGGGTACCCTCTATGACGAACCAGACAGGGCCCTGGTAGCCGAGACAGCTCTTAGGGCACTGGTTCAGGGCCATCTCCCTGCGGAGGAGTATTGCACCCAATTCAGACGGTGGTGTGTCCCCTCAGGATGGAATGAACCAGCCCAGAAGAGTCAGTTTAGGTCTGGTCTATCTGATAATTTAAAAGATCTATTGGTCAATTACCAAATTCCTGAGACCTTAGAGGAGATGATGACCCTAGTTGTCCGACTTGACAGACGAGTTAGAGAGAGACGACAAGAACGACAGTTCTGTTCTCAGATGGTGGTCCAGCCAGAGGCCTTTTCCAGGGACAACACTGAGGTCTCCACCGAGGAACCCATGCAGGTTGGCATGACCGAGGGTAATCTTCGTCGCAGACGCGGAGAGTGCTTCTACTGTGGAGATCCTGGCCATTGGATCAACAAGTGTCCTAAGAGGGACCTCTCTGACAAGTCTTCTAAAGCAAGACAACCTAAAGACCAGGTACACCCTGATTTTTCTAAAGGTAAGCTTTTGGTACCCATAACAATTTCTCTGGGGGTTAATAAGTGGCCGGGTAAGGCCTTTATTGACTCCGGTTCAGCGGCCAGCTTTATTGACTTTGAGTTTGCTTGTAAATTGGGTATTCCAATGTTTGCTTTACCTACACCTATCCATGTCATGGCTATTGATGCTACTCCCCTGATTGGTGGTACGGTGAGGTCATGTACCTCTGAAATTTCTCTGTCCGTGGGTGTGTGCCACTCTGAGAGATGTTCTCTTCTAGTCCTGGAGAACCTACCGGTTGAGGTGGTACTAGGGTTGCCTTGGCTCCGTTTACATAACCCCACAATTGATTGGTCCAAAGGAGAGTTGGTGAAATGGGGACCTAAGTGTGACTCATGCTTGTCCGTGGTCCAGGCTGGGGTTTCAGTAAGGTCTAATACATTACCCTCTGTTATTAAGGAATATTCTGATGTGTTCTCGTCCCTTACTCCAGAGGTTCTACCCCCCCATAGACCTTATGATTGCGCCATAGAGCTAATTGAGGGTGCCGAATTTCCTAAAGGTCGAATTTATAATCTTTCAGGGCCCGAACGCAAGGCTATGGAAGATTATATTAAGGAGAGCCTTGCTAAAGGGCATATTAGACCTTCAGTCTCTCCTATGGGAGCAGGGTTTTTCTTTGTTAAAAAGAAGGATGGTGGTCTTAGGCCTTGTATTGATTACCGGAGATTAAATAAAATCACTGTCCAAAATAGATACTCTCTCCCATTGATTCCGGATTTATTTAACCAGGTTTTGGGGGCAACCTGGTTTTCCAAGATTGACCTGAAAGGGGCATACAATCTAATCCGAATCAAGGAGGGAGACGAATGGAAGACAGCGTTCAATACTCCGATAGGACACTTTGAATATCAGGTGATGCCTTTTGGACTCAGCAATGCCCCAGCTGTGTTCCAAAACTTAATGAACGATATTCTTAGGGAGTTCTTAGGTAAATTTATTATTGTCTATCTTGACGACATTTTGATATTCTCTCCTGATTTCGAATCTCATGTGTCCCATGTCAAACAAGTATTAGAGGTGTTGAGGGAGAACCAGCTATCCGCTAAGCAAGAGAAATGTGTCTTTGGTGTACAGGAGATACTGTTTCTAGGGCATGTTTTGACTCCTCACGCCTTTAAGATGGATCCTGGTAAGGTTGTAGCAATTAAGGAATGGGTAAGGCCTTCATCCTTAAAGGCTTTACAACGGTTTTTGGGTTTCGCAAATTACTACCGTAAATTTATCATGAATTTTTCTGTAATTGCTAAGCCATTGACCGACCTTACTAAGAAAGGGGCGGATTTGGAGAATTGGTCTACCAAGGCCATTTCTTCATTTGAAACATTAAAAAAGGCATTTAGTAGCGCTCCCATTCTGATCCAGCCTGATCAGGAGAGACCCTTTATTGTGGAGGTGGATGCGTCCGAGGACGGCTCCAGGAGCAGTCCTTTCACAAGGTCCTGCTAGCCTCACTAACCTGAGACCGTGTGCCTTCTTCTCTAGGAAATTCTCTCCCACGGAGAGAAACTACGACATAGGGAATAGGGAGCTGTTGGCCATTAAATGGGCATTTAAGAAGTGGAGACATTTTTTGAAGGGGGCAAGGCATCGAGTAACTGTTGTCACTGACCATAAAAACCTAATGTTTCTCGAGTCCGCTAAGAGGTTGAATCCCCGACAAGCCCGATGGGCTCTGTTTTTTACCCGTTTTGATTTCTCCATTACGTTCAGGCCGGAAAGTAAAAATGTGAAGGCAGACGCATTATCTCGGAGCTTCCATGCTTTTCAACCCACTGAGACGCCGCCTGAATCCATCCTACCAGCAAACATCTTCTTAGCGGCTCTAACCCAGGATATCTCGGCTCGCATTAAGGCTGAACAACATCTGGCACCGGCATCCACCCCAACAGATAAGTTGTTTGTTCCCGTACAATTTCGTCTCCAGCTGTTGGGTGAGTGTCACGATTCTGCCTTTTGTGGACATCCGGGTATTGAGGGCACTAAGGATCTGGTTTCTAGATCTTATTGGTGGCCCACTCTGACCAGGGATGTCAAGTCCTACGTGTCAGCCTGTGAGGTTTGTGCCAGGTCTAAGACACCTAGGACTCGCCCTGTTGGTAACCTACGACCCCTACCCATTCCCAGTAGACCCTGGTCCCATATCTCGATGGACTTTATAACTGACCTACCGCTGGCGGAGGGTAAGACTGTGGTTTGGGTAGTGGTCGATAGGTTTAGCAAGATGGTTCATTTCATTCCCCTGTCTAAACTTCCGAATGCTAAAACCCTGGCGTCTATTTTTGTGAGAGAGATTGTTCGTTTACATGGCATCCCGGAAAATATTGTTTCGGACAGGGGTGTGCAGTTTGTGTCCAAATTCTGGAGGGCCTTCTGTCAAAGATGTAAAATTTCGTTGTCTTTTTCTTCCGCCTACCATCCTGAGAGTAATGGGCAGACTGAACGCCTTAATCAGTCTGTGGAACAATTCCTGAGGTTGTATGTTGCTGATGACCAGCAATTATGGGTCAAATTCCTTCCGTTGGCTGAATTTGCTCTGAATAACCGTGTCAATTCTTCTGCTGGGGCCTCCCCTTTCTTTTGTAACCATGGTTTTCATCCCCGTTTTCATTCTGGGTCGTCCGTCTCCTCCTCTAACCCTGAAGCTGATAAACTCTCCTCTGAACTGTGCACAGTTTGGGCCCGGGTTCAATCGAACCTAGAAAAGGCTCAAAGTTCTCAAAAACTCAAGGCCGATAGGAGACGTTCAAGGGGGGTGAACTTTCAGGTTGGGGATAAAGTATGGTTGTCCTCCAAGAATCTATCTCTCAAGGTAGCTTCTAGAAAATTTGCTCCTCGTTTTATTGGTCCATATAAGATCACGGAGGTGATTAACCCGGTATCATTTAGGTTGGAGCTGCCCGAGTCATTCCACATTCATAATGTGTTCCATAAATCTCTACTTAAAAAATATTTTGAGCCGGTAGTACCATCGAAAGCCTCGCCTCCGCCGGTTCTTGTTAATGATGCTGTCGAGTATGTCGTGTCTAAAATAGTGGATGTCAGGAAGGTGCGTAACTCCTTGCAGTATCTGATTCACTGGAAGGGGTATGGACCTGAAGAGAGATCTTGGGTACCTGCCAGGGAGGTTCATGCTCCTAGACTGGTTCGTAAATTTCATTTAGAACACCCTGAAAAGCCATCGCCTGAAGTCTCGGGTCCGGTGGCCCCTCGTAAAAGGGGGGGTACTGTCACGGGGTTCCGAAGGTGCACTCGGTCCCCCATTGCCCGCAGAACTGTTGCTTAGCTTTTGGAATGAGGTTCTGTGTTTGACCTCATTCCCAGGGCGGCTTTACTAGCTGGGTGGCTCCCTGCTCCTAGTCTGCCTTGAGCGCCGAGCTGGTCACTCGGTGCTCGACTGGTTGGTCTGTCGGTCATGTGATGCTGGCCACGTCACATGACCCTCACTCCCCACTGTAAATACAGGCAGCCTGCTGGCTACAGGTTGCCTGTTAATTTATAGGTTCCTGGCTATTTGTTGGACTACTGAATATTTACCTGATCCTGTTCCCTGACGATCCTCTGCCTGCTCCTCCTGTACTGCGCATACATCCTGGTATTGTGACCTCGGCTCCCACCTGACTACTCTCTTAGGACTCCTCTTGTACTTCGCTACTCTCCTGGTATTTGACCCCGGCTTCTCCTGACCATTCTTTGCTTAATCCGTTGTACTGCGTAGCTCTCTTGGTTCTGACCCGGTCCGTTCATGTTCCGTATTTTGTCTTGTCTGTCTTCCCTGCACATATCCTAAGTTAGGGATTGCCGTCCAGTTGTCCCCTGTCATCAGGACTCGTGAGGCAAGTAGGCAGGGCCAGGGGTGAGGGTGGAGCGCAGTGGTCACTACCCTTCCCCCTGTGTGTGTGTGGACGTGACCGTTACAATCTTCCTCAGACTTGGAAGATCCATAATGTTTTTCACAAGTCCCTATTAAAACCTTATGTCCAACCCACTGTACCCTCCTCTTTGCCTCCTCCTCCGATTGTAGTTGATGGTAATCTTGAATTTCAGGTCTCTAGGATTGTGGATTCTCATATTATCCGCGGTTCTCTCCAGTATCTTGTTCATTGGGAGGGTTATGGTCCTGAGGAGAGGATGTGGGTCCCAGTGGCGGACATTAAGGCTACTCGTCTTATCAGGGCGTTCCATAGGTCCCATCCTGAGAAGGTGGGCTCTGAGTGTCCGGAGTCCACTCGTAGAGGGAGGGGTACTGTCACCGCCAGATCTCTGAGAAGTTTACTGACAGACGTTCTTCAGTACCTCCTGCATGTTTTGGTTTCGTTTTGACATCTCTCCCAGCTGTCATCTATTAGCAGTGATTGCCTTCCTTTATATCCCCTCCCATACTGCCTCACTTTGCGGTTTATACTACTTCCTGGATTGTGCTCACTGCTAGAAGTTGCTACTGCTGGTTCCTCAGATAAGTCTATCCCTTTATTTGTGTTTTCCTGTTGGCTTGACTCTAGGTGACCCTGACTCCCTCCGTATTAAGTGCAGGGAGCCGGTGGTCGTGTCCCCTCACTATTATAGGGTTTTCAGGTGTCACTCAGTCGAGGTACGTGGACATGCAACTTTCTATCATTAAGATCTTTGCATGGGCTGTGCAGTCAGGGAGAGCTCTAGGGCTTTAATAGGGCTCACCCTTTTGTTCCTTAGTTTGGGATCAAGTCAGTCGGATCTTTATTTGTTGCTTCTTGTTTTCTGCAACACCATCCGTGACACTGATGTTTTTTTTCCCTATGGTTGCTACATTTGATTTTTCCTTCAATAATCTGGCTATTATTGTCCTCATGTGGTCCTGTTCTGTGGACCCTACTTGAGCATCTGACTGGGTAATCCTGCTTGGAGTCCCTGCCCCAATGGTTCTTAG
The DNA here is from genome assembly GCF_905171765.1 of Bufo bufo. Taxonomy (NCBI): domain Eukaryota; kingdom Metazoa; phylum Chordata; class Amphibia; order Anura; family Bufonidae; genus Bufo; species Bufo bufo. The sequence continues at coordinate 599,468,790 of NC_053390.1, read as the reverse complement.
ACCATCTAGCTACCCTGGTCTTCACTGGTCCGTTCCATCTGGGGAAGCTACTCATGGCATCTCTGACCGCACATGCTCTATATGACAGTTGCTTCTTTAGGCCCAGTTTGGTTATTTTCCCTCTTGGGTCCCCATAGGCTTGTTTCCCTCTTGAGATTCTAATCTCTCTTCCCGTCTCCTCAGGTCCTGGTACTTCGGAGTTGTTGCTCCAGTTTGCAATTTACATTCATATTGGCCACTTCTGGGATGGAGCTTTTCCTCAGTTTGAGAACTGTTCCTCCTTAGGCTGTTTGGAGTCCTCTCTCTTCTACTCCAATATCTTTCGGACAAGTGTGTCTCCACTTGTATCACTAGGACCTGCGACTGGTTCTTTTTTTCCTGAGGCTTAATGTGGCCAGGGATTCTCTGGTCTTACATTTCACAGTGATGTTTTGTTCCAGTTTTTCTGAGGCTCGATTCTTGTCTCCTTTGTACAGGACGCATGTCTTTACGTTCCCTTCTCCTGGCCATTACCGAGGACCCCCTTCTCCCCCAGAGGTTGGCTGCTTTCTCTGGCAGGATGGGGTTTCCACCTTCTCCTGGGGTGTTTCTCTTTTCCCACCTGCCTTGCATTGGAAGGAGGCTTGCTCCCTTCCCATGGTGTGTCTTTGCTATTCTTTTTCTCAATCGTTCAGCCTCCAGTGCTTCCCCTGGCCCTCACAACGTGTTTGCCACGGACAGGCCATGTTTTTGGTCTGAGACAATTTAGCGTTTTTTGCTTGCCGGATCCTCTTACTGATCGGTTCCCTTGCTTCCAGGTCTTATGGTATCGCCTTCCTTTTGCCGAGGGGTGGTCCACTGGGTCTTCCTTTAGCTTGTCTCCAGGAAGTTTTTTTCCGGTTCAGGACTGCTCCTGTTTTTTTCCCAGGCATGTTCTCTCCCGCCTGGTCCCCTCATAGTCTAATTTTTTTTGTTGGGTCTGTCTTCTTATAGATCCTCCTCCTGGAGCATCCTTCTATATGCTGGGCGCTAGGTCATTACCAACAGACGCATTCCAGTTGTGCTGGTCACCTGTTTCTTCAGGGGGAGCCCGGGCTCTTCCAGATCCTTCCTCGGGCTCTTTAGTGCGCACTTGTTCAAATATTGGCTCTTGCGCAGGACATGTAGCCCTGCGCCCTATTCTCTAGCTTCTTATTTTCCCACCTTGGGTGGAGCTGGGTGTTTCCCCTTGTCCCCTTCTTGCATATGGCCTTTTTTCCCAGGCACTTGTCCTTGGGATCCTGGCGGTCTCCCATAATTTTTTTCTTTGGACCCTTCATGGTCCTGGAGCCTCTCGGCTCACTTCCTTAGTTTTATATCTACCATTTCATGCTATGGCCTCTCCTGGTCCTGTTGGGTCACATGGTTCTCCTGCACCTGTGCGTCCAACTTTTTGCATGAGATTTCCTTCCCACCTTCGGGGACTGCTTGGGACGTCCCATGGTGCTGTGTCCCCCAATGACGATAACGAGAAAATTGGATTTTTGTACTCACCGTAAAATCTGTTTCTCGTTCAATTCATTGGGGGACACAGATCCCAACCTTTGTTTTCATTCTCTTTCTGTCACCGGGCTGCTGCTCTTCTTTCCCCCCGGTCCAGGACATGTTGGTTCTTTGCTTTTGTTTCTCTCTCCTATTGCTAATGGTACAAACTGATTAGCCTAGTGTCTGTGGAACCCACGTGGGCGGAGCCAACCTTTTTGATATCTAGTGTCGCTTCCTAGTGTTAGCTGGGCGTATACCCATGGTGCTGTGTCCCCCAATGAATTGAACGAGAAACTGATTTTACGGTGAGTACAAAAATCCAATTATATATATAAATTCAAATCACACTATTTTCCCAAAATTAAAATACATAATTAAAAAAATAAACATCATACAGTCAGGTCCATAAATATTGGGACATCGACACAATTCTAACATTTTTGGCTCTATATACCACCACAATGGATTTGAAATGAAACGAACAAGATGTGCTGTAACTGCAGACTGTCAGCTTTAATTTGAGGGTATTTACATCCTAATCAGGTGAACGGTGCAGGAATTACAACAGTTTGAATATGTGCCTCCCACTTGTTAAGGGACCAAGAGTAATGGGACAGAATAATAATCATAAATCAAACTTTCACTTTTTAATACTTGGTTGCAAATCCTTTGCAGTCAATTACAGCCTGAAGTCTGGAACGCATAGACATCACCAGACGCTGGGTTTCATCCATGGTGATGCTCTGCCAGGCTGTAATGACCGGCGTCACGCAAAGGGAGGGAAATGGGAAGGCCCTGTCCAAGGGAGAGGGAAAGGTGGTGACCCCTGACTCACCTTGCGGCTGGCACCTGACTGCCCTGACGTCCCTAGACGGGTTCCTCACCCGTACGCCGATCACGTGCCTAAACCCTGGCTTTCCCTAAGATGAGCCCTATGTAGTGAACGGGGCGGTGGGATCACTAGTCCGCACCACTGACACTAAGAGGAAAACACCAAGGAGAGGACAGACAATACAGACAAACATATAATCCCAGGTGGGCGACAACAGCAGACCACCAAGGCCCAACAGGGATCCAGAGGTTAACGTTCTGGAACAACAACCATGGAACACAGCTACACAGCTCCAGTGGGTCAGTATAGAAGTCCAGGCAGGAAGCTCTATATCTGGCAACCAGAGAAGTGGGAGAGGGGAATATAAGGAGGTTGGGAGTGCTGGACAAGAAACAGCTGAGGAGGAGAAGCTACGAATCCCTGAGTGAGCCAAAAAGGATTGCAAGGCAAACCCAGAAAGCTACCATTAATAAACAGCACTGTTTTTAGACATAGAGCGTGCAGCCACCTGCTGCGACTTCCTGACCCCGGGTATAACGGAGTCAGGCGTGGCTCTTGACACCCTCGTGACAGTACCCCCCTCTCTACGAGGGGCCTTCGGACACTCAGGACTAGGTCTCTCAGGATGAGAGGCATGAAAAGCCTGAACTAAGGCTAATTTCACACCTGCGTTAGGTGCGGATCCGTCTGGTATCTGCACAGACGGATCCGCACCTATAATGCAAACGCTTAGATCCGTTCAGAACGGATCCGTTTGCATTACCATGAACAAAAAAACAAAAAAAAAAATTATTATTATTTTTTTTTTTGTTCATGATAATGCAAAGGGATCCGTTTTGACTTTACATTGAAAGTCAATGGGGGACGGATCCGTTTGAAAATTGAGCCATACTGTGTCAACTTCAAACGGATCCGTCCCCATTGACTTACATTGTAAGTCTGGACGGATCCGTTTGCCTCCGCACGGCCAGGCGGACACCCGAACGCTGCAAGCTGCGTTCAGGTGTCCGCCTGCTGAGCGGAGGACAAACGGTGCCAGACTGATGCATTCTGAGCGGATCCGCATCCACTCAGAATGCATTAGGGCTGGACGGATCAGTTCGGGGCCGCTTGTGAGAGCCTTCAAACGGAACTCACAAGCGGAGCCCCGAACGCCAGTGTGAAAGTAGCCTAACCTGTCTGCGTTTACCTCAGATGCTGGAACCACATTCTTTCCTCGGGACCGTAACCCCTCCAATGCACCAGATATTGAAGAGAGCGGCGGACCCGACGAGAATCAACAATTTTGGATATTTGAAACTCTTGATTACCATCCACAACAACAGGAGGAGGTGGCAGCGGTGACGGTTCTAGAGGTGAAACATACTTCTTGAGTAACGACTTATGGAAGACGTTATGGATTTTAAAAGTCTGAGGTAGCTCCAGGCGAAAAGCCACGGGGTTAATGATGGCTACTATTTTGTAAGGGCCACTGAACCTAGGAAACAGTTTCCAAGAGGGAACCTTTAATTTAATATTCCTAGTAGACAACCACACATAGTCATTCACTCCTAGGTCCGGACCTGGCGACCGTCTCTTATCAGCCATGCATTTATATTTACCTCCCATATTTTTCAAATTAGCTTGCACTTTCTGCCATACAGAAGAAAGAGATGAGGAACACCGTTCCTCTTCCGGAACCCCAGAAGATCCCCCCTCTTTGAAAGTACAGAATTGGGGATGAAAACCATATGCACCAAGAAATGGTGACTTGCCAGTAGATTCCTGACGGCGATTATTTATGGCAAACTCGGCTAACGGTAAATATGATGACCACACCTCTTGGTTTTCAGACACAAAACATCTTAGATATGTCTCAAGGTTTTGGTTGGTACGCTCAGTCTGTCCATTCGACTGAGGATGGAAAGCTGAGGAAAAGGACAAGTGTACCCCCAAACGGGAACAAAAAGCTTTCCAAAATTTAGAAATAAACTGGGTTCCCCGATCCGAAACAACATCGGAAGGGACCCCGTGAAGCTTCACGATTTCACTGATGAATACCTGAGCAAGAGTCTTAGCATTAGGTAGTGCGGGTAACGCAATGAAGTGTACCATTTTGCTAAACCTGTCCACTACTACCAAGATAACTGTTTTACCCGCAGACAAAGGTAAGTCAGTGATAAAATCCATTGACAGATGTGTCCATGGCCTATTGGGAATGACAAGTGGCAATAAAGACCCTGCAGGACGTGTATGAGAGACTTTCGCGCGCGCACAAGTAGAACAGGAAGACACAAAATCCATTACATCCTGACGCAACCTTGGCCACCAAAAACGACGAGACAATAGCTCCAAGGTTGCTTTACTACCCGGGTGCCCAGCAAGTGTGGAATTATGATGTTCCTTTAATAATTCGAGACGCAGGTTTAACGGTACAAACAATTTCTCTGAGGGGCAAGAGACCGGGGCGTCCCCCTGGGCCTCTAACACCTTCCCCTCCAGAACAGAGTGTACCGCAGAGACAACCACTCCTCTTTGTAGAATGGGTACCGGATCACTCACATTACCCCCTCCAGGGAAACAACGAGATAGTGCATCTGCCTTGGTATTTTTTGCCCCAGGACGATAGGTAATAACAAAGTTAAACCTGGTAAAAAATAGCGACCACCTAGCTTGTCTAGGGGTGAGACGCTTAGCTGATTCGAGGTACAGAAGGTTTTTGTGGTCCGTAATCACAGTGACGGGGTGGATTGCCCCCTCTAAAAAGTGACGCCATTCTTCAAACGCTAGTTTAATAGCTAATAGTTCCCTATTGCCAATATCATAGTTCTTCTCTGCTGCAGATAGTCTTTTAGAAAAGAACGCACAAGGACGCCATTTCCCAGGAGACGGACCCTGAGACAGCACAGCCCCAACTCCCACCTCTGACGCATCTACTTCAACAATAAAAGGCTGGGAGACATCAGGTTGGATTAGTACAGGTGCCGAGGTAAACCTCTCTTTTAGAGAGGAAAAAGCAATTTTAGCAGCGTCAGACCATTTAGAAAAACCAGTCCCCTTCCTAGTCATGTCAGTAAGGGGTTTTACAATCACCGAATAATTTTTTATGAATTTTCTATAGAAATTTGCGAAGCCCAAGAACCGTTGCAGTGCTTTGAGGTTCTCAGGAAGATCCCAATCTAAAATTGCCTGGACCTTCCTAGGATCCATACGGAAACCTGAAGCAGATAATAAATAACCTAGGAACTGTATTTCCTGAACGGCTAAAACACACTTTTCAATTTTAGCATATAATTTATTCGTCCGTAGGACCTGCAGTACCTGTCTGACATGCACCTCATGTGTTTTCAAATCAGACGAATAAATTTAAATATCATCTAGGTATATCACCACAAACCTGCCGATAAGATGACTAAAAATGTCATTAACGAAATGTTGGAAGACAGCAGGAGCATTGGTCAGACTGAAGGGCATGACTAGATTTTCATAATGCCCCTCAGGGGTGTTAAAAGCTGTCTTCCACCCATCCCCTTCCTTGATACGAATCAGATTGTAGGCCCCCCTAAGATCAAGTTTGGAGAACCACCTAGCACCCGCAATCTGATTAAACAGGTCAGGAATGAGAGGAAGAGGGTATGGGTCTCGGATGGTTATCCGGTTTAATTCGCGAAAATCTAGGCAAGGACGCAGGCCCCCATCTTTCTTTTTAACGAAGAAAAACCCTGCAGCTACGGGTGAAGAAGAGGGTCTGATGTGTCCCTTAGCCAAGCTCTCGGAGATATAATCTTTCATAGCTTGTCTCTCTGGACCCGAAAGATTATACAACCTGGTCTTGGGTAATTTTGCATCGGGAATCAGGTTAACCGGGCAATCATAAGGACGGTGAGGTGGTAACTTCTGACAACCCTTTTCAGAAAAAACGTCCTCAAAGTCCGAAACAAATGTAGGTAGGGTAGCTATGGAGGTGACTAAGCAATTGCTATTTAAGCAATTTTCTCTGCACTGCTCACTCCACTCCAATATCACCCTGGCCTGCCAATCCACCACTGGATTGTGCGCTACCAACCAGGGAAGACCCAACACCACCGGAGTGGGAAGGCCCTCCAGAACATAACATGAAAGCAACTCGTTATGGTGGTCCCCTACCCGAAGGTGTAAGTTATGGACAATGTGAGTGAGGTTTCTCTGAGACAGAGGAGCAGAATCAATAGCGAATATGGGAATAGGTCTCTGTAGGCGTACAGAGAGACAAACCCATAGTGTGGGCAAAATGGGCATCTATCAAATTTACTCCTGCTCGACTGTCTAGAAAAAAAGAAATAGTCTCCGTCTTAACGCCTAAAACAACAACTGCTGGCAACACAAATTGCGATGTTCGTATGGAGGAAACGTATACCCCCCGGCTGACATCCTCCACACAGCCTGGGGTTAGTAGTTTTCCGACGGTCTTTTGTTTTTGAGGAAGGAAGGACAGACATTAATAAAATGACCCCTCTCCCCACAGAAAAAACAAACCCCACGCCTACGGCGAGCCTCAGGAGGACGGACCTGACGAGTAGTTCCTCCTAGCTGCATAGGCTCGTCTAAGTCCATACAGACTAACTGCTGCTTGGGAGGGGTTACCAATTGCTCCGGATTTTTCAATCTGTCCCTAAGACGTCTATCTATTCTGATAGAAAGGGACATCACCGCATCAAGGGAACAGGGAGTCTCATACAGCGCAAGCGCATCCTTAATCCTTTCGGATAACCCAGAGCAGAACTGACTCCTGAGAGCCGGGTCATTCCACTGGGTATCCGTAGCCCACCTACGGAACTCTGAGCAATACTCCTCTACTGGCCGCTCTCCCTGTAGGAGTCTCCGTAATTTTGATTCAGCCAGTGCGACTCGGTCAGGGTCGTCATATATGAGACCCAAGGCCCCAAAAAATTTATCCACTGACCGGAGAGCCTGGGAATCAGTGGGTAAAGAGAACGCCCAGGATTGCGGGTCCCCCTGCAGCAGGGAAATAACAACCCCCACCAGCTGTTCTTCATTACCAGAGGAGTAAGGGCACAGCTTAAAATATAATTTACAGGCCTCACGGAACGTCACAAATTTGTCCCTTCCCCCAGAAAATCTGTCAGGAAGAGCAACCTTGGGTTCCGCAACAACCTGGTTACCTGTAGCAACCGCTGGGCTTGCGGTCTGTTGCAATTGCTGCTGTTGCTGGAGGACCGACGCCTCCAATCCTGCCACCTCCCAAGACAGGCCTTGAAGTTGCTTTGACAAAGCAGCAATTGGATCCATTCTGGATTCTAAGTAGGTAGAAAGAAAAAAAATTTTTTTATTTTTTTTTACCTACACAAAATAAGGGCCAGATATAATGTAATGACCGGCGTCACGCAAAGGGAGGGAAATGGGAAGGCCCTGTCCAAGGGAGAGGGAAAGGTGGTGACCCCTGACTCACCTTGCGACTGGCACCTGACTGCCCTGACGTCCCTAGACGGGTTCCTCACCCATCACGTGCCTAAACCCTGGCTTTCCCTAAGATTAGCCCTATGTAGTGAACGGGGCGGTGGGATCACTAGTCCGCACCACTGACACTAAGAGGAAAACACCAAGGAGAGGACAGACAATACAGACAAACATATAATCCCAGGTGGGCGACAACAGCAGACCACCAAGGCCCAACAGGGATCCGGAGGGTAACATTCTGGAACAACAACCAGGGAACACAGCTACACAGCTCCAGTGGGTCAGTATAGAAGTCCAGGCAGGAAGCTCTATATCTGGCAACCAGAGAAGTGAGAGATGGGAATATAAGGAGGTTGGGATTGCTGGACAAGAAACAGCTGAGGAGGAGAAGCCACGGATCCCTGAGTGAGCCAAAAAGGATTGCAAGGCAAACCCAGAAAGCTACCATAAATAAACAGCACTGTTTTTAGACATAGAGCGCGCAGCCACCTGCTGCGACTTCCTGACCCCGGGTATAACGGAGTCAGGCGTGGCTCTTGACACCCTCGTGACACAGGCCTCTACTGCAACTGTCTTCAGTTCCTGCTTGTTCTTGGGGCATTTTTCCTTCAGTTTTGTCTTCAGCAAGTGAAATGCATGCTCAATCGGATTCAGGTCAAGTGATTGACTTGGCCATTGCATAACATTCCACTTCTTTCCCATAAAAAACTCTTTGGTTGCTTTTGCAGTATGCTTTGGGTCATTGTCCATCTGCACTGTGAAGCGCCGTCCGATGAGTTCTGAAGCATTTGGCTGAATAGGAGCAGATAATATTGCCCGAAACACTTCAGAATTCATCCTGCTGCTTTTGTCAGCAGTCACATCACCAATAAATACAAGAGAACCAGTTCCATTGGCAGCCATACATGCCCACGCCATGACACTACCACCACCATGCTTCACTGATGAGGTGGTATGCTTAGGATCATGAGCAGTTACTTTCCTTCTCCATACTCTTCTCTTCCCATCACTCTGGTACAAGTTGATCTTGGTCTCATCTGTCCATAGGATGTTGTTCCAGAACTGTGAAGGCTTTTTTAGATGTCGTTTGGCAAACTCTAATCTGGCCTTCCTGTTTTTGAGGCTCACCAATGGTTTACATCTTGTGGTGAACCCTCTGTATTCACTCTGGTGAAGTCTTCTCTTGATTGTTGACTTTGACACACATACACCTACCTCCTGGAGAGTGTTCTTGATCTGGCCAACTGTTGTGAAGGGTGTTTTCTTCACCAGGGAAAGAATTCTTCGGTCATCCATCACAGTTGTTTTCCGTGGTCTTGCGGGTCTTTTGGTGTTGCTGAGCTCACCGGTGCGTTCCTTCTTTTTAAGACTGTTCCAAACAGCTGTTTTGGCCATGCCTAATGTTTTTGCTTTCTCTCTGATGGGTTTGTTATGTTCTTTCAGCCTAATGGTGGCTTGCTTCACTGATAGTGACAGCTCTTTGGATCTCACCTTGAGAGTTGACAACAACAGATTCCAAATGCAAATAGCACACTTGAAATGAACTCTGGACCTTTTATCTGCTCACTGTATTTGGGATAATGAGGGAATAACACACACCTGGCCATGGGACAGCTGAAAAGCCAATTGTCCCATTACTTTTGGTCCCTTAACAAGTAGGAGGCACATATGCAAACTGTTGTAATTCCTACACCGTTCACCTGATTTGGATGTAAATACCCTCAAATGAAAACTGACAGTCTGCAGTTAAAGGACATCTTGTTTGTTTAATTTCAAATCCATTGCTGTAGCTAGAGATGAGCGAATTTTTATATTTTGAAATTCATTTGCGCTTCGTTTGGTGGTAAAAGCAGAATTGCGTTATGGATTCGGTTACCACGGACCATAACGCAATTCTATGACGTAATTCATAACGGAATGCCTTTAGAGGCATTCCGTTATTCATTCCGTCATAATAAAAGTCTACGGCATAATGGAAAATTCGCTCATTCCTAATCATAGCTATCACTGCATGCAAAAACGCCCATACTATTAAAATATAAAAATATTTATCCCATTTGGTGAATGGCATAATGGTAAAAAAAATATATCAAAATCGCTTTTTGTCATTTCACCTTCCCAAAAGAACAGGTCAGTTTTATCTCATAGGGAACACTGTAAAAACAAATCCCATTATACTATATAAATGTGGTATCGCTGTAATCTTACTGACCCAGATAATGAAGAGAACAGGTCCGTTTTATCTCATAAGGAACATTGTAAAAACAAAACCAATAAAACTATATAAGGGCTCATGCACATGAATGCGATAACCTCTTTAACCATGTTTGATTGCAGCATTGAATTCGTTCTCCTGGCGGCATCAGCAATACCCAGAACAGTGCCATCTTGTGCGGAAGAAAAAAAGAGACCAGGCGGCATCATATATGTAAAAGTATTAAAAATACTAATAATCAATAAAAAACCATCCACAGAGCGGAGAGACATAATGAGAAAGACGCATCATGCATGTGCTAATCTGCCAGCAGAGAAAGTATAAAATACTAATAATCTGTATAAAACATCCACAGAGCGGACAGAGATAATGAAAAGAGATACCGGTAGTTATTAAGAGCTAGATAGATTTAGAGAGTAAAAATAGTTGGGGTCATTTATCAAACTGGTATAAAGTAGAACTGTCTTAGTTGCCCAAGCAACCAAATCGATTCATTCTTTTATTTTCCAAAGGAGCTATGAAAAATAAAAGGTGGAATCTGATTGGTTGCTATGGGCAACTAAGCCAGTTCTACTTTACACCAGTTTGATAAATGACCCCAAGTGTGCTTAGGGAGGGAGGGGAGTCTCAGCTATTTACACTGCAGTTTCTGCACAGTGTGCCAGGCAGGGTCATAGCAGCCATTTACACAGGCTGTGCGTGTCACTGACTGGTCTGCATCACATTCACAAATTCCCACACAATCTATCTGCGCAAAAGAAATCTGACACTTTAGTGACTGTGCACTCTGTATTTAGTGCAGTGCCAGACAAAATTGGCTTTATATATACAGTTGTGTTCAAAATTATTCAACCCCCACTGAAATTGAGTGTTTTGGCCAGTTTGACATTGATTTTGATCATTTCAGTCATCTTGTTTACAATTAAATCAAAGAGGCACTTGTAAGTCAGACAAATATAACATAACATTTATAATGAAATAACCACAAATGTCTTTTCTGTGCTCACATCATTATCAGTTTTATTCAACCCCCAAGTGACATTCAATCTTAGTACTTAGTACAACATCCTTTTCCAGTTATAACAGCTTTTAAACATGAAGCATAGCTTGACACAAGTGTCTTGCAGCGATCTACGGGTATCTTCGCCCATTCTTCATGGGCAAAAGCCTCCAGTTCAGTCACATTCTTAGGCTTGCGCGCTGCAACTGCTTTCTTTAAGTCCCACCAGAGGTTCTCAATCGGATTTAAGTCTGGTGACTGCGATGGCCACTTCAAAATGTTCCAGCCTTTAATCTGCAACCATGCTCTAGTGGACTTGGAGGTATGCTTGGGATCATTGTCCTGTTGAAAGGTCCAACGTCTCCCAAGCCTCAGGTTTGTGACGGACTGCATCACATTTTCATCCAATATCTCCTGGTACTGAAGAGAATTCATGGTACCTTGCACATGCTGAAGCTTCCCTGTACCTGTAGAAGCAAAACAGCCCCAAAGCATGATTGACCCCCCACCATGCTTCACAGTAGGCAAGGTGTTCTTTTCTTCATAGGCCTTGTTCTTCCTCCTCCAAACATAGCGTTGATCCATGGGCCCAAACAGTTCTAATTTTGTTTCATCAGTCCACAGAACACTATCCCAAAACTTTTGTGGTTTGTCCACATGACTTTTGGCATACTGCAGTCGACTCTTCTTATTCTTTGGAGACAGCAAGGGGGTGCGCCTGGGAGTTCTGGCATGGAGGCCTTCATTACGCAGTGTGCGCCTTATTGTCTGAGCTGAAACTTCAGTACCCACATCTGACAAATCTTTTTTCAGTTCCTCAGCAGTCACACGGGGACTTTTCTCCACTTTGCGCTTCAGGTAGCGCACAGCAGTCGAAGTCAGCATCTTCTTTCTGCCACGACCAGGTAGCGTTTCAACAGTGCCCTTTGCCTTGAATTTGCGAATGATGCTTCCTATGGTGTCTCTTGGTATGTTTAACATCTTTGCAATCTTCTTATAGCCATTGCCCTTCCTGTGAAGAGAAATCACCTTCTCTTGTCTTCCTGGACCATTCTCTTGACTTCACCATGTTTGTAAACACACCAGTAAATGTCTAGAAGGAGCTGAGTATCACAGTCCTTTTAAATCTGCCTAATTGGTGCTTATTATGCTTGATTGCTGCTCCTTGACATCCACAGGTGTTTTCAATACCTGATCGAAAACACTTGAATGAACCTCTGTTCTTAAGAGTGGTAGTCTTTAAGAGGTTGAATAATTGTGTCAATGAAGAAATCACAAAAAAAAAAATTAATACTGTATTACAAAAACAATTGATGTCATTTTAGTTGCATTTGGTTCTTTAAAAAGTCCTTGTAAGATTTCATTCTGAACACAATTACAAATGTACACTAAATTCCCTAAAACCCTTTACAGCATTGGGGGTTGAATAATTTTGAACACAACTGTATATATATATATATATATATATATACAGTACAGACCAAAAGTTTGTACACACCTTCTCATTCAAAGAGTTTTCTTTATTTTCATAACTATGAGAATTGTAGATTCACACTGAAGGCATCAAAACTATGAATTAACACATGTGGAATTATATACATAACAAACAAGTGTGAAACAACTGAAAAAATGTCATATTCTAGGTTCTTCAAAGTAGCCACCTTTTGCTTTGATTACTGCTTTGCACACTCTTGGCATTCTCTTGATGAGCTTCAAGAGGTAGTCCCCTGAAATGGTTTTCACTTCACAGGTGTGCCCTCTCAGGTTTAACCTCCTCAGGACCGCCGTACGCAGGATTGCGTCTTTGCGGCGGTCCTGTTGTTCTGGGTGGGCGCGCCGGTGCGTCCTCTCGCGAGACGCGAGATTTCCTGTGGACGCGCGCACACAGGCGCGCGCGTTCACAGGATCGGAAGGTAAGCGAGTGGATCTCCAGCCTGTGTGATTTTTTTAACCCCTAACAGGTATATTAGACGCTGTTTTGATAACAGCGTCTAATATACCTGCTACCTGGTCCTCTGGTGGTCCCCTTTGTTTGGATCGACCACCAGAGGACACAGGCAGCTCAGTAATATGTTGCACCAAGCACCACTACACTACACCCCCCCCCCCCGTCACTTATTAACCCCTTATTAGCCCTTGATCACCCCTGATCACCCCATATAGACTCCCTGATCACCCCCCTGTCATTGATTACCCCCCTGTCATTGATCACCCCCCTGTAAAGCTCCATTCAGATGTCCGCATGATTTTTACGGATCCACTGATAGACTGATCGGATCCGTAAAAATCATACGGACGTCTGAATGCAGCCTTACAGGGGAGTGATCAATGACGGAGGTGATCACCCCATATAGACTCCCTGATCACCCCCCTGTCATTGATCACCCCCCTGTAAAGCTCCATTCAGATGTCCGCATGATTTTTACGGATCCACTGATAGACTGATCGGATCCGTAAAAATCATACGGACGTCTGAATGCAGCCTTACAGGGGAGTGATCAATGACTGTGGTGATCACCCCATATAGACTCCCTGATCACCCCCCTGTCATTGATTACCCCTCTGTCATTGATCACCCCCCTGTAAAGCTCCATTCAGATGTCCGCATGATTTTTACGGATCCACTGATAGACTGATCGGATCCGTAAAAATCATACGGACGTCTGAATGGAGCCTTACAGGGGAGTGATCAATGACTGTGGTGATCACCCCATATAGACTCCCTGATCACCCCCCTGTCATTGATTACCCCCCTGTCATTGATCACCCCCCTGTAAAGCTCCATTCAGATGTCCGCATGATTTTTACGGATCCACTGATAGACTGATCGGATCCGTAAAAATCATACGGACGTCTGAATGCAGCCTTACAGGGGCGTGATCAATGACTGTGGTGATCACCCCATATAGACTCCCTGATCACCCCCCTGTCATTGATTACCCCTCTGTCATTGATCACCCCCCTGTAAAGCTCCATTCAGATGTCCGCATGATTTTTACGGATCCACTGATAGACTGATCGGATCCGTAAAAATCATACGGACGTCTGAATGCAGCCTTACAGGGGAGTGATCAATGACTGTGGTGATCACCCAATATAGACTCCCTGATCACCCCCCTGTCATTGATTACCCCTCTGTCATTGATCACCCCCCTGTAAAGCTCCATTCAGATGTCCGCATGATTTTTACGGATCCACTGATAGACTGATCGGATCCGTAAAAATCATACGGACGTCTGAATGCAGCCTTACAGGGGGGTGATCAATGACAGTTGGGTGATCACCCCATATAGACTCCCTGATCACCCCCCTGTCATTGATCACCCCCCTGTCATTGATCCCCCCCCCCCCCCCCCCCTGTAAGGCTGCATTCAGTCTTTTTTTTGGCCCAAGTTAGCGGAATTTTTTTTTTTTTCTTACAAAGTCACATATTCCACTAACTTGTGACAAAAAATAAAATCTCACATGAACTCACCATACCCCTCACGGAATCCAAATGCGTAAAATTTTTTAGACATTTATATTCCAGACTTCTTCTCACGCTTTAGGGCCCCTAGAATGCCAGGGCAGTATAAATACCCCACATGTGACCCCATTTCGGAAAGAAGACACCCCCAGGTATTCCGTGAGGGGCATATTGAGTCCATGAAAGATTGAAATTTTTGTCCCAAGTTAGCGGAACGGGAGACTTTGTGAGAAAAAAATAAAAAATATCAATTTCCGCTAACTTGTGCCAAAAAAAAAAAATTTCTATGAACTCGCTATGCCCCTCATTGAATACCTTGGGGTGTCTTCTTTCCAAAATGGGGTCACATGTGGGGTATTTATACTGCCCTGGCATTCTAGGGGCCCCAAAGCGTGAGAAGAAGTCTGGTATCCAAATGTCTAAAAATGCCCTCCTAAAAGGAATTTGGGCCCCTTTGCGCATCTAGGCTGCAAAAAAGTGTCACACATCTGGTATCGCCGTACTCAGGAGAAGTTGGGCAATGTGTTTTGGGGTGTCATTTTACATATACCCATGCTGGGTGAGATAAATATCTTGGTCAAATGCCAACTTTGTATAAAAAAATGGAAAAAGTTGTCTTTTGCCAAGATATTTCTCTCACCCAGCATGGGTATATGTAAAAAGACACCCCAAAACACATTCCCCAACGTCTCCTGAATACGGCGATACCAGATGTGTGACACTTTTTTGCAGCCTAGGTGGGCAAAGGGGCCCACATTCCAAAGAGCACCTTTCGGATTTCACTGGTCATTTACCTACTTACCACACATTAGGGCCCCTGGAAAATGCCAGGGCAGTATAACTACCCCACAAGTGACCCCATTTTGGAAAGAAGACACCCCAAGGTATTCCGTGAGGGGCATGGCGAGTTCCTAGAATTTTTTATTTTTTGTCACAAGTTAGTGGAAAATGATTATTTTTTCTTTTTTGATTTTTTTTTTCATACAAAGTCTCATATTCCACTAACTTGTGACAAAAAATAAAAACTTCCATGAACTCACTATGCCCATCAGCGAATACCTTGGGGTCTCTTCTTTCCAAAATGGGGTCACTTGTGGGGTAGTTATACTGCCCTGGCATTCTAGGGGCCCAAATGTGTGGTAAGGAGTTTGAAATCAAATTCTGTAAAAAATGACGAGTGAAATCCGAAAGGTGCTCTTTGGAATATGGGCCCCTTTGCCCACCTAGGCTGCAAAAAAGTGTCACACATCTGGTATCTCCGTACTCAGGAGAAGGTGGGGAATGTGTTTTGGGGTGTCATTTTACATATACCCATGCTGGGTGAGAGAAATATCTTGGCAAAAGACAACTTTTCCCATTTTTTTATACAAAGTTGGCATTTGACCAAGATATTTCTCTCACCCAGCATGGGTATATGTAAAAAGACACCCCAAAACACATTCCCCAACTTCTACTGAATACGGAGATACCAGATGTGTGACACTTTTTTGCAGCCTAGGTGGGCAAAGGGGCCCACATTCCAAAGAGCACCTTTCGGATTTCACTCGTCATTTTTTACAGAATTTGATTTCAAACTCCTTACCACACATTTGGGCCCCTAGAATGCCAGGGCAGTATAACTACCCCACAAGTGACCCCATTTTGGAAAGAAGAGACCCCAAGGTATTCGCTGATGGGCATAGTGAGTTCATGGAAGTTTTTATTTTTTGTCATAAGTTAGTGGAATATGAGACTTTGTATGAAAAAAAATAAAATAAAAAAATCAGCATTTTCCACTAACTTGCGACAAAAAATAAAAAATTCTAGGAACTCGCCATGCCCCTCACGGAATACCTTGGGGTGTCTTCTTTCCAAAATGGGGTCACTTGTGGGGTAGTTATACTGCCCTGGCATTCTAGGGGCCCAAATGTGTGGTAAGGAGTTTGAAATCAAATTCTGTAAAAAATGACCTGTGAAATCCGAAAGGTGCTGTTTGGAATATGGGCCCCTTTGCCCACCTAGGCTGCAAAAAAGTGTCACACATCTGGTATCTCTGTATTCAGGAGAAGTTGAGGAATGTGTTTTGGGGTGTCTTTTTACATATACCCATGCTGGGTGAGATAAATATCTTGGTCAAATGCCAACTTTGTATAAAAAAATGGGAAAAGTTGTATTTTGCCAAGATATTTCTCTCACCCAGCATGGGTATATGTAAAATGACACCCCAAAACACATTCCCCACCTTCTCCTGAGTACAGAGATACCAGATGTGTGACACTTTTTTGCAGCCTAGGTGGGCAAAGGGGCCCATATTCCAAAGAGCACCTTTCGGATTTCACAGGTCATTTTTTACAGAATTTGATTTCAAACTCCTTACCACACATTTGGGCCCCTAGAATGCCAGGGCAGTATAACTACCCCACAAGTGACCCCATTTTGGAAAGAAGAGACCCCAAGGTATTTCGTGATGGGCATAGTGAGTTCATGGAAGTTTTTATTTTTTGTCACAAGTTAGTGGAATATGAGACTTTGTAAGAAAAAAAAAAAAAAAGAAAAAAATCATCATTTTCCGCTAACTTGTGACAAAAAATAAAAAGTTCTATGAACTCACTATGCCCATCAGCGAATACCTTAGGGTGTGTACTTTCCGAAATGGGGTCATTTGTGGGGTGTTTGTACTGTCTGGCCATTGTAGAACCTCAGGAAACATGACAGGTGCTCAGAAAGTCAGAGCTGCTTCAAAAAGCGGAAATTCACATTTTTGTACCATAGTTTGTAAACGCTATAACTTTTACCCAAACCATTTTTTTTTTACCCAAACATTTTTTTTTTATCAAAGACATGTAGAACAATAAATTTAGAGCAAAATTTATATATGGATGTCGTTTTTTTTTGCAAAATTTTACAACTGAAAGTGAAAAATGTCATTTTTTTGCAAAAAAATCGTTAAATTTCGATTAATAACAAAAAAAGTAAAAATGTCAGCAGCAATGAAATACCACCAAATGAAAGCTCTATTAGTGAGAAGAAAAGGAGGTAAAATTCATTTGGGTGGTAAGTTGCATGACCGAGCAATAAACGGTGAAAGTAGTGTAGGTCAGAAGTGTAAAAAGTGGCCTGGTCTTTCAGGGTGTTTAAGCACTGGGGGCTGAGGTGGTTAATAAGTGGGATTTCTTGCCTTATAAATGGGGTTGGGACCATCAGTTGCGTTGAGGAGAAGTCAGGTGGATACACAGCTGATAGTCCTACTGAATAGACTGTTAGAATTTGTATTATGGCAAGAAAAAAGCAGCTAAGTAAAGAAAAACGAGTGGCCATCATTACTTTAAGAAATGAAGGTCAGTCAGTCAGCCGAAAAATTGGGAAAACTTTGAAAGTAAGGGCTATTTGACAATCAAGGAGAGTGATGGGGTGCTGCGCCAGATGACCTGGCCTCCACAGTCACCGGACCTGAACCCAATCGAGATGGTTTGGGGTGAGCTGGACCGCAGAGTGAAGGCAAAAGGGCCAACAAGTGCTAAGCATCTCTGGGAACTCCTTCAAGACTGTTGGAAGACCATTTCAGGAGACTACCTCTTGAAGCTCATCAAGAGAATGCCAAGAGTGTGCAAAGCAGTAATCAAAGCAAAAGGTGGCTACTTTGAAGAACCTAGAATATGACATATTTTCAGTTGTTTCACACTTGTTTGTTATGTATATAATTCCACATGTGTTAATTCATAGTTTTGATGCCTTCATAGTCATGAAAATAAAGAAAACTCTTTGAATGAGAAGGTGTGTCCAAACTTTTGGTCTGTACTGTATATATATATATATATATATATATATAGAGAAAGTATAGGGATGGCACTCTAGTCATAGGTAATGCATGTAAAAGGGTATTTTATTGGTAATAACTGGCTGGTTTGTGCCGGCTATTGGCAAAAGGATAAAGTAATAAATAATAAATAATAATAAAAGTTGTCTAGATATATGGTGTAAAACCTAGGTAAAAAATAGCGATCTCCTGGAAGTAAAAAATATAGACAATATAATATCAATGCACAATTTGTGGACTATATGACAACAATGCATAAAAAATGAAAAATAGATTGCTGGCATAGATCAATACGTGGCTAGTCTCTGTCAACCAATATGTGTATAATTGGTGACAGATCCCAGGCACACAATGACGTTCTCCTTGGAAGTAAAAAAATGTAGAACAATAAAATAACAATGTATATTATATGGTATCAATGCATACAATCAGGTGATGGTGGTAAAAAAAGGAATCAAATGATAATATAAAAGTCAGATGATGATAAAATGTCAAGTAAACCTATCTGAGGTAGGTATAGGTATCAAGTTCGATGCTGTCATATAGGGAACAGATATATGTGAGATGGGGGCCCTCCTTTTTGAGGGAATTGGTATCCAATCTGAATTTGCCTCCTTTGTTTCAGATGGATGGGGTATTTCACCTCCGATTGATGGTTATATGTTGCAACAGTTATCCAACAGTAAAGTACTGCTGTTTGGTACGTTACCCTCCTGTAGATGGGACGTAGGTTGGTGAGCGGCTCCTGGCGGGCGGGTGGCGTCCACGTGTATTCTTCCCGCTCAGAATCTTTGTTCTTGCTTACGGAGCTGTATGCTCAGTCCGTCTGTTGATGTGGCTGTTCGTCACTTCCGGTGACGTAACCTGTGCTCGCTGGCTCTCCCGCTCAATTCACATCGGCGTTGCACGTGGTATCCGATGGCGGGAATATGAAGCTGCTGCTTTATTTCAAAGTTTAAGGGTGCTCCGGAGCTGTTAAGGATTAGGACCCTTTCAGTTTTTGCTAGCTTGGTATGGGTATGGCTACCTTGGTATGGGTATCGGATACCACGTGCAACGCCGATGTGAATTGAGCGGGAGAGCCAGCGAGCACAGGTTACGTCACCGGAAGTGACGAACAGCCACATCAACAGACGGACTGAGCATACAGCTCCGTAAGCAAGAACAAAGATTCTGAGCGGGAAGAATACACGTGGACGCCACCCGCCCGCCAGGAGCCGCTCACCAACCTACGTCCCATCTACAGGAGGGTAACGTACCAAACAGCAGTACTTTACTGTTGGATAACTGTTGCAACATATAACCATCAATCGGAGGTGAAATACCCCATCCATCTGAAACAAAGGAGGCAAATTCAGATTGGATACCAATTCCCTCAAAAAGGAGGGCCCCCATCTCACATATATCTGTTCCCTATATGACAGCATCGAACTTGATACCTATACCTACCTCAGATAGGTTTACTTGACATTTTATCATCATCTGACTTTTATATTATCATTTGATTCCTTTTTTTACCACCATCACCTGATTGTATGCATTGATACCATATAATATACATTGTTATTTTATTGTTCTACATTTTTTTACTTCCAAGGAGAACGTCATTGTGTGCCTGGGATCTGTCACCAATTATACACATATTGGTTGACAGAGACTAGCCACGTATTGATCTATGCCAGCAATCTATTTTTCATTTTTTATGCATTGTTGTCATATAGTCCACAAATTGTGCATTGATATTATATTGTCTATATTTTTTACTTCCAGGAGATCGCTATTTTTTACCTAGGTTTTACACCATATATCTAGACAACTTTTATTATTATTTATTATTTATTACTTTATCCTTTTGCCAATAGCCGGCACAAACCAGCCAGTTATTACCAATAAAATACCCTTTTACATGCATTACCTATGACTAGAGTGCCATCCCTATACTTTCTCTAAATACTCCTTTCACACAAGCGTTGGGTACGCTCTGTTTGGATAGAGCACCTTATTCCATTCCTTGGGTTTTAGTGAGCCGCCCTATATATTTATATTTATACTTTTAGCAATATATATATATATATATATATTTTATTTATTTATTTATTTTGTGCATTTTATACAGCAGATAATCATCACCCGCTATTTTGGTGAGTATTTGAGAAAACTTACATTTCAGAATTGTATTTTCAGTAGTAATTCAATTTCTTGCATCAGGCTGTGTACATACACCATTTATGTGTGTATTTAGAAAAAAAATTTGTATCACAGACTGAGGTTTGGTGTGTGGTAGAAGACAGAGGCATATTTGGTCAGGAAATGTTTGGCAAAAGAAAATGACAGTCATTTCTAGGTTCGTCCCCTAGTAACGTGACCGCTCCTGACGCCACTGCAAACCCAACACAGCCAGACTAAAATTATCTCCTTCACCTTGTCCGTCATGTTCCATACTGTACTGCCACTGCTGCCCCCAACTGCTACTACCACCGGACAGCCAGACATCTCCTGCACCTTGTCCGTCATGTTCCATACTGCCACTGCTGCCACCAACTGTTACTATCACCACACAGCCAGACATCTCCTGTACCTTGTCCGTCATGTTCCATACTGTACTGAAACTGCTGCCACCAACTACCACCACCTCACAGCCAGACATCTCCTGCACCTTGTCTATCATGTTCCATACTGTACTGCCACCAACTGCTACTATCACCACACAGCCAGACATCTCCTGCACCTTGTCCGTCATGTTCCATACTGTACTGCCACCAACTACCACCACCTCACAGCCAGACATCTCCTGGACCTTGTCCGTCATGTTCCATACTGTACTGCCACCAACTGCTACTATCACCACACAGCCAGACATCTCCTGCACCTTGTCCATCATGTGCCATACTGTGCTGCCACCAGTTACTGCTACCACTAGTGCCTCTACAATCCCCACTACACAGCCAGACATTATTTGGTATTCAAATCCAGCCTTGTCCATGATGTTCCATACTGTACAGCCATTTATGTTGACACACCACTGCTGCTTCCACCACTACACAGCGAGACATCTGCTGCTTTTCCTGCATCATGCTCCAAACTGTATCGCCACTGATGACAACTCACCACTGCCATTATCACCATCACACAGCCAGTTATCTGAGCCGTTATGTCCGCCCTGATCTCTTCTGTATTGGAAATGTAGGCAACACCCATGTAGGATCTGCACCTTATAAAGGAATACATTTTGGAAAGCCATTTAAAAAAAAAGGCCCTTCTTCATTTTTGAACAATAATCACTATCACGGCAACCAAATTTTAATCAAATTTGTGTAACAAACTCCTAGTTCTTAATAAGATGGAAAAAGTTATTTTGTAGTATGGATAATAGCCATTTTGATGATTAACCTATACAAATATATAAATGGGACATACAAAAAATATGGTGAAAAACTGTTCCATGTAAAATACCCTCAATACACAAGGGGGCACTGCCTCCGACTGGAGAAAAAAAAGTTCAGTCTCTAGAAGCATCAAAGCTCCTTTAGGCCTCTTTCACACCAGCGTGGCGTGTGAGGGCCCGATAAGATGCGGGTGCGTTGCGGTAAAATGCACCATTTTTCCGCGCGAGTGCAAAGCATTTTAATGCGTTTTGCACGCGCGTGAGAAAAATCGCCATGTTTGGTACCCAAACCCGGACTTCATCACTGAAGTTCAGGTTTGGGTTAGGTGTTGTGTAGATTTTATTATTTTCCCTTATAACATGGTTATAAGGGAAAATAATAGCATTCTTAATACAGAATGCATAGTACAATAGGGCTGGAGGGGTAAAAAAAAAAAAAAAAAAAGTAAACTTACCTGATCCATAGCTGCCGGTCTCTGTTCTATCTTCAGGACCTGGCAAAAGACCTGTGGTGACGTCACTGTGCTCATCACATGGTTCATCACCATGGTGAGGGACCATGTGATTGGACCATGTGATGTGACGTCACCACAGGTCCATAGCCGTCAGCTCAACATTACAGAAGAAGACAGAGATCCGCAACTACGCGATCAAGTGGACTCGGTGAGTTTTTATTTAATTTTTTTTAACCCCTATATCACTATTTTACTTTGCATTCTGTATTCAGAATGCTATTATTTTCCCTTATAACCATGTTATAAGGGAAAATAATACAGATCGGGTCCCCAGCTCATGTGCACAGCCCGATAGAAAAGAATGGGTCCGGATTCAGTGCGGGTGCACTGCGTTCACATCGCGCATTGCACCCGCGCGGACTACTCGCCCTTGTAAAAAGGGGCCCTACTGTAAGAACTGTGAATCTGTGGAATAGACTTCCTCAGGACGTGGTCACAGCAGGAACAGTGGACAGTTTTAAAAAGGATTTAGATGATTTCCAAAAGTAAATCACATTAATGCTTATGAAAACGTGTAGAAATCTAATTCTCACTTCCTTCTGGGATTCGCGTCCCCACCTATCCCTTGGTTGAATTTCATGGACTTATGTCTTTTTTCAACCGTATTAACCATGTAACTATGTAATATGATGTGAGAGACGGCTAAATCGTATCCCTGAAACGGACCTCAGCAGTATGAATAATCCCTAGTACATAATAGATGGAAAAGGTCCATCTGGGGTATGGGAAATACTGTTCATTGTGAGCAGGCTAAATCCCATACCTGAAGAGGCCCTCACCAGCAGGAAAACCTCTCTGTAGATAACACATAGAAAAGGTCTGTCTGGTGTATGGGAAATAGACAGTACACTGTGAGCAGGCTAAACTCCATGCCTGAAGAGGACCTCATCAGCAGAAAAAATTCTCTGTATATGGCCTCATGCACACAACCGTTTTTTTTTTGCGGTCCGCAAAACGGATTTCCGTTGTTCCGTGATCCGTGACCGTTTTTTCTTCCGTGGGTCTTCCTTGATTTTTGGAGGATCCACGGACATAAAGGAAAAAGTCATTTTGGTGTCTGCCTGGCCGTGCGGAGCCAAACGGATCCGTCCTGACTTACAATGCAAGTCAATGGGGACGGATCCGTTTGACGTTGACACAATATTGTGCAATTGCAAACGGATCCGTCCCCAAATGACTTTCAATGTAAAGTCAGGAGTCCCTATTATACCATCGGATCGGAGTTTTCTCCAATCCGATGGTATATTTTAACTTGAAGCGTCCCCATCACCATGGGAACGCCTCTATGTTAGAATATACCATCGGATTTGAGTTAGATCGTGAAACTCAGATCCGACAGTATATTCTAACACAGAGGCGTTCCCATAGTGATAGAAACACGGATCACGGATGCGGATGTACAACGGTGCATTTTCCGAGTTTTCAACTGACCCATTGAAAGTCAATGGGTCCGCAGAAAATGACGGAAAACGGAACAACGGACACGGATGCACAGAACGGTCGTGTGCTTGAGGCCTATAACACATAGAAAAGGTCCATCTGGTTATGGGAAATAGACATTTCACTGTGAGCAGGCTAAACTCCATGCCTGAAGATGACCTCACCAGCAAGAAAACTTCTCTGTAGTTAACACATAGAAAAGGTCGATCTGGTGTATTGGAAATAGACAGTACACTGTGAGCAGGCTAAACGCCATGCCTGAAGAGGACCTCACCAGCAGAAAAACCACTCTGTAGATAACACATAGAAAAGGTTCGTCTGGGGTATGGATTCCCATTAGTAAAGAGGACCTCCATTATGTGTATGATGGTGCTACATCTTGAACTTTCCTTTAAGGGCTTCTGCACACGAATGTGTGCTTCCCGTTGCCGTTTTGCGGATCCGCAATACACGGGCACCGTTCCGTGTGCATTCCGCATCACGGATCCTGACCCATTCACTTCAATGGGTCCGCAAATCCGGAGATGCGGAACGGAAGCACGGAACGGAACCCTACGGGAGAACTACGGAGTGAATTGGTCCGCGATCCGATGTGGCTGCCCCACAGACAGTGTTCGTGCATTGCGGGCCGCAGCACGGCCACGGGGCGCACACGTTCGTGTGCAGGATGCCTTAACAATGATGATGGGAAAATCAGAGGTTATCAACAAAGTATTGAAATCTGAATGTATACTTTGGTGCAAACAATTCACTGATAACTCTTGACAAATGGTAAATTTGCGCCCATCGTTTATTTTTGGCTACTTTCACACTAGCATTTCTGTCATAGGATCTCAATAGCGGGGGGAAACGCTTCTGTTTTGTCCCCATTCATTGTCAATAGGGACAAAACTGAACGGAACGAAACAGAGTACACCAGAATGCATTCCGTTTAGTTTTTTTGCGTCCCCATTTTTCTGTCC
Organism: Bufo bufo; assembly: GCF_905171765.1. Classification (NCBI taxonomy): domain Eukaryota; kingdom Metazoa; phylum Chordata; class Amphibia; order Anura; family Bufonidae; genus Bufo; species Bufo bufo. Next base: position 599,444,240 of record NC_053390.1, on the reverse strand, counting down.
ACGATTTGGTGCGGAGCAAGACGGATCAGTTTTCTCTGACACAATAGCAAACGGATCCGTCCCCCATTGACTTTCAATGGTTTTAGAGACAGATCCATCATGGCTATACTAGACATAGTACAACCGGATTTGTTCATGACAGTTGCATGTGGTTGTGTTATTGTAGCGGAAGTGTTGTTGTAGATCCATGACGGATCTGCAAAAAACGGTAGTGTGAAAGTAGCCTTTCTCGTACACTGTACAACTTTTCAGTCGTTGTTGAATGCAGAAATTTGGCAGTGATTAGAGGCTTATCTGGAGTATCACTTGAGCCCAAATCCTGTTATCACAGGACTCAGGAGGTGAGGTGCGTCCATGATACGGATTTATGTTTTACCGTGATATTAAACTGTTATAAGGAAAAATTTATTGTAACTGATCCCATACCGCAAAGGGTTAAGCAGGTCCTTACAGAGTATGGAGTTTAGCCAGTTCACTGTAAATCAGCTAATTCCCATCATAGTTCCAGACCTGACCACGAGGAGGCTTAGAGGTCCATACCAGGCATGGGAAATAGACAGCTCATGTAGAGTGGGCTATTTCCCATAATTAGTAAGGACCAGGTCCGTACCGTGTATGGAGTCTAGCCAAATCAATGTGAGCTGGCTAAACACTAGCTCTGTTCTGGACCTGTCCACTAGGGGGCTAAGAGGTCCTTACCATGCATGGAGTTCAGACACAACCCGAGGGGAATACGTCAGTTAAATTGTATCGAAAAGTGATCTTGGTTCTAGTATTCATTTCATCTCTCACATCCGTATATTTAAGTAACTTTTTTTTTAAATAACTATGTACTGTACATTACTAACGAAACAAGAAAGGCAGCAGACATGATTATGTTTAGCCACCAGGGGGCGCCGTATTGCTGCAGTGGAAAGTAACAAGGACTGCTTACCACTATGTCATGTGACCAACACATGTGAGGAGGGTGTTACTTTCTCCCATACATTAGTATGGAACATACAGTATATAGAAACTATGGCAAAAATGAGCAGGTAGCCCTAGCGCCACAGCGGATTGTTATACAATGCAGTATGGCAGTGATTGGCAGCATAAACCACTGCTACTGTATCTGCTTAAAAATACTATGCGCGACATGGCTGGACAGATAAACCAAACCAGTTCTAGATCAATATCACCTCACTTTAAGTGATCTCAGAGTGGGACACTTGCAGCTCACTTGAGTAGAAGTGCTTGGATTTTTTTACAGCACGTGCAGCCCCTGGGACAGTTTATTTTCTTGCACTTAAATATCCTGTGAAATATTAGCTTATAAAACATGTAATAATAGATATTTTAAGGTCCAAATTGCACCAAAAAAAAAAAAGGTTGAGGTCTAATGTACGGGTCGAAACCAAACAGATTATAAAACAGCTATTTAGTATAGATATTAAAGTGGTATTCTCATCTGAGACAATTGGCGCATATAGCTAGGATATGCCCCCATTGTCTGATAGGTGTGGGTCCGCACCTATCTCTAAAACTAATCTTAATACAAGACCGACAAAGTGGTGGCCGGCAGTGCCGGGTGTGGCCACCTCCAAGCCTTCCTACTGGCCCGCCGAAAATAGCTAAGCAGTGTGCTTGGCTGTTTTCGTAATACCCATAAAAATGAATGGGAGCGCACTGCGTTTGCGCAGCCACCTCTCCTGTTTATTTCTATGGGGCAAACGGAAATAGCCGAGCCAGGGGTTGGCTATTTTCAGCCCCATAGAAATGAATGAAGGGCAGTCGCGCATGCACAGTGCGCCCTCCGGGACTTTGCCAGCTCCATTGTCTGAGATTACACAACCCCTTTAATGAACACTCATTGTCAAGGTAAAAGAGTGAAATTTAAGGAGCAAAGAGGTAAACTGGGTAAAATGTATTGTATAAGGTGGGTGTCGCCTGCAAAGGAAGGGGAGGGGATGAAGATTAACCCTATATAAAGCAGTGTTTAGAGAAGGGTGGCATGATCGCCCCTGAGGAAGCCTTATCGGCGAAACCTAGGTCGGGCATTGGATTTGATGGACCTGATTGTATCATTTTATAAGGCGTGGTTATCACGATTTTATTGTGAGGCCCTTCACTATGTACCCGAAACTTTGATTCCGTAGGAAGGTTGCTTTGAGGAAAGGCTACTACCCACGGGATTCAGGTGTGCTGGTTGTGTCAAAGAAGATTGCCGCTTCTCTTGAGCTTGTGAACTGGGACGTATACCTGGCAGCGAGACCACCTTATTGTCACAGGAGGATGCTGGCCCATTGTGACTAGTGTTGAGGGAAGCGCGCTTCAGATCCAAGATCCGACGTTGCTTCATTCAAAACCTTGTTTGATTGCTGTACAGAGACTCATCTCAGTACAGCATTCAAGTGTATGGGCTGCACCGAGGTGAAATTCGTTGAGCTTTTATTATACAACTTTAAAGCCATTTTAAAACAGCAATCCAAAGTTGGCTTCAGTAAGGAGGTACCAGTTGGTACTGAAGCCGACTTTGGATTGCTGTTCTAAAATGGTTTTAAAGTTGTATAATTGAAGGCCGAAGTTCTTCACCAAAGTCTTGCGAGACTTTGGACTTAACAAATTTCTCCTCGGTGCAGCCCATACATTTAAAAGCTGTACGGGGACAGATCTCTCTACAGCATTCAAACAAAGTTTTGAATGAAACGACTTTGATTCTTGGATCCGAAGTGTGCTTTGCTCTATACTATTTGTGACACACACAGTGTTCTGACGAACATTGTCCTTGAAGAATGCTGGCCCTCTGTGACACACGCAGTGTTCCATCCATTATTCCTGGGGGATGCTGGTCCATTGTGATATGCACCGTGTTCCATCCATTATCCCTGGGGCATTCTGGTCATTGTGATATGCACAGTGTTCCATCCATTATTCCTGGGGGATGCTGGTCATTGTGATATGCACAGTGTTCCATCCATTATCCCTGGGGCATGCTGGTCATTGTGACACACGCAGTGTTCCATTCATTATCCCTGGGGGATGCTGGTCCATTGTGATATGCACAGTGTTCCATCCATTATCCCTGGGGGATGCTGGTCCATTGTGATATGCACAGTGTTCCATCCATTATCCCTGGGGGATGCTGGTCCATTGTGATATGCACAGTGTTCTGTCATGTTTCCTTTAAAGATGCCCGACCATCGTGACACGCACAGTTCGCCTACGTTTGTCTCTGGAGGATGCTGGCCAATTGTAACACACATTGTTCCGAACATTGCCTTGAAGAATGCTGGTTCATTGTGACACAGGCAGTGTTCCATACATTATCCTTGGATGATGACATGTTCTGTCTATTTTCTCTGGAGTATGCTGGCCCATTGTGACACATGCAGTGTTCCGCCCATTGCTTGTGGAGGATGCTGGCCAACTGTGACACAAGTGGTGTTACATGTACAAACCGGATTCCAAAAAAGTTGGGACACTATACAAATCGTGAATAAAAACTGAATGCAATGATGTGGAGGTGCCAACTTCTAATATTTTATTCAGAATAGAACATAAATCACGGAACAAAAGTTTAAACTGAGAAAATGTACCATTTTAAGGGAAAAATATGTTGAATCAGAATTTCATGGTGTCAACAAATCCCCAAAAAGTTGGGACAAGACCATTTTCACCACTGTGTGGCATCTCCCCTTCTTCATACAACACTCAACAGACGTCTGGGGACCAAGGAGACCAGTTTCTCAAGTTTAGAAATAGGAATGCTCTCCCATTCTTGTCTAATACAGGCCTCTAACTGTTCAATCGTCTTGGGCCTTCTTTGTTGCACCTTCCTCTTTATGATGCGCCAAATGTTCTCTATAGGTGAAAGATCTGGACTGCAGACTGGCCATTTCAGTACCCGGATCCTTCTCCTAAGCAGCCATGATGTTGTGATTGATGCAGAATGTGGTCTGGCATTATCTTGTTGAAAAATGCAGGGTCTTCCCTGAAAGAGATGACGTCTGTGGGAGCATATGTTGTTCTAGAACCTCAATATATTTTTCTGCATTGATGGTGCCTTTCCAGACATGCAAGCTGCCCATGCCACACGCACTCATGCAACCCCATACCATCAGAGATGCAGGCTTCTGAACTGAGCGTTGATAACAACTTGGGTTGTCCTTGTCCTCTTTGGTCCGGATGACATGGCGTCCCAGATTTCCAAAAAGAACTTCGAATCGTGACTCGTCTGACCACAGAACAGTCTTCCATTTTGCCACACTCCATTTTAAATGATCCCTGGCCCAGTGAAAACGCCTGAGCTTGTGGATCTTGCTTAGAAATGGCTTCTTCTTTGCACTGTAGAGTTTCAGCTGGCAACGGCGGATGGCACGGTGGATTGTGTTCACTGACAATGGTTTCTGGAAGTATTCCTGAGCCCATTCTGTGATTTCCTTTACAGTAGCATTCCTGTTTGTGGTGCAGTGTCGTTTAAGGGACCGGAGATCACGGGCATCCAGTATGGTTTTACGGCCTTGACCCTTACGCACAGAGATTGTTCTAGATTCTCTGAATCTTCAGATGATGTTATGAACAGTTGATGATGATAGATGCAAAGTCTTTGCAATTTTTCGCTGGGTAACACCTTTCTGATATTGCTCCACTATCTTTCTGCACAACATTGTGGGAATTGGTGATCCTCTACCCATCTTGGCTTCTGAGAGACACTGCCACTCTGAGAAGCTCTTTTTATACCCAATCATGTTGCCAATTGACCTAATTAGTGTTAATTGGTCTTCCAGCTCTTCGTTATGCTCAAATTTACTTTTTCCAGCCTCTTATTGCTACTTGTCCCAACTTTTTTGGGATTTGTTGACACTGTGAAATTTTGAATCAACGTATTTTTCCTTTAAAATGATACATTTACTCGGATTAAACATTTGATCTGTCATCTACGTTCTAGTACAAATAAAATATTGACATTTGCCATCTCCACATCATTGCATTCAGTTTTTATTCACAATTTGTTTAGTGTCCCAACTTTTTTGGAATCCGGTTTGTATTTTCTCTAGAGATGTCACGCTTTGGTGTGGGAGGGAAATACCACACCGAGCATAAGAGGAAAGGGGGGAACAGGGAATCAGGCCTGAGAACTAGGGAAGGAAGATGGACAGCTCCTAGTAAAATCCTAACCAAAATCCTGACTGACTACCAGTATGAACAGACCCCAGAGGTCGGTGTGTTCATACGCAAGAATACCTAGAGTCCTATCTAGCCCTATTGGACCCTGGTACTAATGGCAGGGATAAAACTACCTGTTCCTCCAAAAGGAAGGACGAACAGGAGTCTCCTTCAGGCCTAATACAAAAATAGGGAAAAGCAACACACAGAACCCAAACCAAATACAAAAAGGGAAAGGAAAGACTTAACTTCAAACTCCGCCGAGATCCACACACCAGCAATCCACAACTGAACTGAACCTATAAACCGCACAGCATTGTGGGGGAATAAATAAGGAAGGTTAAATGACCACATTAGCAACACCTGAAGCAAGGGGTGTGGCCATTACCAGAAATAACACAGACCCCTATTGCTCCACAAGGAAAACCTGTCAGATCAAACCACGTGTTGCCAGTCTCACCGATCTCCTGCCACCTGTCGTGGGAACGTCCGTGACAGTACCCCCCCTTATACGGGTGACCTCCGGGCACCCAGGACCGACCTTATCCGGGTGAGACCTGTGAAAAGCTTTCACCAAACGACTGGCATTCACATCAGATGCTGGTACCCTCATCCTCTCCTCTGGTCCATAACTCTTTCAGTGAACAAGATATTAAAGAGATCTACGGAGAACTCGAGAGTCAATTATCTTGGCGATCTGAAATTCCAAACTATCGTCCACCATGACAGGAGCGGGTGGCAAGGAAGATGGCTCCAAAGGTTCAATATATCTCTTCAACAAAGATTTTTTGAAACACATTATGAATTTTCAGGGCCTGAGGAAGTTCAAGACGAAAAGCTACAGGATTAATAATGGCAGTGATCTTATATGGACTGTGGCGAAACCAACCTCGCCACTGGGTTTCGGAGGGGCCTGGCTACCAGCCTCTTGCCTCAGGATTATGGCCCATACTAACTTTAAAGGAGAAGACAGACCGGCCGCACAGCTTAAATCTGTCTTTGGAATTGTATTTTATGTTATGGGAGGGTACCCAGATAGCTAATTTTATGGTATTCGTGTATTCTGAGTGCCATTTACCTAATGATATGCACTCAGACTTGAGCTATCTTGGGCTATGTTAAATGTCTGTGTTTGCTGTGGGGGTGTGACATTGTGTGTTTGGGTGGTGATTTCTGTCCTGTTGTCTCCACATGTGTATTGGCGATTTCCCTTTGTCCTGAGAGATAATTGAATTTCTCCTCGGGTGTCTCCAGGGCAGAGAGGAGGAAACCATGATGCATTGTGGGGATGTGTTGTGTCTGTGTATCCTGAGTGCTACGTATCTGTCCTGTGTCACAGTCTTCCTTCTGGTCCCTTAGTGGCGTGTCCACCAGATTGGGACCTGCATAAATACAGGCGGGTAGCCCTCAATAAAGTGTGCCTGTTTTATCCTTTATCATGTTGAGGCTGGTGTTTGGGTAACTGATCGACACTGGGGATTGCTATACGCTGGGAGATTTGCTATACTCCCCTGGCTATAACTACTTCCTGCTCTCTGGTTTTAGGAGAGGTTCACCCACTGGAGCCTGGAGCCTTGTCGTAGGTCCAGGGTGGGTAGGAGACGGTGAGACCTCAACCAAGCTTCGGCGGTTCGTGGGGTCTGCAGTGCGTACGGTGTCAAGTGGAGTGCTTGGAGTCCTCGGAAAGCACTAGGAGCATCTATCAACGAAGGAACCCGGTCGGGGTGCCAGGAGATCCGTTACATTTGGTGGCAGCAGTGGGATGGCGTCCTAGTGTGAGGAGAAGCAGCTCGGAGACACCGTTCGTGGAGTATATTGAGGGCAACGCTAGTATCCGTACAGCGCCCCTGGCTACAGCAGGATGGAATCGGCTAGTCTTCGGACAGCGTTCTATGACGAGGAGGCAGCTGCAGACTACAGGGATGCAGACAGAAAGGAAGTCTGGTATGATGCCCTGGAAAATGCCCAACGGCGGCGAGGTGAGAGTCTCCCCAGTTATGAGCAGCGGCTACAGAAGAGTGTGGCGATGCGGATGGGTCTCTTGGGAGAGCAGCCCCTGGATGACTGGGTAACAGAGCTCCAGAACCTGGTATGTAAGGAGCTTTGGCTAGAGGACGCTTACCAGGCCCTAAGGTGGCATGTCATTCAACATTCCCCCTGGATGGCTGAGCACGACAGACCCGAGGGTGAGGATTATGATGGACCTGGGTTACTATGGGATGCCTTGGAGGAGGACATTGATCTTGGCAGCACGGAGGAGTCTAGGTTTTGGGACATCTACGACTACCGGATGGGCATGCATGTTTATGCTGACGGAAGGGAGGTGAGGAAAGACATGACCCATCTGGTAACAAGGGAGTTGGAGCTGGAGCAGACCTACCAACACCTGCTCAGCTCCATTCATCCCCAACCTACTCGACAAGCAGAGCCAGATCTGCCCTCCTACAACTGGGAAGACTTGCCGGCGATACCCCCTGCTTCCCTACCAACTCCCAAAGTAGGGAACTTCATCGACTGGTTCTGGGAAGACCTCCCTATGGCAGGTGGAGATGGGACCGAGGTCTCTCCACCGGCCCTACAGAGATGCTGGGCAGTCGGCCCAGATCCCAAACGGCAGCCGGAGTTTCAGGGAGTTGAGACAGTTGGTCTGACTCCCCAGCAGCAGTGTGTTGTAAAGAGAGAAGAGACAACCGATCTGTCTCCCCAACCACAGGGGGACAGCACCCCTAACTCCGATGGTGCAGATGGGACCGCGGTCTCTGCACCAGGCCTACCGGGATGCTGGACGGCCGGTTCAGATCCCCCACCAACACTGCAGGAATGCCAGGAGGAGGAGGTAAGCGATTCCTCCTCTCCACAGCCGATCTGCAACAAGGTCCTGGGGATAGGATTCCCTGACCACATCCCAGCGGAAGAGCTGGCATCTGGGCAGAGCGCAGTCGGCCTCTGGCCTCCCCTATCCTCTTCTCCAGAGCCGGACTTCCCACAGGCTACCCCAGCAGAAGAGCTGGCATCTGGGCAGAGCGCAGTCGGCCTCTGCCCTCCTCTATCCTCTTATCCAGAGCCTGACTCCCCACAGGCTACCCCAGCAGAAGAGCTGGCATCTGGGCAGAGCGCAGTCGGCCTCTGCCCTCCTCTATCCTCTTATCCAGAGCCTGACTCCCCACAGGCTACCCCAGCAGAAGAGCTGGCATCTGGGCAGAGCGCAGTCAGCCTCTGCCCTCCCCTATCCTCTTATCCAGAGCCTGACTTCCCACAGGCTACCCCAGCAGAAGATCTGGCATCTGGGCAGAGCGGAGTCAGCCTCTGCCCTCCCCTATCCTCTTCTCCAGAGCCGGACATCCCACAGGCTACCCCAGCGGAAGAGCTGGCATCTGGGCAGAGCGCAGTTGGCCTCTACCCTCCTCTATCCTCTTATCCAGAGCCTGACTCCCCACAGGCTACCCCAGCAGAAGAGCTGGCATCTGGGTAGAGCGCAGTCAGCCTCTGCCCTCCCCTATCCTCTTCTCCAGAGGCTGACTTTCCACAGGCTACCCCAGCAGCAGAGCTGGCATCTGGGCAGAGCGCAGTCGGCCTCTGCCCTCCTCTATCCTCTTATCCAGAGCATGACTCCCCACAGGCTACCCCAGCAGAAGAGCTGGCATCTGGGCAGAGCGCAGTCAGCCTCTGCCCTCCCCTATCCTCTTATCCAGAGCCTGACTTCCCACAGGCTACCCCAGCAGAAGAGCTGGCATTTGGGCAGAGCGGAGTCAGCCTCTGCCCTCCCCTATCCTCTTCTCCAGAGCCGGACATCCCACAGGCTACCCCAGCGGAAGAGCTGGCATCTGGGCAGAGCGCAGTTGGCCTCTACCCTCCTCTATCCTCTTATCCAGAGCCTGACTCCCCACAGGCTACCCCAGCAGAAGAGCTGGCATCTGGGTAGAGCGCAGTCAGCCTCTGCCCTCCCCTATCCTCTTCTCCAGAGGCTGACTTTCCACAGGCTACCCCAGCAGCAGAGCTGGCATCTGGGCAGAGCGCAGTCGGCCTCTGCCCTCCCCTATCCTCTTCTCCAGAGCCGGACATCCCACAGGCTACCCCAGCGGAAGCGCTGGCATCTGGGCAGAGCGCAGTTGGCCTCTGCCCTCCTCTATCCTCTTCTCCAGAGGCTGAATTTCCACAGGCTACCCCAGCGGAAGCACTGGCATCTGGGCAGAGCGCAGTCGGCCTCTGCCCTCCCCTATCCTCTTCTCCAGAGCCGGACTTCCCACAGGCTACCCCAGTGGAAGAGCTGGCATCGGGGCAGAGCGCAGTCGGCCTCTGCCCACCAAGTACCTACAGCTCCAAGCTAGAGAGCAACAAGGAAGCAAGGAGTAGCAGATGCCCACTCAACAGCTGGGGACATACAGAACAGAGCCAGGCCCCAAGATTCAACAGGTCCCGTATTGGGTTGTGGTTGGACTGCCAGACTAACTCAGGTACTGACCGTGAGGTCAGGTATCTGGTTAGTCTTCCCTGGGAGGGGGAGATGTGTGGCGAAACCAACCTCGCCACTGGGTTTCGGAGGGGCCTGGCTACCAGCCTCTTGCCTCAGGATTATGGCCTATACTAACTTTAAAGGAGAAGACAGACCAGCCGCACAGCTTAAATCTGTCTTTGGAATTGTATTTTATGTTATGGGAGGGTACCCAGATAGCTAATTTTATGGTATTCGTGTATTCTGAGTGCCATTCACCTAATGATATGCACTCAGACTTGAGCTATCTGGGGCTATGTTAAATGTCTGTGTTTGCTGTGGGGTGTGACATTGTGTGTTTGGGTGGTGATTTGTCTCCACATGTGTATTGGCGATTTCCCTTTGTCCTGAGAGATAATTGAATTTCTCCTCGGGTGTCTCCAGGGCAGAGAGGAGGAAACCATGATGCATTGTGGGGATGTGTTGTGTCTGTGTATCCTGAGTGCTACGTATCTGTCCTGTGTCACAGTCTTCCTTCTGGTCCCCTAGGGGCGTGTCCACCAGATGGGGACCTGCATAAATATGGGCGGGTAGCCCTCAATAAAGTGTGCCTGTTTTATCCTTCATCATGTTGAGGCTGGTGTTTGGGTAACTGATCGACACTGGGGGATTGCTATACGCTGGGAGATTTGCTATACTCTCCTGGCTATAACTACTAGCTCTTTTAAGAGCTGTTCCTGCTCTCTGGTTTTAGGAGAGATTCACCCACTGGAGCCTGGAGCCTTGTCGTAGGTCCAGGGTGGGTAGGAAACGGTGAGACCTCAACCAAGCTTCGGCGGTTCGTGGGGTCTGCAGTGCGTACGGTGTCAAGTGGAGTGCTTGGAGTCCTCGGAAAGCACTAGGAGCATCTATCAACGGAGGTACCCGGTCGGGGTGCCAGGAGATCCGTTACATGGACGAATAAACCTTGGACCCAATTTCCAAGAAGGTACTTCAACTTAATGTTTCTTGTGAACAGCCACACAGAATCACCCACTCATAGGTCCGGACCATTCATACGTTTCCTGTCAGCCACACATTTATACTTGTTGCCCATATTCATAAAGTTATTTTGAAGTTTCCGCCATATAGATGACAATGATGACGAAAAACGTTCCTCCTCAGGGATACCAGAAGTATCAGAACCAGAAAATGTGCCAAACTGCGGGTCTGGAAACAAACTGAGTCCCACGATCCATTAGGTAAGCCCAGCAACACTATAAAGTGCATCATTTTACTAAAGCAATCAACTACCACCAGAATAACTGTCTTTCCTGAAGAATTAGGCAGATCAGTGATAAAATCCATGGATAAGTGAGCGGGATGGGCAACAGAAGTAGAGATCCGGAAGGCTGAGTGTGTGTCACCTTAGCACGTGCACAGGTACTACAGGCTTACACATAGTCCTCAACACACTTACATAACCTCGGCCACTAGAATCTATGAGAGATGAGGTTGGCAGTGGATCTACTCCCAGGGTGTCCCGTAAGAACCGTACAGTAATGTTCCTCAAACACCTTGTGACGCAATTCCGATGGCACAAACTGTTTCCCAGAGGGACAAGAATCCGATGCATCTCCCTGGACATCTAACACCTTCACCTCTAGGTCAGGGTAAAGAGCGGATATCACCACCCCTTCCGACAGTATCGGACTCAGATTTTCAAAATCACCACCTCCAGGAAAACTACGTGACAAGGCATCTGCCTTGACGTTCTTAACCCCAGGACGATAGGTAACAATGAAATTTAATCTGGTGAAAAACAAACACCATCTGGCTTGTCTCGGGTTCAGTCGTTTAGCCGACTCCAGGTAAGCCAGGTCTTTGTGATCTGTGAACACCGTGATCGGATGAATCTCCCCTTCCAACCAATGACGCCATTCCTCAAAAGTCAACTTAATGGCCCGTAACTCTCTGTTATCCACATCATAATTTCTCTCTGCGGAAGAGAGTTTTTTAGAGAAAAAGGCACATGGGCGACAATTACCAGGTGACGGGCCCTGTGATAAAACTGCTCCTACCCCCACGTCGGACGCGTCCACTTCCACAATGAAAGGTTGTGATACATCTGGCTGCACCAATATAGGGGCAGAAGCGAAGCATTCCTTAATCGCAGAAAAGGCTCGCAATGCCAAATCAGACCACACTGTCCCTTTCTTAGTCATGTCAGTTAAGGGTTTCACTATTGTCGAATAATTCTAAATACATTTTCGGTAATAGTTGGTGAACCCCAAAAACCGCATAAGAGCCTTCAGATTTTCGGGTCGATTCCAGTCCAATACAGCATGGACTTTCTCTGGATCCATTTGAAAACCTGAAGATGACAGCAGGTAGCTCAAGAACTGCACCTCGTGTACCGCAAAAACACACTTCTCTAATTTTGCGTACAATTTATTGTCCTTGAGGATCTGTAACACCTGTCTAACATGATCCTCATGTGTCTCCACGTCTGGAGAATAAATTAGAATGTCATCCAAATACACGACTACAAACCTCCCCCAAGGTGATGAAAAATGTAATTCACAAAATGCTGGAAAACCACAGGAGCATTGGTCAACCCAAAAGGCATGATCAGGTTCTCAAAGTGCCCCTCAGGAGTATTAAAAGCCGTCTTCCAATCATCCCATTCCTTGATCCTAACCAGATTATATGCCCCCCTTAAGTCCAATTTTGAGAAAACCTTTGCACCAATAATCTAGTTAAACAAATCGGGAATCAAAGGAAGAGGGTAAGGATAATGGACAGTAATCCGATTGAGTTAACGGAAATCCAGACATGGCTGAAGACCTCCGTCCTTTTTTTTAACAAAAAAGAACCCTGCTGCCACTGGAGAGTCTTATGTGTCCTTTAGCCAAACTCTCGGCAATATACTCTCTCATGGCCAGTCTTTCAGGTCCAGAAAGGTTATACAACCTAGATTTTGTCAATTTAGCTCCAGGAATTGATAGGACAATCATATTCCCGATGCGGAGGCAAATCCTGGCATCCACTCTCAGAAAACACGTCGGCAAAATCAGATATAAAAGAGGGTAATGTCTTAGTAGTTAAAACAGAAAAAGAGATGTATTCAGACAATTGTCAATGCAATAATCATCCCAATCCAGAATCTGTCTAGCTTGCCAATCGATGATAAATTCTTGATGAAAGTTACCCACTCTTAATCTGATATTATACATCACTTGAGATAAATACTTCTGAGCTAGAGGTGCAGAATCAATAGCAAAAACAGAAGTGTTTTTTTTCTAATGCACTCGGTGACAACCTGTGCATACGGACGAACTGAGCATCAATCGGGTTCACCCCGGCCCCACTGTCGATAAACACCTCAATCCCCACAGTTTTTTACTCTAGCGCCACCTCAGCAGCCAGGAGAAATCAGGTACTACCAGTAAAAGACAAATGCACATTTCCTGACTCTCCTCTCACCCCTCCAAGAGTCAGATGGGAATTAAATGTCCCTCTTTTTTCTTTTTGTCGTTAAATGCATGGACATACTCTAATAAAATGTTCCTTTTGTCCGCCGAAAAAACACAATCCCTTCCTATTACCAGTATGCTTAAAAGTGGATCCAGGAGTAGCTCCCCCTAATTGCATGGGTTCATCCCCAGACAAACCCAGGAGTAGCTTCACCCAAACTATCAGGGGTGGGACGATACATCATGTGATAGTACGTCCTGAGAGTGGAGGCTGCTAGATCTCTCTCTCAGGCGTCTATCCATGCATATAGCCAGAGACATAGCAGCCTCCAGAGACACTGGGGTTTCATGAAAGTCCAAGGCGTCCTTCAGCCGCTCTGATAACCCTTGACAAAACTGGCTATGGAGGGCAGGATCGTTCCACTCCGTATCCGTACCACACCTCCTGAACTCATAGCAATAAATCTCAGTGGAACGATCACACTGACGAAGGCCACGCAGCTTGGTTTCGGCTAGAGAGGTCCGATCCGGATCATCATAGATAAGACCTGAAGGTTCGAAAAATTCATCTACTGACCAGAGAGACTGCGATCCGGTTAGCAGAGAAAAAGCCCATGACTGCACATCCCCCTTAAGCAAGGAAATAACCACATCGACTCTCTGTTTCTCACCCCCAGATGAGTGTGGATGTAGCCTAATATACAGTTTGCAAGCCTACCTAAACAAAATGAAATTATCACGTCCCCCAGAGAATCTGTCTGGGAGGGCAACTTTAGGTTCAAGACAGGCCTGGTAACCACCAACACTAGGACCAGCAGCCTGTGGTCTCTGCATCTGCGAGATGGTCGTGTGGAGGTCTATGCAGTGTTCTATCCATTGTCCTTGGAAGATACCGGGCCATTGTGACACACAGTGTTTCAATTGCCACAGGGGGATTTTGGCCCATTGTGACACACAAAGTGTTCATTCAGTAGTCCTTTGAAGATGCTGGACCATTGTGACATCCACAGTGTTCCGTCCATTTTCAATGGAGTATGCTGCCCTATTGTGACATGCTCACTGTTCCAACCATTGTCCCTACAGAAGGCTGGCCCATTGTGACACCCTCAGTGTTCCATCCATTGTCCCTGGTGGACATTGGTCCATTGTGACACCTTTTTCATTAGATTCGGTGATGTACCAGGTCTCTGCTAGGCTAGGCTTCAACCTAGCAGTGTTTTCATTGTCGTTACCGGCACTAATGGGCGGGCTTTAGCACTGCCCTAGCCTGTAAAACAGCTAGGGCAGAGCTAAAGCCCGCCCATTAGTGCCATTGACATCACAGGGAACACTACTAGGCGGAAGCCTCCGCCTAGCAGTGTAAGTTTGTAAACAAAAAAGCCCTTGCTGATTGGGGGAAGAAGGGGATATGTCACCCGGACAACCCCTTTAACCTCTTCAGGACACATGACGTACCGGTATGGCATGTTGTCCCAGTACTTAAGGACACATGATGTACCGTTACGTCATGTGTATTTCCGACCACAGCCGCCCGGCGGGCGGTGATCTGAACAAGGTGCCTGCTCAAATCATTGAGCAGGCACCTTGGCTAAGGTGCAAACCTGCAGGTCAATTCAGACCTGCGGTTTGCGGCTTTTTATGTTGCGGCGGGCGGCGGTGCCATCGGGTTCCCCGTGGGGCTGTAGGGGGGACCCGATGGCATGGAAGGCACGCGATGCCTAAGGAAGGCATCGCGCTGCCTTCCGGTGACGAGCCTGCGAGACCCAGCCCCCTGGATCTCACAGGCAGGAAGCTGTATGAGTAAAACACAGCCAATGCATTCCAATACAGAAATATTGGAATGCATTGTAAAGGGGATTAGACCCCCAAAAGTCCCAAAGTGGGACAAAAAAAAAAGTTGAAAAAATAAAGGTTTCCCCCCCCAAAATTAAAACTTTCAATTAAACATAAACAAAAACGTAATTTTCCCCAAATAAAGTTAAAAAAAAATTGGTAAAAAATAGGGGGGGGGAGTATACATATTAGGTAAAGGATTAGACCCCCAAAAGTTCAAGTCCCAAAGTGGGACAAAAAGTTAAGTGAAAAAAAAGTTGAAAAAATAAAGTTTTCCCCCCCGAAAAATAAAAGTTTCAAGTAAAAATAAACAAAAACTTCATTTTCCCAAAATAAAGTTTAAAAAAATTGGTAAAAAATAGGGGGGGGGGGGGGAGTATACATATTAGGTATTGCCGCGTCCGTATGGACCGGCTCTATACAAATATCACATGAACTAACCCCTCAGGTGAACACCGTAAAAAAAAAAAAAAACTGTGTAAAAAAAGCAATTTTTGGTCATCTTACATCACAAAAAGTGTAATAGCAAGCGATCAAAAAGTCATATGCACCCCAAAATAGTGCCAATCAAACCGTCATCTCATCTCGCAAAAAATGAGACCCTACCCAAGATAATCGCCCAAAAACTGAAACAACGCTCATGTACACAGACCCATTGAAATGAATGGGTCAGGATTTAGTGCGGGTGCTATACATTCACGTCACGCATTGCACCCGCGCAGAAAACTCGCTCGTGTGAAAGGGACCTTAAACTTTTGGTCACTTTAGTAATACCTGAATTATTTTGGATTCTGTTATAAGTCTCCAATGTATTTGTTTCTGTGGCACCCTGGTTAGCCTCATGTGTATAACATCCTCTTCATGCATGTGTATAAAGCTTTCATTACACAATAAAAAATTTGTTTTTCACTTTTTTTTATATACTTTTTTTCTGGCATCCTACCAAGAAGCCTGTGGCGAAAAAAATCATAAAAATGCCTTTCCCAGAGTATACTGTCTACTGACTCCAAAATCACTACAAACCAAAATGCTTTCCCAGAAAAAATTGTCAATCCAGAAAATTCCACCCAAGCCATGACCTTTGTCTACTGGTTACCAGTTAGATTAAGATGAGACAGCTTTTCAGCAATGTCAACAGTTCTTATCTCTGCTGTTCTATAGAACAAGAAAAAGGAGACAAATCAGCCAGAAGACTTCTTTGAAAGTGTATATTCATACTCAAAGAGGTGGAAGACCACATATAAACAGGTAAAATCCAGGTGGCATCAAATACTAGCAGCACAAGGTTTGCCATAAACTGGCTTCTTTCTTGTATTACACAGCCCAATTTAACAGGCGATTGTCGGGAGGGAAGTGTTCCTTCACGACAGTTATCTGCTCGCTAGCAGAGGAGACCGCTGCTATTACATGCAGCGATCTCCTCTTCAGTATAGGGAGGAGTGATCGTTATGCCATTGTTCTTTGCTGTACTGAATCATTGTTTAGATTTCATTAGACACCACAATCTGCCATCTTCTAACGATAATTTTTTAACCTGTCAAAAGATTTGGATTGTGCAATGAATGAGCGTTTGCTCCTTCATCGGACAATTCGCGGCAGTATTACACTGCAAGATGATCGCTAACAAGCGTAACTACAAACACTCGTTAGCGATCATCTGCCGAAAAATTGGCGGGTGTAATACAGGCATTACAGGCCCAGTCTTCTGCCATGAAATGACAGTTACTTCTGGGAAAGGGAGAAAATAAAAATGCCATGATTAACCCCTTAAGGACCCATGATGTACTGGTACGGCATGGTTCCCAAGTCCTTAAGGACCCATGACGTACCGGTACGTCATGTGTATTTCCGATCACCACCGCCGGCAGGCTGTAATCGGAACCCAATGCCTGCTCAAATCATTGACCCCCCGCAGGTCAATTTAGACCTGCGGCTTTACCTGCGGTGTGTGGCAGTGCCATCGGGTCCCCATGCGGCTGTAGGTGACGAGCCCCCTGGATCTCACAGGCCGGAAGCTGTATGAGTAATTCACACGGTATTACTCATACAGCCAATGCATTCCAATACAGAATTATTAGAATGCATTGTAAAGGATTTGACCCCCAAAAGTTCAAGTCCCAAAGTGGGACAAAAAATAAAGTGAGGGGGGGAGGGGGAGTATACATATTAGGTATCGCCGTGTCCGCATCGACCGGCTCTATAAACATATCACATGACCTAACCCCTCAGATGAACACCGTAAAAAATAAAAAATAAAAACTGTGCTAAATAAACAATTTTTTTGTCACCTTACATCACAAAAAGTACAACAGCAAGCGATCAAAAAGGCGTTTGCCCACCAAAATAGTACCAATCTAACCGTCACCTCATCCCGCAAAAAATGAGCCTCTACCTGAGACAATCGCCCAAAAAATTAAAAAAACTATGGCTCAGAACATGGAGACACTAAAACATCATTTTTTTTGTTTTAAAAAAGCTGTTATTGTGTAAAACTTACATAAATAAAAAAAAAGTATATATATTTGGTATCGCCACGTTCATATCGACCGATTCTATAAAAATATCACATGACCTAACCCCTCAGATGAACACCATAAAAAAATAAAAATAAAAACTGTGCTAAATAAACAATTTTTTGTCACCTTACATCACAAAAAGTGTAATATCAAGCAATCAAAAAGTCATATGCACCCCAAAATAGTGCCAATCAAACCGTAATCTCATCCTGCAAAAAATTAGACCCTACCTAAGATAATCGCCCAAAAACTGAAAAAATTATTGCTCTCAGACTATGGAAACACTAAAACATGATTTTTTTAGCTTCAAAAATGAAATCATTGTGTAAAACTTACATAAATAAAAAAAAAGTATGCATATTAGGTATCGCCGCATCCGTGACAACTTGGTCTATAAAAATATCACATGATCTAACCTGTCAGATGAATATTGTAAATAACAAAAAATAAAAACGGTACTAAGAAGGGGCATTTTTTTACTGGCATATTATGGGGGACACTATGGGGAAGGGGAAGTGGAGCACTACAGTCGTGGCCAAAAGTTTTGAGAATGACACAAATATTAGTTTTCACAAAGTTTGCTGCTAAACTGCTTTTAGATCTTTGTTTCAGTTGTTTCTGTGATGTAGTGAAATATTATTACACGCACTTCATACGTTTCAAAGGCTTTTATCGACAATTACATGACATTTATGTAAAGAGTCAGTATTTGCAGTGTTGGCCCTTCTTTTTCAGGACCTCTGCAATTCGACTGGGCACGCTCTCAATCAACTTCTGGGCCAATTCCTGACTGATAGCAACCCATTCTTTCATAATCACTTCTTGGAGTTTATCAGAATTACTGGGTTTTTGTTTGTCCAACCGCCTTTTGAGGATTGACCACAAGTTCTCAATGGGATTAAGATCTGGGGAGTTTCCAGGCCATGGACCCAAAATGTCAACGTTTTGGTCCCCGAGCCACTTAGTTATCACTTTTGCCTTATGGCACGGTGCTCCATCGTGCTGGAAAATGCATTGTTCTTCACCAAACTGTTGTTGGATTGTTGGAAAAAGTTGCTGTTGGAGGGTGTTTTGGTACCATTCTTTATTCATGGCTGTGTTTTTGGGCAAAATTGTGAGTGAGCCCACTCCCTTGGATGAGAAGCAACCCCACACATGAATGGTCTCCGGATGCTTTACTGTTGGCATGTGTAATGACCGACGTCACGCACAGGGAGGAAAAAGGGAAAGCCCTGCCCAAGGGAGAGGGAAAGGTGGTGACCCCTAACTCACCTTGCGGCTGGCACCTGACTGCCCTGACGTCCCTAGACGGGTTCCTCACCCGTGCGGCGATCACGTGCCTAAACCCTGGCTTTCCCTAAAATGAGCCCTAGATAGTAAACGGGCCGGTGGGATTGCTAGTCCGCACCACTGTCACTAAGAGGGAAACACCAGGGAGAGGACAGACAAAACAGACAAACACATACACCCAGGTGGGTGACCACAATAGACCACAAAGGTCCAACAGGGATCCGGAGGGTAACGTTCTGGACCAACTACCAGAGAACGCAGCAACACAGCTCCAGAGGGTCAGAATAGATGTCCAGGCAGGAAGCTCTATATCTGGCAACCAGAGAAGTGTGAGAGAGGAATATAAGGAGGTTTGGGAGTGCTGGACAAGGAACAGCTGAGGAGAAGGAGCTACGGATCCCTGAGTGAGCCAAAAGGGTTTGCAAAGCAAACCCAGAAAGCTACCATAAGGAAAACAGCCCTATCTTAAATAGAGCGTGCAGCCAACCGCTGCGACTTCCTGACCCCGGGTATAACGGAGTCAGGCGTGGTTCTCGACACCCTCGTGACAGCATGACACAGGACTGATAGTAGCGCTCACCTTTTCTTCTCCGGACAAGCCTTTTTCCCAAACAATCGGAAAGAGGCTTCATCGGAGAATATGACTTTGCCCCAGTCCTCAGCAGTCTATTCACCAAACTTTCTGCAGAAGATCAATCTGTCCCTGATGGGTTTTTTTTGAGAGAAGTGGCTTCTTTGCTGCCCTTCTTGACACCAGGCCATCTTCCAAAAGTCTTCGCCTCACTGTGCGTGCAGATGCGCTCACACTTGCCTGCTGCCATTCCTGAGCAAGCTCTGCACTGGTGGCACTCCGATCCCGCAGCTGAATCCTCTTTAGGAGACGATCCTGTCGCCTGCTGGACTTTCTTGGACGCCCTGAAGCCTTCTTAACAAGAATTGAACCTCTTTCCTTGAAGTTCTTGATGATTCTATAAATTGTTGATTGAGGTGCAATCTTAGTAGCCACAATATCCTTGCCTGTGAAGCCATTTTTATGCAACGCAATGATGGCTGCACGTGTTTCTTTGCAGGTCACCATGGTTAACAATGGAAGAACAATGATTTCAAGCATCACCCTCCTTTTAATATGTCAAGTCTGCCATTTTAACCCAATCAGCCTGAAATAATGATCTCCAGCCTTGTGCTCGTCAACATTCTCACCTGAGTTAACAAGACGATTACTGAAATGATCTCAGCAGGTCCTTTAATGACAGCAATGAAATGCAGTGGAAAGGTTTTTTTGGGATTAAGTTAATTTTCATGGCAAAGAAGGACTATGCAATTCATCTGATCACTCTTCATAACATTCTGGAGTATATGGAAATTGCTATTATAAAAACTTAAGCAGCAACTTTTCCAATTTCCAATATTTATGTAATTCTCAAAACTTTTGGCCACGACTGTATGAGGGAATTTACTGGGGCACTATATAGGGGTATATTATACTGGCATACATTATGGGGACATTAGCTCAACTGCGGGCACTAAGCGGGGGTATTTCATGTACTGTCATATTATAAGGAGAATTATTACTACTAGGGGGTATTATGGGGAGCTTTACTACTACTGGGGGCTATGAGGAACATGATTACTAGTATGGGCACTATAGGGAAATTATTACTACTAAGTGTGCTCTGGCAGATAATTATTTCTATTGGTGGGATTTTGGGGAGCACTGTTACTTTGGCAGGCACCCTGGCACAGTATCAGCTTAGCACAATTTTTTTGGGGGGACATTATCTTTATACTATTAGTGTCTGGGAACAGTTATTTTTTAGAGAACTGTGTGCCAATAATTGTTGAATGGGGCACTATCTGTGTGGTAGTAGCATTTCCAGGGGGACTGTTTCTGCAGTATAGTATTGGGGGTGGCAGGAAATGGTGTTCAGAAGATGTGAAGATGATGGAAATGTGGGAAACATTGTCAATCTCTGCAGAGACGGAAGATGGCTGAAAAATCATCATGGCGGTCTGGTCTGAATGGAGAAGATGAGGAAAGAGAACGTCTACAACAAAGGTGAGATCACTGGATGTAAGAGGTATGTGGCGCTATGTAGGAGAGGAGATGCTCCGGCTCCTCCCCCCTGCCATTTGCAGAAGGAGGATTCAGAGCTGGGTGAAGACGGGCAAGGGGGGCAGCAGGCCACGGGCAGGTAGCAGATGGTGGGGGGAACCACAGGCCTTGAGCAGGATCTGGGGAGGGAGGAGAGTGGAGGAGCTTCCTGACTGTAGCCTGCTGTTTATTGTATAATATTTTGCCTTTCGGTCCCCCCCACACAAAATTCCTGGGTGCTCCCCTGTGGCCTGGTAGCAATTTTTTTTATTTATTTGGCTATTCCAGGGCCCTTTAATATTGATTAGACCTGGGCAACCCACCACAGATCATCCCCCCCTCCCCCCTTGTACCTGTTCTGCTGATCCGCTACTTGCGGGCTGCGCGGGCATGAGTTCAGTCAATTCGGTGCGCAATCTCGTCCTGCGGTGCGTGATCCCGCGAGACCTGCCACGGGAGGTCATGGGTCTCGCGGGATAACGTGGTAGCGGATCAACGGAACAAGTACAAGGGGGGTGGGGGGGATGATCTGTGGGGTTGCTCAGGGTCCACTCCCATCAATATTAAAGGGCCCAAGCAAAGATTTCTGCAGTGGTGAGTAAATGAAACATAACAGATATTAGAAAGTTAACGAATGTTGTATTACATAATGACTGCAGTCTGAAGTACTGCACTTCATTTGCGTAAACCAGAACACCCCTTTAAGCATGCCTTTAATGTGCAATTTCAAAACAGTGGGCTTGTGCCCCGGATGTTTTCAGACCCTAGCAACGCCCCCTAACTAACACTAAGGCAGGTTGTCTTCAGAGAGCTGGGCCTCTTCAACTGCGGTTGGCCTCTTTATTCTGTACTGTTCTCCCATATACCATATATAGTGAGGATTAACTAATGGTTAATAATTTCTGTTTCCATCTGTTTTTGGCTCACAAGGAGAAAACAACATTTTACAAAATGCATTTTCCTTTGTTAGGATTATCTTCTGGTTGCTAAACACTGAGCAGCCCCTCCTTAGTAAAATTCCACCTAAGAAGGAAACACAGTAACTGATTGAGAAATGCAATGATAGCGGGAACCTTAAATGCTGTCTTTGTTCTGTCTCTTTGTGTACTGGATTATGCCTCTCTGGGTCACATTTCCAATTGTATTCAGATTCCAGCCAGGGTCTGTGCACATACACAATACAAATAAAACTCTTCACCTTGTTAGATCAGTGGTTAAAGATTAAGCACTGCAGATTTCAGGCGAAATTCTTTATAAACCGGTGGTTTGGGGAGAAAAGACAGGAGACGAGTTTGGACAAGGCATCAGGATGAAGACCTGGATCCCAACATGGGTTATGTTAAGCCTCGTCTGTATCTGCATCAGAGCGGTAAGAGACTACAGTGATTTACAAGTTATGGAGGTTAGCTGATCTCCAGTAACCATGGGTCCTCCTTCACATACTGTAGATGGAAATTCATTGCTGACAGCCCGGTTGCTTTGTGTTCCTCTTAAAGGACTTTTCTGGAACGTATATATATATATATATATATATATATATATATATATACTGTTAGCTGGTTTTATTTATTTATTTTTGTTTGTTTGAATTCTGTAATGTTTAATAAATAAGGTGCATCTCAATTTAGATCAAACTAAATGAAGACTGGTGTATGAAACACCCGTCTTTATAAAATAAATGTCCCCCTTAGTATTAGATGTGATCTGTTGTTATCCCATTCATTTCTATTAAAGTGTGAAGTGTACATCTCCTTGTGACCTACTGCATTATAAATATATCTGTCATGTAAGTGAAAGAATATTTAAAGAGAACCTATCAGCATGAAATATAATGCTGTCTACAGACAGCGTGTTATTAGAGCAGGAGGAGCGGAGCAGATTGATATGTAGTTTGTGGGAAAAGATTCAGTAAATCTGTCATTTGTACATTCATATCTCGGCAATTTCTGACCTCATTGTTCACAGGGAGATGATATCAGTATGTATACACACTTAAGGCCCCCATATACATTAGTGTAGTGTCAGCTAAACCTGCCGAGAACAGCGGGTTCAGTGTATGGGGAGCTCCTGACTCTCCCCTGACAGAGGAGGTTGTGAGAGAGAAGGACTGGGTGAAATGAATATTTTCACCTGATCCTGGCAGATAAGACGTCCCTAGAGATATCTGGCAGCGGCTTTGTCCCCTCTCCACATTGAATACACAGGCACTGATAACACCTCCCACGTGAACAATGTAGTCAGAAAGAGCAGAGATTTAAAATTACAGATTTTAAGTTTTACTGAATCTTTTCCCATGAACTATATATCAATCTGCTCAGCTTCTCCTGCTCTATAACATGTTGCCTGAAGATTGCATTGCATTTTGTGGTGACATTTTATGTTGGGTTCTGGGAGATCCTAGAATTAGTTTAACATTGGGAGACCCTTCTAACAAAAAATATGTGACCATAGCTCTATTCAGTAGGCTTGAGCAAATCGAGCTTTGAATTCTTAAAAAAAAACTTGAGTAGGCTTCCATAGTAGGTTTGAGCGAATCTAGCTTCAGATCATAGATCTGAAGTTGATTCCTTAAAGTTGCCGAAGATGCGCAAGACTTTGGCGAATGCCTACGGTATTCCTATCAGCGTATTTAAAAACATTTTAAAATAGGAATCCAAGTGGGCTTTGGTACTGGCTGGTACCTCGGTACCAAAGCCAACTTCGGATTCCTATTGTAATTTTTTTATTTTTATATGCAGATAGGAATACCGTAGTCATTCACCAAAGTCTCGCGCAACTTTGGCTGAGACAAAGTTTGGCTACACAGAGACAATACATTTTAATGCTGTACAGAAACATTACCAACGACGTTCTTTAACTAATCGACTTCAGATCTATGATCTGAAGCTCGATTCGCTGAAGCCTACTATTCAGGATAGGTCATCAATATCTCATTGGCAGGGGTCCGACACCTGGCACCCACACCGATCAAGTGTTCTGTAGTAGCTCCGACACGTGAACTATACCGCCCCATTCACTGTGTAGTTGAAGTGAATGCAAGCAGTGTTGTAAGTAAACAGCTCTACCTACTTCTGATGCCAGAACTACTCAGGAAAGCCTAACCTACAGGGTGTCAGACCCTGCCAATGAGATATCAATACACAATCCTGAGGATAGGCCATCAATATTAAGATCTTGGACATTCCCTTTAAAGTTGGTAGGTGACTTGCTTACAAATGCTCACTAACATGACTTTCTTAGTTACTGCACAGTTGTATACATTTAAATACTGCAGAGGCGATCAAAGAGTCATATACAGACATATAAAACGTAACTTTTACTTATTGTTACTGATATAAAAGAACAAAAAAAACTTTAAGATACATATAATTAACAAACAAAAAAGGATTAAAACAGGGAATGTGGCCAGAATGCACGGCGGCACATACCAGCAAAAATATATATTAAGCCTGGTATCCTTCCACTTCTCAGGCATGTTCCAGGTATATCCAGTAATCCAAACAGTTGTCAGGCGAATGTCCCTAAACTGTGTGATGAGGATATATCAGTAGTATAGGGGAATTACTTGCCCTAGTAATGCCCTAAGGGGAGTGCTATCTCTGACCCTGATAGCCTAGCCACAGAGCACCCGCCCTGGCAAGGTTCCGGACGAGGTCTCCCTTATCAGGGCGGGTGCGCTGTGGCTGGGCTATCAGGATTAGAGATAGCACCCCCCTTAGGGCATTACTAGAGCAAGTAATTACCCTATTCTACTGATATATCCTTATCACACAGTTTAGGGACATTCGCCTGACAACTGTTTGGACTAGTGGATACACCTGGAACATGCCTGGAAAGTGGTAGGATACCCGGCTTAATATATATTTCATACTGGTAGTTAGCCAGGACTTTGATTAGGGTTTTACTAGGAGGTGTCCATCTTCTTTCCCTAGTTTCCAGGCCATATTCCCTTACCTCTTTCCCTCCTATGTTCGGTGTGGTGTTTCCCTCCCACACCCGAACGTGACAGGTGAGTAATGCCAATGTAGCACTAGCAGTGACATACTCACCGCTTCCTGCTCCTCCTGTTCTTTACTAATGAGCACTTCCGCAGTGGAAGCATCCATCAGTTAATAGGGCACCCTACTCCCCCAGAGATCTTACGGGCCGCAAGGAAGAGTCTCAGGGGCCATATGGACAGCGCTGTGCTTGGTACTTGGGGGTCTCCACCAATCTGATACTAAATATCTATCTTGAGGAAAGGTCCTCAATATTAGAATCTCGGGGAAACTCAATTAAATATTGATTACCTATCCTAAGGACTAGGTCATTAATATCTGTTCAGTGGAGGTCAAACTCCTGGCACTTCTGCTATACAGCTGTTTGAAAAGTGCCTGTATGAGCGCTGCAAACCTCTTCATAGTATACCAAGCGCTGTACAGTGTGCTGTGCTTGGTATTGCAACTCAGTCCCATTCATTTGATTAGGACTGTGCCACCTAAAGGCCATGTGACAGATGAATTTGATGTCACAGGCCAAGGAAGAGACCTGCAGGGATGCCGAGAATTGGGCCCCCATGATCAGATATGCATGATCTATCCTCAGAATATTTCATCAGTATTTAAGTTCTGGGAAATCGCACAACTAGCTATACCCATAAACATCTAAAAATTCTGAAACAATGATCTCCAATATCCCACTGTGTAAGCTGAGCTATAAGGAGTTTGGTAGGTGCTCACACCGTAGAGCTGCTTCTGATATGCCAGTTTATGATAAAGAAGAAAAACTATGTAAATCAAGGTGTATTGCTGCTTCTGCAAGAAGTGACTGGAGAGGCCACCTGACTGGATGCGGAAGACGGCGAAACTCTCACCAGATGGGACAGTGGTTGGGGTACCCTGTTCTAGAGATAGGATTGGGACCCAGAGATGGATAGTAACACGTTAAAGCTGAGTACTCGGCCACTCTGGGACCAACTGCTCCAGCATATGGTTTTACTGCAAATCAAGGCAGTTTTCATATTGATTGTTAATGGCTGTGTGTTTTGTTACAATTTCTGTGTACCTGCAAAACAGCATGATCATTGACTATGTGTAAACCCAGCCCTAAGTCGTTCTCCGGTGTGGCAACCTTGGAGAAAGAAGACCTGAGGAGCGTGTATAAGTACGGAGGAGTCGAGATTGATAGCTTTCAGCCAGTTGAGCGTTCGGCTGACAGCTATCGAAGGTATATGGTACCTTTAGAAGGAAACAGGTGCACCCTATAGTCAGCACCGGTTTGTTTCCAGTGGCTTATTCAGTAAGCTTGTGTAACACATCGATCTCCTAGACCTAGACCAAAGCAAATATTTGCTATAGGTAAATACATGGTTATCAGTAAGGGTTGTGAAATATCTTACTGCAATGCCGGATAAACATGTTTGTTCCTTGGAAATGTTAACTACACCAAGTCCGCAATTCAGCATTAAAAAAAAAAAAAAAAAAAAAACATTTGAAACAAAACATTACAATAGAATTTAAACAGCTGTGGGCAAAAGTGAGACTATGCTATGCCCAACACACGGTATGAGGGGGCAATGCATGACCACAGGGATTCGCAAAGCACCAAAAAAAGAATGCCTCTCATTAAACGGGCACATAGAAAGAGTTATCACTGAAATATATATTTTATTCACATGTAATCAGACAATACATCACAAACTGTTAAAACAAGTAAAATAATGGAGATCACAACAATAGGGCTGGGGCTAAACAGCGCTACTAGTCACACAACCAAATATCGATGTGTAGCGGTGCAGTCATTGAACTGCCTCGTGTCGCAGTCTGGCTCACAAGTTGCCACAACCACAATCACTGAATCTCAAAAAATACAGCATCTAAAATCCAAATGAAGACTGCTTTAAATGCGGTCCAGGACTGCTGTCATCTTTGGTTTGAAGACCACTATGGGTAATTTAGCTTTGCATACTTTTAGAACTGTTTTTAGCTTTATAGCTTTCGCTGAGGTTTTACCGCTGTGTGTGCCGCGGCCCAGGAGGAGCGGAGCATGGAAGCAGTAGTGGCTCTGGCTGCAGTACTTAGTACACTCAATACAGTGGCAATCCTCCTAGGGCCAAGGTAGTGAAAGGAGGGCACACCCTTTCCTCCCTCGGAGCACACCACGTTTTGTATGGGTGCAGGGCAGGGCATGTAGATGCAGAGGCCTTCATATGTTGCTTGAGTCAGTTGTAAGAAAATAAACATCTGTCTTTACTAAAGCGCAGAATGGAGCTTGTAGTACATCCAACGGTATCAAAACTCACTTCCACACTTCCAACAATGTATGAACTTGGGAAGGGGGTTGTAGTACTCTTTCCCTTTTTCTATGACTGGCAATATTACTCTTGCAATGGTGGCTGTAATTTCTAACTAAGGGATACAGGGTATAGGATACGGTGGGCCAAACCATGTCCAAATGTGAAGGGTGATCTCTCTCGTGTCTCTCTCATTACAGTAACGTTTTTAACAGCCTTAGACAGCAAATACCTTACTGTCTGACTCCAATGTTCCACCATGCAGATTCTGGACCTTCTAGGTTCTTTTGTTTTATCGCTCTCTTTTTCTCTGGGGAACTGTAAAGTAGTGAGGTCTTTCATTTGAGTAGATAATCCTCAGAGATAATGATTCTCTAGAACTTTGGCCTAGTGCTGTGAGGAGTGAGGCACATGTCACTGCTTACTCTTCCTCTGCTAACTCACAACTCATGAAGCTAGGAGCAAATCTAAATCCACATCTAACTTCCTGCAGGGGCTGAGTCAAGATTGTTAACCCTGACTGATCCATACAGAGATATGCTGGGACATTACATTGCATTTACACATTAGATAACATTATATAACAAAAACAGTTTGGTAGTACCCTGTTTTGGGGTACTGCATGTGCATAGAGACATATACACATGTATGGATTTGTAATTATTAACCCTAGTTTGGCATATGTTTGGGAGATATGTTCAGGTGTAGGAGATACAGTACAGACCAAAAGTTTGGACACACCTTCTCATTCAAAGAGGTTTCTTTATTTTCATGACTATGAAGGCATCAAAACTATGAATTAACACATGTGGAATTATATACATAACAAACAAGTGTGAAACAACTGAAAATATGTAATATTCTAGGTTCTTCAAAGTAGCCACCTTTTGCTTTGATTACTGCTTTGCACACTCTTGGCATTCTCTTGATGAGCTTCAAGAGGTAGTCCCCTGAAATGGTCGTCCAACAGTTTTGAAGGAGTTCCCAGAGATGCTTAGCACTTGTTGGCCCTTTTTCCTTCACTCTGCGGTCCAGCTCACCCCAAACCATCTCGATTGGGTTCAGGTCCGGTGACTGTGGAGGCCAGGTCATCTGGCGCAGCACCCCATCACTCTCCTTCATGGTCAAATAGCCCTTACTTTCAAAGTTTTCCCAATTTTTCGGCTGACTGACTGACCTTCATTTCTTAAAGTAATGATGGCCACTCGTTTTTCTTTACTTAGCTGCTTTTTTCTTGCCATAATACAAATTCTAAAAGTCTATTCAGTAGGACTATCAGCTGTGTATCCACCTGACTTCTCCTCAACGCCACTGATGGTCCCAACCCCATTTATAAGGCAAGAAATCCCACTTATTAAACCTGACAGGGCACACCTGTGAAGTGAAAACCATTTCAGGGGACTACCTCTTGAAGCTCATCAAGAGAATGCCAAGAGTGTGCAAAGCAGTAATCAAAGCAAAAGGTGGCTACTTTGAAGAACCTAGAATATGACATATTTTCAGTTGTTTCACACTTGTTTGTTATGTATATAATTCCACATGTGTTAATTCATAGTTTTGATGCCTTCAGTGTGAATCTACAATTTTCATAGTCATGAAAATAAAGAAAACTCTTTGAATGAGAAGGTGTGTCCAAACTTTTGGTCTGTACTGTATGTCTACCAATCTAACATCAGTTAGTCGCCCTGTGCATTCTAATTTTTAATTATTCTTATCTATTTAATAAAGATCTTCTGCAGGTCATGAAGAGCACATCTGACTATGATGGCATATGATAGCAAGGAATCACATTCACAACTCTTATATGAGGTGTATGAACCCTGCAGACAGGGGTGCACCTAGTCTTTCTGCTGCTTGAGGCGAAAATTTAAATGGCTCCCTACTATTAAAGGCATACTGTGATACAAGTGAATATAGAGAGATGCCCACTTCCACAATGGAAGCACTCATTTCTCATCGCCCTGCCACCGCCCCCGCTTGTCTCTAGGTCTCGCCGCCTGAGGCAGTCGCCTCACCTGTCCTCATTGGAGGTGCACCCCTGCCTCCATAGTACACAGCATGGGAACTATAGCTAATATATTACATTTTAGTTATATCTTCTTGTCTTTTACAGGGCACCGTGGAACAGAAAACATGCTGGGATGAGAAGTACACTATCAATTCATGCCATAAAGTATTTTGTGCTCCCTGGCAAAGATGTGTGGATGGGAAATGTATTTGTAAGCTGCCTTACCAATGTCCTCGAAATATGACCATAGGGGCCTGCAGTGAAGGCAGGAAAAGCTTTATAAACTACTGTCAGTTAAAGAGTGCAGAATGCACCAACGCAAGACACAGGTTTTCTTCAGCGACTCCATGCGTTGGTGAGAATATCAAAATCTCTGTTATGTCCTAATTACTGTAGATTTCTATTTCTATGAGTCCTCCATATGATTACTGATGACTATGGTGGTTCTGTTTAAATAAGCATACTGTTAACCAGTCTATATCTGAAGTATAGCTTTCAGTGGCTAGATAGCTATGTGACAGTAAACTAAAATGAAAGGTATGTGGTACAGGCTGAAGACCTACTATGAACCACCAAGGACTAGATACTATATAGCTTGGTCACTATTTGGATTCTCTCTGTCCAAAGCTAGACACCGGTCCCCTGGGTATAACCCTACTCACTCATTTAGTGTGATAGGTGTCTAAAAGTACATCCAACGGTATCAAAACTCACTTCCACACTTCCAACAATGTATGAACTTGAGCAAGGAAGGGGGTTGTAGTACTCTTTCCCTTTTTCTATGACTGTCAATATTACTCTTGCAATGGTGGCTGTAATTTCTAACTAAGGGATACAGGGTATAGGATACGGTGGGCCAAACCATGTCCAAGTGTGAAGGGTGATCTCTCTCATTACATGACAACATAGCAAAGTTAGTGATTCCCTAATATAATGTTATCTGGAATTGCACTGTTTAGTGTCGTAGTCCTGTAACTGTTTACCAGGAATTGCACACCTATCTGCAGGCAGCATGTTATAGAGCAGGAGGAGCTGAGCAGATCTGTATATAGTTTTGTGGGCAGAGATTCAATAAAACTTGTAATTTACCAGTATACATTTAAACAGGTTTTCCAAGATTTTGATACTGATGCCCTATCCGCAGTATAGGTCATCATTATCTGATCAGTGGGGGTCCGACAAACAGGACCCCCGCCGATCAGTTGTTTGAGAAGGCAGCGGCGCTCCTGTGACCACTGCTGCCTTCTCTCAGCTTACCAAGCACAACATTGTACATTGTATAGCGGCTGTGCTTGGTATCACAGCTCAGCCTCATTCCCTTCAGCTGCAACTAAGCCATGTGACCGATGAATGTGTCGTCACTCGGCCTAGGGAAAGCTGGGAGAAGGCTGTGGCGGTGCCCCAGGTGTTGGACCCCCACTGACGAGAGGATAGGTCATCAGTATCAACATCTCAGAAAAACCCTTTAAGTCTCTGACAATAGAAATGTGTGAAATATTTTCTTTCTAATTAAAAAATAATAATTAAAAGCAACCTGGATAAACCATTTTCAAACTAACATTTACATGAAGAACCGTATTAGTATGTGTACACTAAAAATAATTGACATATGACAGATGAGTTACTTCACCTACTTAATAACATAAAAACCTTACATTTATTTTGTTCATGTTTTAGGCACATTTGAAACATTGTTGAAAAATGAAAATCCAACAAAACAGAAGGGTATTATAAAAATCAAATTACCCGGCCAAAATAGTGAATTCTTTGTGTGTCCTGAAAAATGGACTATCACAGAAGCCAATGTAGCCTGCCGACAACTTCAATATTCCCAGTAAGTTACGATACAATTGTCAGTGTTAGTTTGGTTTCTAGAGAATGGCATTCTGAAAATGGACTACGAAATTATACTGATCAACATCAATGTATAGTGTATGATTTGATATAGGACTATATTCTTTAAAATCCTTAATGAGCAGGAAAATGCATTACAACCCCATGCAATTCCCTGCATAGCCCATGGCCAGGATGTTGAATGTGCAGCGGAGAATACCGTGCTAAATCAGAGCTGTGGCCGCTTTGTCCTCAACATCACTGGGGTTCATCTGATCCCCGCTGATTAAAAAGTGATGGCATTTCCAATGTATGGGAAAATCCATTTAAGTGGGGAAAACTGCTTACCACTGCTTATTATATCTTCTTATAGAATATTATTGTTCAATCTTTTTTTCCAGAGGTGCTTTCAGTGAAGATTTACAGTACGATCTCTCAGAGACTGATGATAGTCAGCTGCAGTGTCTTCAGGTGACATGCCGAGGATCTGAGACCACCCTGGCGGAATGCAGTATTAAGAACAGCACAAGTACAAGCAATATGCGAGCTGGTGTTTCATGTTATAAGGAGACACATGGTAGGTATTGAGGTCCAAATAAAGCACACACTAACATCAGTGCTGCTCAGAAAAAAGCATGTGAATTCATGGGAAAGTTGAAAGCCACATTTCCCAGATTGAATACTGCTAATGTAACCTGAACTCAATGCATCATAGTGATTAATGATGCTGTGAGTTCCTGCTGACATGATGCTGTGAGTACGGAACACTAGACTATGATGCTGTAGGTTTGGATCAGAGGGGGTGCAGTCACCCTAGGAAATGCGGATAGTTCACTATCACAGATAGTGAACTCGCTATAATTATTCCCTTAGCTACACTAGTTACATGTAGAATTCCAGTGGTGGAGATGCAATGAATATGCCTTTAGTTAATTTATTGATTGTACCTTTAGAAATGATCATAGGGATTGTAAGGAAATCTTCCCTCCACCTCTGTTATGCATGTCTAAAAAACAGGAAAAGATTTAAGGACACTTGATATGAGCTCACAGAACAGGAGGAGTTACAAGATGAATGACATAGAATTACAACCATCGATAACTTACATAAACCAAATATAACAATCGTCACTAGATGGCAGCAAAGTATACTAAGTATAGTGGTTAACATACATAACACAGTACAATTACGATGGATTCTAAATGAGAGCCATAGCTGGGACAGCACAGTTTTAACAAAAAAAAAATATTGTTTTAGTGTAGTACATAACTCAGCAACGGGCCTACCTATACACGCCCAATTCAGACCAGTCCCCTTAGTGCCCCCACACAGTAATTATTTCTCATTACTGCCCCCCCCCCCACAGTAGTTATGCACCATAATGTCTTCACAGAGTAGTTATGCCCCCAATGGGCCTCCATACAGTAGTTATGCACCCATAGTGCCTCCATGCAGTAGTCATGCCCTCTCATTGGCCCACACAGTAGTCATGCCCTCTTATTGGCCTCAGACAGTCGTTATGCCCCCATAGTGTGGCTACACAGTAGTTATGCCCCCAAAGTGCACCCACGCATTAGTTATGCCCCAATATTGCCCCCACATAGTTGTTATGCCCCCATAGTGCCTCTACACAGGTAGTGATGTCTCCAAAGTGCCCCACACAGTAGTATGCCCCATATTTCCCCCACACAATAGTTTTGTCCCACGCAGTAGTTATATAGTATATAAATATATATAAAAATATATATAGTCAACTCATATTATTATGACCACTTCCTACTTTTGAAGTCAGCAGCGCGTAGCTTATGAAGGAAGTCACGTGTTGTGAGCTGGCTCGGTGGGCATATAAGGTGTGTGATATACCACTACAAATAAGGGAAGTCGAAACGTTGGAGCACCATGTGCCATTGATGTGAGAGGTTAATGTCGGCTACAAAGGTGTACGAGGGTGGACCAACACCCTACAGCGGAGCACTTCACCACCAAAATGAACCAGGGGGCTACCAGACGTGTGTATAAAACAACACAGGCGAGAAACATTAGAGAACAAACACCCTGCAACCATTGCTGGAAAAACACAAGCTGCTAGTGGCAGTGTTATGGTCTGGGGAAAGTTTTCGTGGCACTCTCTGGGCCCACTTATCCATGTGGAAGGCACTCTCAACTGATTTGGGTATGAATCCATCCTTGCAGATCACGTACACCCATACATGCTGACTGCATATGGATTCAGATACCTGTGGCAGGTGTGGTCAGATTAGACACTGGGTCTTACCACAACAGCGTGTAAATGTTATTCCTGTGGTCAGGGGCGTAGCTAAAGGCTCTCTGGCCCTGGTGTAAGAGTTCAGCTTGGGCCCCCATTCCCTTAGTGCTTGTTGGCAAGGGGCAGGGGAGCACATAGCCTTCCTGCTGCCAGAGGCAAACATTGAAAGGGCACCCCTCATGCCAAATTCTTGACCTCACCCCTTCCCTCCAGCCAGAGGTGTAAATTGACCAGCATGCACTTTCTGTAATGCCAGTGTCTTATGTGGCACAAGGGTTTTTGGGCCCCCTCAGGCTCCTGGGCCCGGTAGCAATTGCTACCTCTGCACCCCCTATAGCTACGCCCCTGGGTGTGGTTTTGCCGGGCCAGAACCACAGAATACAGGGCAAGGGCTCACACTTTTGCACAAGAGCGGCCCCTGCCTCAGTATTCTCAAGATTCTCTAGATTATCAGAATTTTAAGTTAATATTTTATGTATCAGATAGTATAAACAGTTTTTTGAATAGCCCCCACATTAAATAAAAACATGCATGTATAAGTAAATGCCCTATTGTTTTATTGCAGAATGTGGACAAGATCAGTTCACTTGTGTCAACAAAAAATGCATCGCTCGTAATCAAACCTGTAATGGGCAAAATGACTGTGGAGACCTCAGTGATGAACTCTGCTGTACAGGTAACTATGACGTAGAAATCACATAGCATACCTAGCTTCTTAAATTTAATTAAGACATAAAGCTAGATAATATTAGTGGACAGCTTTTTGCTATTTCTGTAACCAAGAGTCTTCTTAGTGCTCAGTTCGAAGAAACCCTGAATTTAATAGTCCTCCTTAGAACCTGTCATTACAATCAGTGGCGTCTCACATGTCACGTGTCTCATGGCACATGCATGCGGCATGAATAGATAAAATAATCATGGCACATTCATCATTAGATGGCTGGATTACAATATAGATGGATATAGACAAGAGAATACTCAGCGTTTCATTAAATCCGTAACAAGTTTGTAAGTATCTCAGCAAATATCCGCCCTTACTAGTATGGTGATTTGGTGGTTATCACAAAGCGGTTGGATTTTGAGATCAAATCTATCCAAGGACAACATATGTATGGAGTTTGAATTTTTTCCCCAGTGTTTGCGTGGGGTGTCCACCAGGTACCCTCGTTTCTTCCCACAAAGGCTCCCTGTGAAATTGCCTCTAGTATGTGTGAGATACAGTAGTGGTCCTAAACTGTGTACAGCAATGAGTTGGTGCTAAATAAGCAACAGAAAATACAAACCTATTAAAGGAGTATTCCAATTGTAACAAATTATTCCCTATCCACAGGGACTCCCATGATCACGAGAACAGGGCTGCAGGTCGAGCATGTGCACTGCCGCTCCACTCATCTCTATGGGAGTTCTGGAAATAGCCGAGCACTGTACTCAACTATCTTAGGAACTCCCATAGAGATAAATGGAGCAGCAGTGCATGTGCATAAGAAATAAATTGCTACAACCGAATACCCCTTTTAGGCTCCATTCACACGTCCGCAACGTGTTTTGCGGATCCGCAAAATACGGAAAGCGGCAATGTGCGTTCCGCATTTTGCGGACCGCACATTGCCGGCACTAATAGAATATGCCTGTTCTTGTCCGCAATTGCGGACAAGAATAGGACATGTTATATTTTTTTGCGGAACGGAAGTGCGGACCCGGAAGTGCGGATCCGCAATTCCATGTCCGGCCAGCACATCGTGCTGCCCCATAGAAATGAATGGGTCCGCAATTCCGTTGCGGATGTGTGAATGGAGCCTAAGTCTGTAAAGATTGGGAGTTGTGCACTGACCCTTATGTCTTATTTGCCTTATGCCCTTTTTCTATTTCAGGGTCATACATTTACAGTCCTATTTTATTTATTGTATTATGCCATTACAGAGTGCAGAGGTGCTTTTCACTGTAAGTCAGATGTATGTATTCCCCTGGACTATGAGTGCAATGGTGAACTGGACTGTATCAGTGGAGAAGATGAGGTCGGCTGCAAAGGTAAAATAAGCATATAGTCACCAAGAACTAGAGGTACATAATTAAATCTCCTGTTTTAAGCTCGGGTTGTGAGGCTTATTCATAAAAATGGTACACATACTGTACATACTGGCATAAGAACTGATTGCAGTATGCCTGCCAAAAACACTCACTGTATTGCAATAGAAGGGACTAGGATATATCACATTTTCCAAACAGTTGCAACATGGCATACTACTGAGTTACTGAACTCATAGCGATGCCAAGTGCAGGCTGTGAACAGGTCAAAAGACTGTATCGGTTACAGTATATTGGGTTAGATCCAAATTGTATGATTTAAAGTGGAAAATAAAACAAAGTCATTCCAAATCATCATGTTAAATAAATCAGTGTTTCATTTCTTGTGGCCTAGGTGACAACACACCTCAGTAATACAAAGGCACCATAGTTAGGAGCTTTAAAGAGGACCTGTCACCACAAAATGCAATGCAATCTGAAGGCACCATTGGGGTCATTTATGAAAGAGGTGTAAAGTAGAACTGGCTTAGTTTCCAATAGCAACCAATCAGATTTCTCCTTTCATTTTCCAAAGGAGCTGTCAAAAATGAAAGGTGGAATTGGATTGGTTGCCATGAGTAACTAAGCCAGTTTTACTTTACACCAGTTTGATAAATGACCCCACATGTTTTAGAACAGGAGAAGCTGAGCAGATCAATATATATTTTTTGGGAGAAAGATTCAGTAAAACTTGTAATTTATACATTTATATCTTTGCTTTTGTTTAGACCTGTGAAAAATTATCGGTACAGGAGAGAGGAGTTATCAGTGATTGATAGCATTGTGTGTATAAGTGTGCATAGAGAGATAGCTGTCAGTCACTGAAAGCTCTTTCTAGAAAGTGGAAAAAGCAGAGACATAAATGTATACTGTATTATTTGGACCATAAAGCACACAGCATTATAAGACGCACCAAGGATAATTTTTATCAGACATTAGATCAGACCTCCAATACTCATCAGACCCCGAAATCAGACACCTATTCTTCATCAGACCTCAGATCAGACCCCATAATCAGACCCCCAAGCTCCATCAGACCTCAGATTTGACCCTCAGACCCCCAAGGTCCATC
This sequence comes from Bufo bufo, assembly GCF_905171765.1. Lineage (NCBI taxonomy): Eukaryota > Metazoa > Chordata > Amphibia > Anura > Bufonidae > Bufo > Bufo bufo. The sequence goes on along the minus strand of NC_053390.1, from coordinate 599,407,963 downwards.
AGCCTCATATCAGACCCCCCAACCTCCATCAATCTCAGATCAGTCCCCCATCAGATCCCCCAGCCTCCATCAGACTCAAATCAGACCCCATCAGCCTCAGATCAGACCCCATCAGCCTCAGATCAGACCCCATCAGCCTCAGATCAGACCCCATGAACCTCAGATTAGATGTAAAAAATAAATAAACTTACCTCACTTGCTCCAGCTGGTGCTGCCACCCACTTATGTCTCCCTGGTCTTCTTCCGGCCCATGATGCACTGTGACCTGACGTCGCACAGCATCAGGACTTAGTGCGCGCCTACGTGCAGTATGTCCTGGCGCTGTATGCAGTCTGAACACAATGCAGAGCGGGGCCAGAAGGAAAACCAGGGAAGGTGAGTAGTGCAGCGCAGCGCTTCCCTTACCACTCACGACACCTCCCGCATGCTGATGGCCGCTTCCATACTGGATGCGGTCATTAGCATTCAGACTATAAGATGCACTGCCACTTTCCCCTCACTTTTGGGGGGAGGGGGGAAAAGTGCATCTTATAGTCTGAAAAATACTGTAAATGACAGGTTTTACTGAATGTTTTCCCATAAAACTATATATCAATCTGCTCAGCTCCTACTGCTCTATAACATGGTGCTTTCAGATTGCACAGAATTTTGTGGTGACAGGTCCTCTTTAAAGAGGACCTGTCACCACAAAATGCACATGACCGGTTCTGTTTTGTGGTCCACAAATCACGGATCTACAAAATAGAGATGCGGTCCGGAAAGGACATACGATGTGAAAAGTACCATGGACTTTGAAAATAATGGGTCCAACTGTCAATGTGCGAATCAAAAAACGAAGACAGTCGTGTACATGGACCTAATTTGTAGGCAGATTGATCCATAGTTTGTTGAAAGAGTCAGTAAAACTTGTAATTTATACATAAAACTCTCTTTATTTAAACTTTAGACCACCCCGTGCCCAACTATTAGTGACTGACAGCTATGTATATTTCTCGGAAGTCAATATAATAAAGTCAGGGGAGAATGCTTAAAAGCCGTGGCGCAATTAGTAGCGATTGCCTAATAACACCTGAAGCCACCAGTTATCTAACGAAACATGTCAGGTGGCAAGTTTTGAACAGTGATACCACACATGCCATATCGTTACCACGATTTCTGTGCCTACAGGCACAGCGGGAGTGCCATACATATTTACAGCAAGACAACAGTGTGTGTGTTTAGCAAGTTACAAATGTCCCCGCATATGTATACATAGATACATAGGAAGTAATTGACTATATACCACAAGAAAGTAGCGCATGTAGTTAGTTAATGGAGGGAGCAAAAAGCTATAGAAGATAGCAAGTTTATGTTGTATAAAAATAGGACAAGTTGCTAGTGGAGCGCTATACAGTAATGAATGGAAAGTGGTGTTTATTGTGACATCCCTTCTATGAGACCATATAAATATAGTGGGAACGTGATACATAGTACCAAGGTAAAGCAGTGCACATAGAGCCACACACATATGTAGGCTGTTCGATGGTATAGAACAGGGGTCTCCAAACTTTTCAACAGGAGGGCCACATTGAAGATTTTACAAGTATTCGGGGGCCGGAAAAAAAAATCAGTTATGTATTAAATTAAATGTATATATTTTACATGGATCGTTTTTGTAATCAGCATGATATGACTGAGAACAAAAGAGAAAAAACTTTAGCAAAACAACGCAAAGACACCCGTGTCCCTATCAGCGGTGTCCCCATCAGCACAGCAATGTCCCCATCAGCACAGCAATGTCCCCATCAGCACAGCAATGTCCCCATCAGCACAGCAATGTCCCCATCAGCACAGCAATGTCCCCATCAGCACAGCAATGTCCCCATCAGCACAGCAATGTCCCCATCAGCACAGCAATGTCCCCATCAGCACAGCAATGTCAGCATCAGCACAGCAATGTCCCCATCAGCACAGCAATGTCCCCATCAGCACAGCAATGTCCCCATCAGCACAGCAATGTCCCCATCAGCACAGCAATGTCACCATCAGCACAGCAATGTCCCCATCAGCACAGCAATGTCCCCATCAGCACAGCAATGTCCCCATCAGCACAGCAATGTCCCCATCAGCACAGCAATGTCAGCATCAGCACAGCAATGTCCCCATCAGCACAGCAATGTCCCCATCAGCACAGCAATGTCCCCATCAGCACAGCAATGTCCCCATCAGCACAGCAATGTCAGCATCAGCACAGCAATGTCAGCATCAGCACAACAATGTCCCCATCAGCACAGCAATGTCAGCATCAGCACAACAATGTCCCCATCAGCACAGCAATGTCCCCATCAGCACAGCAATGTCCCCATCAGCACAGCAATGTCAGCATCAGCACAGCAATGTCAGCATCAGCACAGCAATGTCCCCATCAGCCGTGTCACCCTTAAGCACAGCAATGTCCCCATCAACGATGTCCCCATCAGAACAGCAATGTCCCCATCAGCGGAGTCCCCATTAGCAGCTGATAGGGGCCACCACTGATGGGGACACTGCTGTTGGGGACGCGGCTGATGGGGACACCATTGATGGGGACACCCGTGTCCCTATCAGCGGTGTCCCCATCAGAACAGCAATGGCCAAATCAGAACAGCAATGTCCCCATCAGAAAAGCAATATTCCCATAAAAAAAAAAATATTCCCATCAAAAAAACAATATTCCCATCAGAAAAACAATATTCCCATCATGGGGACACCCACTGATGGGGACGCTGCTGTTGGGGACATTGCTGTGCTGATGGGGACACCACTGATGGGGACGCTGCTGTTGGGGACATTGCTGTGCTGATGGGGACACCACTGATGGGGACACCATTGATGGGGACACCCGTGTCCCTATCAGCGTTGTCCCCATCAGCACAGCAATGTCCCCATCAGCGGTGTCCCCATCAGCACAGCAATGTCCCCATCAGCGGTGTCCCCATCAGCACAGCAATGTCCCCATCAGCACAGCAATGTCCCCATCAGCACAGCAATGTCCCCATTAATGATGTCCCCATCAGAACAGCAATGTCCCCATCAGCGGAGTCCCCATTAGCAGCTGATGGGGACACCACTGATGGGGACACTGCCTTTGGGGACGCGGTTGATGGGGACACCCGTGTCCCTATCAGTGGTGTCCCCATCAGAACAGCAATGTCCCCATCAGAATGGGGACGCTGATGGGGACATTGCTGTACTGATGGGGACACCATTGATGGGGACACCTTTGTCCCCATCAGCAGTGTGCCAATCAGCGGTGTCCTCAGCAATGTCCCCATCAGCACAGCAATGTTCACATCAGCAGTTTCCACATTAGCAGCGTCCCCATCATTGCTGATGGGGACGCCGCTGTGCTGATGTGGAAACCGATGATGGGTCACCGCTGATGGGGATACCCATGTCCCCATCAGCGGTGTCCCCAGCAATGTCCCATCAGAACAGCAATGTCCCCATCAGCAGTGTCCACCGCAACATCCCCATCAGCACAGCAATGTCCCTGTCAGCGGTGTCCCCAGCAGCATGTGTCCCCATCACCGCTGATGGGGACACCTCTGATGGGGACATTGCTGTGCTGATGGGGACATCGATTATGGGGTTACCGCTGATGGGGACATTGCTATCCTGATGGGGACACCATTGATGTGGACACCCATGTCCCCATCAGCAGTGTGCCAAACAGCGGTGTCCCCAGCAATGTCCCCATCAGAACAGAATTGTCCCCATCAGCAGTGTGCCCATCATCGCTGATGGGGACACCTCTGATGGGGACATTGCTGTGCTGATGGGGACACCATTGATGGGGACACCCGTGTCCTCATCAACGGTGTCCCCATCAGAACAGCAATGTCCCCATCAGCACAGCAAAGTCCCCATCAGCAGTGTCCCCAGCAGCACAGCAATATCCCCATCAGTATGTGTCCTCAGCAGCTTGTGTCCCCATCAGCGCAGCACAGCAATGTCAGCGTTCCCCATTGTGTCCCCATCAGCGTTGTGCAACACTTGCCTCCGCTGTAGCCGGCTTCTGCTCCTCTTCTTTTTTTTTTCTTCTTGGACTCCTGAGTCCCGACTCCCGCCCGCTGCTACACACGTGGATTTGTTATTTCAAACAGCGGGCGGGAAGAGGGGAGGTGCCGCACCTGTGACGTCACTGGTTGCCGGGACATCGGCGGTCCCAGCAGCCAATCAAAAAGCACAGCGTGACAGCATGGGCGGTTGTGCGGCTTTCGTTCCTGCAACCTGTCAGCTGCGGGCGGGCGCGGAATCGAACACACAACACAAGCGTGACAGCATGGGCGGTTGTGCGGATTTGGTTCCTGCAACCTGCCAGCTGCGGGCGGGCCGGGTCGAACGCACAAGCGGGCCGGTTGTGGCCCGCGGGCCGGGGTTTGGAGACCCCTGGTATAGAAAGATACAAGGTCCATGTACACTCACCTAAAGAATTATTAGGAACCCCTGTTCTATTTCTCATTAATGCAATTATCTAGTCAACCAATCACATGGCAGTTGCTTCAATGCATTTAGGGGTTTGGTCCTGGTCAAGACAATCTCCTGAACTCCAAACTGAATGTCAGAATGGGAAAGAAAGGTGATTTAAGCAATTTTGAGTGTGGCATGGTTGTTGGTGCCAGACGGGTGTCACGGCTGAGGATGGGGGAAATCCTCAGCCGTGCGATGCCAGTTGATGTTTTGGCTGCTCGGCCAGGACAACAGGATTAGGGAGCAGGTCACCTCCTAAAGCGTCCCTAACCTGACCCTAACTCCTAGCTGCATGGGCCGACCTTTAAGGTAGGAGGACCCATGCTCCGGAACCTCGGATCCCTAACTCACCCTCCGACCGGTCCCTGGACTAGGAGTCAAGGTAAGACGACCTGTTCCTACTGTACACGGAGGAACAGGGGTCTCACTGGCCAAGCTGCAGGAAAAAGGGGAACACAAACAAACTTACGGATATGGCAGGTGAACTATCCGAGTTCCACCTACCTGCCACAGCCCTGCTGACTGGATCCCTGTGCAAACAGGAATCCAGATCCATAAGCTGCACTAACACAAGATAGAACAGGAAAACATCAAATAGGCATCAAACATAAACTTAACAAAACTAAAATGTGACATATGGTTTATGAACCACAAGGGTGGCTCTCACAGGCAGTTGGTATACACAGGAGGTTGCTATCAGCAAGCATGCTGAAGCAACCTACTGAGCCCTGCCAAACACCAAGGCTATATAGGCCTAAGAGGCCACACCCAACAGTCAGACCCACCCAGTGACATCACACACACTGGGAAGGGAGTTAACCCTTCCAGCACCACAGAAGGGAAACACACATACATAAAGGAAAGTGCACACAATAACATACAACACAGTGCACACAACACACACACCTAACAAAAAGGTTGCTAGGTGTGACCGCATGCCAGGGCAGCAAGCTGCCTAGCAACGCTCAGGCTACTCTGCTGCTAAACCCCAACACTGGTTGCCCGCGGCAACCACAAGTGAGGCCACAGACAAGGGGCCCTCACCCGTGGTTGAAGACCCATGCAAAACCGCCGGCAACTGCATGCGGTAAGAAGTCACAGTCATGGGCCTGGCCGTGACAACGGGCTGGTCACAATCTGCTCAGTTACTGGGATTTTCACGCACAACCATTTCTAGGGTTTACAAAGAATGGTGTGAAAAGGGAAAAACATCCAGTATGCGGCAATCCTGTGGGCGAAAATGCCTTGTGGATGCTAGAGGTCAGAGGAGAATGGGCCGACTGATTCAAGCTGATAGAAGAGCAACGTTGCAACCTAGTTACAACCTAGGTATGCAGCAAAGCATTTGTGAAGCCACAACACGCACAACCTTGAGGCGGATGGGCTACAACAGCAGAAGACCCCACCGGGTACCACTCATCTCCACTACAAGTAGGAAAAAGAGGCTACAATTTGCACAAGCTCACCAAAATTGGACTGTTGAAGACTGGAAAAATGTTGCCTGGTCTGATGAGACTCGATTTCTGTTGAGACATTCAAATGGCAGAGTCCGAATTTGGCGTAAACAGAATGAGAACATGTATCCATCCTCTGATGGCTACTTCCAGCAGGATAATGCACCATGTCACAAAGCTCGAATCATTTCAAATTGGTTTCTTGAACATGACAATGAGTTCACTGTACTAAAATGGCCCCCACAGTCACCAGATCTCAACCCAATAGAGCATCTTTGGGATGTGGTGGAACGGGAGCTTCGTGCCCTGGATGTGCATCCCTCAAATCTCCATCAACTGCAAGATGCTATCCTATCAATATGGGCCAACATTTCTAAAGAATGCTATCAGCACCTTGTTGAATCAATGCCACGTAGAATTAAGGCAGTTCTGAAGGCAAAAGGGGGTCCAACACCGTATTAGTATGGTGTTCCTAATAATTCTTTAGGTGAGTGTAGATTGTTACATATAGTATACAATCAACAGTCACAGACTACCACCCTAAAGCATAGCCTTTATTATATATCATTAAAATTAAAAACCCCAAATAACCCTAGTGATAACATGAAAACAATGAAAGAAAAAAAATATTGATTTAAATGAGTCAATCCTCTGCACTTAGGGACACGGATAGGCAGGTGCGGGCCAAATATAATATCCTATGGACTCTGACCCTCAAACTGGCCCTAACTCTATAATTCCCTGCCTAAGAACGGAATGGCCGCCCTGATAGGGACGATCCCGTATCAGGAACCTCCTGAGCGCCCTAGGATGGCCATGAATAGGGGAAAAGCTAACAGCTAGTATATGCTAATTGAAAAAATACTGTCACTACCACGATTAGTAGCTCTGCACCACGGATGCCAGGAGACCCTCTGCCACTGTGACACAGGACCACTATATGCAGTGCCTCATCCACTTACAGGGAACTGTGTCACACATCTATAATTGTGTATTTTTACACTGGGCTCCTGCAGCAAAGCGTTATCTGTGCTTTTCTGCTTTGCAAGTTAAAGGGAACCTGTCACCTCCAACAAACATCCCAAGCCGGCAGCAGTACCTTAGAGTAGCCAGCAGCATGTCTGTAACGATCATTTTCTTCCTGCAGGCAGAGAAGCAGAAGCTGTAAAAACGTTCTTTAATCCCCTGCCGGCGCGCTTCTCTAGTCAGGCTTGAAGTCACGGAGGCAGCAGCCTCCTTGCTACAAGTCACGGTAACCACGCCCCCTTCCCTGTCCCTTCGCTGTGACTGACAGCCGGTAGTTTGGCAAAGGCAGCCGAACGGTAGTGCATAAGCGCTGTCAATCACAGCGAAGGGGCAGGGAAGAGGGCTTGATTACCGTGACTTGAAGCAAGGAGGCCGCTGCCTCCGTGACTTCCTACATAGCCCAACTATGTATGGGTGAAACGCGTCGGGGTGATGACGTGATAAACTAACACGGCATGTTTTTGCTATAATATCAATTTTATAGCTATCTATAATCAGGATCGGTTTACGGTAGTGATTGTAACAGTACAGCCTGGATCACAGCGGCTCCCTGCGATGATACGCTGGCTTGCGTTCCAGCGTGGAACGCAGCGACCGCCTGTGTTGTTATGCTGGCTTGCGCTCCAGCGTGGAACGCAGTGGCTGCTGGGCCCTCCTGTGACTCCGCCCACTTACCGTCCGACCCTTAAATAGAAGACAGGTGCTAAGCAGGGTGTTCCACTAATGGAGTGCGCACCCTGCTAGCTCCACTGCATCTGAGGACTCTGTCCACATATCCAGACCTGGATCCCTAACAACAGCGGGAAGGACTGTCTACCTTCTTGCCACTGGCTTCCCCACTGCTGGCTTCCTAGCCAGGACCAACTAACCGCAAGTATATGCCTGTTACCTGCTCTGATTAATGTCCTGGAACTCTGAGTGGGGTGGTTCCTGACTGGTGTGAGACGATACTCCCAAACCAACTCTGAACCTACTGCATTCTATATACTAAACTGTGGACATGCTATACTAACTCTGAACCTACTGCATTCTATATACTAAACTGTGGACATGCTCTGAACCTACTGAATACTATATACTAAACTGTGGACATGCTATATTAACTCTGAACCTACTGCATACTATATACTAAACTGTGGACATGTTCTGAACCTACTGCATACTATATACTAAACTGTGGACATGTTCTGAACCTACTGCATACTATATACTAAACTGTGGACATGCTCTGAACCTACTGCATTCTATATCAGGGGTCTCCAAACCCCGGCCCGCGGGCCACAACCGGCCCGCTTGTGCGTTCGATCCGGCCCGCCCGCAGCTGGCAGGTTGCAGGAACCAAATCCGCACAACCGCCCATGCTGTCACGCTTGTGTTGTGTGTTCGATTCCGCGCCCGCCCGCAGCTGACAGGTTGCAGGAACGAAAGCCGCACAACCGCCCATGCTGTCACGCTGTGCTTTTTGATTGGCTGCTGGGACCGCCGATGTCCCGGCAACCAGTGACGTCACAGGTGCGGCACCTCCCCTCTTCCCGCCCGCTGTTTGAAATAACAAATCCACGTGTGTAGCAGCGGGCGGGAGTCGGGACTCAGGAGTCCAAGAAGAAAAAAAAAAGAAGAGGAGCAGAAGCCGGCTACAGCGGAGGCAAGTGTTGCACAACGCTGATGGGGACACAATGGGGAACGCTGACATTGCTGTGCTGCGCTGATGGGGACACAAGCTGCTGAGGACACATACTGATGGGGATATTGCTGTGCTGCTGGGGACACTGCTGATGGGGACTTTGCTGTGCTGATGGGGACATTGCTGTTCTGATGGGGACACCGTTGATGAGGACACGGGTGTCCCCATCAATGGTGTCCCCATCAGCACAGCAATGTCCCCATCAGAGGTGTCCCCATCAGCGATGATGGGCACACTGCTGATGGGGACAATTCTGTTCTGATGGGGACATTGCTGGGGACACCGCTGTTTGGCACACTGCTGATGGGGACATGGGTGTCCACATCAATGGTGTCCCCATCAGGATAGCAATGTCCCCATCAGCGGTAACCCCATAATCGATGTCCCCATCAGCACAGCAATGTCCCCATCAGAGGTGTCCCCATCAGCGGTGATGGGGACACATGCTGCTGGGGACACCGCTGACAGGGACATTGCTGTGCTGATGGGGATGTTGCGGTGGACACTGCTGATGGGGACATTGCTGTTCTGATGGGACATTGCTGGGGACACCGCTGATGGGGACATGGGTATCCCCATCAGCGGTGACCCATCATCGGTTTCCACATCAGCACAGCGGCGTCCCCATCAGCAATGATGGGGACGCTGCTAATGTGGAAACTGCTGATGTGAACATTGCTGTGCTGATGGGGACATTGCTGAGGACACCGCTGATTGGCACACTGCTGATGGGGACAAAGGTGTCCCCATCAATGGTGTCCCCATCAGTACAGCAATGTCCCCATCAGCGTCCCCATTCTGATGGGGACATTGCTGTTCTGATGGGGACACCACTGATAGGGACACGGGTGTCCCCATCAACCGCGTCCCCAAAGGCAGTGTCCCCATCAGCTGCTAATGGGGACTCCGCTGATGGGGACATTGCTGTTCTGATGGGGACATCATTAATGGGGACATTGCTGTGCTGATGCTGACATTGCTGTTCTGATGGGGACATTGCTGTGCTGATGGGGACACCGCTGATGGGGACATTGCTGTGCTGATGGGGACACCGCTGATGGGGACATTGCTGTGCTGATGGGGACAACGCTGATAGGGACACGGGTGTCCCCATCAATGGTGTCCCCATCAGTGGTGTCCCCATCAGCACAGCAATGTCCCCAACAGCAGCGTCCCCATCAGTGGTGTCCCCATCAGCACAGCAATGTCCCCAACAGCAGCGTCCCCATCAGTGGGTGTCCCCATGATGGGAATATTGTTTTTCTGATGGGAATATTGTTTTTTTGATGGGAATATTGTTTTTTTGATGGGAATATTGCTTTTCTGATGGGGACATTGCTGTTCTGATTTGGCCATTGCTGTTCTGATGGGGACACCGCTGATAGGGACACGGGTGTCCCCATCAATGGTGTCCCCATCAGCCGCGTCCCCAACAGCAGTGTCCCCATCAGTGGTGGCCCCTATCAGCTGCTAATGGGGACTCCGCTGATGGGGACATTGCTGTTCTGATGGGGACATCGTTGATGGGGACATTGCTGTGCTTAAGGGTGACACGGCTGATGGGGACATTGCTGTGCTGATGCTGACATTGCTGTGCTGATGCTGACATTGCTGTGCTGATGCTGACATTGCTGTGCTGATGGGGACATTGCTGTGCTGATGGGGACATTGTTGTGCTGATGCTGACATTGCTGTGCTGATGCTGACATTGCTGTGCTGATGCTGACATTGCTGTGCTGATGGGGACATTGCTGTGCTGATGGGGACATTGCTGTGCTGATGGGGACATTGCTGTGCTGATGGGGACATTGCTGTGCTGATGGGGACATTGTTGTGCTGATGCTGACATTGCTGTGCTGATGGGGACATTGCTGTGCTGATGGGGACATTGCTGTGCTGATGCTGACATTGCTGTGCTGATGGGGACATTGTTGTGCTGATGCTGACATTGCTGTGCTGATGGGGACATTGCTGTGCTGATGGGGACATTGCTGTGCTGATGGGGACATTGCTATGCTGATGGGGACATTGTTGTGCTGATGCTGACATTGCTGTGCTGATGCTGACATTGCTGTGCTGATGCTGACATTGCTGTGCTGATGGGGACATTGCTGTGCTGATGGGGACATTGCTGTGCTGATGGGGACATTGCTGTGCTGATGGGGACATTTTTGTGCTGATGGGGACACCGCTGATAGGGACACGGGTGTCTTTGCGTTGTTTTGCTAAAGTTTTTTCTCTTTTGTTCTCAGTCATATCATGCTGATTACAAAAACGATCCATGTAAAATATATACATTTAATTTAATACATAACTGATTTTTTTTTCCGGCCCCCGAATACTTGTAAAATCTTCAATGTGGCCCTCCTGTTGAAAAGTTTGGAGACCCCTGTTCTATATACTAAACTGAGGACATGCTATATACTAACCCTGAACCTATGGCATACAATATACTAAACTGAGGACATGTTATATACTAACCCTGAACTTATTGCATACTAGATACTAACTCTGAACTGTGCACAAGCTTATACTAACTTGTGACTCCTGTAATACTGGGAGACCTTCCTCTCCAGCAGTAATACTAAATAGATGGATAGCGGTAAATGATTTTGTTACCCCAAACTCTCCGCCCAAGACTGAGAGAGACGCCTGGGGTACATACTGAGTAACCGCGAATCCCACAGCCAAGAACAAGGGCAGTGGGATAATAGTGCATGTCCATTGCTTCCGCAGTTGAGATCCTAACTGATCAACTAGGTGCGTTACAGTGATATACAAACTTTGACGTTCTGTGTATATATATATATTTTTTTTGGTATATTGAGCTACTAATCATGGTAGTGATATAGCATATACTAGCTGTTAGCTTTTCCCCTATTCAGGGCCACCCTAGGGCGCTCAGGAGGTTCCTGGTACGGGATCGCCCCTATGGGATCGTTCTTAGGCAGGGAATTATAGAGTTAGAGCCAGTTTGAGGGTCAGAGCCCATAGGATATTATATTTGCAGAGAATTGACTCATTTAAATCAATATTTTTTTCTTTCATTGTTTTCTTTATGTTATCACTAGGGTTATTTTTTTATTTTTATTTTAATGATATATAATAAAGGCTATTCTTTAGGTGTGGTAGTCTGTGACTGCTGATAATTTTATATACCACCTGTCATAATATTATACCACCCACAGACGGGTTTCTGTCTGGACTGTGAGTCCTAGCATACAATCAAGACAACTAACGAGAGGGTTACTGTTTTTAAATGTGTTTAAGTGAGCTAATAAAAGTCCAATTTTTTACTTAAGGCCATTCACAGTAGTTGCGACCGGATCTCTGCCAGATCCCATTATACTCAATGTGGGTCTGGTGGTACCCTGTTGTATCTGGTAATGCCGCAGCCTGATCCTCATCAATCATGCTTTTGGACTCCAAATACAACTGTAAGTGAGAATTGAGGTTTATGTCAGTTCTACGGCTGGATATTATGAAATAGTAGTATCTTACACTTATCATGGTCAGTTTTGATTAATACAAACTTTCAAGCCATGACACCTAAAAGGTGTACTAGAAACTTGTTGAACTGCAATCAATGGAGTAGCTACAGGGAGTGCTGAGGTAGCAGTTGTCCCCAAGCCCTACTGCCGAGGAGGTACAGAGGCCCCTTGCCACATAAGAAGACACAAGTATTTTAAGTGGCCTATGGTAGATGAGGACCCTGTTAACAGACTTTGCACTGTGGCCCGAGCTCTATATTTCTATAGTCCTAAATAGTAAGGATCTTTACATACTAAATCACTTGCAATCCGTGGCTTCTGATATTACAAAAAAATGACCTTGAGGAACATTTACATTTTGAGTTTAATTTCCTTTACGAAAGAGAAGAAAAAAAACTCCACATTCTGATGTGATTATAATGAAAACATCTGCCATCAGACAGTTAACTATGCCTTTGAAGGTAAACTAATGTACATTTTTTGCCTTTAACTTTTTTAGAACGTACAGCAGAAAGATCAGAAAATCCTGTATCTGGTGTTAATGGTAAGTATACATTTAGTTTACATGTCCAGTATATGTGTGTGTACTTACAGGTCCAGTGAGCGGGTCAACTATATGTCACAGGAGGCCCCAAGCTTTATTAATTACACATCATATATTTTACCCTGAATGCTTCTCTGTCCTAGAATACGATACTCTAGGATGCTTGTTAATCCCAAGAAAAGTGCAGAAGCCCTTTCAGTTTTTTCTCTGCCCTGTAACATAGCTCAATTGAAATCTTTAAAGAATCCACAGTTTTACACCTCTGAGGATCAGTGGGGGTTCTGGCATTTGGATTCCCACTGATCAACAAGTGACCCTAGCCATATGTCTTTATTTAGACAAGTGAACCGACAATGCAACAGCACTCTGCATATATGCCTATATTTTTCAGATGCACCAGACCATAAGACTCACACATCTCTCTAACTGATTAGGAGGTTGACACTGCTATACTACCTTGACTGCAAGCTATAAGACGCAGGTAGTTTTTGGCAGGATTTTTTTTTCTTGCTAAAAACTGCATCTTATAGTCCAAAAATATGGTAAATTAATACGAGGTCTTGGCAGATATTTTTTATCAAAATCATTTGTGTCCATCTACCATGAAAAGATGACCACATATAAATAGGAACCTAATATAAAGTAGGCCTCAAATGAATTCAGTGAAAGTAGGGTCCAGCTATATATACAGTCCTGATCAAAAGTTTAAGATCACTTGAAAAATGGCAAGAAATCATATTTAGCATGGCTGGATCTTAACAAGGTTCCACGTAGAGCTTTAACATGCAACAAGAAGAAATGGGAGTGAGACAAAACATTTTTTGAGCATTCAATTTAATGAAAACAACAAATAAACTGAAACAGGCTGTTTTTCAGCTGATCAAAAGTTTAGGACCACACCTCCCAAAAAAAACTAAACCCCCTCAAAACAGAAATTCAACTTCCAAACATGAACTCAGTAATGAGTAGCTCCGCTGTTATTGTTGATCACTTCAAAAATTTGTTTCGGCATGCTTGATGCAAGCGTTTCCATAAGGTGAGTGGGAACATTTCTCCAAGTGGTGAAGACGGCCGCACGAAGGCCATCTACTGTCTGGAACTGTTGTCCATTTTTGTAAACTTCCCTTGCCATCCATCCCCAAAGGTTCTCAATTGGATTTAGATCAGGGGAACACGCAGGATGGGCCAAAAGAGTGATGTTATTCTCCTGGAAGAAGTCCCTTGTCCTGTGGGCATTGTGTACTGTAGCATTGTCCTGTTGAAAAACCCAGTCGTTACCACACAGACGAGGGCCCTCAGTCATGAGGAATGCTCTCTGCAACATCTGGACATAGCCAGTGGCCGTTTAACGCCCCTGCACTTCCTGAAGCTCCATTGTTCCACTGAAGGAAAAAGCACCCCAGACAATTATGGTGCCCCCTTCACTGTGGCGCGTAGAAAACATCTCAGGTGGGATATGCTTGTCATGCCAGTAACGTTGGAAGCCATCAGGACCATCAAGGTAAAAAAAGTTCTCATCAGAGAATAAAACTTTCTTCCACCTTTGAATGTCCCATGTTTGGTGCTCTCTTGCAAAGTCCAAACGAGCAGTTCTGTGGCGTTCAAGGAGACGAGGTCTTTGAAGACGTTTTTTGTTTTTGAAGCCCTTCAGTCTCAGATGCCGTCTGATGGTTATGGGGCTGCAGTCAGCACCAGTAAGGGCCTTATTTGGGTCGAGGATCGTCCAGTGTCTTGACGGACAGCCAATTGGATCCTCCGGCTCAGTGCTGGTGAAATGTTTTGGGGTCCTCCACTTGACTTTTTTGTTCCATAACCCTCAGGATCATTTAAGAAATTCCAAATGACTGTCTTACTGCGTCCCACCTCAGCAGCGATGGCGCGCTGTGAGAGACCCTGCTTATGCAGTTCAACAACCCGACCACGTTCAAAAAGGGAGAGTTTTTTTGCCTTTGCCATCACAACGTGTGATTACCTGACAGAAAATGACAATGAATTCACATCTTTGCACAGATTTGGCCTTTTAAAGGCATGTGGTCCTAAAATTTGGATCAGCTGAAAAACAGCCTGTTTCAGTTTAATCGTTATTTTCAATTAATTGAATGCTCAAAAAATGTTTTGTCTCACTCTCATTTCTTCTTGTTGCATGTTGAAGCTCTACTTGGAACCTTGTTAAGATTCAACAATGTAAAATATGATTTTTTGCCATTTTTCAAGTGGTCTTAAACTTTTGATCAGGACTGTATGTTCGTCCATCACTAGTCCAGATATACTGGGTCGGCCATTCCATTCTTAGGCAGGGCATTATAGAGTTAGGGCCAGTTTGAGGGTCAGAGCCCATAGGATATTATATTTGGCCCGCACCTGACTATTCGTGTCCCTAAGTGCAGAGGATTGACTCATTTAAATCAATATTTTTTTCTTTCATTGTTTTCTTTATGTTTTCACTATGGTTATTTTTCATTTTTTATTTTAATGATATATAATAAAGGCTATTCTTTAGGTGTGGTAGTCTGTGACTGCTGATAATTTTATATACCACCTGTCATAATATTATACCACCCACAGACGGGTTTCTGTCTGAACAGTGAGTCCTAGTATACAATCAAGACAACTAACAGGAGGGTTAGTGATTTTAAATGTGTTTAGGTGAGCTAATAAAAGTCTAATTTTTAACTTAAGGCAATTCAAAGTAGTTGCGACCGGATCTCTGCCAGATCCCATTATACTCAATGTGGGTCTGGTGGTACCCTGTTGTATCTGGTAATGCCGCAGCCTGATCCTCATCAATCATGCTTTTGGATTCCAAATACAACTGTAAGTGAGAATTGAGGTTTATGTCAGTTCTACGGCTGGTTATTATGAAATAGTAGTATCTTACACTTATCATGGTCAGTTTTGATTAATACAAACTTTCAAGCCATGACACCTAAAAGGTGTACTAGAAACTTGTTGAACTGCAATCAATGGAGTAGCTACAGGGAGTGCTGAGGTAGCAGTTTGTCATATATCTTCTATATGAAAAAGAATCTTCATATAAAAGAGAGGATAAAAAAAAAAAAAATATATATATTATCCTTCAGGCGGACATAAAAAACGCCTCTAAGTTCTTTTTATCAAGTATCTTAATTTGATTTGTGCAAGCAGTGAAACAAAGGAACAATTGTATATGCAAAAATATATAATCGTTTATTATAAAAACAAAGAATATAAAAACAATACAACTGCAAAACAAATTCTGAAGTTATAACATAACATCCAAAATGTACCACACGGTGGTGTTCACACACCCCTATCTGATCAGCACAGTATGATTTAATGATTCATGACAACCAGTGTCATACTTTTAACAAACGGACTCATATACCAAGAGAAACTTAGGATCTTCTGTTTATCAAACAGGCTATAACAATAAAACACGGATTTACAGGAAAATAACTGTTATCCCTTGACTCTGTTTTCCTATGACCAATCAAAAATATATGATATTAATATGATAAAATATTCAACTTGGCAATCAGACTAGGGAAAATAACTTTCCAAGGATTTAGTCCTCTTTTTAAATAATGTCAGATCTTCCATTAACAATATGCATCTTTGCTAAGAGAATAATCAGCATTATGGAGGCACCTAACACTATATATTCCCACAATATGGGAACTCTTGGCTATATACCGAGAGAAATATCTTATTAATATCACGAGTAGTAAACCAAATATACGTTACTGGGTCAAAGGTAGACAGAGTTCAGATGGGACCAGTTCTGAAGAACTTTCCTAGTAATCCAAAAGGAATAATCCAAGTTTCTTCTGGTAAAGTTTTCTTTTTGATTGAATGAATGGATGGATCAATGGATATATGGATCTTTTTCTCTAGCCCTCTTTTTTTTTTCTTGCTAACTTTTTTCATGCTACTCCGCACACGAGTAATTATTCCCTCCCTTATCTAAGAATCATCCCCTTTAGATTAGGGATTCCCAAAAATCTAGGGTGGGTGTATTCTCATGCTAATAACATCATGACGTTATCTCAACTCCTAATATGGTATAGAATAAATAATGAAATAATATAATGTTGCCCATCTGCCTCCAGATGGCACTGCGGTACCGTAGATGAACATCCCAACTTTTAAGCATTAAAATTAAATATCTAATAATATGTTTTCAGTAACTCGTTGACCTTTCCTACTATAAATCATTGAGGAAAGTCTTTTCCTGACACTTTTAATTACCTATATCCTGGACTTGTTGGAGTTGACTGTCTTCTCCTATCTTTTTGAAATATAGGTTGACTTGGTGAAAGTTTTATATAACGGCTTTGATGCTTGGCATTGGAACTTGTACATTTCACTTATCTACGTCCATGAATAACTATTGTTTTGAAATCCAATTAACTTAAACTTACTTGTTTTTGTACCTTCTAAATAGTAAATACATGGTATAACATATATATATAAATCGATACATTGTTACACATAGATAACACATTATATGAATTATTGATTAACATATGTTGTAAACTAAATATACCATGCAAAGATATATATAATATAATTATGAATATATAAATTGAATCTCATGCAGCAGGTGTGTGATATGGACATGAGTCCTTATCAAGTAACAGGGAGTTGACTTACTCCTTAACAGATGGTCTCATATCTTTAGTAATAACTTTTAAATACAATGTCCGTTTATGTTCACAATTATTATTTTTTTATATAGACTGAACTTGCCATGAACTCATCTTGGCTTCCTCAGCCATATACTATAACTTTGGTTCAGGCTGATCTTATTCTTAAAGGCAATGAGATGAGCATTAATTTTGATTATAATGTCATTAGATAATATTGTATACGTATGAAAATGCACAACAAGTTGTCCCCAAGCCCTACTGCCGAGGAGGTACAGAGGCCCCTTGCCACATAAGAAGACACAAGTATTTTAAGTGGCCTATGGTAGATGAGGACCCTGTTAAGAGACTTTGCACTGTGGCCCGAGCTCTATATTTCTATAGTCCTAAATAGTAAGGATCTTTACATACTAAATCACTTGCAATCCGTGGCTTCTGATATTACAAAATGACCTTAAAGAACATTTAAATTTTGAGTTTAATTTCCTTTAAGAAAGAGAAAAAAAAACCTCCACATTCTGATGTGATTATAATGAAAACATCTGCCATCAGACAGTTAACTATGCCTTTGAAGGTAAACTAATGTACATTTTTTGCCTTTAACTTTTTTAAAACATACAGCAGCAAGATCAGAAAATCCTGTATCTGGTGTTAATGGTAAGTATACATTTAGTTTACATGTCCAGTATATGTGTGTGTACTTACAGGTCCAGTGAGCGGGTCAACTGTATGTCACAGGAGGCCCCAAGCTTTATTAATTACACATCATATATTTTACCCTGAATGCTTCTCTGTGCTAGGATGCTTGTTAATCCCAAGAACAGTGCAGAAGCCCTTTCAGCTTTTTCTCTGCCCTGTAACATAGCTCAATTGAAATCTTTAAAGAATCCACAGTTTTACACCTCTGAGGATCAGTGGGGGTTCTGGCATTTGGATTCCCACTGATCAACAAGTGACCCTAGCCATATGTCTTCATTTAGACACGTGAACCGATAATGCAACAGCACTCTGCATATATGCCTATATTTTTCAAAAGCACCAGACCATAAGACTCACACCTCTCTCTAATTGATCAGGAGGTTTGACACTGCTATACTACCCTAACTGCAGACTATAAGACGCAGGTAGTTTTTGGCAGGATTTTTGTTTCTTGCTAAAAACTGCATCTTATAGTCCAAAAATATGGTAAATTAATATGAGGTCTTGGCAGATATTTTTATCAAAATCATTTTTGTATATCTACCATGAAAAGATGACCTCATATAAATAGGAACCTAATATAAAGTAGGCCTCAAATGAATTCTGTGAAAGTAGGGTCCAGCTATATATAAACAACCTTGAAAAGATGGGTGGCTATGGTGCAAGAGCAAAACTGAGGCAACCACACCACCATACATACAGTCGAAAGCAAAAACAAGTGACCAGCCATATGCAATTGCAGTAAGCCGGATTGGAATAATGCTCACTGACGCTATAATATGCAATGACTGGGTCAGGTGTAAATGATAGTTAAGAGTTTTGTTCGTGACGCCAATTTCAGGGTGCGCAGGGTACAGTCTCAGGGCCCTTTAAGGTGTTGCAACTCACGTACCAGGTTAGGAATGCCAGAGTGGTGTAATGTCTCTGTGTAGCAGTAGTAATAGTGTCAACGGTGTCTCCTACCTTGGAACGGCTGGACTCCTGGATCCTGGCTCACTTGCAATAAAATGAGTGTTGCTAGTAGGAGTAAAATAGATAAATTGTTGGAGAGCCCTCAATTACCTGGAAACATCAGTGTAGGGTATCAATAACCTTATTTAATACAGAACTGACATAAAACTATACATCCATAAAAAAGTGCAACATGCACCCGATAAACCCTAAAACCTATAAAATGCAAAGGCACAGATGACCGCAAATACAGGCTGTGGACCCGATCCCGATGTGGGCAGTCCGAGTCCAGCTACAATATCCTATAGAGATATGCGATATTATTGGTTTAAATGTAGGACCGCACTCAATCGCCGTGTATGGCGTAAAGACGTTATGTAGATGATATATAAATGCAGCCCCGTGGGACAGAGTACGTTACCCCTCTTGTGAGGCTGGAAGGAGATAGGTAAATGTCCTTATTCTGCCGCTTAGACTCACATCGGCGTCCCGTGTGGTCTCAAGGTCTCATACGCGGCGTCCTACGTGACCTGGCGGCGCACCACGTGATCCACGCGGCTCCTTGGAAGGCTGGTAAATATGTTGGGTCCTAGAGTCCAGACTGTGTGCTGTCAATAGCACATAAATCCACTCAGCGGGGGTCCAGGGGGCTGCCTTTAGATGTCGGCACCTCAGGACTTAAACGGGAGCTTTGCTGTCGTATACCGTATTTGAGGAACTTGGTAGCAATTAATAAGATCCAGACTTGGAATATAATTCAAACTGGTCTTTACTTGATGTAGCAGTAATCCATGTGAGATGCAGCAATAGTCTTGGGTCCCAGCAGGTATTGGCAATATGTGGCAGGAATTACTATCTTCTGCTCTGTCTATCTTCTGCTGTGTTGGGGACTGACTAGCTGAGGAAGAATTTGGTTTCTCCTGGTCTCTGGATGGTACTCACAGTTATGCTCACAGGGTATGGTTCTTCCTGGAGTCCTGGAGGTGGCCGCTTGCTTGTCACCAGCTGAGGCTGAAGGCTCAGACTGGGAATGGTGATCTTTGGTCTCATGGGATCCCTAGAACTGGGAGCTCCTACCAGCACAGCCTTCCCCTAGCCGAGGTGGCTGGCACACTAACACTAACTTCCTTTCCTCCCCATGAGGCAGGACATGGGCGAGCCCACTCTGCTCAAAGAGGGGGGAACTAAACTGGAATAAACTATTCCAGTCTAGATATGCTAAACTGAACTAAGTTCCTGGTAACACATTGCTGCCACCTGCTGGTGGACATGGAAATTACAGCAAAATACATGTAACAGGCTTAGAATATGCACATTTGTGAGAATATAACATAAATCACATTAGATGACCGTACAAATACACTTAACAGGTTGTAGCGGGGTAAAAGAGTTTAGTAACATAACTCTGGGATGTTACACAATCACTTGCATCCCCATTTCAATAGAATGGATAAGACCCAGTAGTTCCTTGGGGAATCTGCAACAAATTGGTGATATTTCACATGCCCTAAAATACATGTGGATTATTCCCATGGCACTGTTTTGTAAATCCTACTAAACTACACTCGTTGACAAAAAATAATAATGCACCAAGAAGGAATTGCTGTAATTGAGCAGGCCTGTAGGGGAAGGCGATGGCAATAAGGGTTGTTGTAGTTCTCAATGGTGGCTAACCCCTGTTCCAGTGCTCCCCCAGGCCACGCACACAAGGAATGGAGAGGGGCACAACCCTATGTTCACTTGCACACCCTGGATATTTTTGGGGTCTTGGAGCACAGAGCAAGAGGACCCATTTAGAGTATGGAGAACAATAACCAGATGATGGTACACGGAAAATAAAGTCTCTCTTTTAATGGATAGATGATGGGTGTCACAGTGAAAATACAAGTAGTAGGCACCGTTTCCAAGTATTTCACAAGGCAGATGTCTCCTAAATGGCTTTGTATAGGGAATAACAATTATGATAGTCCCTCTAAGTCTCTCTCTAGGTATACAATGTAATCTTCCTAAATGATTAAAGGTGTACAACTCCTTGCTCTATATTTCTGCAGTTCCCAGATTGGGTGCAGCTTTGATCAGATAGCCAGTCCATCTTAGCAGCATGGCAATTGTCGGAAGTAATTAACCCTAACCACGTGCAGTAAAGTCCAAAGTCCAACATTCAGACACTGTCCCTTTATGGTCATCAACCTTCTGCAAATATTCAATGCTTCTTACCTTCAGAGCTTAATTCTTATCAAGGTTGCTTTTCTGGCAGCTTCAAATCACACAGGAATGGTGTTTCCCTGGATCCACATAGAGGATTCTCTTCTGACCTACTTGTAAGCAGCATACACTAGGCACATCCTCTCACTTGCTAGTTCACCAGAAGATTTACTAACCTCTACAGGTGGTCTTTCTGGGTCTTCCCGGCGTGTGTACGTGAGTTCATGTAACAGCTGCTCCCAAAACCTCCTAAGATCTAGGTAAGAAAGGCTTAGATGGTAGACAGTGAGCGTATTTCAGTCCAATGTTGCTCACTCTTTCAAAGACTATGAACTAAGCAAAATGACTTTGAGTGTGTTGTAGAGACAGTCAACGATCAGTCAACAAGAGGTACACTACCCATAAGTAGCCTCTGAGAGTGGCAAGGCACTGTGTCTAATCAAACCACACCTTTAATCGTTTACATATCAGCATGAGACATAATTGCATGCCAAGTTTTGCAGCAATCTAAGATTTCTATCTGGCTGCGTTATGTTTTTCTCAGTTAGTGCCATTTGTCAATTAATGCCATAGACTTTAGGGCGAAGTTTACAAGCATCCCTACAAAGAGGAAAGCATTTTATCTTGCACCAAATTGCCATAACGTAACAATGTGAAAACTTTGGAGAAGATTATTCTTCTATAATATAATAAGCATAGTCTACACAGTCACAAACTTTAAAGGGGTTATCCAAGATCTATAATGCCCCCTCATATGCCCAAGTCCCTCATTGAGGTTATACTTACCTTGGTCCCCAGCACCCGCGTTGCTCCTGATGCCGTCACTGGCACCACTGCATCTCCCCGTCATGCGGATGAAAACATGCCATTGGCTGCTCCCCCCATTGCTGGATATTTTCATCTGCGCGACGGGGAGATGCAGTGGCGGCATCAGAAGTGAAGTGGGTGTCGGGGAGCCAGGTAAGTATAACCTCTGTGAGGGGTCCGGGCATACAGTATGGGAGGCATTATAGATCTTGGATAACATCTTTAAGGACTAATAGTAAACCACCATTTTCTAATGATCTTCTAATAAGCTAACCAATCTTTTGTATTATACAGAGGGAAGCAATGCATTAAAGTATGACATTAATGCAGGTAAGTAAACATTAAAATTCACCACCATCTTAATATCAATTCAATGGTGATTTTCCAGTGATTCTGAAACATTTTTCATCAGTCTGAAACCTTTTTGAACAATGTTAAAAACATATTTGGAAGGGTGATCATCATCATCAATCATTCCTCTTGTGGCAAAATATCGTTGCATGTAAAGCTTTATTATAAGGTTGTATCATTATTGAGTAAATGCTTGACTGTCAGTCTGATCAGCGGGAAATTGTTCAATTTAAATCTAGTTGATAATGGATACTTTTTTAATAATTGTATATTTATTATTAAATAATACGGAAATGAAAATACACATTTACAATAGAATGATGCACAAAAGTACAAAGTAAGGATGAAACATGAAATACATCACATTCATATTAATTGAGCATTTGTATCACTCAATAATAGTCAGTGTTGAAAAATTAGAGACCGAGCAGAAATACAGTTAGGTCCATAAATATTGGGACATCAACACAATTCTAACATTTTTGGCTCTATACACAACCGCAATGGATTTGAAATGAAATGAACAAGATGTGCTTTAACTGCAGACTGTCAGCTTTAATTTGAGGGTATTTACATCCAAATCAGGTGAACGGTGTAGGAATTACAACAGTTTGCATATGTGCCTCCCACTTGTTAAGGGACCAAAAGTAATGGGACAAAATAATAATCATAACTCAGACTTTGCTTTTTAATACTTGGTTGCAAATCTTTTGCAGTCAATTACAGCCTGAAGTCTGGAACGCATAGACATCACCAGATGCCAAAAATGTTAGAATTGCGTCGATGTCTCATAATCATGATCAAAACATAGAATAAGAAAATTTGCAATAAAAAAAAAAAAAAAAGATTAGAAAGAAAGGATATGTGTCGCTATCTGGTTTAAACTACCAGAAAATGTTTTTCCGTGATACATTCCCTTTAAGATTAGTGTACTGCATGCCTGAGCACTAACTAAATGTTATGTGGACATAAAACAACTCCATAGCATATCATCGTTTGTTGTGGACTATACTTTTTCCTTTAACGTGATTTCAAGAATGCAATGGATGTTCCAGTTTTCTTCATTTGATTCCTTATCACATGTTTTCTTTGTATCCAAAAAGAGAGAAGACTTATAAAGGAAAGCATTCCAAGCCTCTCCTGTGGAGTTGCTAAACAAGAGCACACGAGAGTGAAGAGAATTGTTGGAGGACAAAAAGCAGAAAAGGTAGAACTGCCTTATATTACACTGCATAGCACTCAAACATTTACAGTGTGATTGATCTTTTTTTTTTAATAGCGTTTATTTAACATTTTCAAAATAGTACAACAATCCCATAGGGAAAAACAATACTGCAATACAGTCATACACGTGAGCAAGATCAGACAATTCCATCAGTGTCATAATATACGACAGTAAGAGACTTAAATGCATTTGGATACAAAACATTCTTGTTGTCATAAAAAAGGAAGGGAAATAGATGTCTGCTCACACCCACTCACATCCATACGTCCACACACACACTTGGGTGGCACAGCCCCAACCAGTAATGGATCTCAAACTGTGCCCTCCGCCTGTACCCATATACCCCAGATTTTGTCAAACCGATCAGGGGTTCCTCTCGCTTCATAGGTCAACTTGTACATCTGGAGATCGTTGTTAATTAGTTGTACCCATTGGCTTATCGTGGGACACTTGGGAGGCTTCCAGTTCAAGAGTATATTCTTCCTACCATAGAACATTAAGAGCCGTAGGAGAATTCTACAATATTTGGAAGGAGTCGCATCAGCAACTAGCCCCAGAACACAAACAATAGGATCACATATCCCTGGTAAACCCAGTTTAACATTAATGAAATTACACACCCCCTTCCAATAATTTTGTAAGGCCGGACAGGACCAAACCATGTGGAAAAAGGATCCTCTGTCGCTTCCACATCTGTCGCATTAAGGACTTGGTATCTGCCGCATCTGATATAAACGTACCGGAGTCAGATACACCCTATGCATCCATTTGACCTGAATAAGTTGATCTCGAGAGCTCACGACAGACCTCCTCCACCCCAGACGCCATTCCTCCAAGTGAGAATCCTCCAACTCTGGGATATCCGCCAACCACTTAACAAATGATCGCTGGATAGGAGAGTCCTGCATTTTAATAATTTCACCATAAAAGGAAGAAATTGGTTTATATGGTTGTTTCCTTCTGGCTATCGATTCCAGAGGACCACACTCCAAGCTTAGGGACAAGGAGTGGAACTGTTTCTCACAAGCGTGTCTCAGTTGGAGGAACCGGTAAAAGCTCGTCTGTGGCAACAGGAAGTCCGACCGCAAATCCCCAAAGGAGCGAAAGACCCCATCCTGGAATAGCTGCGTCAGATATTTAAGCCCCTTCCTAGGCCAAAATTCAAAGTCTGGCAAGTGTAAAAGCTCAGGGAGATGCCTGTTACACCATAGTGGGATATACGGAGACCAGATATCCCCTGCTTGGGTGTCCATATGTGTATTTACAAACTTTGCCCAGGCTTCTATAACCGTTGTCATAGCTTCTGTGTATGTCCCACTCAACAAAGAACCACCTCCCCTGTAGACCAAGTTTGTTAGAGCTTCATACGAACCCACTAACGCCGCCTCCAGCACCACCGCCGGATTATTGGAGTCTGCTCTAATCCACCAGGAAGCATACATCAGGCGTGTCGCTATGTAATAAACATATAAGTCAGGAAGTTGTAGACCACCCTGCAAGTAGGATGCCTTCAACGTCTTCCTTGCTATCCTAGGGTTCCGATGACACCATAGGAATCGGGACATAACCTTATCTATGACATCAAAGTGGGATTTCGGTACCCTCACTGGAGCCGCTCTGTATATATATAACAGTTTCGGTAGTAACACCATTTTAAAGATGTTGATCCTTCCTATTAAAGTCAAGGGGAGATTTTCCCATGCTTCCAACTTGCGTGTGACATATTCCATAGTGGGCCTCAGGTTCAGATGGCAAAATTTCCGAGGGTCTCTATGTATGTGGATCCCCAAATATAGAAAGCTGTCTACCACTTTCAGGGGGGATACTGGAGATATCTCTATCGCTTCTTCACTGTCCACTATACATAAGCTCGATTTAGCCCAGTTCACTCGTAGCCCTGAGAACCTACCATATCCATTCACCACATCTAGCAAAGTTTCTAAGGATGGGCCAGGGTCAGCTAAGTACACCAACAAGTCATCCGCGTATAGCGAAACCTTCTCCTGTATCCCAGCCACCGTCCACCCTTCTATCAAGGAGCTATTATTTATCAATTGAGTAAGAGGTTCCATTATCAGAGCGAACAACAACGGGGACAGGGGGCAACCCTGCCTTGTACCTCTGTATAATTTAAATGGTCGGGAAAGAGACCCATTTACTCTGATGCGCGCTGAAGGTGCCTGATACAGTAACTGGACCCATTGAATGAAGGAGTGAGGAAAACCAAGTCGGGCCATTGTCTCCCAAATAAAATGCCATTCTACCGAGTCAAAGGCTTTCTCGTTATCGAGAGATGCCAGGACCCTTGACCCTGCATTATCATGCCTGACCTGCAAGTTCGTAAATAACCTCCTAAGATTGATATCCGTTGTTTTCCCGGGCATAAAAACAGATTGGTCAGGGTCAATAATGGATAAGATTACCTGATTAAGCCTCTTGGCCAGGATCTTAGCTAAGATCTTGGCATCGGTGTTCAGCAGGGAAATAGGTCTATATGATGCACAGTGGTCCGGAGGCTTCCCAGCTTTATGAATTACCACAATGGTAGCCTCGCCAAAGGATAGAGGCAGTCCACCAGAATCATGTGCGTAGTTAAAAAGATTCAGTAGACGTGTAGAGTACAATTCAACGTCTAGTCTGTACCATTCGACTGGGAACCCGTCCGGACCAGGTGATTTCCCTGCTGCCATATCACTGATTGCCGCTTTAATTTCTCCCACATCAATAGCTGCCTCCAAAAAGCTACTGTCTTCTCTAGCCAATGTAGTAAGGGGGATGTTCTGAAGGAAAGACCGGATCTCATCTGGGGTCATCGCAATTTTGGAGCTATACAGGTCCCTGTAAAATTGAGCAAATTGCTCACATATGTCCTCCGGTTGATATACCCTTGAGCCATCCCCGCAAGTAATGTGTGGGACCACCGTCTGGGGCGACTCAGTCCTGGCCAGGAACGCCAAAGCCCTCCCATTCTTATCACCATCAGCAAATATTACACGCCTTTGATACAATAACTTCTTCTGGGTATATTCTGTTAGGTGCAAATTGAGCTTCCTCTGGGCCTCCTCCCATAAACTACGACCCTCTCCATCCGGATTTGTAATAAAAGCCTGTTCTCTCTCTACTACCTCCCCCTCTAGCTTAGTCCTTGTAGCCCTCATCTCCTTCCTATACGTAGCTATCGCATGAATCAGAGTACCCCTCATCACAACTTTGAAGGCTTCCCACTCTATCAACGGGTTAGCTGAGCCCTCATTGAACTCCCAATAGTCTTTCAAACCCTGCTGTACACTCCAAACAACAGGCAGGACCTCTAGCCATTTACTATTGAGTCTCCATACCCTCTCCACCGGTGCTAGAGGTTGTTTTAGAACTACTAACAATGGAGCATGATCAGAGATACCTCGGGGAAGGTAATCAGCCACCGTCAGAGAGGGTAATAGATCTCTGCTAAGAAAAACTAAATCTATCCGTGAGAGCGTAACATGAGAAGCGGAATAGCAGGAATATTGGCGCAGCCCCGGATGTAAGTACCTCCAACCCTCCGTTAAATCAAATACATCAGCCCAGGAGCTTAGCGCCTCATTATGGGTATCACTAGGGCGAAGACGATCCAGTGACTGATCCAAAGTCGCGTTGTAATCTCCAAGGGCAATCAGAGGTGCCGGGGGCATAGATGCTACCATTCTCATAACCTCATCCAGTATATCCCTACGAAAAGGGGGGGGGACATAAAGGCCCACCAGAAGGTAATCGATGCCCCTGATTGCCACATGGAGAATCACAAAACGACCCATTATATCCGTATGCACAGAATACACCTGAAAGGGAAGGGATTTCGCCACCAGAATCGACACACCTCTGGCTCTAGAATTATATACCGCGTGGTATGCTGAACCAACCCAGGGCCTCTTCAACGCTAAGAGCTTTCGCCCCTGAAGATGTGTCTCCTGCAATACCAGAATGTCAGGATTATGATTTCGTAGAAAATTAAAGACCAGAGACCGTTTAATTTTGTCATTGAGACCCCTGACATTCCAGGAGACAAATCGACAAACTGACATTATGGCGGTCTATTGAGATAGTAATCCCAGAAGTCACTGCACCACCCAAGCCATACACTCACACATTCATACCAACTTCCAAACATTAGAGCAAGAGCCCCTGAATACGCCCGTAACATCAGGCAACCCCCCCCCCACCCTGCCCAGATGACCCCAACCTATCCAAGCTTAAAAACCCTCCCCCCATTTGCCTCTTTAATAGAAAAAGGGGAACAGCAACCCTTCCTTCAGCCCTACTGCTCTAGGTAAACCTAATAACTGAACCTATGCAGCAGGTTGCTACAACCATCACTCGTTCAGCTCCGTTATTTAACTATCATCTGAAACGCATGGAAAGACATTCAAAACATTAGATATATGACTCTCAGCCTCTGCGGTCTAGCCAGTCCGATGCCTCTTCAGGGGTGGCAAAGAACTTCACCTGGTCACCCTCCTGGACTCTGAGCCGAGCCGGATACATCATTGCATAGACAAGTCCCTTCTCTCTTAAGCGGTTCCTCACCGCCGTGAACTGTCTACGTTGCTTCTGCACTTCTGTAGAAAAGTCCGGGTAAAAGGAGATCCGGGTATTTTCAAAAAGAATGTCTTTCAAACGGCGAGCTGCAGCCAGAATAGCATCACGGTCTCTGTAGTTTAGGACTTTAAAGATGAAGGGACGAGATGGGGCCCCAGGAGGGAGGGGGCAAGTGGGAATCCTGTGAGCACGTTCAACTGCAAAAGTCCCTGACAAATTTATAGGATTAAAGATTTGTTTTATGAGACGTTCCACAAACTCTTCTGGAGAGGGCCCCTCTGCTCTTTCAGGTAAACCCATAATACGGATGTTGTTCCGTCTGTTACGGTTCTCGGCATCCTCCACCTTTGCCATCAGGGTCTTGACTTGATTCTGTAGCGCATTAATTGCAGAGTCATCACGCTGTACTCTATCCTCCACATCACTCACTCTTCTTTCCACTTCCGTTGTTCTCTCTCTAATTTTATCAATATCATGTCTGAGAAGAGTAAGATCAGCCTGGACATGGTCAATTTTGACCGTAAGCGCCGTTTGGCAGTTAGTGATGGCCGCCATAATTTTTGCAAAGTCTACTTCTGGACGCTCAGAGGAGGTTGCAACCTCTCGGTGCTCTGTCTGACTCATGTTGTCCAGCATAAGTTTAGGTGGATTAGCCGGTCCTGAGGTGCCTGTTTTCCGGCCCATAAGGTGATCTCCCCTTCACCAGTAATAGGAGTACTGGCCCTTTAAATATCTCCCCCACACAGGGGCAATAGAACAGCAGTGGCGGCTTTTTCCCTGGAGTCAGGATACTGGCCCCACTCAGTTGAGGTGCATTCGCCCCTTAATACAGATGCCAGGTGTATGCAGACAGGAGAGCCAGGATCCCGGTTCAGTCCTGGGGCATGAAGACAACTGCACACAGCGTCACAGGCAAGATGGCGCTCACACCGCCAGACACGTGGGGGACCTGAAACCAGCAGCCCAGCAGAGAGAGAACCGGAGGCGTCTCACCTCCCAGCCACTCCAGGACTCACCCGACCACCACCACCAGTAAGTAAGGCGACCCGGTAAGTAAGGCGATCTTGCGTCCGCACCTCTCCCGCTCTCACCGAGGGGTCCGCAGTGCTGGATACTGCTCCTTTCCCAGGCCTCACTCCAGGGGATCCGGCAGGCGATGACCGCAGCAGGCACACAGCTGAAACTCCGGTTACCGGTAAACCGTGAGTTGCGGATCACTTGGGGGGTGTCTTTTCTTTGGCCACACGCACAGACAATCAGGATTCTGCAGGATAATGTCGGAGCTGAAACAACTTGCGTCCTCACACCATGACGGTTAGGCCACGCCCCCCCCCCCCGTGATTGATCTTTAAAGGGTTTGTTCACCCCTGGTGACTTGTTCTTCAGACAACCCAGCGTGACCGGACTTGGGGTCCCGGCTCTATCACTGCTCTACTGACTCTGAAAGTCCCGGGTAGCAGCACATCAACATCTGTTTCAATGCAGATCATGTGACCTCTGCAAACAATGACTAGTCACAGTGGTGACACCCATGTGGCACCTCACTGGCCTTTCACCGCCGTGCTCAGTCACTGGCTGTGGCAGTCATATGTTGATGCAGGTAGTCCTTGGATCTGCAGAACCGGTGGGGCAGCAGTGGAGCCAGAACCCAGCGACGGGGATAAGGTAAGTATGATTACTACTGCAGCTTCTGCCTCACCTTGGTGGAACCTGGATCTCCTGCTGCTCTGAGATGACTGCCTGTCGTCCAACTCCACAGTGATCTAGTGAGATGGTGACATTCTCACAAGAACATACAGCTAGACCCGCCTGATATTCTCACCACTTATTGGTTAGAGACAGGGCGGCTATGATTCACAACCCTTTGACATTGGTGCAAATGTCAGTTTCTTCATACTAATTAGCACATCAGGCATGGAACTTACCTGTGCAGGGGAATGGGTGACCTAGAGAAGAAAAGTACAATCGGTGTGCAACAAACACTGAAAGTAGAGGGAAAATGTATCAGTGTAGGTTAGGTTCACGCAAGTGTCATGGCTTCTTTGTCCATAGCATCCAGAGGGTGATTGACTGACCCTACTGACTTAAATGGGTTCTGGCACTTACTATGAAAGTGAAAGTGCTGCAGATTGTGTGATTCTTACTGTCAAAAAAAGTCAGAATCACTGACATGACAGAGACTAAGGCCAGCAGATTATGTGCCAGATTCTCTGACCAATCATTGGTCAGATGGCTGATTACACACACAGATCTTTTGTTATACACACCAACTGTTGGTCTGATTGGATAGGTATTTTGGTGTAATACAGCCCTATGCTTGCACATTATAGTAAGACGCACGGCCTCTCTGGTGGCCGGAACCATGAGAGTGTGCATAGTCCTGGAAAAACTATAATGTGCAAGTACGACCACCGCTGCTGGATTACAGGGTGGTCGTAACCGTGGAAATGAGCAGTGAATAATGTGATTGGAAAATGGAGCTGTTGGTATGGAATCAAACTGTATACAGTATGTGTGAATGTAATGATGATAATATGTAAGTGATTACAATATTAGAGCGAAAGGATACGTTTATTGGGGAAAACTGTACAATTGAAAGGAGGCTCTAGTAATTATGCACAAAAATCTTCTGCTGAGACCAGTAGTTGCACGCAACCAGAAAGTAATGGTGCTTTATTTTTCGTGTTCCAGTGCAGGTAATACACGGGAGGCAGACACATGGAGACCAGCCAGTGACTTGTGTCCTGTGACACTTTCTGCAGGCCAATCTCCATGTTTGTCCCCCTTGTATTACCTGCAGTGAAGCACTAAAACTAAGGATTTCTGCTGCCGTTAATAGCAAGTCCCCTGGACTTCTCTTAATTTTAAAGGTAATTTTTGTGTGTGTGTGTATAAATGTTTTGTTGAGTATGAAGCCTGTTCTAAAAATTTTTAATCCCACCCCTGTGTACAACCCTTGCTGTGTATGGGTGAGCATTAGGGCTCTTTCACACTTGCATTATTGTCTTCCGGCATAGAGTTCCGTCGTCGGGGCTCTATGCCGGAAGAATCCTGATCAGGATTATCCTAATGCATTCTGAATGGAGAGAAATCCGTTCAGGATGCATCAGGATGTCTTCAGTTCCGGAACGGAATGTTTGTTGGCCGGAGAAAATACCGCAGCATGCTGCGCTTTTTGCTCCGGCCAAAAATCCGGAACACTTGCCGCAAGGCCGGATCCGGAATTAATGCCCATTGGAAGGCATTGATCCGGATCCGGCCTTAAGCTAAACGTCGTTTCGGCGCATTGCCGGAGCCGACATTTAGCTTTTTCAGAGTGGTTACCATGGCTGCCGGGACGCTAAAGTCCTGGCAGCCATGATAAAGTGTAGCGGGGAGCGGGGGAGCAGCATACTTACCGTCCGTGCGGCTCCCCGGGCGCTCCAGAGTGACGTCAGGGCGCCCCAAGCGCATGGATCATGTGATCGCATGGATCACGTCATCCATGCGCATGGGGCGCTCTGACGTCATTCTGGAGCGCCCCGGGAGCCGCACGGACTGTAAGTATACCGCTCCCCTGCTCCCCGCTCCTACTATGGCAACCAGGACTTTAATAGCGTCCTGGGTGCCATAGTAACACTGAAAGCATTTGGAAGACGGTTCCGTCTTCAAATGCTTTCAGTACACTTGCGTTTTTCCGGATCCGGCGGGCACCTCCGGCAACGGAAGTGCATGCCGGATCCCAACAACGCAAGTGTGAAAGAGGCCTTATCCAGTTGGAAGTCCTGCCATGACATTGACATTTCTCATCTGTTTAAATTCTTTCTTTATTCAAATTTTGCAAGTTCAAAAAAGCAACATTATTCTTTACAACGAAAGAGTAAAGTAAATCAATGTCATATACATAGCATTAAATGTCATGTCATGTATTATAATGAGATTATACATAAATTAAAGTATTAATTTAAATAATCTAACTCTCAAAAGTTGTTTATATCATAACAATTGCGTTATTATTATTATTATTTTTTCAATGTGTGTATGTAAAGTGAAAAGAAGCTTTTGATCAGTTTGTTACTAACTTGATTTTAGTTCCATAAAACAGTTACTTAAAACCTTTACCTGGCATGTGTAATACTTCTTCAATGAGTGAAGTATCACTGATTTTCTTTTTCATTTTAGAATCAGTTTCCATGGCAAGTCGCCATAAAAGATGGCAGCAAAGTTAACTGCGGAGGAATTTATATAGGTGGCTGCTTTGTATTGACAGCTGCTCACTGTGTCAGGTACAGGGTTTTCCAAAAATATCTACAATTATATATCCAACATGCTGTTCCTGTTCATTTTATAATTGTCTGGATAATTAATCTGGAGCAATGTACATGTACGGGGAGGGTTTAAAGCTCCAGCTCCTGCAATCTGGCAGGAGCAAATTGGGTCCCTAGCAATCAGAGACAGATAGGTACTTTAAGGAGAAGACAGAAGCTGTTTATTAGAGGCTATAATTTGTACAAAAGTAAAACACAAAAATAAAACACAACAAAAAATAATAATCTTTAAAATAAATTATAAATAAAGTATCAAATAAAAAAGTTAGTGCAGTTAGGGCAATTCCGGCAGGTGTCGCTGTCAATAGCAACCATGGCATCTAAGTGGTTGGCAAAAGTAGGAGGCTCTCTCTGTCTAGCCATTGGCATTTCGCAATGTAATCATGGGGTGCCGATGGCTGCTATGGTCTCTGGGTCTGCCAGCCACTGTAGCCAATTAGACCCTGCCACAGGCAGGGTCTAATAGGCTTGCTTTCAATGTAAAACTGACAGGTACAATACCCTGTAATAGATAACTACTGCAATATATTGCACCAGCTATGAAGACAGTGCAAGCTGAAGTCCCCAAGTGGAACTTAAAAGTAAAAAAAATGGATTTTTGAAAAAGTGAAAAAAAAATCTCCTTGTGCCCCTTATCCAGTGTTTTACTATTGAAATATAATTGGTATTACCATGTCTGTAACAAACCAATTGAATTAAATAAAACAGATTTTATGATGTAAAAGTAGTAAAACATAAAAATATATAATTTCTTTGTAATCATATTAACCACCAGAATATAACCATCATTTTAATATTTTTATGGGGTTCACCAAAAATTGGTGATCAAAATGTCAAATGTACCCCAAAATGACACCAATAGAAACTACTATGTTTCCTGCAAAACAAACACTCATAACAGCTACATCAACAGAAAAATGAAAAGGTTATTGCTCCTGGAATATGAGAACATAAAGTAGAAATTATTTTTTTTTAAAAGTGATGTAAAAGTAATACAACAAATAAGCTATATATATTTGGTATTGTCTTAATCATATAAACCAACAGAATACAATTATAACTTTATTTAGCAAACCCAATGAACCCCACAAAAATATCAAAATACACAATAACAAAATAATTGAAAGTTATGGTTCTCAAAAATCATTTCAGCAAAATCCAAATGGCCCCCCTTCCCTTCTTAGCCCTGCCATTTGCCAAGACCACAGTTTATGACTACATATGTGGGGAGTTTCCATACATGCGAGAAATTGTGCAACATATTGTGTGATGCTTTTTCTCATTTTACCCGTTGTATAAATAAAAAATTGGAGCTAAAACAATGTACTATTGGGAAAAAAAGAAATTTTTCATTTTCACGGTCCATTGTTAATAAATTATAGGAAACACCTGTGGAGTCAAAACCATCACTACACACCTAGCTCCTGAGCTAAATTCTTTGGGGGGGGGGGGGGGGGTTATTGTTGTTAAAATTAGGTTATTTCTTGGGGTTTCCACTGTACTGGTACAGGGGTGTTGCAAGTTCTACATAGCACCTAAACCCATTCCAGCAAAATCTGTGTTTCAAAAGAAAAATGGCATTCCTTCCATTCTGAGCCCTGTTGTATGCCCAAACAGAAGCTTGTGACAACATATGGGATATTGCAGTACTCTAAACAAAATTCTTAACAATTTGTGTAGTGCATTTTCTCTTGTTAAACTTTCTGAAAATTAAAACCTTTTAGCTAAAACTACATATTATTAGAAACATGTAGTTTTTAATTTTAATAAATTCTATAAAAAAAATAGTTGGGTTCAAAATGGTCACTACACTCCTAGGTGAATTTCTTCTGCAGTGTAGTTTACAAAATGTGGTATTTTGGAGGTTTTCTGACCTCAAGACCTCTTAAAACCTGAAATGGTGCCTGAAAAACAACCTTAAAATGGAGTCCCCAAAATACAATAGGTGCACCTTCATTTCTGAGACCAATAATGTAGTTAAATTTCTAAAATAAAAATGCAGAATCAGCATAATAAATGTTGAGTCGTATGTCTCTTTCAACACCTGCTGTGTTAAAAATGGATTAAAATTAAAAATCTAAAATGCAATGTTTAAATTTCATCTTCATTTTGTATTAATTCCTGTGAAACACCTAAAGTATTAAAGTTCCTAAATGTGTTTTGAGAGGTGCATGTTTTAAAATGAGGTAATTTATCGAGGGTTTTTGTGATATGGCCCCCTAAAAGCCACATAAATAAACTGAATTGGTCCATAAAATTGGGTTTGGGAAATTTTCTTGAAAACTTGAGAAATTGTTGCTAAACTTATAAGAAAATAAAAAAATAGGTATAACAATGGATGCCCATGGAAAGTGGACATAAGTTTAATGTTAAATTTTTAACTATTTTGGGAGGTTTGGCTTTCGTTCTTAAAAGCAGAGAAACTCAAATTTTTTAAATTGCTAATTTTTTAAAACATTTCAGAAATTTCCGATTTTTCTTTTTTAATATATACCGACCAAAATGTATACCACACATAAAGTATCATTTTGTCAAGAAAATAAAAATATCTCACAATCCTGTGTACATAAAAGCATTCCAAAGTTATTACCACATAAAGTCAGATTGAATAAATGGGGCTCTGGCATTTGTTCAAAATAGCTTATACAGAAAGGAGTTAAGGAGTTAAATAATACATTTGTGGTTAACTGTAGCCACCACTAGGTATAATGTAATAGATTAGACACATCACGTATTCTGTGGATATATGATAAATTGTCATTTGTTAGATAACCCATTAACGTAAAATAGCAACAACAGAAAAAAATTTAAAGATTGCACTCAAGAGAATAATTCAGTGACCTATATATCCACATATTTACAGTTTTTTTTTCATTTTAGGTGAAAATGCTCTTTAAATGTGTTTTTATAGATATGTAGTTGTTTGGCCGAATTCTCCTTTTAAGCTGATAATTCATATTTACAGGTCAGACCAGGCCCATAAATACCGTATTATTGTTGAGCTCCTGGATCGCCTGGCTTATGACAAAGACATTGATTCCTTTCCAGTGAAAAGTGTAAGAGTCCATGAACTCTATAATCCTAACACATATGAAAATGATATTGCTCTGCTTGAAGTGATAAATATATACAATGAACCAGCATGCATGCAAGTTGACAATAATCTCCTAGCTGCTTGTGTACCTTGGTCACCTTATCAGTTCAAGGAAGGGGACATTTGTACAGTCTCTGGATGGGGACGTTCAGAAGGTAAATACATACAATTAATGGTCAAATGAGTTTCTTGTTTGTATTGTTTTTGTAATTTTGCATTACTGCATGTTAACGGTGAAGTTGTCATACTGCTCACATTAGGCTAAGGGCTCGTTCACACGAACGTTTTTTGCGTTCCGTATACGGGATCATTCATTTCAATGGTTCCGGAAAAAAAACGGAATATACTTTCCGTATGCATTCCGTATTTCCGTTCCATTGAAAGATAGAAGATGTCCTATTAATGCCCGCAAATCATGTTCCGTGGCTCCATTCAAGTTAATAGGTCCGCAAAAAAAAGGCGAAATCCAAAAAAGGAGAAATCCAGCGCCAGCGTCGTTCACAAGCTTCACTGCACCTGTGCACTTCATTCCCCATTATGGGCAGAGGCACAAGAGCGTTTAATGCGCATGTGCCGGAATGGGGAATGAAGTGCGCAGGTGCGGCGAATCTTGTGAACGGCGCTGGCACTGGATTTCTGAAGAACGTAGGGTGGACCAGAAGGGTGAAAGGGGAGGGGTTTCATATGAATAGTGACGAGGGGCCTGGGCACCGGAAATGCCACCCCTGGGCACCTTTAGACTTAATTTGCATATTGAATAAAAGTGTTTTTTGAAGAAAATAAGCGACGGACAGCTAAACAGTAAGTAGCATTCCAATATGGGGACCATAATGCTGATAATGATGTTAGTGTTCTATAATGGTCAGTATAGGTGAAAGACTCCCTTTAAATTAAAGGCCATGTACAACTTTGCGGGGCAATTTTTTAAAATTATTGCATTGTACTCATTTTCAGCTGAAAATTAATTTTTTCAATTGGTCTGTATTAAAAGTATAATGTCCTTTTTTCTGTACAGAGCTGACATGTTTTAGTAGCACCCTTTGGATTTTCTGTCTTTTCCGTCAGACCAGGAGCAGACGGACTCCTTATCTCTGCTCTCTGACCTTATAAACACTCATTATAGCTCAGTTCTTATCTTACTGAAAATAATGTGGCTTAAATAAGTGTTTATGACCTCTTAGTAGTTTAGAGATAAGGTTTATTACAGGCACAAAGTGAATGTTAAAGTACCAGTCACACAATTAGAAAAACAGTTAACCCTTTGTGACAGAACAGCTTAATATTTTTAATAAAGGCCAACTGAAAAAAAAAGATTTTTAGCCCAAAATGAGTAAAATGCAAAAAAAAAAAATTGCCTCCGAAGGTGTACATAACCTTTAACTCAATGAGGGACCTTGTGGTATATGATCCTTGAAATGCAATTTTGCTGACTGGTTTTCATAAAATGCATTCAACAAGGAATGTAACATGTACCGTATTTATTTCGCCTCCCTAGGCTTGAGCAAAGTGTTTCATCTAAAGTGGGGCCATATTTCACTGATGAACAATTGTTCAACTGTTTACAAAGGACGCTTCTTTGATAAAATGGAGTGTGCAGGTAAGACTAAAATCTGCCATTGCTGTGCTCTTTGAAAGAAAAGAGAATGTTCAGACCCAAGTTGTATGCATTTATTTCAGTGTGAAGCATTGTCCATCAGGATGACCTTTTTTATATAAGAGGCAGAATAGTTAAAAAACTGGATTCAGCAAAAACGCTTCCTTTACTGATAATACAACCATCTGCATCAGTTATGAACGGATCCATTTGTATTATCTTTAACATAGCCAAGACGGATCCGTCATGAACTCCATTGAAAGTCAATAAGGGACGGATCCATTTTCTATTGTGTCAGATTGTGTCAGAGAAAACGGATCCGTCCCCATTGACTTGCATTGTGGGTCATGACGGATCCGTCTTGCTCCGCATCCCAGGACGGAAAGCAAACCGCAGTATGCTGCGGTTTGCTCTCCGGTCTGAGAACTGAATGCTTTTTGGAGCATTCCGTTCTGTTCAGTTACGTTTTCTCCCCATTGACAATGAATGGGGACAAAACGAAAGCATTTTTGTATGGTATTGAGACCCTATGATGGATCTATATTAACGCTACTGTGAAAGTAGCCTAAGTCTCTGCTGTCCTCTGCTTCCTGGTCCCAACTTGACATGCAGAAAATGCCTGGAGATTCCTGCTTACCCAGTCACTGACTATAGGTCAACACTGCAGCCAGTAATTGGATGAGCGGGCATCTCCTGCCATCTCATGTGTGTCCAGCCAGGACCAGGAATCGGGAGCATCAAAATGGCAGTGGCCATGGATTGGCCCTTATATAAAAAAAAAATATCCTGCCATGCCATACAACCCCTTTAGGACCAAAGAGTTATCTCCTGTATCAACATGCCCAGTAGCTCCTACCTCTTACCATTCAGGTCAGATTACCTACGCTACCACCTGTCCTTATCCTCAATACTAAAACCCCTCCCTGTTGTCTATAACCATGTCCCAGGCTAGCTTTATAAGGGAAAAACACAAAGTGACAGGGCTCTGTGCCTTAAATGACGTGCTTTTTAGAAGGACTGCAGTTTAAAAAGGTTATCCTGGTAAATATGTTCATTCTCACATTAGTGGGGGTCCGAGTCCCGGGACCCCGATTGATCAGTTGATATGGGGAGCCACCACACTCACTGGAGCTGTGGTGAGCACAGCTGACTCACAGCAGTTATCCAGAGGATAGGTCATCAATATAATTTACCGCATAACCCCTTTAAGGGAATGCATAGCTGACACTCTAAGTGCCTGCTGTTTTAAAAAATAAAAAAAAACTCACTATAGGATGGCGTATCACATGACAGGCTGCTGTCATTAGATTAAAAATTTCCTTTATAAGTAATTATGACAAAGTCCATCTGATTGGTTAATTCATCGACCCATGCAAACCTAGGCTCAGATGCATTGTGTAGGCTCACTAGTTTCATCACAGGTATTGTCCCCTATTTACTTATCCTCGAGCGCCATGTTTTTATGGAGCTGTAGATTAAGTGCTGGGGGGGTTCCATGCTGTCCAAGAGTTGGTTCTGAGATGTCTAATAACAGCCGAGCTTCTGCTCTAATAGCTGTGATCATAGGAACATTCATTCCTGCAATTTAAACCTTAGATCACATGATCACAACATGATCAAAGGGGGCCTCCCCTCTTTATTTAGGCCACCAGATTTTACCAATGATGCACTCAGGCACTCGGGTATCCCTGTACAATCTCTCTGGGGACGAAGGATGAACGCTTGGCTGTCTGTACAATAAGTCTGAACTGTGCTGCCTAAACAACAGCCATTGTCATGGTGACATAGGGCATAACGTATTGGCAAACATGTAAAACAGTAATCCCTTAAAAGGATTTACTTATTTCTAAAATATGTAATTAAAAAGTAGGATAAAAAAATGTAAAAAATAAAATAAAAATTTAATAAAACCTAAAAAACACTACACTTATGAGGTATCTGTAATAAATGAAAAACTAATTTAAAGGGCATCTGTCAGCAGATTTCTACCTATTACACTGGCTGACCTGTTACATATGTGCTTGGCAGCTGAAGGCATCTGTGTTGGTCCCATGTACATATGTGCCCGCATGCTGAGAACAATGATGTTTTAAAATATGCAAATGAGCCTCTAGGAGCAACTGGGGAGTTGCAGTTACACCTAGAGGCTCTGCTGTCTCTGTAACTATCGAGCCCTCTCCACTTTGATTGACAGGACCAAGTGTGATGATGTTGACACTGTCTGGCCCTGTCAATAAAAAGTTCAGAAAGTGCAGCAGTTGCAGAGAGAACAGAGCCTCTAGGTGTAACGGCAACACCCCTGTTGCTCCTAGAGGCTCATTTGCATATATTAAAACATAATTTTTCTCAGCAATGCGGCCACATATGAACATGGGACCAACACAGATGCCTTCAGCCTCCAAGTGCACATGTAACAGGTCAGCCAGTTTCATAGGTACAAATCTGCTGACAGTGACAGATGCCCCTGAAGTAAATGTCTGTGCTTTGACAAAAAAATTGGGAATAGCCGGGCATGGTGTGTAAGTGAAAAACAAACACTCACCGGTTCTACTTATCACTGTTCTTGCAGCATGTCTCTATCCCTTTCTCTTTCAGTTCCCACCAAGCTGGAAATGTGACATGCTGATTCGTGACCGCTGAGGCCAGAGATTGGCCATCAGTGAGGACCTCCAGAGAGTCGGCACATCACACTTCTGGCCTGGCAGGGACATAGAAATGCCACAGGAACTAATACTAGCAGAGAAGGTGAGTTTACTCACACATCATGCCCAGTCATCACAAACTTTTAAGGGCCTGGACAACGCACTTAACAGGTTATTTAGTGTGGAACGTGAATGGTATATTTAAATAAACAGTGACAAGATATTTTTTTTGGTCTGGATCCATACTGCAAAAAAAGTATATAAATTTCCCGGTGAAGTGTATATACTTCTAAGCAGCACTAAAAACAAAATACTATTTCTTACATATAAAACAAGGTTTCATACAGTGAAATCTATAAGAAAAAAGCTGCTCGTTTCCAGGGGTTACAGCCACCGCTGCAGTCCAGCAGTGGTGGCCGTGCTTGCACACTATAGGAAAAACACCGCCTCTCTGGTGGCCAGGACCGTGTGAGCGTGCATAGCAGTGGCATGCCTAAGGTGTTTAGCACCCGGGGCGGGTCCTTTCTCTGGCCCCCCCCCCTCCCAATACTTTAACAAAATTGTGCCACCTAACAGTAGCATTGCCCTCATTGTATCATTGTACAACCTTCACAGTACTTATGTCCAGATATGTGCCCCCTAATAATATCCACATTGTGCCCCCTCACGGCAGTTATGCCCATATTGTACACGTCATGATAGTTAAGCCCACACTATGCCCCCTCACAGTATTAATGCCCTTATTGTACAACCTTCACAGAAGTTATGCCCACATTGTGCCCCCTTAAAGTACTTATTCCTTCATTGTGCCCCCTTCACAGTAGTTATGCCCTCTCTGTGCCCTTTTCACAGTAGTAATGCCCTATCTGTGCCTCCTCCACAGTGGCAATGCTGTTTGTCCTGCTTCACAGTAGTTATGCCCTCTCTGTACCCCTTCAGAGTAGTTATGCCCTCACCAGAGTAGTAATGCCCTCTGTGCCCCCTTCACAGTAGTATTGCCCTCTGTGTCTCTGTGAAGATATGTGAACAAATATTTATTTTCATTTAAAACATTTTTGAACTCTCCACCCACTGATCTGCTGTGTATAACCTCCTCACCCTCCCTGTTGCTATATCTAACATCCTAAAGAAGGGAGTGGAAAGTAGGGAGCCATCAGAAACAGGAGCAGTGCTCTGACCGACTTGTCAGATTCAGCAGCACCGCAGCTAGGTGAAGGAATTACACACACTTTGCAGAAACAAAGTGGTATGATTTTTTAATGAAGACTACTCTATTTAAAAAGTTGCTTAATTTTGCATTTACCAAGCAAATGAACAATAAAATAAAAGTCATTGCAAAGGTGTCCACAGCCATTAAGGCACAAACAGGTTTGGTCAATAAGGGGTTATAAGGCACATATCCCTTAATAAATTTGGCACATTTGTACCTGTTGGATGTCAGGAAATAAGGTCAACACATGTGAAAATGTAGGACTTGCATCAAAATTTGCAGTTTCCTCTAATTCTACTTAATAAATCTGGCCAAATGTCTCCTTTAAAAACCCCACTAACCTTTGTCATCAATTTCCAAATTTGTAAATCATTGAGAAAATTAACACATTTTAGTGTTAAAAGTGTTGCACATCATCACTACAGTGAATAGTGAAAATGCCAACACCAGGATGTGAGTAAAAGT
Source organism: Bufo bufo (assembly GCF_905171765.1). Lineage (NCBI taxonomy): Eukaryota > Metazoa > Chordata > Amphibia > Anura > Bufonidae > Bufo > Bufo bufo. The sequence continues at coordinate 599,366,523 of NC_053390.1, read as the reverse complement.
TTACATTAAAGGGGTATTCCAGTTAAAATAAGTTATCCGCTATCCACTTGATGGGGATTACTATTAGATTTGTGGGGGTTTGACCACGAGGGCCCATGTTTACTGTTTGAATGAAGCAATGGTTCAGTATGTGCAACATTCAAAGTCTATGGCACTGTTGGAAACAGCCAAGAGCTGTGCACAGATAAGGGATCACTTGTTCTAAACCGGAATACCTCTTTAATGTTCACATTTTAATGGTGAACGTATTAACAAATAAGGCTACTTTCACACGACGGTTTTTAATTTCCGTTTTTCTGTTCCGTTTTAAAGATAGAACATGTCCTATTATTGCCCGCAAATCACGTTCCATGGCTCCATTCAAGTCAATGAGTCCACAAAGAAAACGGAACACATACAGAAATGCATCCGTATGTCTTCCGTATCCGTTCCGTTTTTGCGGAACCATCTATTGAAAATTTTATGCCCAGCCTAATTTTTTCTATGTAATTACTGTATACTGTATATGCCATATGGAAAAACGGAACGGAAAAACAGAAACACAACATAAACAAAAACCGGAACACTGAAAAAGCCATACGGTCGTGTGAAAGAGGCCTAAGGCTACTTTCACACTAGTATTGAGATCCGTCATAGGGGCTCAATACCAGTAAAAAAAGGTTTAGTTTTGTCCCCATTCATTGTCAACGGGGACAAAACTGAACTGAAGAGAACGGAATGCTCCAAAATGCATTCCGTTCCGTTTAGTTGTGTTCCCATACCAGAGAGCAAACCGCAGCATGTTGTAGTTTGCTTTCCGATCTGACACAATAGAAAACGGATCCGTCCCCCACTGACTTTCAACGGAGTTCATGACGGATCCGTCTTGGCAATGTTAAAGATAATACAACCGGATCCGTTCATAACGGATGCAGATGGTTGTATTATCAGTAACGGACATTTTTTTGATGAACCCTGCCGGATCCAGTAAAAACGCCAGTGTGAAAGTAGCCTTAAAACTAGACACACATTTTACCAGTTATAGCCCACATAGGAAAATATCCAGGTCTTCTACAGATGTATAGTTCTGAGTAGCTGCCACAGTAAAAGGTGGAATAACTAACTAAATACAATAGGAAAATAATCAATAAAATGATGGTTTTGTGGTGCCCTTTCCTAACCTTTACCCCAACCTTTCTACACATTGCACTTGTTGTGCAGTAGGTGCACTGCTCAGTTTTTAGAATTGTTATTCATTCTTTATAATTCTGAATTTTCATCCAATACAAATGAAACATTTTTCCGAGACTTTAATACTGATCGTGGGGGTGTGACACCTGGGACCACTGCTGATCTGCTGTTTGAGAAGATAGCAGCACTTGCTGTTAGCGACACGTCCTTCTCTACCTTTGTCTAGGCCAAATGAAGTCACATTCATCAGTCACGTGGCCCAGGCAGAGCTCAGCCCTATTGAAGTGAATGGCCACTATACAATGTACTGCACTGAACTTGGTAAGCATGGAGAGGACCAACTATGCCTTCTCAGACAACTGATCGGCGTTGGTCCCGGGTGTCCGACCTCTGGGTGCCAGTATTGAAGTCTTGGAAAACCCCTTTCAGCTCACTTTTAGTGACCCAATAAACTACAAATTATCTAAAGTTGCGATGATCTAATGTCTCACACTTCCAACACTCATACAACGAATCATTCCTTATGCTGTAAAGATAATCTGGGCAATTTTGCAACTTCTCACTGATTTAGGCCTCTTTCAGACGGGCGTTGCGGGAAAATGTGCGGGTGCGTTGCGGGAACACCCGCGATTTTTCCGCGCGAGTGCAAAACATTAATGCGTTTTGCACTCGCGTGAGAAAAATCACGAATGTTTGGTACCCAAACCCGAACTTCTTCACAGAAGTTCGGGCTTGGGATCGGTGTTCTGTAGATTGTATTATTTTCCCTTATAACATGGTTATAAGGGAAAATAATAGCATTCTGAATACAGAATGCATAGTAAAATGGTGCTGGAGGGGTTAAAAAATAATAATAAATAATTTAACTCACCTTAGTCCACTTGATAGCGCAGCCCGACTTCTCTTCTGTCTCCTTTGCTGAATAGGACCTGTGGTGACGTCACACCGGTCATCACATGATCCATCACCATGGTAAAAGATCATGTGATGACCGGAGTGACGTCACCACAGGTCCTGTTCAGCAAAGGAGACAGAAGGAGATGCCGGGCTGCGCGAACAAGTGGATTAAGGTGAGTTAAATTATTTTTTCAATTTTTTTAACCCCTCCAGCCCTATTGTACTATGCATTCTGCATTCAGAATGCTATTATTTCCCCTTATAACCATGTTATAAGGGAAAATAATAATGATCGGGTCTCCATCCTGATCGTCTCCTAGCAACCATGCGTGAAAATTGCACCGCATCCGCACTTGCTTGCGGATGCTTGCGATTTTCACGCAACCCCATTCACTTCTATGGGGCCTGCGTTGCGTGAAAAACGCAGAATATAGAGCATGCTGCGATTTTCACACAACGCACAAGTGATGCGTGAAAATCACCGCTCATGTGAACAACCCCATAGAAATGAATGGGTCGGTATTCAGTGCGGGTGCAATGTTTTCAACTCACGCATCGCATCCGCGCGGAATACTCGCCCGTGTAAAAGGGGCCTTAGGGTTTATAAAATTCTGAATCCACATGATACACAACATTGAAATGACCATGTCAACCAAAGAAAATCAAGCCTAATAATTTACGTTTGTTATTGTTTTACGGTTTTAGGAACGTATGATGGATCAATAGACTCCTGCAAAGGCGACTCAGGAGGACCTCTGATATGCCGTGATGCTGAGAATGTGGCATATGTATGGGGAATCGTAAGCTGGGGAGAGAACTGTGGTTTGCCTGGTTACCCTGGAGTATACACAAAGGTCGCTCACTACTTTGAGTGGATAAGTCGACAAGTGGGAAGACAGCTCATTGCAAAACATAATATTTGATAAAACTTACAAGTTCTTCCAGAAGTTAATGATGTCCTAATATGATTTACTTCCTCTTTATGTATATACACATGTGGGCAACAATAATAAAGGCATACTCCCTCTTGCAGTTTTCATCAATGGTTCTATTCTTTTTGCAATTCAAATCACACACATTTGGTTAGGGCAACATACAGAGATTTTTGGAGCATAATCAGACATATAGGGGGTCATTTATTAAGACCATCATTTTAGACGCCGGTCTTAATAACCGCTGTGCTGGCGCTTGATGCACCTAAGTTATGTAGAGGTGCCGGCCTCTGCATAACTTTGGCGCATCCATCGCCGGTCTAAATCTACGCCAGCTCCCTTGTTGATGTATATTTAGAATATTTTCTACACCTAAGGGTCCATTCACACGTCCGCATGAATGGGTAAGCATCCGTTCCGCAATTTTGCGAAACGGGTGCGGCCCATTAATTTCAATGGGGCTGCAAAAGATGCGGACAGCACACATAGTTCCGTTGAGCAGCCCCGCAAAAAAGATAGAGCAAGTCCTATTCTTGTTCGCAGCCACGGACAAGAATAGGCATTTCTATCATAGTGCCGGCCATGTGCGGTCTGAAAAATGCGGAACGCAAATGGCTGGTGTCCGTGTTTTGCGGATCCACAATTTGCGGACCGCAAAACACTTGCGGACGTGTGAATAGACCATTAAACAGATTTAGAAAATGAGGAATGAGACGGACCTGGCAGCCAAACCATTCCTGTCCACTTTTTCAGACCTGGCGTGAGTGGGGAAAAGTCGCAGATTTCAGCGCAAATAACCTCTGCTCTGCAATCTGTGACAGATATACACCAGAAAACTGTTAATAAATGACCCCCTTAATTTTTATGATCTGATATGAAATAATAGTGAAACTGTAATTTTTTTGCAATTATAGAATGGAGCTACTAGAGTTGTTGAGATACCAGTGCTGATGAGTCTTTCCTTCTGCTCTACCACAAGCAAGTGTTCAAGGTGCTCTAGAGCTAGAGAAATAATGCACCAAACGAAATAAATCTGTAAAAGGTGCTTCCTTTGAAAAAATGAGCAGAGAATGTAACCAATGAACATATAACTTTATTTTCATTTACAACAGTGGCACAATCGCTTGATGGTTCTAAGCACACGAGGTGGCACAATAAGCATATGGTAATTGCAGGTCTCACTTGATAGTTGAAGAACTTAACTTTTTTGATCACTTTTTAGTTGTCCTCTATTGGGGGACTGTGTGATAAGTATACAGAGTATGAGGTGCACCCCTAAATGACTGTCAGCATTTACTTGTCCTACAGTGCTTCTTTGGGTCTTTAGGAGGCTACTTTATGTGTCAGCCTACCCTGCCTACATGTTTCATCAGTCACTTTGTAGAGATCTGCCTTACACCTTTGCTGGTCCTTGTGACTGCTATCAAGTACGTTGTCCAATTCTGCAAAATCAGCGATGGCTCCGCAGCAAAGTTCGCATGAATTAGATGTGGGTTTTGCAGTGGATTTCGCCCTCTTCGTTTCAAAGTATGAAATCCACTGAGAAAATCCAAGGCATAAATAGTGTTTCAGGTCCATTTGTGGTGTGGAATTTGTATGTGGCATGTGGATGAGATTTATTTAGCCCCTTCAAGACCCTGCCATTTTTCACATTCCTGACCGTGGGTATTTTTGTGAATCTGACGCGCCATTTTGCGTGGTAAGAACTTTGGAATGCTATCACTTATCCAGGCGATTCTATAGTGTAGAATTTATCAGAAAGAAATATCTACACAACAAAAATATTATCTCAGGGACCCATTTTGAAGAACCCCAGAAAAGGACATTGGAACCGCATTGAAGTCGCAAAAGACTCTGATGCGTCCCCTATAATGTGTGACCTCAAAAAATGTACTATATGGTTGAATGAATACCTCATTATGTAGATGCCTGTCACTATTATAGCTATATCAATGGAAATTGCACCATTTACAAATATTTAAGCGATGATAAGATTGCCTCAGAGATTTGAAGAGGGACCCATATGGGAGAACTTCTGAATAATGTAAAATATTAAAATATCAAAAAGACGCACCGGAGTCGCATTGAGACCACATGCGATACTGGTGCGTTTTCTACATGATGGGACCTCAAAGGAGGTATTGAATTATTGAACGAAGGCTTGTGTGTATATAGAGGCTTGCTATCACCACTTGGATGTCTTTATATGGATGTTTTTATATAGACACTTCTCTATGATTGGTTTATTATTGAAGCCGCATGCGATTCTAATGTACCTTTTATAATATGAAATTCTTTTGTGCAGATACCGATCTCCTCTGTAATCACATCAGCAGATAATGCATTGTTAATACACAACCATTCATTGAAAAGATTGCCCTGATCATTTGAAGATCGTTTTTGTAGAACTCATAGTTGTCCACCAAGACGCATCGGAGCCGCATTGATACATATGCGACATTGATGCGTCCTCTATGAGATGATTTTAGAGGAAGTGTTGGACAATAAAATGAAGGTTTTGCAGGTGGAGACCTGTTATCACCACTTATTGATATTTCTTATATATATTTTTATATTGATGTTTTTATATTGATACTCTCTTATGTATGATTTATTTACGTTATTCGTTCTCTTACTATAAGGATGAGACGGCTGATATATCTAAAAAGAATAGTATTTTTAACATATGTTTTAAAGTCAGCTACGACACTTATAGATCCCAATCCTTAAAAGATCCGGATTCCGAACCAGTCCTTTCTACATTCTCCATCCACTATAAAGGTGGAACATGAGCAGGGGGATGTTAACCACTGAGGAAGGGGTCATTCTTGTAAATCCCCGAAACGCGTCTGGTATCAATCCCCCCACCAAGAGGAGAGGGACAGCAAGCCGAGGAAGTCTGGAGATTGTTATATAATCGCTACTACACGCAAGGTAATATAACCACGTGTAGCAAACAACTTCACTGGCGCCAAATTAGAATCTGAATACCAACCCTTGTGACCGGAGTCAGGAGCAACACGCCGAGTCGAGGGGCTATCATCCAGCACAAAAGATCCTTGGGTAAGACCTTGCATATCCCATCTAAAGCGATCGCCTCCTAACAATACAGCGGGACGCCGCTGTGCGTATGAGCAGCTGAATTATTGTTCAAACAAACCGTTAATAGCTGCATACGCTTGGGACTTTGACTATCAAAAATTAATATCTGTTAAAAGGACTGGTTGCAGGAGTGGATTACCGTGTATGGAACTTTATACCAGAGTATGATCAGTGAACATTATTATTATTATTGAATATCTGAGTACAACATCCCATTCTCAAAAATTCATATACATATTGGGATCATATTTATATCTATTTATTGTTCAATTTAATATTTTTTTATCATCCTTTTAGTCTAACATTTATACTATTGTCAGTATTAACATTTTATCTGCTGTTCTTCTATTTTATTGCGGATATCCTATTGTGATTTTTTTACTATCTTATTGTAATATGTGTAATAAAAGATCCCTATACTTTTAGAGAGTGCCCCACTTCTATTCTTTTATATATTTACTCTTATCAGACTGGGTGTTGTCTCTGCTGGATCCCCATCTCATTTTAGTGTGACATTACCTATATTTATCCGATTCTGATATTGTTCTTTTGTGACACATCATACTTCATGTCAGTGGCCAATTTAAGAGGATACATTTTAACTTTATTTATTTTAAAAAATCCCAAATTTACCCCAAAATTAAAAAAATTAAAAAAATTTCTGCTTTTAACCTGTTTGGGACACATGACGTACCGGTACAGCATGTTCTCCCGGTACTTAAGGACACATGACGTACCGGTACGTCATGTGTATTTCCAATCGGCGGGTGGTGATCGGAACAAGGTGCCTGCTCAAATCATTGAACAGGCACCTTGGCTAAATGGGCGGGGGGGTCCCGTGACCCCCGTGTCAGCGATTGCCGCAAACCGCAGGTCAATTCAGAAGTATTGGAATGCATTCTAAAGGATTAGACCCCCAAAAGTTGAAGTCCCAAAATGGGACAAAAAATAAAGTGAAAAAAAAGTTGAAAAAATAAAGTTTTCCCCCCAAAAATTAAAAGTTTCAAGTAAAAATAAACAAAAATGTCATTTTCCCCAAATAAAGTAAAAAAAAAAATGGTACAAAATAGGGGGAAAAAAAGACATATTAGGTATCGCCGCATCCGTATCGACCGTCTCTATAAACATATTACATGACCTAACCCCTAAATAAAAACAGTGCTAAATAAACCATTTTTTTGTCACCTTACATCACAAAAAGTACAACAGCAACCGATCAAAAAGGCGTATGCCCACCAAAGTAGTACCAATCTAACCGTCACCTCATCCCGCAAAAGATGAGACCCTACCTAAGATAATCGCCCAAAAACTGAAAAAACTATGGCTCTCAGAATATGGAGACACTAAAACATGATTTTTTTGTTTCAAAAATGATATTATTGTGTAAAACGTACTTAAATAAATAAAGTATACATTTTAGGTATCGCTACCTCCGTATCGCCCGGCTCTATAAAAATATCACATTACCTATCCCCTCAGATGAACACCGTAAAAAATAAAAACTGTGCTAAATAAACCATTTTTTGTCACCTTACATCACAAAAAGTGTAATAGCAAGCGATCAAAAAGTCATATGAACCCCAAAATAGTGCCAATTAAACCGTCATCTCATCCCGCAAAAAATGAGACTTGACCTAAGATAATCGCCCAAAAACTGAAAAAACTATGGCTCTCAGAATATGGAGACACTAAAACATGATTTTTTTTGTTTAAAAAATGATATTATTGTGTAAAACTTACATAAATAAAAAAAAGTATACATATTAGGTATCGCCGCATCTGTAATATCCTGCTCTATAAAAATATCACATGACCTAACCCCTCAGTTGAATACCGTAAAAAAAAAATGGTGTAGAAAAAGCAATTTTTTGTCACCTTACATCACAAAATGTGTAATAGCAAGCGATCAAAAAGTCACACGCACCCCAAAATAGTGCCAATAAAACAGTCATCTCATCACGCAAAAATCATACCCTACCCAAGATAATCGCTCAAAAACTGAAAAAACTATGGCTCTCAGACTATGGAAACACTAAAACATGATTTTACCTATTCCTCCAAAAAGAAGGACAAACGAGTCTACTTCAGGCCTAATACAAACAATAGGGAAATGCAACACAGAGAACCCAAACAAAATACAAAAAGGGAAAGGAAAGACTTAACTTCAAAGAGGCTATGGAAGCACCAGGAACTCAGCCGAGATCCAACCACAAACAATCCACAGGCACAGAAGCTATAAACCGCACAGCATAGTGGGAGAAGCAACTATAAATAAGGAAGGTTAAATGACCACAAAAGGAACACCTGGAGGCAATGAAATCATTGTGTAAAACTTACCGTACATAAATTAAAAAAAAAGTATACATGTTAGGTATCCCCACGTCCGTGACAACCTGGTCTATAAAAATACCACATGATCTAACCTGTCAGATGAATGTTGTAAATAACAAAAAATAAAAACTGTGCCAAAACAGCTATTTCTTGTTACCTTGCCTCACAAAATGGTAATATAGAACAACCAAAAATCATATGTACCCTAAAATAGTACCAACAAAACTGCCACCCTATCCCGTAGTTTTTAAAATGGGGTCACTTTTTTGGAGTTTCTACTCTAGGGGTGCATCAGGGGGGCTTCAGATGGGACATGGTGTCAAAAAACCAGTCCAGCAAAATCTGCCTTCCAAAAACCATATGGCATTCCTTTCCTTCTGCGCCCTGCCGTGTGCCCGTACAGCGGTTTACGACCACATATAGGGTGTTTCTGTAAACTACAGAATCAGAGCCATAAATATTGAGTTTTGTTTGGCTGTTAACCCTTGCTTTGTAACTGGAAAAAAATTATTAAAATGGAAAATCTGCCAAAAAAGTGAAATTTTGAAATTGTATCTCTATTTTCCATTAATTCTTGTGGAACACCTAAAGGGTTAACAAAGTTTGTAAAATCAGTTTTGAATACCTTGAGGGGTGTAGTTTCTAGACTGGTGTCACTTTTTTTGGAGTTTCTACTCTAGGGGTGCATCAGGGGGGCTTCAAATGGGACATGGTGTCAAAAAAACAGTCCAGCAAAATCTGCCTTCCAAAAACCATATGGCATTCCTTTCCTTCTGCACCCTGCCGTGTGCCTGTACAGCGGTTTACGACCACATATGGGGTTTTCTGTAAACTACAGAATCAGAGCAATAAATATTGAGTTTTGTTTGGCTGTTAACCCTTGCTTTGTAACTGGAAAAAAATTATTAAAATGGAAAATCTGCCCAAAAAGTTAAATTTTTAAATTGTATCTTTATTTTCCATTAAGTCTTGTGGAACACCTAAAGGGTTAACAAAGTTTGTAAAATTAGTTTTGAATACCTTGAGGGGTGTAGTTTCTAGAATAGGGTGATTTTGGGTGGTTTTTATTATGTAAGCCTCACAAAGTGGCTTCAGACCTGAACTGGTCCTTGAAAAGTGGGTTTTTGAAAATTTCAGAAAAATTTCAAGATTTGCTTCTAAACTTCTAAGCCTTGTAACATTCCCAAAAAATAAAATGTCATTCCCAAAATGATCCAAACATGAAGTAGACATATGGGGAATGTAAAGTAATAACTATTTTTGTAGGTATTACTATTGTGGTAAGGTGAACAGAAAAGTGTATGGTAAAGTCCTGGAAGGGGTGTATATCCCACCCAGCTTCCTCAACTGGGTGAGGTAAATAAATTCCAGAAGGTTAAAATGGTCTCAGCAATGTGTAGGTTGCTGAGACAGTTTTGTTAAGTTTATGGGCTGGATTTTATTGGACTGAGAGAAGGTAGGATTGGTAGAGGGACCTCCCCAGTCCACCCCATTCCGGGACAGGTTTTTCCCTAGCCTGAGGGATCCCAGCTGAAGCCAGCTGGGATCATCAAGGGGAAATAAAGCACAGTCCATGCTGTCAGTCTGAAGAGAGTAATGCCTGGAGAAAGTCTGGGAAGCTGGCTGCGCTGCTGGCTAGAGAAGCCAAGTTCTCTGTGTGACCTGTGTTCAATAGGTGAGCTAGGATCTTCACTGTATTAGCCAGAGCCCAGACGGCAGGTGTTTATTTTGGTTTATGTTTTGTGGTGCTGGGCCTTCACCTACCCAGTGAATTATAATTGGGGTTGCCTGTATTGCCGGAGTGTGATAAATAAAGCAGCATTTGGACTTTAACCCTGTGGTCTGCAAGAGAATCTGTCATCGCCGCCCAACCTGAGAGTGTTAAACCCTTACAATTGGTGTCGGATGCGGGCAAGCGTACCTGCTAAAAAGGCAACAGTCGGTTGCTAAGGGCAACGGCGTGACAGTAAATAATTTAATGTCCTGGGTGAAAGCTGCTGCAGCTTTGCAAAGTTCACCAAATACCATGGAGGAAATGATGAAGATGTTGTTACAGGCCAATCTGGAGGAAAGGAAAAGACATGCTGAGGATAAAGAGAGACACGAAGAAGCCTTACGTGTCCAACAACAGGCTAATGCACAGCAGCAGGAAACTAATCGTTTGTTGATGGAGCATATTGCTGCAATAGGAGAGACTGCTGTAACTCCAGCCCCACAAGTGGAGGTAAGCCCCCCAGAGACTTTGAATGTGAGGAGGGTTGTGCAGCGGGCCTTGCAAAAACTGACACTTGATGATGATATCGAGGCTACTTGAGAGGGTGGCGGAAAGAGAGAGGCTGCCAATAGCAGAGTGGGCAGAGGTCCTTGCGCCCTTTTTGTCCGGCGAACAACAAAAGGCCTACTACGACCTCAGGGAGCAGGATGTCCGGGACTATGTCAAATTAAAAATGGAGATCCTGGCTCGTTTTGGCGTTACACCAGCGGTTCGTGCCCGGAGGGTCCACACGTGGAGCTACACCATGGACAAGCCTGCCCGATCTCAGATGTTTGACCTCCTCCATCTTGTACGGAAGTGGCTGGAACCTGGGACTTCTACACCAGACCAGATTGTGGAGAAAGTAATGGTGGATCACTACTTTAGAGCCCTCCCAGCGGAGCTGCAACGGTGGGTCGGACATGGAGACCCCAAAACTGCAGATCAGCTCGTAAACCTGGTGGAAAGGTTCCTGTCGATGGAGGACTACCTCCGTGATGTCCCTACCACACCAACACCTCCCCGGAGTGCCCGACCTGTGTCATCTGTGGGTAAGAGAGTTCCGGTTGTTGGGGGTGTGTGGAAGGGTGCAAGAGGGAATAAGGCTCTAGAGGTTGGGCGTGGGCATAAGGCTGAGTCTCCCGGGCAGTCCGGACCCGGAGAGGTTTTCTCACCTAGAAGACCTGGGGCGACCCAGTGCTGGAGGTGCCGTCAGTGGGGACACATTGCTGCCTATTGTCCTCTGACCTCAGAGCCCATGGAGTGTGCCGGGAGCCGGAGACAGTCGCTGTATGCTGTGCCAGTGTGTGCGGCCTCCCCAGGACTAGAGACTGAGCCGCAGATGTGTACCCTGGTGATAAATGACTGCTCCGTCAGGGCTCTGTTGGACTCCGGTAGTCTGGTCACCTTAGTGCATGCCAGCTTCGTGGCTGGTAATTATGTGCCGGACAAAAGAGTAAGTGTGCTGTGCATCCATGGGGATGCAAAATCATACCCGGTGGCTTGCGTTAAGCTGGAGACTCCGGCTCGGACTGTATCCTATGAAGTCGGGGTTGTAAAAAGACTTATGCATGATATGATATTGGGCCGGGACTTCCCCTTGTTTTGGAAGTTGTGGGAGAAGGGAAACATTCCTGCAGAATCTGTGCCGTCTCCTTTAAATAATCATTGCTATGAGGGGCCCATTGAATCCAATGTTTTAAAGGAAAAGACCATTGAAAACAATGGTGCCGATAAGGTGCAAAATGAAGATGTTATGGTAACTAAAAGGTCTGATGAAAATATGGGGTTATGTGACGTACCTGATAATGACACTTTTCCATTGCAGGTGTTAGCTGGTGAAGATGAAGCTTCCCCAACTGGGGAAAATGTGTTGGACTTAGGGGTGTCTCGGGGTAACTTTGGTACAGAGCAATTGAGAGACCCCACTCTCATGAGTGCCCACGAAAATGTTACCGTGATAGATGGTGTACCAGAAGCTGACCAAAATTTTCCGCATTTTGCCATGAATGGAAACCTGCTGCATCGAGTTAATAAATGCAACAATGAAATTGTGGAGCAGCTTCTGGTGCCAAAACCCTATAGACATATGGTACTAGATCTTGCACATAACCATGTACTTGGGGGTCATTTGAGTGTTAGCAAAACACAGGAGAGGGTACTACAAAGATTTTTCTGGCCTGGAGTATACAAGGAAGTGGAAATATACTGCGAGTCCTGCCCAACCTGCCAGATAAGTGCCCCGACCTCACATTTCCGGAGTCCCTTGGTGCCTCTTCCCATCATTGAGGTACCTTTTGAAAGAATTGCCATGGACTTGGAGGGTCCCATTGTTAAGTCAGCTAGGGGGTACCAGTATATCTTGGTTGTGTTGGACTATGCCACACGATACCCGGAAGCGGTACCCTTGCGAAACATGGCGTCCAAAAATATTGCCCGGGAATTATTTTTCATGTTCTCCCGCACGGGGATCCCTAAAGAAATTCTCACGGACCAGGGTACCCCCTTTATGTCGAAGGTCATGAAAGAGTTGTGCAAGTTGTTCAAAATCACCCAGATACGTACCTCGGTGTACCACCCACAGACAGATGGGTTGGTCGAGAGGTTTAACAAGACGCTGAAACAGATGTTAAAAAAAGTAGTAGAAAAGAATGGTCGGGACTGGGACTGCCTCCTGCCATACCTTATGTTTTCTGTTAGGGAGGTGCCTCAGGCTTCTTCAGGGTTCTCACCATTTGAGTTGCTATATGGCCGTCACCCGAGGGGTTTACTCGATGTAGCTAAAGAAACCTGGGAGGCTAAGGCTACTCCCTATAAGAGCGTCATTGAACATGTGGCTGACATGCAAGACAGGATAGCGACAGTGATGCCCATAGTTAAAGAACATCTGCAAAGAGCCCAGGAGGCTCAAAGCAGAATTTATAACAGGTCTGCCAAGATAAGGGACTTTAATCCCGGGGACAGGGTCCTGATTCTAGTTCCCACTGTAGAAAGTAAGTTTCTGGCAAAGTGGCAGGGTCCCTACGAGGTTGTGGAAAAAGTGGGCGAGGTGAACTATAAGGTGCACCAACCAGGAAGGAGAAAACCCTACCAGATTTACCACGTAAATCTGATCAAGCCATGGAAAGATCGGGAGTCATTGGTGGCCGCACAGACCATGAGTAAGGAGGTGTCACCACAAATTCCTCTGGTAAAAATTAGTGAGGCATTGTCAGTACCCCAGAAACAAGAAGTAAAGGAGTTTCTACAGAAAAATAGAGGAAGGTTTTCTGACCTACGAGGCCGTACCCACCTGATAGAACATTCCATGAGAACTGAACCCCACAGTAAGGTGAATCTAAAGCCCTACAGGATACCAGAAGCACGCAGAAAAGCGGTATCCTCTGAGGTCAGGCGCATGCTTGAGTTAGGGGTCATTGAGGAATCTACCAGTGAGTGTTCAAGCCCTATTGTCTTAATCCCGAAGCCTAATGGGACTTGGAGATTTTGTAATGATTTCCAGAAGCTAAATGAGGTATCAAAATTCGATGCGTACCCCATGCCCAGAGTAGACGAACTGATTGAGAGGCTTGGGAAAGCAAGGTACATCACGACCCTTGACCTTACAAAAGGGTATTGGCAGATACCATTATCAGATGATGCAAAAGAAAAGACGGCATTCTCCACTCCAGAGGGGCTGTTCCAGTACACTGTGATGCCGTTCGGGTTACATGGAGCCCCTGCTACATTTCAGAGGTTGATGGACCTTATCTTGAAGCCACATCGTGACTATGCTGCCGCTTACCTTGATGATGTGGTCATTTTTTCATCTGATTGGAGAAGTCACCTCTGAAAGGTACAGGCCGTTATAGACTCCATTAGTGATGCTGGCCTAACCATAAACCCTGAGAAGTGTGCAGTGGGTCTAGAGGAAGCAAAATATCTGGGCTACATTATTGGTAAAGGGCTGGTTAAACCCCAGATCAATAAAGTAGAGGCGATACAAGACTGGCCTAGGCCCTTAACGAAGAAACAAGTCAGGGCCTTCCTTGGCATGACGGAGTACTACCGCCGGTTCGTACCGAATTTTGCATCGATGGCAACACCATTGACTGACTTAACGAAAGGCCCTAAGTCAATAATGGTGAAGTGGACCCCAGAGGCAGAAAAGGCCTTTCAAAGCCTGAAGTCCGCTCTCTGTCAACAGCCGGTGCTAATTTCCCCGGATTTCAGAAAAGAGTTTCTGGTCTAGACTGATGCATCTGAGACAGGCTTGGAAGAGGTCCTGTCACAAGTGATAAATGGGGAGGAGCACCCAGTGATGTACCTAAGTAGGAAGCTGACCCCAGCAGAGAAAAATTATGCCATAGTGGAACGAGAGTGTCTAGCCATTAAATGGGCTCTGGAGTCACTTAAATATTACCTGCTGGGTAGGAAATTTCTGTTGGTAACAGATCACGCTCCTTTAACCACCTCAGCCCCCAGTGCTTAAACACCCTGAAAGACCAGGCCACTTTTTACACTTCTGACCTACACTACTTTCACCGTTTATTGCTCGGTCATGCAACTTACCACCCAAATGAATTTTACCTCCTTTTCTTCTCACTAATAGAGCTTTCATTTGGTGGTATTTCATTGCTGCTGACATTTTTACTTTTTTTGTTATTAATCGAAATTTAACGATTTTTTTGCAAAAAAATGACATTTTTCACTTTCAGTTGTAAAATTTTGCAAAAAAAACGAGATCCATATATAAATTTTGCTCTAAATTTATTGTTCTACATGTCTTTGATAAAAAAAAAAATGTTTGGGTAAAAAAAAAAATGGTTTGGGTAAAAGTTATAGCGTTTACAAACTATGGTACAAAAATGTGAATTTCCGCTTTTTGAAGCAGCTCTGACTTTCTGAGCACCTGTCGTGTTTCCTGAGGTTCTACAATGCCCAGACAGTACAAACACCCCACAAATGACCCCATTTCGGAAAGTACACACCCTAAGGTATTCGCTGATGGGCATAGTGAGTTCATAGAATTTTTTATTTTTTGTCACAAGTTAGTGGAAAATGATTTTTTTTTTTTTTTCATACAAAGTCTCATATTCCACTAACTTGTGACAAAAAATAAAAACTTCCATGAACTCACTATGCCCATCAGCGAATACCTTGGGGTCTCTTCTTTCCAAAATGGGGTCACTTGTGGGGTAGTTATACTGCCCTGGCATTCTAGGGGCCCAAATGTGTGGTAAGGAGTTTGAAATCAAATTCTGTAAAAAATGACCTGTGAAATCCGAAAGGTGCTCTTTGGAATATGGGCCCCTTTGCCCACCTAGGCTGCAAAAAAGTGTCACACATCTGGTATCTCCGTACTCAGGAGAAGGTGGGGAATGTGTTTTGGGGTGTCATTTTATATATACCCATGCTGGGTGAGATAAATATCTTGGCAAAAGACAACTTTTCCCATTTTTTTATACAAAGTTGGCATTTGACCAAGATATTTATCTCACCCAGCATGGGTATATGTAAAAAGACACCCCAAAACACATTCCTCAACTTCTCCTGAGTACGGAGATACCAGATGTGTGACACTTTTTTGCAGCCTAGGTGGGCAAAGGGGCCCATATTCCAAAGAGCACCTTTCGGATTTCACAGGTCATTTTTTACTGAATTTGATTTCAAACTCCTTACCACACATTTGGGCCCCTAGAATGCCAGGGCAGTATAACTACCCCACAAGTGACCCCATTTTGGAAAGAAGACACCCCAAGGTATTCCGTGAGGGGCATGGCGAGTTCCTAGAATTTTTTATTTTTTGTCACAAGTTAGTGGAAAATGATGATTTTTTTTTTTTTTTCATACAAAGTCTCATATTCCACTAACTTGTGACAAAAAATAAAAAATTCTAGGAACTCGCCATGCCCCTCACGGAATACCTTGGGGTGTCTTCTTTCCAAAATGGGGTCACTTGTGGGGTAGTTATACTGCCCTGGCATTCTAGGGGCCCAAATGTGTGGTAAGGAGTTTGAAATCAAATTCAGTAAAAAATGACCTGTGAAATCCGAAAGGTGCTCTTTGGAATATGGGCCCCTTTGCCCACCTAGGCTGCAAAAAAGTGTCACACATCTGGTATCTCCGTACTCAGGAGAAGTTGAGGAATGTGTTTTGGGGTGTCTTTTTACATATACCCATGCTGGGTGAGATAAATATCTTGGTCAAATGCCAACTTTGTATAAAAAAATGGGAAAAGTTGTCTTTTGCCAAGATATTTCTCTCACCCAGCATGGGTATATATAAAATGACACCCCAGGGCAGTATAACTACCCCACAAGTGACCCCATTTTGGAAAGAAGAGACCCCAAGGTATTCGCTGATGGGCATAGTGAGTTCATGGAAGTTTTTATTTTTTGTCACAAGTTAGTGGAATATGAGACTTTGTATGAAAAAAAAAAAAAATCATCATTTTCCACTAACTTGTGACTAAAAATTAAAAATTCTAGGAACTTGCCATGCCCCTCACGGAATACCTTGGGGTGTCTTCTTTCCAAAATGGGGTCACTTGTGGGGTAGTTATACTGCCCTGGCATTTTACAGGGGCCCTAATGTGTGGTAAGTAGGTAAATGACCTGTGAAATCCGAAAGGTGCTCTTTGGAATGTGGGCCCCTTTGCCCACCTAGGCTGCAAAAAAGTGTACACATCTGGTATCTCCGTACTCAGGAGAAGGTGGGGAATGTGTTTTGGGGTGTCATTTTACATATACCCATGCTGGGTGAGAGAAATATCTTGGCAAAGACAACTTTTCCCATTTTTTTTATACAAAGTTTGCATTTGACCAAGATATTTCTCTCACCCAGCATGGGTATATGTAAAAAGACACCCCAAAACACATTCCTGAACTTCTCCTGAGTACGGAGATACCAGATGTGTGACACTTTTTTGCAGCCTAGGTGGGCAAAGGGGCCCAAATTCCTTTTAGGAGGGCATTTTTAGACATTTGGATACCAGCATTCTTCTTACGCTTTGGGGCCCCTAAAATGCCAGGGCAGTATAAATACCCCACATGTGACCCCATTTTGGAAAGAAGACACCCCAAGGTATTCAATGAGGGGCATGGCGAGTTCATTGAAAAAAAAAATTTTGGGCACAAGTTAGCGGAAATTGATTTTTTTGATTTTGTTCTCACAAAGTCTCCCTTTCCGCTAACTTGGGACAAAAATTTCAATCTTTCATGGACTCAATATGCCCCTCACGGAATACCTGGGGGTGTCTTCTTTCCAAAATGGTGTTATTTGTGGGGTGTTTGTACTGCCCTGGCATTTGAGGGTCTCCGCAATCATTACATGTATGGCCAGCATTAGGAGTTTCTGCTATTCTCCTTATATTGAGCATACGGGTAATGAGATTTTTTTTTTCCGTTCAGCCTCTGGGCTGAAAGAAAAAAATGAACGGCACAGATTTCTTCATTCGCATCGATCAATGTGGATGAAAAAATCTCTGCCAAAAAAAGAAAAAGGAGGGGAAAGGCGTCTGCCAGGACATAGGAGCTCCGCCCAACATCCATACCCACTTCAGCTCGTATGCCCTGGCAAACCAGATTTCTCCATTCACATCAATCGATGTGGATGAATAAATCATTGCCGGGATTTTTTTTTTTATATATACAAAGTGTTTGCCAAAGTATATGAACACCGCCACCTCCTCAGCTCATATGCCTCGGCAAACATATCTTTTACTGCAGAGGAGAAATCTCGTCTTGCAGCGCCGCATACACCGACTTGCGTGTAATCTGACAGCAGCGCAATGCTTCTGTCCGAATGCACATCAGTGCTGCAGCTGGTCGATCGGATGGTCCACCTGGAAGGTAAAAAAAAAAAAAAAAAAAAAGAAAAAACCAGGCCGCAAAGCAATAACTTTATTAACTTTAGAACAGAACATATTAACTTTTTTAAACTTTTTAAACTTTTTTACTTACCGGTAATTTTTTTTTTTTTTTACCTTTATAGAACAAACCTCTCCTTCCCCATGGGACAATGTGCAAAGCGCAAATCGCCCAAAGATGTGGCGAAGTACGTTATGCACTTTATCCCAGGTGAAAGGAGAGGTTTGCAGCAGCTGTGAGAGAAAGGGCCCTAATAGCCCTGTGTGCCTGTCCTGGTGAGATGTGATCCCTATGCTAGGTGTACCTGTGTGTGGTACTTCCGGAAACACTCTCCTAAGCATAGGGCAGGGTGGTCCGGACAGTCAGGACAGAAATAGCGGGTGTCACGCCTTATTCCACTCCTGCTACAGACACGACATTTTTTTTCGGGGTGGCGGTTGGGTTGAGGTACCAGCAACGACACTGGGGAAATGTCGCTCGTGTAGACGGCTAACTACACTGGTGGATGGGGCCACGGAACCTCCTGGGTAAAGGAGGTTCTCGATGATCTCTTCCTGGAATTTGAGGAAGGATCGTGTTCTCCCAGCCTTACTGTAGAGAACAAAACTATTGTAGAGCGCCAATTGAATTAAATATACAGACACCTTCTTATACCAGCGTCTGGTTCTGCGGGAAACTAAATAGGGAGCCAACATCTGGTCATTGAAGTCCACCCCTCCCATGAGCGCATTATAGTCGTGGACTGAGAGGGGCTTTTCAATGACACGGGTTGCCCTTTGAATTTGTATTGTCGTGTCTGCGTGAATGGAGGAGAGCATGTAAACGTCACGCTTGTCTCTCCATTTCACCGCGAGCAGTTCTTCGTTACACAAGGCAGCCCTCTCCCCCCTTGCAAGACGGGTGGTTACAAGCCGTTGGGGGAAGCCCACGCGACTAGTTCGCGCGGTGCCACAGGCGCAAATCCGTTCTAGAAACAAATGCCTAAAGAGGGCCACACTTGTGTAAAAATTGTCCACATAAAGATGGTACCCCTTGCCGAATAAGGGTGACACCAAGTCCCAGACTGTCTTCCCACTGCTCCCCAGGTAGTCAGGGCAACCGACCGGCTCCAGGGTCTGATCTTTTCCCTCATAGATCCGAAATTTGTGGGTATAGCCTGTGGCCCTTTCACAGAGCTTATACAATTTGACCCCATACCGGGCACGCTTGCTTGGGATGTATTGTTTGAAGCCAAGGCGCCCGGTAAAATGTATTAGGGACTCGTCTACGCAGATGTTTTGCTCAGGGGTATACAAATCTGCAAATTTCTGGTTGAAATGGTCTATGAGGGGCCGAATTTTGTGGAGCCGGTCAAAAGCTGGGTGGCCTCTGGGACGGGAGGTGGTGTTGTCGCTAAAGTGCAGGAAACGCAGGATGGCCTCAAATCGTGTCCTGGACATAGCAGCAGAGAACATGGGCATGTGATGAATTGGGTGCGTTGACCAATATGACCGCAATTCATGCTTTTTTGTCAGGCCCATGTTGAGGAGAAGGCCCAGAAAAATTTTAAGTTCGGAAACTTGGACTGGTTTCCACCGGAAAGGCTGGGCATAAAAGCTTCCCGGGTTTGCGGTTATAAATTGTGTGGCATATTGGTTGGTCTCTGCCACGACTAAGTCCAAGAGCTCCGCAGTCAAGAACAGCTCAAAAAATCCCAGGGCCGTACTGATCTGAGCCGTCTCAACCTGAACTCCAGACTGGGCGGTGAAAGGGGGAACTACTGGTGCGGCTGAAGTTGGTGACTGCCAATCAGGGTTTGCCAGCACCTCAGGGATTCTAGGGGCTCTACGGGCCTGTCTGTGCGGTGGCTGCGACGGGGTAACTAGTGCACGTGCCACCGTACCAGCTTCAACTGCCCTTCTGGTGCTCGCTACTTCACCATGTTGTACGGCAGTGCTGGTACTAGGTCCAGGAAGGGCTGCGCTGCTGGTGTATGCCTCACCACGTGATCCGGCAGCGACAGCCCCACTCTGCTGCTCTTGAAGCGGATCCTGCATAACCTGTGGTCTAGCGACACGGGGCCGGGTACGCCTGGTGCTGCCAGGGACCTCAACCTCCTCGTCCGAACTTTGGGTCAGAGAGCCACTGCTTTCTACAGGTTCATATTCTGACCCGCTAGATTCGTCAGATGAGGGTTCCCACTCCTCATCCGACTGGGTCAGAATCCTGTAGGCCTCTTCAGAAGAATACCCCCTGTTTGACATTTGGACTACTAAATTTAGGGGTATTCCCTGAGACTACCCAAGAAAAAAAGCAAGCCTGTCTTACAAAGGGGAGGCTAGCGAAGTACCGGAGGCCGCTGCGGTTGATAAAAAATATCAAAACTGATTTTTTTATCGCCGCAGAGCGTGTAAAGTGAATGTGCAGTGATCAAAAAATAATAATTTTTTGTCACTGCGGTGGGGCGGGCGTGGGTGAACGCACGTGTGGGCGACCGATCAGGCCTGATCGGGCAAACACTGCGTTTTGGGTGGAGGGCGAACTAAAGTGACACTAATACTATTATAGATCTGACCGTGATCAGTTTTGATCACTTACAGATACTATAAAAGTACAAATGCTGATTAGCGATACGCTAAACAGCGAATAAAAGTGACTGCGGTGCGGTGGGGTGGGCGCTAACTGACGCTAACTACCCAACCAAGGGGCCTAAACTATCCCTAAAACCTAACAGCCAATACTAGTGAAAAAAAAAAGTGTCAGTTTACACTGATCACTTTTTGTCTTTCACTAAGTGATTGACAGGGGGCGATCAAGGGGTTAATTTGGATGATGGGGGTGATGGATGGTGATCAGGGGCTAAGGGCAGTGTTTGGTGTGTACTCACAGTGATGTCTGCTTCTCTGCTGGATCCAACCGACGAAAAGGACCAGCAGAGGAGCAGAGAAGCCATATAACAGATCATATTTACTAATATGATCTGTTATCTGGCTTGTGATTCGATTTTTTAAAAATCAGCAACCTGCCAGCGACGATCATTGGCTGGCAGGTTGCTGATGAAATACTCCTCGAACTTTTGCCGGCCCGCGATGCGCATGCGCGGGCCGGCTGTGACCGGAATCTCGCGTCTCGCGAGAGGACGCGCCGGCGCGTCCAGGAGGAATTAAACAACCACCTCCAGGACGCGTCTGTGCGTACAGCGGTCCGGAGGTGGTTAAAGGGTTTCTGTCACCCCACAAAACTCTTTTTTTTTTTTTTGGATAGTTAGATTCCTTATAGGGCGATATAGCAGAATATAATGCTCTTACTTACTTTCATGCGGCCGATTCTTTATAAAGCGAAGTTTTATAATATGTAAATGAGGGCTCTACCAGCAAGTAGGGCGTCTACTTGCTGGTAGCCGCAGCAGCAATCCGCCCCCTCGCCGTGTTGATTGACAGGGCCAGCCGGGATCTCCTCCTCCGGCCGGCCCTGTCAGTAATTCAAAAATCGCGCGCCTCTGGTCATTCGGCGCAGGCGCTCTGAGATGAGGAGGCTCGTCTCCTCAGCACTCCCTCAGTGCGCCTGCGCCGATGACGTCTTCTCTTTCGGTGATGTCATCGGCGCAGGCGCACTGAGGAGACGAGCCTCCTCATCTCAGAGCGCCTGCGCCGAATGACCGGAGGCGCGCGATTTTTGAATTACTGACAGGGCCGGCCAGAGGAGGAGATCCCGGCTGGCCCTGTCAATCAACACGGCGAGGGGGCGGATTGCTGCTGCGGCTACCAGCAAGTAGACGCCCTACTTGCTGGTAGAGCCCTCATTTACATATTATAAAACTTTGTTTTATAAAGAATCGGCCGCATGAAAGTAAGTAAGACTATTATATTCTCCTATATCGCCCTACAAGGAATCTAACTATCCAAAAAAAAAAAAAAGAGTTTTGTGGGGTGACAGAAACCCTTTAACTTGGATGAAACAAAACAGGGAGAAAAACGCAAGAGTGACCAGGTGTTTTCTCTCCCTGCAAAATTTTAATTTCAAGGTTGAACATAGGCCGGGGGAATTACAGGGGAACGCAGATGCTTTGTCCAGGATACACTGCTTGTTGGCTAAAAATATCTAGACCTCTGGTCTGGAGAAGAGGGAGGGGGGGGGGGGGATATGTGGTAAGGTGAACAGAAAAAGTGTATGGTAAAGTCCTGGAAGGTATGTATATCCCACCCAGCTTCCTCAACTGGGTGAGGTAAATAAAATCCAGAAGGTTAAAATGGTCTCAGCAATGTGTAGGTTGCTGAGACAGTTTTGTTAAGTTTATGGGCTGGATTTTATTGGACTGGGAGAAGGTAGGATTGGTAGAGGGACCTCCCCAGTCCACCCCATTCCGGGACAGGTTTTCCCCTAGCCTGAGGGATCCCAGCTGAAGCCAGCTGGGATCATCAAGGGGAAATAAAGCACAGCCCATGCTGTCAGTCTGAAGAGAGTAATGCCTGGAGAAAGTCTGGGAAGATGGCTGCGCTGCTGGCTAGAGAAACCAAATTCTCTGTGTGACCTGTGTTCAATAGGTGAGCTAGGATCTTCACTGTATTAGCCAGAGCCCAGACGGGCAGGTGTTTATTTTGGTTTGGTTTATGTTTTGTGGTGCTGGGCCTTCACCTTACCCAGTGAATTATAACTGGGGTTGCCTGTATTGCCGGAGTGTGATAAATAAAGCAGCATTTGGACTTTAACCCTGTGGTCTGCAAGAGAATCTGTCATCACCGCCCAACCTGAGAGTGTAACCCCTTACACTATGTATTATAGATGTAGAGAAATTGAAACTTGGAAATTTGCAAATCTTTCCAAATTTTTGTATTTTTTTTATAAATAAAAATACATTTTTTGACTCAAATGAATTTTTTTGACTCCATTTTACCAGTGTCATGAAGTACAATATGTGTCGAAAAAACAATCTCAGAATGGCCTGGATAAGTCAAAGCATTTTAAAGTTATCACCACATAAAGTGACACTGGTCAGATTTGCAAACAATGGCCTGGTCCTTAAGGTGAAAATGAGCCCGGTCACTAAGGGGTTAAGACAACTAGTGATACCTCATAAAATACTTATAACTTAACATTCACCATATGTCTACTTAATGTTGGCATCATTTTGTAAATGTTATTTGATTGTTTTAGGACGTTAGAAGGCTTAGGCTACGTTCACACTAGAGTTTTGGTTTGTGAGATCCATTCAGGGCTGTTTTGCTGTCCGCCTGACGAAGCGGAGCCAAACGGCACAATGTAAGTCAATGGGGACGGATCCGTTTTCTCTGACACAATCTGGCACAATAGAAAACGGATCTGTCCCCCATTGACTTTCAATAGTGTTCAACACGGTTCCGTCATGGCTATAGAAGACATAATACAACCGGATCTGTTCATGACGGATGCATGGGGTTGTATTATTGTAACGGAAGCGTTTTTCCAGATCCATGACGGATCTGCAAAAAACTTTTTAAAGGACCAATTCAGTTATGAAGTAATTTTATAGGGCTTACATAATAGAAACCACCTATAAATTACCCCAGGGATGCCCAACCTGCGTCCATCTAGCTGTTGCAAAACTACAACTCCCAACATGTAAGCTGCAGGCTGTCTGGGCATGCTGGAAGTTGTAGTAATGTAGCTGGAGGGATGCAGGTTGGGCATCCCTGAATTACCCTATTTTAGAAACTATACCCCTTAAGTTATTCAAAACAGATTTTACAAACTGTGTCAGCCCTTTAGTTGCTCTGTTGAAATTAACGGAAAATGGAAGTGTTATGCAGAAATTAATGCAGGGGACTGTGAAAAATTTCAATTACAAGTTTTTCACAGATATGGCATTTCAGGGCCGAATATGCTGTGCCCAGCTGATGCCATCTATGACCCCACACCCTTTAAATTGTTAGGTGGATTCTACTGTTTGGGTACACTGAAGGGTTTAGAAGGGGAAGATGCATAATTTGATGGATTGGTTTATGGGCACCATGTTGCTATTGAACAGCCTCTGGGGTAGTTTTACAGCCATTTTCTGAGAACTATACATTTATTTTTCTCTTGATGGAGCTGTGTGAGGGCTTATTTTTTGCAGGATGAGGTGACCTTTTTATCGGTACCATTTTGAGGTACATAAGACTTTTTGATCTCTTGCTATTATGCTTTATGAGAGGCAAGGCGACCAAAAATGGCTTTTCTAGCTTTTAACAGCGTCTTAACAACTGATGGGGATGTGATATTTTTGTAGAGCAGGTCATTAAGGACGCTGCAATAACTAATATGTCTCTTTTTTTTTTGTAAGGTTTTACTCCAAAGAAAAAAATAGTTTTTGTGTCTCCATTATCTGAAAGCCATAGTTTATTTATTTTTCTGGTGATTGCTTTATGTGAGGGCTCATTTTTTGCGGGATGAGGTGATGGTTTTATTGGTATCCTTTTGGGGTATATACAACTATTGATCACTCGCTGTTATGCTTTTTGCTAGGCAAGATGACCAAAAAATGGCTGTTCTGGCACAGTTAAAAAAAAAATTTTTAATGGCATTTACCTGGCATCGGGTGACCCAGGCATTTCTGTCCTTGGCCTGGCTCATCCACTTGAGAGGGGAGTGGTCAGTCACCAGGCGGAATTTTCTCCCCAATAAATAATAGCGGAGAGATTCTAGTGCCCACTTGATAGCCAGGCACTCTCTCTCCACTATACTATACCGGGTCTCGGCTGGGGTGAGCTTACGGCAGAGGAAGACAACGGGATGCTCCTCCCCGTTGACTCCCTGAGACAGTACAGCACCAAGGCCTACTTCTGAGGCATCGGTCTGTACTATAAACTCCCTTTTGAAGTTGGGCGTCACCAAAACCGGGGATCTGAACAGGGTCGACTTCAAAGCGGAGAAAGCCTCTTCCGCCCGATCATCCCAGCGAACCATCATTGACTTGTGTCCCTTCAACAGTCCTGTCAAGGGCGTGGCTAGAGTAGCAAAGTGGGTAACAAACCTCATGTAATAGCCCACCATTCCCATGAATTACTTTATTTGCCTAGTGGTGACAGGTCGGGGCCAATTCCGTATCGCCTCTCTTTTGTTCACTTTGGGTTTGATGACTCCGCACCCAATGACATACCCCAGGTACTTAGTCTCTTCTAACCCTATCGCACATTTTATTGGGTTAGCGGTTAGGCCAGCTTTCCGAAGGGAGTCCACTACAGCCTGCACTTTGGGTAGGTGACTTTCCCAGTCTGTACTGTGGATGACAATATCGTCCAAGTAAGCCAAGGCATACCGACGATGTGGACGAAGTACAATGTCCATTAGTCGCTGAAAAGTGGCGGGGGCGCCATACAGACCAAAGGGTAAGACCTTATATTGATACAGCCCCTCAGGCGTGATGAAGGCAGTTTTCTCTTTGGCAGCCTCCGTTAAGGGCACCTGCCAGTACTCTTTTGTGAGGTCCAAAACAGAAAAATACCGGACTTGTCCTAACATCTCGATGAGCTCATCCACCCAGGGCATGGGATTCGCATCGAATTTGGAAACCTCGTTAAGTTTTCGAAAGTTGTTACAAAACCACAAAGTCCCGTCCGGTTTGGGTATCAATACTATAGGACAGGCCCACTCACTTTTTGACTCCTCAATGACGTCTAGCTGCACCTCCTCCGATATGGCTTGTCGCCGAGCTTCAGGCACCCGGTATGGTTTTAATCTGACTTTTGCCTGAGGCTCAGTGACAATGTCATGCTTGATTACAATCCTGAGTTTTCTGCAGCCCCAGGTGACCCCCGAGAATG
Organism: Bufo bufo; assembly: GCF_905171765.1. Lineage (NCBI taxonomy): Eukaryota > Metazoa > Chordata > Amphibia > Anura > Bufonidae > Bufo > Bufo bufo. The sequence goes on along the minus strand of NC_053390.1, from coordinate 599,340,731 downwards.
TGTTGGTGGGTTAGATCTAACACAAGTTTGCGATAAGCCTTGGGGACCACGAACTGTTCAATAGGCTCACCCAGTAGTTGGTTTACCCGATACAACATATCTTGATGAACCACAAAACGGGGAAACACTGACTCTGCCCCAGGTTACTATTAACACATTTCCCAGGGTTGGGTCCCGACGTTGGGCGGTACCAAAATTTTCCCAGGAGACATTGAGGTCTGCCAATTCAGGACCCGGCAGCTAGTCCTCCACGTCTCCCACCATCACACTTAGCGGGGTTATCTCCCCCTCTTCCACCGAAGTGGCGGTCACCCCGACCGCTGGTCCTTAGGTCTCAGGTTCCCAGGGTTCTGGTCTCCCCCCTGAGCTGGACCACTCTGCTAGGGTTACCCCTGTCTCATGGGTATCAGTCACTCTCATAGCAGGCCACAGTGTCGGGAAGCCCAGGAAGTCTCTCCCTTTTATGAGTTCATAATGTAGATTTGTGGGGACAGCCACCTCGTGGGTCCATCTACCGCCCACCGTGGTTAGAGACACCAGCGCGGTGGGGTATTCTTTTAAGTCTCCATGGATGAACATCACCCTGACTTTCCGGCCAGTATACTCAGTGGACCGCACCAGGGTAGCCCTTACTAGGGTCACCAGAATCCCTGAGTCCAGCAGAGCCTCCGCCGGAGTGTCTCCCACCTGGCACAAGTGATCTAGAAACTTTGGAGTACCTGTTGCACACAGCCTCCTTGCATATAGCAACTGACAGTAGCCATAGTTAGTGTCCATGGGCTCAATCCGATGAGGACAGTCAGCCCTTACATGGCCACTCTCTGGACACCGCCAGCAGACTATCGGAGCCAATTCCGCCGTGGGTACATCCCGGGCGGATTTTATCGGCTCAAATGCCCTGGCCTGGGGTGGAGATTTTCAGGGTTTGCCGATTCCCCCTTCCCGACAGAACCCTCCTTTAAATTCCTGGTAGCTTCATAGCGTTCCACCATCTCAAGGGCATTGCCAGGAGACACCTGACCAATCCAGTACTGAAGAGGGTATGGCAAAGTCCTCCAGAACAAATCGGCTAATAGTCTATCCAGCATGGCCGGGGGACTTAGCACATCAGGCTGTAGCCACGTTTGCAAGAGGTGGAGTAAGTCATAATACTGGGTCCTCGCAGGCTCAGCCGGCTTAAACCCCCACTGATGTACCCGCTGGGCCTGGACCAACACATTCACCCCCCAGTCTTTACAAAATCTCACCCTTTACTTTTTGGTAGTCGGCTGCTTGATCGTCCGGCAAGTCGAAATACATCCGCTGGGAATCGGATGCCAGGAATGGAGCGATGACCTCAGCCCACTGGTCACAGGGTAGCTTTTCCCTGATGGCCACTTTCTCGTACATCGCCAAGTAGGTTTCAATGTCATCTTAGGAATCATCGCACGGACTGCTTTCCAGGCATCGTGGACGCTCAGGGTTTCTCCTGCTGTCTGCAATGCCATCACGTGTTGTAGCAGCAACTGGTTAGTCTCCTGCTGGTTTGTCTATCGCTGCTGCAGATTAGCCACTAGGAGGTCCTTCACAACAGCCTCCATTTTGTCGTGGGGCACTGGTTGTAATACAACTGGTTTAATGTACGACATACAACCGTGCCTGAAAAATGCAGAAACCAAAAATATCGGCGTTCACGCCAGCCTCACTACTCTTGCCCACATCCTCCACCAATTGTGGGGACTCGCTCTGGTAGACAGGATTAGCAGATCTGCCTCAAAGAGTCCTTGCTGATAGCAGCACCAACCTGTTTTCATGCCAAACAGGTAGCAAGCCTTCATCCAGACACAAGGCTCCCAGATCCCAACACAGAGAGACATGGCTTCTGAGCCCAGCTGCCTATTTAAGGACAGCCAGGTGCTGTCAAAACCCAGACCAGCATTTAAAATCCAGTCCGGTATTTGACCTCAGCTGGCTATAAATCAGCTCAGCAGCATATGCTGGGAGGAAAATACCTGTTTTCCCTGACCAGCCTTCTGACTGTGTCACAAGAGACAGAGGGAGCCCCTTCCCTCTGCAAACTCCTTAGATGGCACAGTCATCATTCACTAGGGAATATAATGCTGGTCAGATTCCACCTTTCATTTTCCAAATGATCTATCAAAAATGAAAGGTGGAATCTGATTGGTTGCTATAGGCAACTAAGCCAGTTCTACTTTACACCAGTTTGATAAATGACCCCATATGTGTGGATGAAAACGTACACTGCACATCACCCTGAACACACCATCCACACCGTGAAACATAGCGGTGGCATCCTGCTGTGGGGATGCTTTTCTTCAGCTGTGATAGGGAAGCTGGTTAGAGCTGATGGGAAGATGGATGTAGCTAAATACAGGGCAATCCTGAAGAAAAACCTGTTAGAGGCTGCAAAAGACTAGAGACTGGGGCAGAGGTTCACCTTCCAGCAGGACAACGACTCTAAACATACAGCCAAAGCTACAATGGAATAATTTAGACCAAAGTACAGTATATTCATGTGTTAGAATGGCTCCGTCAAAATCCAGACCTAAATCCCATTGAGAATTTGTGGCAAGACTTGAAAATTGCTGTTCACAGACGATTTCCATCCAATCTGAGCTATTTTGCAAATAAGAATGGGCAAAAATGTAAACCTCTAGATGTGCAAAGCTGGTAGAGACATACCCCAAAATTGCAGCTATAATTGCAGCAAAAGGTGGTCCTACAAAGTATTGACTGGGGGCTGAATACAAATGCACGCCACACTTTCCAAGTTTTTATTTTTAAAAATGTTTGAAACCATGTGTCATTTTCTTTTCATTTCACACATATTTTCTACTTTGTGTTGGTCTATCACATAAAATCCCAATAAAACACATTTAAAGAGATTCTGTTAGCTAGATTATGCCTATAGAGCTGTTTATAGGTTATGGTAGTTCTACAGCATGTCAAAACTATACCATTGCCAACTTTATGGTTGCTTTAGTTTTGCCATAAAATAGTTTTTATATACCTATCAATTACCTTTGAAAAGAGCCCAAAGGGAGCCCAGCACCGCATTTAAAAGTCCTTGCCTAGCTTCCCCGACATCATTCAGAGGACTGAGCATAATCTCGCGTGAGCAGCACCTGAACTCTTCTTGTAAGCACATATGCAGTCCGCTCCCTAAGGGCTCATGCACACAAACGTATTTTCTTTCCTTATCCGTTCTGGGGTTTTTTTTGCGGACCGTATGCGGAACCATTCATTTCAATGAGTCCGCAGAAAAAACGGAAGCTACTCTGTGTGCATTCCGTTCCATATGTCGGTATTTCCGTTCCGCAAAAAAATAGAACATGTCCTATTATTGTCCGCATTACGGACAAGGATAGTACTGTTCTATTAGGGGCCAGCTTTTCCGTTCCGCAAAATACGGAATGCACACGGACGTCATCCGTATATTTGGGGATCCGTTCTTGCGGAAAATACATATGGTCGTGTGTATGAGGCCTAAGCCTGATGCCAGTACAGGGATGGAAGACCGCGCAGGCGCTTACCCGAGGAGTAAAGGCGCTAGTGCCAGATTAAGCTAAGTCCTCTGAATTAGAGTTGCGCCAGGTATCGAAGTATCAATACTCAATCAATACGGCTGTCCGGATCGATACTGTGCAGCCTAGTATCAGTTAGAGAACATGGCACGCGCTGCTCTCAATGTTCTCTTCACCAGCACAATGGAGAAGAAGGGAGTCCTTCCCTCCCTCTCCACTGTGACGCGGCTGCCGCTGCCACCAATGGGGAGATAGCAGGGAGGAGGAGGGGAGGGACTGTGGCCACTGCGCCACCAATGAATGTAAAACATATTAATTCAAGTATAGGCAGAGGGTGGCGGCGGCGGTAGCACATGCCCGGCACCTGGCCTCAATAACAGGCCATGCGATCCGTGGTAATTAACCCCTTAGGTGCGGAACCTGAGGGGTTAATTGCCGCAGTTTGGCGGATCGCATGCCCTGTTATTGATGCCGGGTACCCCGCTGCCTATACTTGAATTAATGTGTTTTACATTCATTGGTGGCGCAGTGCGCCCCCCCCAGTATTAGTATCATTGTTGGCGCAGTGGCCACAGGTGCACCCCCCCATTGTTATATTAATTGGTTGCAGTGGTCACAGGGTCCCCTCCCCCCTCTTCATTGGTGGCAGTTCCGATCGGAGCCCCAGCAGTGTAATCGCGGGGCTCCAATCGGTTACCATGGCAACCAGGACACTACTGAAGCCCTGATGCTGTGTGTACTATGCATAGGGCAGCAGGGAGAGTGTGAAGTCCTATTCACCCTAATAGAGCTCTATTAGGGTGAATAGGAAAAAGGTTCTAGCCCCTAAGGGGGGTAATAGTTAGTAAATAAAATGTAAAAAAAAAACCACCTAAATACATAAAGTTTAAATCGCCCCCTTTCCCAATTTTACATATAAAATTTACAAACAATAAAAAATAAACATATTACATATTGTCACGCCCGAAAAAGTGCGAACAAATAAAATATAAAAAAATATTTCCTATGCAGTGAACCCCGTAACAGAAAAAAATATCAAAACTGTGTGATTCGCCATTTTTAGTCACCTTGCCCCCCCAAAAAATAGGATAGGACTATTATGGGCCAGACGTTCTATAAAAAAAATGTAAATGTTAAAAAAAAAATCACGTGGTATCGAGTATAAAAATAACTTTTTATGGTATCGAAATCGAATCAAAATTTTGGTATTGTGACAACCCTACTCTGAATGATGTTGGGGGAGCTATGAGGGGACTTTGGGATGCGGGGCGGTTCTGGGTTACCCTCAGTGGCGTCGCTACAGGGGGGCAATTGCCCCACCCTTGGTTATTCTTGCCCCCACCGCTGATTCCCGGCCGTACTGTTGCCTTTTCCTTTAAAACGGAAGGCTCCGATCCGAATCTTCAGTGATGCGCAGCGGCAGAGCGCACTGACGTGGCGTCAGACGCATGCCGCCTTTAGATTCGCGCTCCGCCAGTCAATTCTGGTTTGCAGGCGCGGCGTTAGCCAGGAGTCCAGACTAGGAGGAACCAGACATACCAGTCAAGTGAGTCAACCAGGACCGGAGTACACAGGAGCGCAGTGCCAGCACGACAGCTGCGCTGAGGAGGAGGTAATTCGATAATTTAAGTTGAGGACTGAGAATCTCCTCTATCAAGTTTAAAACGTTTTTATACATTCTATTGAAGTGGGATAGATGGGGTTTGATCCCTTGGGCTGGGAATAAAGATGGTGGTGTCGCAAAGCCTTGGCGTCTCTACAGAGGGGCAATTATATATCTCCTCAGGAGTATATTGATATAGTATATGATATAGTATATATAATTCTATAATTTATCTATATGACAGCAGACAGCCTGATTGCAGCTTGCAGCCCATAGACTTGTATTATGACGGAATGCAAAACGGAAGGCTTTAAAAGGCATTCATTTAGCTTTCTGTCATAATAGAAGTCTATGGGAATCAAAACGGAGTGCTGTCCGCATCTTTTGCGGCTCCATTGAAGTGAATGGGTCCGCACCCGAGCCGCCAAAACTGCGGCTCGGATGCGCACCCGAAAAACAGTCGTGTGCATGAGGCCATAACCTGAACCTTGTACGCCGAACTTGAAAACACAAGTTCACTCAACACTAGTCATAAACTGAGGAAAAGACGGACACGGAATAAAACAACGGTCGTGTGCATGAGGCCTAGACACTTCTCTTTGTGAATCACCCATTTATGGCTGTAACTCCAAAAACTACAGCATATTAAAAAATAAATAAAATGGAAGCCCGACTTATACTCGGAAACATGCTAAAAACGTTTCACCTGTAAAAAATGACTGCATCACAAATAGCACGAATCGCGGTGACAATGCTGTGCAGTAGGGAACCGGGCAATACGGTCTCAGGCCCAACAGCACAGTACTGATACCGCCAGCCAACACGTTTACCCAATAAAAGCCTTCTGTATAAAGAAGAGACCACTTCTCCCCCCGCTCTGCCTATACTCTCCGAGTGTCAGCCAGGACTCCGCACACCCCTCCCTTCTGTGTGGGGTGCACCCGGCCCGCGCTGATGACGTCACTGGCAGGAGCCCGGAGCAGGACTGTGATGACAGTGTACTGGAAGGACTGCAGCTGCCCCATGTCCTGGATACGCCGGAGAGTCCACACCTCTGTCGGCCGCTTCGCTCCGCTCCTCCACTAGCCGGCCATGAGCCCCTGGCTGCTGCCACTTGCCGGTCTATACTCCGTTCTGCTGGCTGTCAGCTCCGGGGAGCACCAGTCCCATCAGCAGCCAGAGACCCCAGACTGGAGGATGACGCTGAAGACCATCAGGAACGGAGTGCACAAGATAGACATGTACCTGAATGCTGCCCTGGACCTGCTGGGAGGAGAAGATGGGCTGTGCCAGCATAAGTGCAGAGACGGTAATGTCCCCAGTGTAACCGGTGCTGTACAGCCAGGGGTAGTGCTTCTACATGCCAGGGCTGTGCCAGCATAAGTGCAGAGATGGTAATGTCCCCAGTGTAACCGGTGCTGTACAGCCAGGGGTAGTTCTTGTACATGCCAGGGCTGTGCCAGCATAAGTGCAGAGACGGTAATGTCCCCAGTGTAACCGGTGCTGTACAGCCAGGGGTAGTGCTTCTACATGCCAGGGCTGTGCCAGCATAAGTGCCGAGACGGTAATGTCCCCAGTGTAACCGGTGCTGTACAGCCAGGGGTAGTGCTTCTACATGCCAGGGCTGTGCCAGCATAAGTGCAGAGATGGTAATGTCCCCAGTGTAACCGGTGCTGTACAGCCAGGGGTAGTGCTTCTACATGCCAGGGCTGTGCCAGCATAAGTGCCGAGACGGTAATGTCCCCAGTGTAACCGGTGCTGTACAGCCAGGGGTAGTGCTTCTACATGCCAGGGTTGTGCCAGCATAAGTGCAGAGACGGTAATGTGCCCAGTGAACCGGTGCTGTACAGCCAGGGGTAGTGCTTCTACATGCCAGGGCTGTGCCAGCATAAGTGCAGAGACGGTAATGTCCCCAGTGAACCGGTGCTGTACAGCCAGGGGTAGTGCTTCTACATGCCAGGGTTGTGCCAGCATAAGTGCAGAGACGGTAATGTCCCCAGTGTAACCGGTGCTGTACAGCCAGGGGTAGTGCTTCTACATGCCAGGGTTGTGCCAGCATAAGTGCCGAGACGGTAATGTCCCCAGTGCAACCGGTGCTGTACAGCCAGGGGTAGTGCTTCTACATGCCAGGGTTGTGCCAGCATAAGTGCCGAGACGGTAATGTCCCCAGTGTAACCGGTGCTGTACAGTCAGGGGTAGTGCTTCTACATGCCGCAAATTGTGGTCTGCAATGCACAGGCACCTACCGTGGGACCACAACATGCGGACCCGGACCCATACATTTGAATGGGGTCCGTGATCCGCATCTGACGGTCCACACTGCAAAAAAATTGTGTATGCGCTACTTCTTTGCGGTGCGGATGCACAGACAGAAATCCCACAGAAGTGGGGTACCGTGTCTCCGTTCCGCAGCGGAAAATCCTGATTTCGAACCCATTCAAGTTAATATACGGGCCCCGGCCGGCACATGGTCGTGTGCATGAGCCCTTATTGTGAATTGACTGTAGGATACTTTCCAACTGTCCTGGACGTGGCGGGTCAGTCCCAGATCTCAGCAGCAGTTGTCCTGGAATGGCTGTGGCATGTCCCAGTTTCAACTGGATCTGTGTCCTCAGAATCCAATGATGGAACAGGGAGCTGTTAGCTTCCTCCTCTACCATTTTAGGGCCAGTGCTTACTCCAGCAGCAGGGGTGATGTGGTGATGTCATCGCTGCTGCTGAGCTGTGCAGGAGAGCGCACAGGCCAGGGATCATCCCCCAGTCTTTTCCCAGCAGGATCGACGATGTCACTACATTGCACTTGTTGCTGGGGAGAGCATGATGTTCTCCGTTCTCCAGGGGAACAGGGCTAGGTGAATATTACTTTTTTTAAATTATTTTATTAACACTAAGGGGGCAACACTGGATGCGGAATTCATGTCAAGAATGGACATGACTTCTTTTTTTCTACGTTGTGGTTTTTAAAACCATGAGTGGAAAAAAAATGTGCCATATAAGTTAACAAGCTGTTTTCCCATTGAAATCAATGGAAGTGTATTGTAAGTACAGGCATGCCTGCTTAGTTTCAGGTACTTGCACACAATGTGAATTATGCAAAAAAAAAAATCTGCACAGATTTTAATGCGGAAGGAACCGCAGTGTAAGGGCTCGTTCACACGAACGTGTGAAGCCCATGTCCGTGCTGTGGACCGCAAATTGCAGTCAGCAATGCACGGGCACCGTCCGTGGGGCAGGCGCATGGGGATCGCAGACCCATTCACTTCAATGGGTCCGTGATCCTCCCATTCTGCAAAAAGATAGAGCAAGTTCTACCTCTTTGCGGTGCGGAAGCACGGAACAGAACCCAAGAAAGCACTCTGTAGTGCTTCCATAGTGTTCCATTCCGGTCTTCCGTTCCGCATCTCCGGATTTGCGGATCTATTGAAATGAATGGGTCCGCATCCGTGATGCGGAATGGCAACGGAACGGTGCCCGTGTATTGCGGATACGCAAATGTGGTCCGCAATACGGCAACGGGCTTCACACGTTCGTGTGAACAAGCCCTAATACAGTATCAACAAAGTGAATATGTACACTTCGCTTCTTTCACCTGTACAGAAATTGACCTGCCATGCAGATTTTTTTAATCCATACATTATGTGGAATGGTTTTCCCCATAGACTTCAATGGGGATGTAAATGGAAAATTCACTATAAAAACCACACAAAAATGTACCAAAACTACAATAAATGGTGCAGATTTGTGTTTGTTATTTTTTATTTTTAGCAAGTTTTCTGTCTACAAATCTGCCTCGTGTGCAGGTCCCCTTCTAGTCCGCAGCTGCCATGTGGGACTGGACACTGAGGGAATGGCCACGTTTGGCGTAAATGCTGTAATTGTCCTCTGCAGAATTCCACAGCATTTAAAGAAGTAGCAAAACGGGCGATATTCCAGAAATCTCACCCACAGACTGTGGAAACGGACTTGCATTGCGAGTTTTCAGTCGGCATCATATCAGTTTTGTTGTGGGTTTTACCAGAGTATATTTAACCGTTGCACTGCAAAGTTTGTGTATGGCTACACTGGTCACGGCCTGGATCGCAGAGTAGCAGTGATCCCATAGAAATGAATGGGATCGCCACACCAGTCACAAAAAATCCCGACGTGTTGGATTTCTTGTGACTAGCATGATTCCATTCATTTCTGTGGGATCACCGCGACCAGTGTCACCGTGTGCAATGCCGACGTGAAAACCAGGCTGTTTACGGCGGATTTCTCCCAGATGCACTGTGGCATTTCCGCTATTGAACATCTGCAGTGGATCCAATATGTGCGGCTATAAACTGAGACTGTATTTGTGGGGAAAAACGCATGAGCTTATATTTTGATATTTTTTTTTTTTTTTTTTATTTTTTTTTTTTACCGCAACGTGTAAATTCACAATTTAGGCCCCTTGCAGACAAGCGTGAGCGGATTAGGTCCGGATGCGTTCAGTGAAAAATGTGTGATTTCGCAAGCAAGTTCATTCCGTTTTGTCTGCGATTGCGTTCAGTTTTTATCACGCGATGCAATGCGTTTTCGATGCGTTTTTCACGCGCGTGATAAAAAACTGTTTACAAACAATCATCAGTGAAAAACACACTGTGGGGATTCGCTCTCATAGGAAGGTTAGCAGACGCAGTATAGAGGCAAAGGACCAGGTTGTAAATCACTCTTCAGTGTTTATTCACACTTATAACATAACACAACAGTCACTTTTCAGACTTGGTACTTGTTCACACACAGAAAAACTAAATAAAGTTCACATCCCGGCTGAATGCTCAGCCTCAAAGTCCACTTGCAGGCTTTAAGGCGGCCTGCTCGCCTGACACACGGTCTTCAGACCCCAGCACAGAGATCTCCAGAGCTCCACTGTCAGAGGGAGGTAATCCACACCACCTGACAGTGCTGGCTGTTTTCTATAAGCCTGCCAAGACCCGGCCTGACACGTGGGGAGTAGTCACCCACCCAGCACTTTGACTACTTCCAGTAAGAGCCGTCCAGGATCAGCTATTTACAGCCATACTAAATAGCAAAGTGTCAATCAGCATTAGCTGCCGCTGACACATGAAAATACCGGCTTTTACTTCATCGAGGCCAGGAACCTCTGTGACACATACCTACCATCAATGACGACCCCTTGTACCTTTCTACAGCACTTGCTTGCAGATGCGATGTGATTTTTCACGCAGCCCCATCCACTTCTATGGGGCCAGCGTTCCGTGAAAATCGCAGAATATAGAGCATGCTGCGATTTTTCAGGCAATGTACAAGTGATGCGTGAAATCCAACACTCATGTACACAGACTAGGGTGTATAAAAATCAATGTTTTTTATTTAAATCAGATTTTTTTTTTTTTATATATATAAAATGCTTTTTGAGGGAAATATATTACCATCCAAAGGTTATTACATCATGAAATAAAGATTAGTTTTTTAACTATGTAGAATAAGACTGTACGTAGACTCCGATATTGTTGAATGGATTAGGCAGTGGCTGAGGGACAGGCAACAGAGGGTTGTAGTCAATGGAGTATATTCAGACCAAGGTCTTGTTACCAGTGGGGTACCTCAGGGATCTGTTCTGGGACCCATATTGTTTAATATCTTTATCAGCGAAATTGCAGAAAGCCTTGATGGTAAGGTGTGTCTTTTTGCTGATGACACAAAGATTTGTAACAGGGTTGATGTTCCTGGAGGGATACACCAAATGGAAAAGGATTTAGGAAAACTAGAGGAATGGTCAAAAATCTGGCAACTAAAATTTAATGTTGATAAGTGCAAGATAATGCACCTGGGGCGTAAAAACCCAAGAGCAGAATATAAAATCAGTGATACAGTCCTAACCTCAGTATCTGAGGAAAGGGATTTAGGGGTCATTATTTCAGAAGACTTAAAGGTAGGCAGACAATGTCATAGAGCAGCAGGAAATGCTAGCAGAATCGTTTTAAATTAGAGGGGCAAAGGTTTAAAAGTAATATCAGGAAGTATTACTTTACTGAGAGAGTAGTGGATGCATGGAATAGCCTTCCTGCAGAAGTGGTAGCTGCAAATACAGTGAAGGAGTTTAAGCATGCATGGGATAGGCATAAGGCCATCCTTCATATAAGATAGGGCCAGGGGCTATTCATAGTATTCGGTATATTGGGCAGACTAGATGGGCCAAATGGTTCTTATCTGCCGACACATTCTATGTTTCTATATGTGTAATTTTTTGGGTAAATAAATTCCATTAATCCATTCACAATGTCATGCTCTTCCAGAGTTTTTGTAAGATTATTGGGCAGTTTCTCTGCCTACAAGATATTATCACAGATGCTTGGTTTACTTTTGCAGTTCTCAAAACTGAATTTGACTCAGCAGAGATCACATGCCTCTTCTTCACAGCAATAATGTTATAACGTGAACAGAGTTAAGAAAAAGACCTTAATCCTAACTTCTACAAACCTATGAATGCAGAATCAACCTAATCAAACTAATATGAAAAGTTGTTATTCTAAAAATCTTCATCTACTTGCATATTATAAGTTATACCAGCAAGAATTAGTCTTTATGTGGAAAATTATGATTTAAATCAAGCCTTACTGACTAGTGATTTTAAAATGTGATTTAAATCATTTGAAATTAATGGGTCTGGATTCTGTGCGGGCACAATGCGTTCGCATCACGTATTGCACCTGCTCGGAATACTCGCTTGTCTGCAAGGGGCCTTAAAGGGACAGCTTTTCCTATGAGGATGTGGCCTCACTGGGTACTTAAACAGGCTTTCCCATCTCAACATTTGTAGCATATCACTAGGGCAGTGCTGGGGAACCTATCGCACAGGTGCCAGAGGTGGCACTCCGAGCCCTCTCTGAGGGCACCTGCACCCTGGAATAAGTCTAAGGTGTGCCAATGTGCCTTAGGCTAGCTGAGCTCTTTTCGGGAGTCCCGTAGCAGTGAATAGAGAGGATGCCACGTGTGCTCTTCTTCACTTCAAAGGCTTTGTTCTGGAGATAGGAGCCTGTCCCAAAGTTGGCAGCCGCTCTTTTTTCTCTGTGTCTACACTTTCAAAGAGTTAGAACATTTATATTTTTCCACCCATGTCGCTGTGTGATGACTTGTGTTCTTTTGCAGGGTGAATTGTAGTTTCCCCTGGTACCACTTTGGGGGACATGCTATTTTATTACTTTTTTGTTCTTTTCTTTGTTTTTTGAAGCTGAGGGAACGAAAAACAGCATTATACCTGGCACAGCAGGATACATAATATAGCGGGATATGCACCACTTGTACCTGAACCCGAGTTCAGGAAATGTTTTTTTACAGTACAAATTAATTTATGAAGTTATTGCGCGAAGTCTCGTGAGACTTTGCACAGCGATAACTTCGGCTCGTCGGAGCCCATACATTCTAATACTGTACGGAGCTCCTGCCCCGTACGGTATTAGAACAAAATTTTATGCAAATCGACTCCGGATGTTTCATCCGAAGTCGATTTGCTCATCCCCAGTATCTGCTGTATAAGGCTACTTTCACACTCGCGTTTTGGCTTTCCGTTTGTGAGATCCGTTCAGGGCATAATGCATTCTGAATGGAAAAGGATCCGCTCAAAATGCATCAGTTTGCCTCCGTTCCATCTGCTTGCAGCGTTTTGGTGTCCGTCTGACGAAACTGAGCCAAATCGATCCGTCCTACCACACAATGTAAGTCAATGGGGACGGATCAGTTTTCCCTGGCACAATATAAAACGGATCCGTCCCCCATTGACTTTCAATGGTGTTCAAGACGGATCCGTTTTGGCTATGTTAAAGATAATACAAACGGATCTGTTCTGAACGGATGCATGCGATTGTATTATCTGAACGGATATGTCTGTGCAGATCCATGACGGATCCACACCAAACGTGAGTGTGAAAGTAGCCCTCCAGCCAGAACCGATAGAGATGACACAGAAGCTGTGCCTGCACCATCAGTGCACAGTTAAAGTAATTGCACTTTGCAACAACTGTGTACTTCCCCCAACATACGGTTATGGCTCAGGGTATTAAGGGGTTAATATAGTTGTCTATTGCCTACAAAGTGTAAATAACAGGGAATTAAAGGGGTTTTCCGGGAGTTTGATTATGAAGGTCTATCTGAGGGTATGTCTCCTGGCACCCCTGCTGATCAGCTGTTTGAAGGGTGCTCCGGTGAGCGCTGCAGCCTTCTCACAGCATGCCAAGAACAGAGCCGTACATGGTACTCATATATTGGTATTTCAGCTCACTTCCATTCACTTGAATGGGATTGAGCTGCACCCAGGACATGTGACCAGTGAACATGATGTAAGTGGTCTAGGAAGAGGTCGGAGAACCACAGCAGATCGGGGGGTGCTGGGTGTCTGCATGACGTGTCCTGAGGATAGGTCATCAACTCCCAGTAAACCCCTTTAAAAATGCCATACTATGGGGGTGATTTACTAAACTGGTGTAAAGTAGAACTGGCTTAGTGGCCCATAGCAACCAATCAGATTCCACCTTTCATTTTGGACAGCTCCGGAAAATGAAAGGAGGAGTCTGATTGGTTGCTATGGGCAACTAAGCCAGTTCTACTTTACACCAATTTGACAAATGACCCCCTATGTGTGAGTGGGATTGGCAAGGAGAGCACAATGGGGAGTGTATAAATAGTTTAATTTTTATATACTTTATGGCAATAGACACCTATGTTAATACCCATTGAATCCGTGTCGGAGACGTTGTGAGGCTCTACAACCTTTACCTCTCATCAGTACACTTTGTTTTTAGGTGACCTCATGGGTTCCTGTGATAAGGCTCCTATGTCTGGTTTATTACACCATAAAGCCTCCCTGTTCAGGGTTTTGCAATCATTACTCATTACTGTTGTGCTGTGACACAATACAATCAGGTCACAAAGAGAGATAACGTGGAACCAATCAGAGTCCACGTTGCATGTTTTCCATGCTGCAAAGAAAATGAAAGCTGAGGGCTGATTGGTTGTTATGTGAAATGACACCACTTTACCTCCTACACAAGATTGTTTCATTGATACCCCTTGTTTGACATAAACCTGGTGTGAAGAGGCCTCCTGCTCTTCTTTTTTTTTTTTTCCCTTTCCTTCTGTTCTTATGGATCAGAACAGAAAAAGAAACAGTGATCGGTTCCATGCATGTTAGGGTCCGACCACACAGGACGTATTTTGGTGCAGTGAATCCACAGGCAAATCCCACATAAGTTGATGCAGTATTGAATACAGATTTCACCCTCTGTATTACAAAGGGTGAAATCCGCAGCACGTCAGTTTATGTGCGGTTTGCGTCGCGGAAATTTTTCCCAGCATGTGGATGAAATTTTTCATAATCTCACTACTGTATACAGTGCAGATTTTCCACGCTCTGTTCCAAATATGCAGCATATCTGCCACATGTGGCCATACCCTTTTAGCGCCCCCTAGTGCTCTTTAGATTTTTTGCCAGAATGTCCACCGAAAGTTTTCACTCCTGATAAAAAGAAGCCACTTTTAGGTCTCTGATTCTTATTGGATGGCCTGTACTATAACAGGAATTGCTCTGAAGCCTGTGGGCATGTGTGGTCCCTGGTACTGAACTCTTCAGGCCGCCTGTACACAGATGCCAGCTGTTTCGCAGAAACTCCCCAGGAATTTCCATGCAGATTTCTGTGCGTTTCCACACCAAATCCGCACACACACACACAATATGTAAAAACGTGTGTTTACTTGCATTTTTTGGTGAAATCCACACAAAGAATTGACATGCTGCGAATTTCGAGTTTGGCCTCAGTATGCAAAATTACCTTTTGTTATGGAAGACAGTCTGAACACCTTGCCTTCCAGTGAGATTAAAATAAAGTTGTTGCTTAGATAATGTATCTCGTTCATCTACACCGCACTGATATAGTATCAGGAATGATGAACTTTATCAGTGACTGTGATGAGCAAAGAGTCATACATGTTTACTGCTGGAATACTTCTTAAAGGGGCATTCCACAGGATAGGGGATAACTATTATATCAGTGGGGGTTCTACCGCTGGGACACCTACAGATCACAAGAATGGGGGCCCCATACCCCCTGCAGCCCCCTGAAATTAATGGAGTGGCCGTTGGGGCATGCACGTGAATGGTCCAGTCATTTCTGTGGGAGTTCCTGCGATAGCCGATGACAACGGAAATCTCTATAAATCCTCTAGAAATTAATGGAGCGGCCACACGCCATCTACTCCATTCATTGCAGGGGGTACAGAGTTCCTATTCTTGTGATCGGTGGAGGTCCCCACTGATCTAATAGTTATTTTCTTTCCTGTGGATAGGGATAACTTAATTTAAACTGAATACCCGTAAGCATTACATGCGGGTACCGTTACATTCCCAGTGGGTATTGTCCAGATTTAAAAAAAAAAACGAATGTGGTTCAATCGTGAAGGATCCGTGGTTGGTCTTTGTGTCCGTTTTTACCGATCCGTAATTCACTGACGTTGTTCAGCTGTAAATTAATTTCCAAAGAATCTCCTATTAGTCTTCAGTGAAAAACGGACGCACCATGGATGCCATCCACGGTGTGTCCGGATGGACCCATAGACTTCCATGGTCGTGCTTGGGCCGCATCACGGATCAAAGTAGTGCATGTCCCCATGATTATTTTTATTTTTTTTACTAACCCACGGTCAGTAAGAAAATACTGAATTGTGAACAGACACATTTAAATCAATGGGTACGTGTGCTGTCCGCGGAAAACGCAGATAGCACACGTCAGTGATAAACAGAAATGGGGATGAGGCCTGACTAGGTAATGAAAATCTAAGACCAAAAACACAAGTGAAATAGTTAAATGTATGCAGTTCTTGGAACTTTCTACAGCTGATTTTGTTTTCATCCACAGGTTCCAAGCCACTTCCCCGTTATGGCTACAAACATGCTCCGCCGAATGGATGTGGATCTCCTGTGTTTGGATTTCATGTAAATAATTCCTTTTATGTTGCAGTAGTATTAATTTCTAGGCATATGTACTAGCACAACAACATGGGAAATAAAGCATGACATAATTCTCAGTGGGCTGTTGGGTCCTCTAGAGCAGGAGACCCTTTTTGTATCCTTTCTCTGCTCTAGCTGATAGGTGAGATGGGAAATTCCTTTACAGAGTATTGTATTATATAATTGGTAACACTGCATTAGACTTTGATTGCAAACTGCTGGCAATGCATTCATAAACTTCTAGAAGGAATAATAGAGTAATGGCACAACATAGTCATGAGAATAGATGCCCCAGAATTGTGATTTCTTGAGGAATACAAGTAGTAATAGATATGTCAGAAGAGGTGACGGGTCCACTTTATAGGGGTTGTCCATGACTGAAATATTGATGACTATCCTCAGGGTAGGTCATCATTATCACCTCACTGGGGATTTCAATGCTGCATTAGAATTTTTTTATTTTTTTTCCATCAATACGAGTTAAAGGGCCTGAATCGGCATTCCTGCCGGTCCAGGCCGTTGGAGAAGGAGCACAGCTCTCATGGGAGAGCCAAGCCCCGGTTCTCTGGTGCACGGGAGACCCATACATTGCTTAGACTGGGCTGTTGTAAAAAGGCAGCGACCCAACCTAAGACCCCTTAGTGAAAAAGGTGTATTGGTGGTCCCTAAAGGGTTAAAATAAACCTTTTATTCTATGTAAGGGGCATTTCACAGATTTTTGTGCAAAGCATCTTGATTTTGCCACAGTATATTGCAATTTGACCGCGAGATGTGGACTCCCCCTAAGTATCATTTTGTTGGTCTTCATAAAAAAAACAAAAAAAAAAAAACCTTCATTTATATATAGCTCATGATTGACATTCTCTTTCCATTTTTTCCAGTTTGATGTTGGCATTCCATCAATGACTAGATGCTGCAACCAACATGACCGCTGCTATGACACATGTGGTAACCTGAAGAATGATTGTGATGAGCAGTTTCAGAGCTGCCTCTCCAAAATATGCCGAGATGTACAGAAAACGTTAGGCATTTCTGAGAGTGTTCAAGGTGAGAGCAGCTGTACCACGAGCCTTAAATGTTCTTCCATCTTGTTTTAGTCTGACTCCATGGCAGCTTTTGTTGTATAAAAGGCTGTTTGATGCGTAGGAGGCAATCTCTCCCTTGAAATACAATAGGTCATCAGTACCTCAGAGATTAGCAGTCTTTTACTAGTGGTGATGTCTGGTTACTGCAGTGCAGTAATGTGACCAACGGTCATGGCGCAAGGGGAGCAGGTCACTGCTGTGGCCTGTGATTGGCTGCAGAGGTTATGTGTTGCCCCATCGACAGAATGTAGGGACAGGAAGAGTCAAGCCAAGCGCGACAGACGCCAAACCCAGCAGCTGGGACCAGGTAAGTATGATCACCACCGTGGGTCGGCCACACTGGGAGGTTTATATTAATCTTGAATAACCCCTTTAAAGAGGCTCTGTCACCAGGATCAACCCTATTAAACCAGACATATAGCCTGGTACGGTTGGTGTAGCAGAGTAAAACTATATGTGCCGGCGTCGTGGATAAATTTAGGCTAGTTTCACACTAGCGGCAGGGTAGTCCGGCGGGTGAACAGCCTGTCTGATCCGTCCTGCCGCTAGTGCACGTGTGCCCCCGGACTGCCGCTCCGTCCCCATTGACTATAATGGGGGCGGAGTTCCAAATACAGTGCACGGCAAGAGGCAGCTGGACTAAAAGTACTGCATGTCGTAGTTTTAGTCCAGCTGCCTCTCGCCGTGTGCTGCCACCGGAACTCCGCCCCCGCCCCCATGGTGCCATATGAGCAATAACTTAAACTATAACAATTACTTTATTAATACTTATCTAAAAATTAATACAAACCAAATTGTGGTGAAAAATGGCCGTGGTCCTTTATTAAGAGTTACATAATATGATAATAATAACCATGAATAATTAAATAACCATTAAATATTCATTAAAGGGAACCTGTCACCTCTACTATGCTACCCTCACTGAGCGTTTCTAAATGTTCATTGTATTACCCTAAACAGCGTGGAATGAGTGCGCAGGCGCAAGATGTAAAGTCTAGTGCTGTCAATCTAAGGGGAGGGTGGCGCTAAGCACCAGAGCGTCGCTGGAGTGGTGCAGCACTGTAGTAACCAGGCATTGGTAAAAACATCTCTGCTGATCAGCAGGGGTACTGGATTGTTGGACCCACATGGATCAGACATTGATGGCCTATCCTAAGGATAGACCGTTAATATTAAAGTATCGAGAAACCCTTTTTAACGCTGACCACTTGTTTAACTAGAGTCTGCCAGCAGTTTTGATTATGCTAAACTGTTGAAAACACTAGGTAGCGACTGGAGAGGGCAGGGTGAATGTGCCTTTTGTGGAACTTTTCTCATCAGGTGTTGGAAGAATATTGTTTTGCCAAATTGTGCTCCCTCTGCTGTGAGTGACAGCTGTAGCATCCAACTAGGAGACCAATAAAGCTGTCACTCGGAGGGGAAGTGCTGTGAAGTAACGCAGTTTGGCAGAATAAAATTTTGTATTCTTACTACTCCTGATGAGAAAAGCTCCACAAAATGTATGTCCTGCACTCCCCAGCACCTATTTAGGGCAATCGGCAGTTTTGCATGGTAACAGACTCTATTTAGGTTTGCAGTGCATTGCCTCTAACATAGTTGGATTTCCTATCAGTTATATGAATGTGAGTCATCTGGTTAGCCTTCAGTGAAGCTTTGAAAAAGGAGTTCAGAGTGTGAGCATAGGACCAGATTGGCAGTAGAACTGTGGAGAGAAGAAGTAAGGAGTGGATGTACTTTACTAGCACTGAGACACTTTATTCTAGGGATCAGTAAGATGACTTATATTCTGTGTTTTTATAGGTTAACACATTACCAGATAAAGCAGTTATGCCATGCTAAACAACGTCCTGCAGGGAAGGAAACTAATTTAATATTCATATATTCACCCCAGGCCTCTCTTCACCAGTATTAGTATTGTGCCCCACTGCGTGCCTACTTTTCTCCAGCAGACTACCTCCTTCTGATGTGATGATCATAATGATGACATTGATAAACGCAGCCCAATTGTTATTCACACTGGTGATGTCACTATGGATGATGTAAAAGTTGCAGTGCGGTGACTTGCCATACGTACAACAACAATTTAGGGTTCCACAGTAGTGTCTTTGGTGAGTTCTGGTTTGGGGACTTCTAGAAGATAACTACAGCCAGCAGGTATTCCCTATCCACAGGATAGGAGAACAGCATTTGATCACTGGAGATCCGACCTCTAGGACCCCCCCCATCCCCATGACATTGGAGCAGGGTTTTACACTTCTATGGGGCTGCCGAGTAGTGCGCACAGCAGTCCCATAGAACTGAACGGAGAGGAGGACGCATATGAGCGCCACTGCTCTATGTTCATGGGGCAGTTTGGAGTCCCTTGTGGATCCCCCATTCTAGTGATCACTGATTTAAGTATCTCTTTGTTGACTTGTCCACTCATTTTCTCATTCTCTTCCTTTAGCTTGTGAATCCACAGTGGCACTCCTGTTTGATGCAGTCATACATTTGGGATGTAAACCCTATATGGAAAGCCAAAGAGCTGCGTGCATTTGTCCATATGAAGAGAAAATAGATCTATGATTAAGGATATCTCAAGACACTGCTACCGGGGCTGATGTGTGCACCACTGAAGGACTAGACAAAGCATGTTAGATGCTTTTAAGTTATATTCAATGCTTAATTAAGGAAGTATGCATATACTATTATTTATAATTAACCTCAGGATGATTTCATTTCTACACAACTATGCACTTTTCCTTTGTATAATGCAATACTATGTATTAGATGCATCATGT
The DNA here is from genome assembly GCF_905171765.1 of Bufo bufo. Classification (NCBI taxonomy): domain Eukaryota; kingdom Metazoa; phylum Chordata; class Amphibia; order Anura; family Bufonidae; genus Bufo; species Bufo bufo. The sequence goes on along the minus strand of NC_053390.1, from coordinate 599,320,755 downwards.
TCCACTAATTTTTGTAAATGTGTCTTATGATGTAAAGTTTCAAGTTGCGCAAGTCTTGCACCCAAACTTTAGGATGACTTACAACCACTGCGCAACATCCATATCCCAATAGATGTGAAGAGGTACCAAGCTTTTCTCATAACTGTCTATTAACTTGCAAAAGTTATACAACTTGAATCCCAAGAAAGACTCAACACATGATTCAGGTCAGGTCATTGGCCTGAACACAAACACCGTGCCAAAGTCTTCATATAAAACTTTTTACTTTTGGTTAATATATAGCGTCCGTCTTCTAAGCCATGCAGGCAGTAACTGTTGCTGAAGCCACCATGTGGAGTTTATGGCACATATCATATGGATGTACATTTTACCAGGTGATTCCCCATTGTAAATTAATTGATTATTAAATTAAATTGTGAATAATTCTCGTCGCATATTTGTTCTTCTCATTGTAAAATGTTTTATAGACACAGGTTGTCGATACAACATTATGTACAAATGCATCAAACTACACAACGCTACTTTAAAGTGTGCCCCATGATTAATGTAAAAAAAAAAGAAAAATAAACATACACAGTGCCTTGAAAAAGTATTCATACCCCTTGAACATTTTTTCACGTTACACCCACAAGCGTAAATGTATTTTTCCCTAACGCCTCCACAACGGCACTTATTGGAGGAGTGTCCCCGCCTCGGACAGGAAACAACGACGTAGAAGCAGAAGATTTAAGAACCTCCTCCCCTTTACCTAGTCAGTCGTTGTTTCCTGTCCGACGGAAGACGTGGAAGCCGCTCCTGTAGCAGGAGTAACTTTTCTTCCGCCCAGCCTCACCTCGATCCTGGGGTTCTCCCCACTTCATGTGGGAGGGCTGGAGCAGGGAACGGGCCCGCGGGGACGCATTGCCTCCCTTCCTGTTCCTTGGAGTAAGTCCTGGTTGCAGGCGTCCCCGGGCGCGTGTGCGGTAGTTGCCAGAACTATCGCGGGATCCAACGTCCGGCGTGTGACGTCAGCGGGTGAGATTCTCCTTGGGCAAGAGAATCTCGCAAGAAGGCGGAGCGGATTTTAAAAAGATTTCCTCAAACACAGCGTCCCCGTGCTACGAGGACGATGCAAAGCCCTGGAGATATGTACACCGCCAGAAAACCCGTGGATCCTTCAGCCTCTGCCCTCAGCCCGGTAAGCCTCCTCCCAGAGGAGAGATATGCTTAATAGCGTGTGTTTCTGTTCTTACCTAAGAGAGTATGTACACACTTGGTGCTTGCTGCTTCCACCACCGGTGAAGGGTCTGGCCTCTTAAATAATTTCTAAGCCACTGGTCTCTAAGTATGCCCCATTCTTTGTGTAATTGATCTTAGGCCAGAGAGACCGCGACCCTGAAGCCGCCTGGTGGAGATTTGGCACGGAAGAAATGTGGCATTTGTCGCAAAGCACTCTCCTCCAAGTCAAAAAAACCTCTGTGCCCCAAGTGCACAGAAAAAATTGTCTCAGAGGAATCCCCTTCCCTGCTCGAGTCCATGAGGTCAATAATTAAGGAAGAAGTGAATGCGGCAGTAGACCTTAGAATGCCGTCATCCCCAAGACCATCCACCTCTCAAAGATCCCTAGCCTCTGACGCCGGGTTTGAATGGGATGAAGGGGAAGTCTTTTCTGAGGTAGTCTCCTCCTCTGAAGACGACTCAGGTAAACCCCTCTTTCTGCCGGAAGAGACAGATGGATTCTTAAAAATCATCCGAGCAACTATGAACATCGAGGAGGTGAAGGAGGCTCACTCTGTACAAGACCGGATGTACCAGGGGTTAGGGGAAAGGAAGAAAAGAACCTTCCCCATTCACAATACTGTCAAGTCCCTCATTGCTAGGGAATGGAAAGATCCAGAAAAAAGGGTGGCTATATCCGGTGCCTTTAAACGCAAATACCCCTTTGATGATGCTGATTCTAACCTGTGGGAAAAAACCCCAAAGGTAGATGCACCAGTAGCCCGGATCTCTAAAAGAACCTCGCTACCCTTTGAGAATACTGGCCTCCTCAGAGACCCCATGGACAAAAAGTGTGAGAGCCTCCTAAAGAAATCATGGGAGACTAACACAGCTATGCTGCGACCAAGTATAGCTTCCACCTGTACTGCAAGAACACTCTCAGTATGGCTGAACCAGCTAGAGGATCATCTGGCGGCGGGTACCCCGCGGGAAGAAATCCTAGCTTCCCTACCAGCCCTAAAGAAGGCGTCTAATTTTCTTGCCGATGCATCTGCAGACTTAGTAAAGCTTTCTGCCCGGTCAGCGGCCTTATCGAATGCCACAAGAAGAGCTGTCTGGCTCCGCACCTGGTCAGGGGACGCGAGCTCAAAGAATCGCCTATGCTCCATCCCGTGTGAAGGCGATAGACTATTTGGGTCCACCGTGGATGATATTCTGGATCAGGCGGCGGACAGGAAGAAGGGCTTCCCTATAGAGAACCGCTATTTCCATCAGAGGCGTTCCTTTCGGAATCAAAGAAAGCCCAAAGGAGATCCTAAGAAAAAAGAGGGTTCAAAGAGGTGGCAGCCCTCCAGAGGTAGGGGTAGAGGGTTTCTCTTTAACCCCGAGAATGCTTCATCCTCAAAACAATGAAGCTATACATCAAGTGGGGGGCAGACTAATCTACTTTGCTGCCGTCTGGGAAAATATAGGAGCATCTCCCTGGGTAGTGGACACCCTAAGTCATGGCCTAAAGTTAGAGTTTCTGTCAATACCCACAGATCATTTCATGATCAACAAAATCCTACCTCATCAAGAAAAACAATCCTGCCTAGAGTCAGAAATTACATCACTCATTCAGGAGTAATCTGTCAGGTTCCTGCGGAAGAACAGGGAAAAGGGTTTTACTCCCCTGTCTTCTTAATCCAAAAACCCAACAAGACCTATCGACTAATAATTAACTTAAAAGGTTTAAACAAGTTTATCGTTTACAAACGCTTCAAGATGGAGTCAGTGAGATCCACCATAAATGTCCTGCCCCAAGACTGCTTCATGGCGACCATGGACCTTCAGGACGCCTATTACCACGTCCCGATTGCTGTGGCCCATCAAAAGTTTTTGAGAATCGCTATTTATATAAATAACCGGCTCTGTCATTTTCAATTCATAGCCCTTCCCTTTGGGCTTTCCTCAGCCCCAAGGGTGTTTTCAAAAGTTATGTCTGATGTCGTCAAAGCCCTTCACCTAAGAGGCATCCAAATTATACCATACCTGGACGACTTTCTGGTAGTTGCTCCCTGTGAAGAGACCCTTCTGTCGCACCTAGCAGATGTTCAGAAATTTTTTACCACCCTAGGGTGGATAATAAATTTCAAAAAGTCAGACTTAAATCCAGCACAAAGCAAAACCTTTTTAGGGGTAACATTAGATTCTCATCGATTAATGTCTTTTCTTCCACAGATCAAACAGATCGAGCTCCAGGAAAAAGTCTCGCTTTTCTGCAGCCAAAAATCCACAACAATAAGGAACCTCATGACCATTCTAGGTATCCTTACGTCCACGATCCAGTCAGTAAGGTGGGCCCAACACCACACAAGACCACTTCAGGCGTTCCTCCTATCTTCCTGGGATGGCGCCTCCTCGGCCCTAGAAAAGCGAGTATTGATTCCGAAATCGGTAAAAACATCTCTTCTGTGGTGGAGAATCAGAAAACACCTTCAGACGGGTGTTTCCTGGAGACAAGGAGATCAAATGATCATAACCACAGACGCCAGCAGCATCGGCTGGGGGGGTCACTCAGGCGGGAAAGTGGTCCAAGGCACTTGGGGAGCGGATCTACTACAAGCCTCCTCCAACTTAAAAGAACTCTCAGCGGTATACAAAGTCATAGTCGCTCTATTTACGCCTACATCACCAAAAAATATAAAAGTCTTCTCAGACAATACTACCGCGGTCGCCTATTTAAACAAACCAGGAGTCGCTCCCTAGCAGCCGTAAGCGAAAAAATCTTCTCCTGGGCAGAGAGCAACCTGATTTCCCTTACAGCCTTACATGTCAGAGGAGAAGAGAATACTTTAGCCGACTTCCTCAGCCGTCAAACTCTGAAAGAGGGAGAGTGGTCCCTAAATCCACAAATATTTCACCAATTATGTCTCAAGTGGGGGACTCCAGAAATAGATCTGTTTGCGACAAAGTCCAACAAACAGACCAAACAGTTCTGTTCCCTCTCCCAAAAGGACCAGCCATTATGGATAGATGCCCTATCCCGACCATGGCCAAACTGCCTTCTCTATGCCTTTCCTCCCTTCAGCCTAATACCGAAGTCTCTGATAAAGGTACAGGAAGAGAAGGCCAAGGTAATCTTTATAGCCCCTCACTGGCCGAGAAGATCCTGGTTCCCCTTACTACTTCACCTTTCAGCAGGGGAATCCTGGGTCCTCCCATCCATTCCGAATCTCCTTCATCAAGGCCCAGTAGATCACCCAAGCATCAAAAACTTGAACCTGAGGGCCTGGAGACTGAACGCAACACTTTAAGAAAAAAGGGACTCTCGGATTCAGTTATTTCTACTCTTATGCTCAGCCGGAAACCCATAACATCCAGAATTTATATGCGGACCTGGAAAGCCTTTCAGAAATTCGCGGGTGACGCGAGTTTGCCCAACATTCCTCAAATTCTGCAGTTCCTTCAAGCCGGACTTGACAAAGGCCTCAGGCCAGCAACCCTTAGAGTGCAGGTATCAGCCCTTAGTGTGTTTTTGGACGTCAAGTTGTCAGAATCCTCTTTAATAAAGCGTTTTCTCAAGGGCGCAACGAGAAAGACTCCTGTAGCCCGTCCTACCATTGCTCCCTGGGATCTTAATTTAGTACTGTCTGTACTAATGTCTCCCTTGTTCGAACCTATAGAAGATATATCCCTGAAACTTCTGACGTTGAAGACAGTATTCCTTACGGCCATTACAACGGCTAGAAGAGTCGGGGAGATCCAAGCCTTTTCATATAAACCTCCTTATCTGACAATCTTCGATGATCGCATAATTCTGAAACATTGCCCAGCCTTCCTACCTAAGGTAGTGTCTAGATTTCACTGCGAACAAGAAATATCACTGCCCTCGTTCTGTCCTTCACCAACCTCGGAAAAGGAGAAGAATTACCACAACTTGGATGTAAGAAGGGTGGTAATCTGCTACCTCAACAGAACTTCATCGTTCAGGCACTCAGACCAGCTGTTCTTACAGTACCAAGGGCCCAACAAAGGTCACGGGGCAAGCAAACCTACGATATCCAGATGGATAGAAAATATGATCCAGTTGGCTTACCTGCAGAAAGACCTCCAACCCCCGGTTGGAATAAGGGCTCACTCCACCAGAGCGGTATCATCCTCATGGGCGGAGGCAACATCTGTATCATTAGAACAGATATGTAGAGCCGCAACCTGGGCCAATCCTATGACTTTTTTCAATCACTATAGGCTGGATATCCTTAAGAACCAGGACTTATCATTTGGGCGCAGGGTACTTTCTGCTGCTGTCCCTCCCTAGATCCTATTACTCTGTTAATCCTCCAATAAGTGCCGTTGTGGAGGCGTTAGGGAAAATAAATAATTACTCTTACCGGTAATTGGTTTTTCCAATAGCCTCCACAACGGCACTGGGATTCCCTCCCTAAAATATTATTACATGGGTCTAAGTTTGTAAAGACTTATTGTTTTCCTTCTAATGATGTAATTGTCCTTGGTTATTAATACAAAATTTATCTTGGCATCACTTCCGTGTCCTCTCTTATTGACTGACTAGGTAAAGGGGAGGAGGTTCTTAAATCTTCTGCTTCTACGTCGTTGTTTCCTGTCCGAGGCGGGGACACTCCTCCAATAAGTGCCGTTGTGGAGGCTATTGGAAAAACCAATTACCGGTAAGAGTAATTATTTATTTTGCGAGATTTTATGTGATAGACCAACCCAAAGTAGCAAGTATATGTGAAGTAAAAAGAAAGTAATACATGGTTTTCACAATGTTTAATAAATAAAAATCTTGAAAGTGTGGCATGCCTTTGTATTCAGCCCCCTGAGTCATAACTTTGTAGGACCACCTTTCGCTGCAATTACAGCTACAAGTCTTTGGCGGTATGTCTCTACCAGCTTTGCACATCTAGAGGCTGAAATTCTTGCCCGTTCTTTGCAAAATAGCTCAAGCTCACTCAGATTGGATGGAGAGTGTCTGTGAACAGCAATTTTCGAGTCTTGCCACAAAGTCTGCGATTTAGGGTCCATTCACACATCCGTGTGTGTTTTGTGGATCCGCAAAACACGGACAGCGGCAATGTGCCTTCCGCATTTTGCGGACCGCACATTGCCGGCACTAAGAGAATATGTCTATTCTTGTCCGCTATTGCGGACAAGAATAGGACATGTTCTATTTTTGTCCGCTATTGCGGACAAGAATAGGACATGTTCTATTTTTTTCAGGATCGGAATTGCGGACCCGGAAGTGCGGGTCCGCAATTCCGATCCTCCGGGTCCGCAATTCCGATCAGGCCTGCACGTCGTGCAGCCCCATAGAAATGTATGGGTCCTCAATTCTGTTACGCAAATTTCGGAATGGAATTGCGGATGTGTGAATGGACCCTTACAGTCAGGTCCATAAATATTGGGACATAGACACAATTCTAACATTTTTTGCTCTATACACCACCACAATGGATTTGAAATGAAACAAACAAGATGTGCTTCAACTGCAGACTGTCAGCTTTAATTTGAGGGTATTTACATCCAAATCAGGTGAACAGTGTAGGAATTACAACAGTTTGCATATGTGCCTCCCACTTGTTAAGGGGCCAAAAGTAATGGGACAGAATAATAATCATAAATCAAACTTTCACTTTTTAATACTTAGTTGCAAATCCTTTGCAGTCTATTACAGCCTGAAGTCTGGAATGCATAGACATCACCAGACGCTGGGTTTTATCCCTGGTGATGCTCTGCCAGGCCTCTACTGCAACTGTCTTCAGTTCCTGCTTGTTCTTGGGGCATTTTCCCTTCAATTTTGTCTTCAGCAAGTGAAATGCATGCTCAATCGGATTCAGGTCAGGTGATTGACTTGGCTATTGCATAACATTCCACTTCTTTCCCTTAAAAAACTCTTTGGTTGCTTTTGCAGTATGCTTTGGGTCATTGTCCATCTGCCCTGTGAAGCGCCGTCCAATGAGTTCAGAAGCATTTGGCTGAATATGAGCAGATAATATTGCCCGAGACACTTCAGAATTCATCCTGCTGCTTTTGTCAGCAGTCACATCATCAATAAATACAAGAAAACCAGTTCCATTGGCAGCCATACATGCCCACACCATGACACTACCACCACCATGCTTCACTGATGAGGAGGTATGCTTAGGATCATGAGCAGTTCCTTTCCTTCTCCATACTCTTCTCTTCCCAAGTTGTTCTTGGTGTCATCTGTCCATAGGATGTTGTTCCAGAGCTGTGAAGGCTTTTTTAGATGTCGTTTGGCAAACTCTAATCTGGCCTTCCTGTTTTTGAGGCTCACCAATGGTTTACATCTTGTGGTGAACCCTCTGTATTCACTCTGGTGAAGTCTTCTCTTGATTGTTGACTTTGACACACATACACCTACCTCCTGGAGAATGTTCTTGATCTGGCCTTCTGTTGTGAAGGGTGTTTTCTTCACCAGGGAAAGAATTCTTCGGTCATCCACCACAGTTGTTTTCCGTGGTCTTCCGGTGTTGCTGAGCTCACCTTTCTTTTTAAGAATGTTCCAAACAGTTGTTTTGGCCACGCCTAATGTTTTTGCTATCTCTCTAATGGGTTTGTTTTGTTTTTTCAGCCTAATGATGGCTTGCTTCACTGATAGTGACAGCTCTTTGGATCTCATCTTGAGAGTTGACCGCAACAGATTCCAAATGCAAATAGCACTCTTGAAATGAACTCTGGACCTTTTATCTGCTCATTGTAATTGGGATAATGAGGGAATAACACACACCTGGTCATGGAACAGCTGAGAAGCCAAGTGTCCCATTACTTTTGGTCCCTTAACAAGTGGGAGGCACATATGCAAACTGTTGTAATTCCTACACCGTTCACCTGATTTGGATGTAAATACCCTCAAATTAAAGCTGACAGTCTGAAGTTAAAGCACATCTTGTTCGTTTCATTTCAAATCCATTGTGGTGGTGTATAGAGCCAAAAATGTTAGAATTGTGTCGCTGTCCCAATATTTATGGACCTGACTGTAGGTCTGGATTATAACTGGGCCATTGTAACACATGAATATGCTATAATCTAAACCATTCCATTGTAGCTCTGGCAGGGTCGTTGTCTTGTTGGAAGGGGAACCTCCTCCCCTGTCTCAAGTCTTTTGCAGAGTCTTAACAGGTTGTCCTCCAGGATTGCCCTGTATTAAATTAAGCTCCATCCATCTTCCCATTAACTCTGACCAGCTTCCCTGTCCCTGCTGAAGAGAAGCATCCCCACAGCATGATGCTGCTACCACCATGTTTCATGGTGTGGTTGGTGTGTTCAGGGTGCTGTGCAGTGTTAGTTTTCCACCACACATAGCGTTTTGCATTTATGCCAAAAAGTTCAACGTTGGACTCATCTGACTAGAGCACCTTCTTCCATATGTTTGTTGTTCCTTACATGTCTTGTAGCAAACGGGAGTTCTTGAGGCTTGGTTTAAAAAAAAAATGGCGTTCTTCTTGCCAACATTTGTCCTGTGTGTCTGTCTGATCCAGACGAACATGGGCCACATCCACCATGTCTGAACCTGAGATCGGAGCATCCCCTCTCCATGTCCTATATGCAGGATACATCCTATATCCGACAACCTTCTTTTGGGTCACGCATGTACCATATATGACCTTGTGTATTAAATACATATGTTTTACATTGATATGGGAGGGGATATGTACACAGATACCAATATGGGCCTCTTCTTGATCTGATACATTTCATCTATTTATCTTATCCTATCCTTCTGGGACATAGGATTTATCTCCATTGAAATACAACATGGGGGTCAAGTTTACCTTTGTTACCAAAAGAGAACATGGGTGTCATACTTACCTCTGACCTTTAACGAGATCCATATAATTTGCTAATGGCTAAAGAGCCATATAAAATAGGCGAAATGCATTCGGACATTCTTTATATAAGGTTGCCTTGCTACATACTGTGCAACCATCAGGGACAACTGTTGTCCCTGTTGGAAACAGATCCACTGGATGTTAATACATTTTCTTTGAATAGATTTATAATACCTTGTAATTTAACATATTACATCATACTGAATATTGACACTACTTGGGACAATGTCCCTTTTTTTTTTTTTTTTTTATATATGTATATACCCCCTATCACATTTACGTAGATCTATGGTGATGGCCATCTATCTATCCTGTTGTCAGGGCCATTCTAGAGATTACAGGAAGTTCTTGATATGGGATCGCCCCTATCGGGGCGGCCATTCCGTACTAGGATAGTGAAAAAGTAGGGTACAGCTATTTTCTTGCCCGTGCAGTTCACTTTACCACCCTGACCTGGCATTTTATAAGGGCACTTTGTGGTATACTTTTAACATATAGAATAAAGTCTTAATGGTGATGGTCTGTGATTTTGTAATTTCTTTTTCACCACTATAATTATCTATACCTTCTGACTGGTATTTGTCAGAACTGTGATTCATTAATGTCCTGTGGACAGATTCTCCCACCTGAGCTGTGGATCTTTGCAGCTCCTCCACAGTGATCATGGGCTTTTTGGCTGCTTCTCTAATTAGTGGTCTCCTTGCCTGGGCTGTCAGTTTAGGTGGATGACGATGTCTTGGTATGTCAGGTGGACATAATCAGAAACGGCTCCACCTCTGATACATAAAAACATATGCTAAAAAAAAGACTTCAAGAAACAATGTATCAGGGTCAGTAATGCAGGATGAGATGGTGCCTGCGGTTAAGACCCATTGGTACACTGGTATTCATGGTAAAGATCCAATAAGGTTCTCTATTTAAAAGAACTCTCCTATGGTCACCTCCACGTTTGGGATATTTAACTCGTTCAACCCCTTGCACAACGAGGCCATTTGTATCACCTGCATGACAAGCCGCATAATGTAAACTAACTGCAGAAACATTTCTGGTCCGCGCATGAAGCATGTCCGAAATATGCCTGCGAATTCTTGTTTTAATGCTGTTAGAAGTACATCCCCATAATAGTGTCATGCACAAACCCACCAAAAGCACACCTTTTGGTTAAAAATTTTTTTTTTTCTTATTTTCCTCCTTAAAAACCTAGGTGCGTCTTATGGGCCGGTGCGTCTTATAGGGCGAAAAATACGGTACATGTAACTATATTAGAATCAGTGACGTTGCCCATCAAAGTTAGATCCAAAAATGAAATAGACGTACGGTTATAGTTAATGGTGAATTTCAGATTGAGTGTGTTATTGTTCAGGAACTCCTCAAACAGTGGTATGGCAGTATGGTTACCTGACCAAATAAACAATAAATCGTCGATATAACGACCATACCACTGTAATGAGGGTGCCCACACATTCTTGTCTGAAAAAAGATAACATTGTTCCGACCACGCCATGTAGATGTTGGCCATGGAGGGCGAATATTTAGACCCCATGGAAACGCCCGTGCGTTGTAGGAAGAAGCAGTGGTTAAACATGAACACATTATGTTTAAGCAGAAAATGGACGACATCACATATGAAGTCTTGAAATTCCATGCTGAAATCAGCATAAGTGTTCAGGAACATCGCAGAGAGGAGATGGCTGAAGCGTGAGGAATGACAGTATACAAGGATGTGACATCCGCAGTTATCCAAACATACTCAGGCCTCCAAGAAAATTTGTAAAAGGACTGAAGGACAGTTAGGGTGCATTCACACGTCAGTATTTTTACCTTTCCAGATAAACGTTCCTGTTTTTTGCGGATCCGAAAATCTGGATGACATGAGGATGCTTTTAGCATGTCATCCGATTTTTTGACGGATCCATTGACTAGAATGGGATGACGGAACGCAAAATCGGACAAATAGTAGGACAGGGTATATTTTTTTTCCAGGATCCGAATAACGGAACCCACGGAACGGAACGGAATCACGGAATCGGAGAGCACCATGAGTGCTCTCCGATTATTTGCGGATTCCATTGAAAATGAATGGATCCGCATAACGTTCCGTTTTTAATCGGAACGGATGCGGATCACCAAAACGGACGTGTGAATGGACCCTTATAGTGTCTAAAATGAAACTCGGAATAGTCTGGACTAGCGGTTGTAACAAGCTGTCCACCCACGCAGACAGCCGCTCCGTGAAGGATCCAATTCCGGCCACAATGGGCCGCATTGATGGAGGGAAACCCGCCTTGTGGATGTTGGGTAAAGAGTGGAATATTGGAATGATAGGATGTAAAACATGTATGAAATCGGCTAGTCTTTGATCCATAAAACCACTCTTAACTCCCAAGGACAACAGGGAAAGCAAACTACTTTGAAACTGGGGGTGGGGTCATGTGACATCTCCAGATATGTGTCAGAATCTCCTAGCATGAGAAGATTTTGGGACGCATATATGGAGCCGGTCCATGACCACCACCGACCCCCCTTTATCCGCCTGTTTAATAATAACATCCTTCATATGCTCAAGCTCTTTTAGAGCAGTTCTTTCCGCAATGGTTAAATTACAATTGGTATTGAATTTAGCCACTGTATGGCATGTATCCCTTAATGCAAACAAGTCTCGCTCCACTGATTCCTGAAAATGGTCAACAACCAGAGAGCGGGACTGTACAAGATAAAAATCACGATTATGAGTGACAAAATTATGGGAAAAATCATGAACAGGCAGGGAATTAGAAACATCACTCTACAATGTGGAGAATCACAATGGGGGATAATGTGACCATAAACAGCAGAGAGCAACAATTTACCAGAGGCCGTGAACAAAAGTGTAGTTGCGGGTGCAATTGCTAATCCCTAATATAAAACAACTACCTGACTATTGTTCACAACATCTGTCCTGACGAAGCCTACGTGGCGAAACACGTGTCGAGGTTGAAGCAGTGGGGGAATCGTGTTACCATTCTACAGCAGCAACATGGGTAGGTAACTTGGCAGCTGGATCAGGGTGGGACGAGAGGCTTGCAGTTCATTGTTATATGCCATCTTCATTAGTAGTATTGCACCGTCCATTGACACCTCACAGCATTATTGGACAGATGTTGTGAACAATAGTCAGGTAGTTGTTTTATACTAGGGATTAGCAATTGCACCCGCAACTACACTTTTGTTCACGGCCGCTGGTAAATTGTTGTTCTCTGCTGTTTATGGTCACATTATCCCCCATTGTGATTCTCCACATTGTATAGCCCTTTGTGGCTCAGTCTCCATGTCCTGTCCCTTTTGAGCAATACCTGTAATGATCATGTGATTTACCGTATTTTTCGCCCCATAAGACGCACTTTTTCTCCCCCCAAGATGGGGGGAAAATGCCCCAGCATCTTATGGGGCGAATGCTTGCAGTTTTACATCGCAAGCTGCGATGTACGAGCGAGCGGGGACTCGGGGAGGGACTGGGAGGAGGAGCTGGGGGCCGGCAATAGCAGCGGGGCGGTGCAGTCAGTGTAGTATAGCCCCGCCGCTCCAGTATACTAAAATAAGAAGTCTTATTCAATTAATAGTTATTAAACATTCCCCCTCACTCCTAATAGTACCTTACATCCTAACAGCTTCTGTAGAATGCAGGCAGGCCGGGCGGGCGGCAGCGTAACTCCCTGATGTCACGTGCCTGCGCCGCCTACTTTATGAATGAAGCAGGCGGCGCAGGCAAGTGACGTCAGTGAGGGACGCGCCGGCCGCCCGGCCTGCCTGCCGGCGTTGTACAGAAGCTGTTAGGATGTAAGGTACTATTAGGAGTTGGGGGGCATGTTTAATAACTATTAATTGAATAAGACATCTTATATTAGTATACCAGAGCGGCGGCGGGGGATCTGTGGATGACATTTTTATGGGGGACATCTGTGGAGGGCACAGTTATGGGCTGGGGGGGTCTGTGGATGGCACCGTTATGGGGTGGGGGGGGGTCTGTGGATGGCACATATATAACAGTGCCACCCACAGATCCCCCCTGTAACAGTGCCATCCACAGATCCCCCCTGTAACAGTGCCATCCACAGATCCATCCTGTAACAGTGCCATCCACAGATCCCCCTGTAACAGTGCCATCCACAGATCCCCCCTGTAACAGTGCCAGCCACAGATCCCCCCCATAACAGTGTCAGTCATCCACAGATCCCCCATAACAGTGTCAGTCATCCACAGATCCCCCCATAACAGTGTCCGTCATCCACAGATCCCCTCATAACAGTCCGTCATCCACAGATCCCCCCATAACAGTGTCCGTCATCCACAGATCTCCAGTAATAGTGCCATCCACAGACCACCATTAGTTCCAAACCCACCAAAAACACAGCACACCTTTTGGTTAAAAATATATTTTTTCTTATTTTCCTCCCCAAAAACCTAGGTGCGTCTTATGGGCCGGTCCGTCTTATAGGGCGAAAAATACGGTATATTGAATAAAATGAGATTTTTTACCTTGCAAAAATCCTTGCTCTTTTTTTGTACAAGTTGCAGTAGGTTGGGGAGTGAGGTACTGTTTTTGGGTTATTGTAGGCTCTAATTAGAAACATCGCGACATTGTTGAAGATGAGAGATGTGAGCAAGTTCCTGGAAGGACAATGACATATGGTTGGAGATGGTCATCACAGGAGAAATAGGAACAGAAATGGAACTGACAGGAGCAAATTCTTCCGCGTCTGTATGGGCAAAGTTTTTCTTCAAGGTAAGTGTAATGGGGTGCCGAAGGCACACTCGGTCTCCCTTCAGCCGCAGACCTGCTGCTTAGCTTCGGGAGCGAGGATCTGTGTTTGACCTCGTTACCAGGGCGGCTTTGCTAGCTGGGAGGCTCCCTGCTCCTAGGTCTGCCTTGAGCACCGAGCTGATCACTCAGTGCTTGACTGGTCGGTCTGTCGGTCATGTGACGCTGGCCACGTCACATGACCCTCACTCCCCACTATAAATACAGGCAGCCTGCTGGCCACAGGTTGCCTGTTAATTTTTGGTTCCTGGCAGTTGTTGGATACCTGTGTACTTACCTGAACCTGTTCCCTGACGATCCTTTGCCTGCTCCTCCTGTACTGCGCATCCTTCCTAGTATATTGACCTCGGCTTCCACCTGACTATTCTTTGCAGACTCCTTTGGTACTTCTGACTCTCCTGGTATTTATGACCCCGGCTTCTCCAGACCTTTCTTTGCTTATCCCTCTGTACTGCGTTGTCCTCTTGGTTTTGACCCGGTCCGTTCACTATCCGTTATTTGTCTTGTCTGTCCTTCCCGCACGTATACTAAGTTAGGGACTGCCGTCCAGTTGTCCCCTGTCATCCGGACTCGTGAGGCAAGTAGGCAGGGCCAGGGGTGAGGGTGGAGCACAGTGGTCACTATCTTCCCCCCTGTGTGTGTGTGTACGTGACCGTTACAGATTAACAGGCCCAATAACCACTGTATAATGAATCCTCTGGTGACCCTGACTGACCATGTCTCTAATCTGACGAAGATGGTGCAGGAGCTAGGGGAAAAACTCAGTTCTTTTGAGTTAGGGCAAGGTTCTTCCACTCCTCAGGCCTTCAGTCCGCATTTTGAGCCCCAGATTAAGCTCCGGAAGAAATTTCTCTCTTTTAAGGAGAGTTGCAGACTTTACTTCCGTTTGCGCCCCGTGTCCTCTGGCCCCGAGAGTCAACGCGTGGGCATTATCATTTCCCGACTACAGGGTGATCCCCAGGACTGGGCGTTCTCTTTACCTGCTGGCACCAGTTGTTTAACTTCTGTGGAGGGGTTCTTTCAGGCCCTGGGTACCCTCTATGATGAACCATAGTAGCCGAGACAGCTCTAAAGGCACTGGTTCAGGGCAATCTACCTGCGGAGGATTATTGCACCCAATTCAGAAGGTGGTGTGTCCCCTCAGGATGGAACGAACCAGCCCTGAAGAGTCAGGTCAGGTCTGTCTGATAATTTAAAGGTTCTTCTGGTCAGTTATCAACTTTCAGAGACCTTAGAGGAGATGATGACCCTTGTTGTCCGACTTGACCGACGGGTTAGAGAGAGATGACAGGAACGACAGTTCTCTTCCCAGATGGTGATCCAGCCAGAGGCCTATCCCAGAGACAATGCTGAGGTCTCCACCGAGGAACCCATGCAGGTTGGCATGACCCGAGGGAATCTTCGCCGCAGATGTGGAGAATGGCTTTACTGTGGAGATCCTGACCATTGGATCAACCAGTGTCCTAAGAAGGTCCTCTCTGTCAAGTCTCCTAAGGCAAGGCAACCTAAAGACCAGGTACACCCTGATTTTTCTAAATGTAAGCTTTTGGTACCCATTACGATTTCTCTGGGGGTAGATAAATGGCCGGGTAAGGCCTTTATTGATTCTGGCTCAGCGGCCAGCTTTATTGACTCTGACCTGCTGCTTAGCTTCAGGAGCGAGGATCTGTGTGAGGAGTCCTGATGACAGGGGACAACTGGACGGTAGTCTCTAACTTAGTATACGTGCGGGAAGGACAGACAAGACAAATAACGGATAGTGAACGGACCGGGTCAAAACCAAGAGGACAACGCAGTACAGAGGGATAAGCAAAGAAAGGTCAGGAGAAGCCAGGGGCGGCACTCAGAGCCCTCTATGTGGGCACCCACGCCCTGGAAAAAGTCTATGGCATAGCAATATGTTTATACTTTTCCTGGCATTCATCATCCCCAGGACACACTATAAAAAGCACAGGCAGCACATTAAATGTAGGCTATTAATCTATTATAGATAAATGATAAAGGACATGAAAGATATATTATATTGGTATTTAGGTTAAATTGCCGTGTTGGCACTTTGCGATAAATAAGTGGGTATTTGGTTGCAGTTTTGGGCACTCAGTCTCTAAAAGGTTCACCATCACTGCCCTAGTGCATCGTTCACATCTCACGTTACCGCAGAGGGAAACACCTGCTCTGGGAAGCCAGCAAAAAACGCCGAGCAGGGCGTAGACATAAGAAAGGGCGGGCGTTATCCCTTGCGACAGAGAAAAACATAATTAATTCTCAAGTGATCAACATTTCCTCCAAGATACTCTCTCGAGCTCAGATTGAAGTCTTATCCAAAGGTCTATCCTTTTCACCAACGTGCCACTTTGATATCTATGAAACCATACTGGACGTTAACAAATTGGCCCGGGACCTTACCTTGAAGAAACACTTTGCCCATACAGACGTGGAAGAATTTGCTCCTGTCAGTTCCGTTCCTGTTCCTATTTCTCCTGTGATGACCATCTCCAACCATATGCCATTGTCCTTCCAGGAACTCGCTCACATCTCTCATCTTCAACAATGTCGCGATGTTTCTAATTCCCTGTCTGTTCATGATTTTTCCCATAATTTTGTCACTCATAATCATGATTTTTATCCTGTACAGTCCCGCTCTCTGGCTCTTGACCATTTTCAGGAATCAGTGGAGCGAGTCTTGTTTGCATTGAGGGATACATTCCAGACAGTGGCTAAATTCAATACCAATTGTAATTTAACCATTGCGGAAAGAACGGCTCTAAAAGAGCTTTAGCATATGAAGGATGTCACACAAGAATGTGTGGGCACCCTCATTACAGTGGTATGGTCGTTATATCGACGATTTATTGTTTATTTGGTCAGGTAACCATACTGCCATCCCACTGTTTGAGGAGTTCCTGAACAATAACACACTCAATCTGAAATTCACCATTAACTATAACCGTACGTCTATTTCATTTTTGGATCTAACTTTGATGGGCAACGTCACTGATTCGAATATAGTTACATGTACTTACCGCAAGGAGACTGCAGGAAACAGCACTCTCTTTGCATCCTCATGTCATCCTGCCCACGTTGTCCGTAATATTCCTAGAGGCGAATTCATACGCCTCAGACGGAATTGTTCTAGTGATGCGAGTTTCCAGGAAGAGCTCAGTTCAGTTGCTGACCGCCTTGTTGCCCGTGGATACAGCAGTAGCAGTCTGTTACAGGCTGGGGCCAAGTTAAGTTTAAATCACGGGCGGAACTAGTTTTTCCAAAAAACAAGACCAGCAGCCAACTGAATTTAAATAGTGAAGGCCCTAGGAACAGGGCTCCAGTTTTTATCACAAATTATAGTGTTGAATACAGCAAGATTTGTCACATAATCAGAAAACATCTGTCCGTGCTACGCATGGATGGACAGTGGTCTGATATTCTTAGTCCCAGTGTCAAATGCATTGCCCGCCGAGCCCCCACTTTGGGCCAACGTGTCAGTCCTAGTTTGTTTTTGGATGACCACCAAAAGCAACAGAACTGGCTACGCTTTAAAGGAAATTTAAAATGCTGGCATCGCATCTGCACTTGTTGCAATCACTTACAAACTGGCGTCCAACTGTCATTTCGGCGTCCAACCAAAAAACCTTTGCACCTTAACAGTACATTAATTGCAATACCAATTTCGTGGTGTACTGTATCCCCTGCACAACATGCCGCTTACAGTATATAGGATGTACTTCTAACAGCCTTAAAACAAGAATTCGCAGGCATATTTCGGACTTTCCTCATGCGCTGACCAGAAATGTTTCTGCAGTCAGTTTACATTATGCGGCTTGTCATGCAGGTGATACAGTACACCACGTTGTTGTGCAAGGGGTTGAACGAGTTAAATATCCCAAAAGTGGAGGTGACCATAGGTGAGTTCTTTTAAATAGAGAATCTTATTGGATCTTTACTATGAATACCAGTGTACCAATGGGTCTTAACCGCAGGCACCATCTCATCCTGCATTACTGACCCTGATACATTGTTTCTTGAAGTCTTTTTTTAGCATATGTTTTTATGTCTCAGAGGTGGAGCGGTTTCTGATTATGTCCACCTGACATGCTTGACCTGCCCCCTATTTAAGGCCAGTGTCTCACATTACTTCGTTGTCATGAGTAAGGATCTGCATTTTGTGATCTGAAACGCGTAGACCTGATGTACATGTCTGGATTTTAGCACTTTTTCAATAAAGCATCTACACGTTGTTTGGAAGCTGGATTCCCTTCTTCATTTATATGACCATGTCTTGGTAGGTTTTCAGTTGCGCCGTACCCCTTCCATTTTCGGATAATGGATTGAACAGTGCTCCATGAGATATTAAGAGCTTGGGATAATTTTTTATAATCTTACCCTGCTCTACATTACTCCACAATTGTATCCCTGACCTATCTGGTGTGTTCCTTGGTTTTTATTATGCTGTTTGATCACTAATGTTCACTAACAAACGTCTGTGGCCTTCACAGGACAGCTGTAGTTATATTGAGAATAAATTACACACGGGTGAGCTCTATTTACTAATTAGGTCACATTGGATTTTTTTTTAGGGATAACAGAGTACCGGGGGGTTGAATACAAATGCACGCCACACGTTCCAGATTTTTATTTTTTAAATATTTTGAAAAACATGTATCATTTTCTTTTCACGTCACACATACTTGCTACTTTGTGTTGGTCTATCACATTAAATCCCAAGAAAATATATTTAAGTTTGTGGGTGTGACATGAAAAAATTTTGGAAAAGTTCAAGGGGTATTAAATACATTTTTAAGACACTTTAGTAAATAACAATCTGTAACAAAGCTAGAACCAGCCATTTACCTCATGGATGCAGAACACCCTGCCCATTCATTGCTCTAGTTGCTGTGCTAAATTTATTGCAAGCTGGCAGCTCAGGAGGCGTGTCCTTTCTAAGAGGCCCTTTCTGCTGCGGCTCTATCCTTGTAACTGTCACAGCTTCTTACAGTAGTAACAGTTGATGGCAGTTGAAGGATAAAACTGAGCATGCGCAACCACCTCAGTAAGATGGTAAAAAAAATTAGACAAGAACAAACAGCAAGAGGTCCTATACAGATATTATTGAATAAATCGGTGGCTATACAAAATTTTTAATTCTGTACAATTACAAAAGTATTCGGATCCATGTGCTGGTTTTAAAAATATAGAATACTTTTCATGGGATAACTCCTTTAAGATAGTGTAACACTGCACTTAGCCTTCTGTTCTGTGTGTTCATTGGGTAATCACATACAGTACATACACTACTCACAAAAAGTTAGGGATATTTGGCTTGTGGGTGAAATTTCAGGAGAAACCTAAAATGCACTCTAACCTTTACAGGTGAACTTAATGTGACCTTCTCTAAACTTTTGAATGCACATGTTCAACTGTTCAATGTTTCTGTACTTTTTGCACAGAACTTTTTGCTGTTTTCTAACAAGGAGCTTAATGGCAAAAGTCACAACAGGTGTTTGATCCATGAATCGCCAAAATATTTCCTGGTTCAATTAGAATTGGTATTTAAACAGTCCTCCTCATCATGCTGTTCACATTTTGTCATCATGAGACCACGACACCTATAAATTGATCAACAGTACCTCGCCATTGCGAGGCATCAAGCAGGATGTTCTAAGAGAGAAGTGGCCACTAAGCTTAAAATGTCACAGAGTGTCATCAGCATGTTGCAACAGAGAGACTGGAAGAGTCACAGAAAGGCATAGAAGTGGACGTGACCACACCACCAGGAACAGGCGTCATTGTCTTGTCATCTACGCTGGATGAGGGACTAGTGTTCCTCAGTGCTGTTCACTGATGAAAGTCGATTCACACTGAGCAAAAATTATGGCCGCCAACAATGTTGGAGACATCAAGGAGAGCGCTATCCGCTATGCATCAGCCACTGTTTGCCTTTGGTGGTGGTTGTACAGTATGGGCAGGTGTGTAGTCAATACAGAACTGCCCTGCACTTTGTGTGTGGCACAGTGACACGCCCATACTTATCGAATAACATCATTAATCCAGTCATTGTGCCTCTGCATGAACAACACAGGCCTAATTTCCTCTACATGGATGACAATGCGCCAGCTCATAGAGATCGCATCATAAGGGAAATGGAGTGGCCTGCACTTTCCCCAGACCTGGATCCCATTGAAAACTTATGGGATCAGCTGAGTCATCGTGTAGAGGCTCTGGTTATACCAGTACAGAGAACAACATTGGTATGTCTAAACTAATTTCAGCTTTTTGGCACTGTCTATGGTTTACTGGGGGGTCAAAAGTCATAATAAACTCCATTTAACAAACCAAATTCAGCCATAGCATTTGGGTGTTTCTGTCTCTCCCATAGAATTTGCATAGAGCTTTAGTGTGCATTCAGATGGTGGAAAGTTGATTGTGTGTGGCTTGAAAAGCCCATCTTTTGCCTATGATACTGTCATGCCCCACTCTGACGATGTGCGGAGGTCGGCTAGGATTGCAGCACGAGTTTAGTGTTTGTTTTGGAGTCGTGCTGGATCCGCCCCTCATCAGGTGCACTGGGTGGAGTCATTAGTTTAAATAGCTCATCAGCCCAGTGCCCTGAGAGGATTATACTCATCATTGTGGTCTTGGAAGCTAGGAAGGAAGGTTGGCTGTCTGTTCCAGCTCAGGAAGATAAGTGTTATTTCAAGTTGGTTGTTTTGTGTCATCTATCCCATCCAGGTTCTGTGCGAGCAGGCTGCTCCTATTTCCCACTTCACCATCTCAGGGAATTCAGGGTTTTGTCAGCCCAGGCACGGGGACACCTCATACCTACCTTAAAGGTCTGTAGGTGGGCTGAGCAGTGCAGGGAAAGAGGTCAGGGATTAGCTAGGAGGTGACCCTTCCCCTGTCTCTCGCCCAGAGCCTGGTTGGTGCGTTATCTGTTATACTGAGTGCATGCCCGCCGTGACAGATACTCAGTGGTCCACATTTATTAATAACTAGCAGGATGACCCGGCTTTGCACGAGTATATTTTGACTATTTCATTTCATGTTTGTCTGTGAAGTTAAAAGATATCCATAGTTTTCCCCATAACAGTGACCTCCACAGTGACCCACCACCTTAATAGTGACCTCAACAGCAGTCCACCTCCTTAACTTTTATCTCCACAGAGGCCCATCCCCTTAACGTTGACCTCCACAGAGGCCCACCCCCTTAGCAACAACATCCACAGGACCTCGCCCCCCCCCCCCTAACAGTGACCGCCAAAGTATGCCGCCCCCTTAACAGTGACCTCCACAGTGGCCTGCCCCCTTAACAGTGACACATCCACAGTACTCTGCCCCCTTAACTGTGAATTCCACAGTGCCCTGCCCCCTTTACACTGATCTACACAGTGGTCCACCCCCTTAACAGTCACCCCACAATGCCCCGCTCCCTTAAAAGTAACCTTTACAGCGCCCGCCCCTTAACAGTGACCTCCACAGCACCTTGTCCCCTTAACATTGACCTCCACAGTTCCTCGCCACCTTAACTGTGACCTCCACAACTCTCGTCCCCTTAACAGGGACCTCTACAGCAACACGTCCCCTTAACAGTGATCTTCACAGTGGCCCACACCCTTTACAGTGACCATCCACAGCTATCTACCCCTTAACAGTGACCTCTACAGCACCCCACTCCCTTAAAATTGACCTCCACAGTGGTTCACACCCTTTACAGTGACCCCCCCCACAGCAATCTACCCCTTAACAGTGACCTACACAGGGTTCTGCCGCCTCAACGTTGACCTCCACAGCGGCCCACCCCCTTAACAGTGTCTTTCACCCTTAACAGTGACCTCCCACAGTGCCCTCCACAGCAGCTTGGCCCCTTAACACTGACCTGTACAGGGCCCCTCCCCTTTATCAGTGACCCCCCCCCACTGCACCACACCCCATTAATATAAGTCCTCCACAGCACCCCGTCCCTTCATATAAGACTTCCACATAGGGTTGCCACCCGACAGATATCTCACCAGCAAGGCCGGTATTTTAGTGGCCCTGCCGCTGCTGGTTATTTTTTTCTACTGGCAATATTAATTGCCAATATTTTTCTAATATTTTTTTTTTTTGCAGAAGCAGAGAAGGAGGCATTACTCTTACTGGGGGCACTAATGTGGTCATTATTCTTACAAGGGGGCACTAATGAAGGCATTATTCTTACTGGGGCACTAATGGGGGCAGTATTAATTCTGTGGGGCATTAATTGGGGCATTATTAATTCTGGGGCGCACTAATGGGGGCATTATTCATTCTGGGGTGCACTAATGGGGCCATTACTCCTACTGGGGGGCACACTAATGGGGGCATTACTAATACTGGGGGCATTAATATCACTGGGGGCAGTAATGTGGGCAGTATCAATTCTGGGGGGGCGCTAATATTATTAGGGGCAGTAATGGGGGCATTATTAATTCTGGGGGGAACTAATGGGGCAGTACTATTACTGGGGGCACTAATAGGGGCAATATTAATTCTGGGGGAACTAATGGGGGCATTATTAATGCTGGGGGGCACTAATGGGGGCATTATTCATTCTGCACGGCACTAACGGGGGCATTAATATTACTGGGGGACATTAATGGAGGCATTAATATTATTGGAAGCCACAGTATGACAGCGACTTAACACCCGGTTTTAAGCCATGCCCACAACACCACACCCTCTTTGAGTGTGGCTTAACTTGGCCGGTATTTTTTGGGGGGGAAAGGTGGCAACCCTACTTCCACAGCACCCTGCCCCCTTAAAATGTGACATCCATAGCACCTCGCCCCTAAACAGTGACCTCTGCCGGATCCGGTTTGCTCACTTTCAATTAAATACAACCGCATCCGAACGGAACAGATGCCGTCGGTTGTATTAAATCAAACTGAAGCGTTTTCTTCTGGTTTTGAGATGCTCTGCCAGATCTCAAAACCGGAAAGGAAATTGCATATGTGAAAGTACCCTCATACGGCTAACAGAAAATTAAAGTTATGGCTCCACGGTGGGCAAAAATCCCACAACCACACGGGGGAACCTAGTGAATGACCTGCAGAGAGCTGGGACCAAAGTAACAAAGGCTACCATCAGTAACACATTACGTTGCCATGGACTCAAATCCTGCAGTGCCAGATGTGTCCCCCTGCTTAAGCCAGTACATGTCCAGGCCCGTCTGAAGTTTGGTAGAGAGCATTTGGATGATCCAGAAGAGGATTAGGAGAATGTCATATGGTCAGATGAAACCAAAGTAGAACGTTTTGGTAAAAACTGAAATCATCGTGTTTGGAGGAGAAAGAATGCTAAGTTGTATCCAAAGAACACCATACCTACTGTGAAGCATGGAGGTGGAAACATCATGCTTTGGGGCTGTTTTTCTGCAAAGGGACCAGGACGACTGATCCGTGTAAAGGAAAGAATGAATGGGGCCATGTATCGTGAGATTTTGAGTGAAAACCTCCTTCCATCAGCAAGGGCATTGAAACATGGCTGGGTATTTCAGCATGACAATAATCCCAAACACACCGCCCGGGCCACGAAGGAGTGGCTTCGTAAGAAGCATTTCAAGGTCCTGGAGTGGCCTAGCCAGTCTTCAGATCTCAACCCCATAGAAAACCTTTGGAGGGAGTTGAAAGTCCGTGTTGCCCAGATCTGCATGGAGGAATGGGCCAAAATACCAGAAACAAAGTGTGAAAACCTTGTGAAGACTTACAGAAAATGTTTGCCCTTCTCGGTCGGTTACAGGCTCTACAGTAGGGACAGGCTGCACCTTAATGGGGAGGGTACAACTGCCCTGGGGGGAAAATGGTTAGATGGCTGGAGGAGCTTTTAAACTAGGATCTGGGGGAGGGTGGGTTATACTAATAAGGGGGTAGAAAGTGTAGATAGAGAGTGGGATATAGGAGGGGACAGTGGGGATTTAGTGGGGGAATGGGTTAGCGAGGAAAGTAGGGAGAAGACTGGGCATAACTATACACTTATGAAAAATAGAACTGCTGGTAACAAGAACCTGTTACATACAAACATCAACCAAGGTAACCCAAAAATCCAGGATATTCACTTTACAGGTATTAGTAAAGTAAAATGTATTTTCACAAATGCCAGAAGTCTAGCTAGCAAAATGGGGGAGCTGGAGGCTATGGTACTA
The DNA here is from genome assembly GCF_905171765.1 of Bufo bufo. Taxonomy (NCBI): domain Eukaryota; kingdom Metazoa; phylum Chordata; class Amphibia; order Anura; family Bufonidae; genus Bufo; species Bufo bufo. The sequence goes on along the minus strand of NC_053390.1, from coordinate 599,296,751 downwards.
GAAGAACACATAGATGTAGTCGGTGTGGCTGAGACATGGTTGGATTCTTCAAATGACTGGGCTGTTAATATTGAGGGTTTTACACTATTTAGGAAAGATAGTGTTAATAGAAAAGGAGGTGGTGTGTGCCTGTATGTGAGGATTGATCTGATAACAAGTGTCACGAGGGTGTCGAGGACCACGCCTGACTCCGTTATACCCGGGGTCAGGAAGTCGCAGCGGTTGGCTGCACGCTCTATTTAAGATAGGGCTGTTTTCCTTTTGGTAGCTTTCTGGGTTTGCTTAGCAAACCCTTTTGGCTCACTCAGGGATCCGTAGCTCCTTCTCCTCAGCTGTTCCTTGTCCAGCACTCCCAGACCTCCTTATATTTCTCTCTCACACTTCTCTGGTTGCCAGAGATAGAGCTTCCTGCCTGGACATCTATTCTGACCTTCTGGAGCTGTGTTGCTGCGTTCGCTGGTAGTTGGTCCAGTACGCTACCCTCCAGATCCCTGTTGGACCTTTTTGGTTTATTGTGGTCGCCCACCTGGGTGTATGTGTTTGTATGTTTTGTCTGTCCTCTCCCTGGTGTTTCCCTCTTAGTGATAGTGGTGTGGACTAGCCATCCCACCGGCCTGTTCACTCTCCAGGGCTCATATTAGGGAAAGCCAGGGTTTAGGCACGCGATCGCCGCACGGGTGAGGAACCCGTCTAGGGACGTCAGGGCAGTCAGGTGCCAGCCGCAAGGTGAGTTAGGGGTCACCACCTTTCCCTCTCCCTTGGGCAGGGCTTTCCCTGTTTTCCTCCCTGTGCGTGTCGTCGGTCATTACAACAAGTGTGAAAGAGGCAATTGTGGGTGCGGATATTGAGGATGTTGAAACCTTCTGGGTGGAAGTTCAAAGGGATATAAACACTGAAAAAATAATACTTGGTGTAATCTATAGACCCCCTAACATCACAGAAGAAATAGAAACGCAACTGTATAACCAAATAGAGTGGGCTGCACGGGCTGGTGCAGTTGTCATAATGGGAGATTTTAACTTCCCAGATATTGACTGGGGTCATGGTTCTGCCATAACCACAAAGGGGAGAAAATTCCTCAACTTGCTGCAGGACAACTTTATGGGCCAGTTTGTAGAAGCTCCCCCTAGGGGCAATGCTATGTTGGATCTGGTCATTTCTAATGAATCAGAGCTTGTTGGAAATGTTACTGTTCAAGAAACACTAGGTAATAGTGACCACAATATAATCATATTCCCCCTAAACTATAAGAAGCAAACTCTGTCAGGCAGAGCAAAGACACTAAATTTCAAAAAGGAAAATTTCCCTGGGTTGAGGGCAGCATTTCAGGGCATAGACTGGGAGCAGCTACTGTCACATAATAATAATACTGGGGATAAATAGGAGAGCTTTAAATCCACATTGAGTAATTGCACTTAAAAATTTATTCCTTTAGGTAACAAGTATAAACGGCTAAAATTAAACCCCCATGGCTTACAGCTACTGTAAAAAGGGCAATAAAAGACAAAAAAGGGCATTTAAAGGGCTTCTATCACCCCACTAAACCTTTTTTTTTTTTTTTTGCTTATTTATAATCCCCACACTGCGATTTATGACTACATAATCAAATTAATCATTTTGGTCCTGTAGATTTTGTTTAAAACATGCTTTTAAAATATGCAAATTACCTTGCTACCAGCAAGTAGGGCGGCTACTTGCTGGTAGCAGCCGCATCCTCCGATCCTAAAGACGCCCCCTCCGCATTGTGATTGACAGGGCCAGGGAACGGAATCGTTCTCTGCTGGCCCTGCCTGTTAGCATTCAAAATCTGGCGCCTGCACCTGTCTTCAATCGGTGCAGGCGCACTGAGAGGCGGACGCTCGCTCAGCCGCTCCATCCTCAATGCGCCTGCGCCGATGACGTCACATCTACACCCGGCGCAGGCGCATTGAGGATGGAGTGGCTGAGCGAGCGGCCGCCTCTCAGTGCGCCTGCGCCGATTGAAGACAGGTACGGCCGCGGCGCAGGCGCCAGATTTTGAGTGCTAACAGGCAGGGCCAGCAGAGAACGATTCCGTTCCCTGGCCCTGTCAATCACAATGCGGAGGGGGCGTCTTTAGGATCGGAGGATGCGGCTGCTACCAGCAAGTAGCCGCCCTACTTGCTGGTAGCAAGGTAATTTGCATATTTTAAAAGCATGTTTTAAACAAAATCTACAGGACCAAAATGATTAATTTGATTATATAGTCATAAATCGCAGTGTGGGGATTATAAGTAAGCAAAAAAAAAAGGTTTAGTGGGGTGATAGAAGCCCTTTAAAAAAAATACAAATCTGAGGGGTCAGCTGTAGCGTTTGAAGATTACAAAGGGCTTAATAAAATCTGTAAAAAGGAGATAAAATTAGCAAAAATACAAAACGAACAGCAGGTAGCAAAAGAGAGCAAAACAAATCCCCAAAAAATCTTTAAATATATAAATGCTAAAAAAAACTAGGTCTGAGCAGGTAGGTCACCTAAATAATGGTAAAGAGGGGGTAGTCACTGAAGATAAGGAAAAGGCTGAGTTACTAAATGGGTCTTTTAGCACTGTATATACAAAAGAAGAGAAAGGAGGTGATATCAGTGGTGCTGGGGCTGTTAGTACATCCAGTAATATACTCACTTGGCTAACTGTAGATATGGTCCAAGACAAGTTAAATAGGGTAAATGTAAACAAAGCTCCGGGTCCAGGTGGATTACACCCAAGAGTGCTTAAAGAGCTCAGTTCAGTCATTGCTGTGCCCTGTTTATAATTTTTAAAGATTCTCTAAGTACTGGTACAGTGCCAAGTGATTGGCGCAAGGTAAACGTGGTGCCCATATTCAAAAAAGGATCAAGGTCCTTCACAGGTAATTATAAACCAGTTAGTCTTGAGAAGAGACGTCTAAGGGGGGACATGATTAACCTATACAAATATATAAATGGGCCATACAAAAAATACGGTGAAAAACTGTTCCATGTAAAATGCGCTCAAAAGACAAGGGGGCACTGCCTCCAATTGGAGAGGAAAAAGTTCAGTCTCCGTAAGCGTCAAAGCTTCTTTACTGTAAGAATGGTGAAGCTGTGGAATAGACTTCCTCAGGACGTGGTCACAGCAGAAACAGTGGACAGTTTTAAAAAGAGTTTAGATGTATTCTTAAAAGTAAATGACATTAATGCTTATGAAAACGTGTAGAAATCTGAGTCTCAGTTCCTTCTGGGATTCGCGTCCCCACCTATCCCTTGGTTGAACTTGATGGACTTTTGTATTTTTTCAACCGTATTAACTATGTAACTATGTCCTATTATTGTCTACATTAAGGACAAGGATAGTACTGTTCTATTAGGGGCTAGCTGTTCTGTTCCACAAAATACAGAATGCACACAGAGGGCATCCATATTTTTTGCGGATCTGTTTTTTTTTGCGGACCGCAAAATACATACGGTCGTGTGCATGAGGCCTTATTCTTAGCTACTCTGTGAAGGCCGCAGAGGTTTGTTAGAGAACATTACTGATCAAATACCATCATGAAAACCAAAGAACACACCAGTAAGGTCAGGGATAAAGTTGTGGAGAAGTGTAAAGCAGGGTTAGGTTAAAAAAATATATCCCAAGCTCTGAATATCTCACGGAGCACTGTTCAATCCATAATCCGAAAATGGAAGTAGTATGGCACAACTGAAAACCTACCAAGACATGGCCATCCACCTAAACTGACAGCCCAGGCAAGAAGAGCAGTAATTGGAGAAGCAGCCAAGAGGCCCATGGTCTCTCTGGAGATGCTCATGAGGGAGAATCTGTCCACAGGACAACTATTAGACGTGTACTCCACAAATCTGGCCTTTATGGAAGAGTGGCAAGAAGGAAGCAGCCATAAGAAGGCCCATTTGCAGTTTGCCACAAAACATGTAGGGGAAGAAGGTGCTCTGGTGAGATGAAGATAAAAAAGTTGAACTTTTTGGCCTAAATGCAAAACGCTATGTGTGGATGATCACTAACACTGCACATAACCCTGAACACACCATCCCTACCATGAAACATGGTGGTGGCAGCATCATGCTGTGGGGATGCTTCTCTTCAGTAGGGACAGGGAAGCTGGTCAGAGTTGATGGGAAGATGGATGGAGCTAAATACAGGGCAATCCTAGAGGAAAACCTGTTAGAGACTGCAAAAGACTTGTGACTGGGGAGGAGGTTCATCTTACAGCAGGACAACAACCCTAATTATACACTGCGTGCAGAATTATTAGGCAAATGAGTATTTTGACCACATCATCCTCTTTATGCATGTTGTCCTACTCCAAGCTGTATAGGCTCGAAAGCCTACTACCAATTAAGCATATTAGGTGATGTGCATCTCTGTAATGAGAAGGGGTGTGGTCTAATGACATCAACACCCTATATTAGGTGTGCATAATTATTAGGCAACTTCCTTTCCTTTGGCAAAATGGGTCAAAAGAAGGACTTGACAGGCTCAGAAAAATCAAAAATAGTGAGATATCTTGCAGAGGGATGCAGCACTCTTAAAATTGCAAAGCTTCTGAAGCGTGATCATCGAACAATCAAGCGTTTCATTCAAAATAGTCAACAGGGTCGCAACAAGCGTGTGGAAAAACCAAGGCGCAAAATAACTGCCCATGAACTGAGAAAAGTCAAGCGTGCAGCTGCCAAGATGCCACTTGCCACCAGTTTGGCCATATTTCAGAGCTGCAACATCACTGGAGTGCCCAAAAGCACAAGGTGTGCAATACTCAGAGACATGGCCAAGGTAAGAAAGGCTGAAAGACCACCACTGAACAAGACACACAAGCTGAAACGTCAAGACTGGGCCAAGAAATATCTCAAGACTGATTTTTCTAAGGTTTTATGGACTGATGAAATGAGAGTGAGTCTTGATGGGCCAGATGGATGGGCCCGTGGCTGGATTGGTAAAGGGCAGAGAGCTCCAGTCCGACTCAGACGCCAGCAAGGTGGAGGTGGAGTACTGGTTTGGGCTGGTATCATCAAAGATGAGCTTGTGGGGCCTTTTCGGGTTGAGGATGGAGTCAAGCTCAACTCCCAGTCCTACTGCCAGTTTCTGGAAGACACCTTCTTCAAGCAGTGGTACAGGAAGAAGTCTGCATCCTTCAAGAAAAACATGATTTTCATGCAGGACAATGCTCCATCACACGCGTCCAAGTACTCCACAGCGTGGCTGGCAAGAAAGGGTATAAAAGAAGAAAATTTAATGACATGGCCTCCTTGTTCACCTGATCTGAACCCCATTGAGAACCTGTGGTCCATCATCAAATGTGAGATTTACAAGGAGGGAAAACAGTACACCTCTCTGAACAGTGTCTGGGAGGCTGTGGTTGCTGCTGCACGCAATGTTGATGGTGAACAGATCAAAACACTGACAGAATCCATGAATGGCAGGCTTTTGAATGTCCTTGCAAAGAAAGGTGGCTATATTGGTCACTGATTTGTTTTTGTTTTGTTTTTGAATGTCAGAAATGTATATTTGTGAATGTTGAGATGTTATATTGGTTTCACTGGTAAAAATAAATAATTGAAATGGGTATATATTTGTTTTTTGTTAAGTTGCCTAATAATTATGCACAGTAATAGTCACCTGCACACACAGATATCCCCCTAAAATAGCTAAAACTAAAAACAAACTAAAAACTACTTCCAAAAATATTCAGCTTTGATATTAATGAGTTTTTTGGGTTCATTGAGAACATGGTTGTTGTTCAATAATAAAATTAATCCTCAAAAATACAACTTGCCTAATAATTCTGCACTCCCTGTACAGCCAGATGGAATGGTTTAGATTAAAGCATATTCATGTGTTAGAATGGTCCAGTCAAAGTCCAGACCTAAATCCCATTGAGAATTTGTGGCAAGACTTGAAAATTGCTGTTCATAGACACTTTCCATCCAATCTAACTAAGTTTGAGCTATTATGCAAAGAATGGGCAAAAATGTATCATCCTCCCCAAGTTTCTGGAGACTTTGTCGCTTCCACGCGTATCACTACCGGAGTGGCCGTTGGTTATGGAGCCTGCACCTGGACCACAAACAGAAAGGTGGTCTGAGGTCTCCCCAAGGGCTTCTAGGCAAAGGAAGTCGCCATGAAGCTGGTCTTTCTAAACGTGGGACTAATTGCCTTTTTGCAGTGGTCGTATAATAGGCCACTAATATAAATCATAGCCTGCCTCATGCTAATGTGGTAATGGTCGACAGGCCTTCCTGTTATGTTCACACATATAATGTGTGCTATGCTCAGGACAGCATGAGAGTTGAAGGTTATTATATCATGGGTCATGTTGTTTTCAATAAGTTTCAGTCAGTAAATGGGTGGGCCATAAGGGCCTATACAGTTTGCTTAATGCAGCATTTATGTTAGCACTATTTCTGTGTGTAGCTTTTTTTTTCTAATTATCAGATGATAATATCATATGGAGATGGGGGGGGGGGGGAGGCCTGCTTTGTCATCTAGGGCTTCCTCTTCTCCCTTAAATGGGTGGGTGGTGGAGGGTTGACTTATTCCACTGCCTATTGATAATTGGAAGTATTGTTATTTTCGTTGCCCCATACCATGGGGATTTATCTGTTATATATGTTGTTTGTATGTCCTCCCTTTTGTGTCTTGTCTTCCCTAGGGCAGTGGTTCTGTCCTTATATGTTTGGTATTTAATAAATTACAGAAACACATCTCCTATCCGATATGGGGCCCATTAAAGTATGCTCATATAATGTTAATGGTTTGAATGAGCCGGCCAAGAGGAATCAAGTACTATATAGCCTTCACAAACAGAAAGTCGATATAGCCCTCCTGCAAGAGACCCATTTTAAGGAAGGTCACGCCCCTTCATGCAAAAATAGGTACTTCACCACATGGGCTCATAGTAACTTTGCGGAATCTAAATCAAGGGAGGTTGCCATAGCTATACATAAAAATGTACCCTGTAGTGTGCTGGATACCCGCCGAGATGACCAAGGTCGTTACTTATTTCTGAAAGTTAATATTGCCTCCAGATTATTGATTCTTGCTAATATATATTGTCCCAACACAGGTCAGAGTGGCTTTGCGAATTTAGCCTTCGCCGCATTGGAGGACTTTGCGGACGGCGCAAGGATTATCCTAGGTGGTGATATCAACCTCCCCCTAGAAGCTAAACTAGACACGTCCTTAGGTGAGTCCTCCACTTCTCCTGGGGTAGCCCGTGGTTTTCAGAGACACCTACAGGCGCTGCGGTTGGTGGATGTGTGGAGAATACTGCACCCAACAGGAAAGGATTTTACATTCTTTTCTATGACACATAAATCATACCACTGCCTGGACTATGTGTTTGTCTCACATGACTTATTAGACCTACACCCGACTGCAGCAATAGAACCTATCCTATTTTCTGATCACTCAATGACTTGGGTAGCTTTAGACCTGGGAGATCCCACTCATTCAAGGAGCTCTTGGAAATTGAATGATAATGTACTGAAGGACAGTGTGTGTGTGGCTGACATTAAGAAGGTAATTGAGGAATTTGTGGAGGTTCATACAGGGGACTCCTCCAGATCCACTATTAAATGGGAGGCGCTTAAGTGTGTGATCAGAGGTCGTCTGATTTCTCACGCGTCCCGACTCAAGAAAATGAGGGCCGCTAAGATTGTTGAACTTTTGAGGAAGGTAGCGGATCTGGAGAAGTCTCATAAGAACAATTTGGATCCTGCGGTGTTTCAGGAGCTCTGCGACACTAGAAGTGAGTTGCGGAAGCTCATTGACCAGAAATATTTGGGAGCCAGAGACAAATTGAAAAGTTTGTTCTATGGACTAGGCGATAAGAGCGGCAGACTCCTGGCGAGGGCATTAAGACCACGCGCGGCATCCGGTTATATCTCCTCACTAAATTGTAGAGTGGGGGGGAAGGTCCATGCTACAGAAGACATTTTGAGGGAGTTTCGGGCCTACTATGAGGAGCTATACAGCTTGAAAGGTAAATATGCAGATTTGGCTCCTGATATTAAAGCCCATAAAATAAAACAGTATCTAGCTGAGTTGAAGGGACCTAAACTTTCGTCTACAGACAGCTTGGATTTGGAAAGAGAGGTGACCGATCAAGAGATCAGAGGGGTGGTGAAGTCGTTGGAGGTTGGTAAATGCCCTGGCCCCGACGGATTTACACCCCGTTTTTATAAAAAGTTTTTGGCAGAGATACTGGGTCCTTTGAAGGCTATGTGTAATTCCCTAGATCATGGAGATGTGTTCCCGGCGCAGGCAGTTACGGCACATATTTGTGTCATTCCTAAGCCGGGTAAGGATCCTATGGCCTGTTGTAATTACCGACCAATTTCTTTAATTAACGTGGACGTGAAAATTTACGCGAAAATATTGGCAAATAGGCTAAGGGGACATATTCCTTCCCTGGTGTCAGCAGACCAAGTGGGGTTTGTCCCCGGTAGGGAAGCTAGGGATAACACCATCAGATCTTTGGCTCATATTGCAAGGGCTAGAACTAGTGGGTCGCCTCTGTGTCTCCTCTCAGTCGACGCGGAAAAAGCGTTTGACCGCGTCGACTGGGATTTTCTTAGGGAGACCTTGCTGGCGTTTGGGTTGGGACCTAACATGCTACTCAGAATAATGGCGCTCTACAATAAGCCGCGAGCTCAGGTGAGAGTAAATGGCGCTTTGTCTTCCTCTTTTGAGATCCACAATGGGACTCGCCAGGGGTGTCCGCTGTCGCCATTGCTATATATTCTGGTCATGGAGTTTCTGGCAAGGGCACTGAGAGCCAATGCATCAATTAAAGGTCTTTATTTTGGTACATTGGAATCCAAAATTGCAATATATGCAGACGATTTACTGGTGTACTGTACGGATCCAGTTGTTAGCTTACCAAATATTACGAAAGAGTTCTCTGTATTTGGGGACCTGAGCAATTTTAAGGTGAACTTTCACAAATCTGAGATACTGAATGTCACGGTACCACACACCACAGTGCAAGCCTTGAAGCTAGCTTTTCCGTTCCAATGGAAGACGGATTACATCTCATATCTGGGGGTGGCCATCCCTGCCCAGTTAGAGGATCTTTATCGGCTGAACTTCTCTATGATAATAGAAGAAATTAAGAGGGATTTGGCGGTTTGGAAGCACTTACCCCTGTCGTGGTTTGGTAGAATACACGCGTTAAAAATGAATGTGCTTCCTAGGATTCTTTATGTTCTAAGGACCATTCCCATTCCATTGCCAGGCGTGTTCCTTAAAACCATAAGATCCTTGTTTATAAAATTTATATGGGCCGGGTCTACCCCTAGGCTGGGGATCAAGTTCCTCTTCAGAACTAAGGATAGGGGAGGAGTAGGAGTCCCTGATATTAAACTGTATCATAGAGCGGCAATTCTTGCATATATATTAGACTGGTTTCACAATAGCTCTAGTAAAAGATGGGTTCGGTTTGAGAGAAGTGAGATAGAGGTTCCCCCCCAAAATCTTCTATGGATCCCAAAAAATTTGCGTGGTAATACACTCCCGAGTATTACAGCTGGAGTACTGCAGGTGTGGGACAGGTGTGCAGATGCGCTTGGCTGTTCATCCTTCCCAAGCCCTATGACACCAATTTTTGATAATCCAGCTTTCCCGCTGGGTAAGGGTAAGAGAGAAATATTAGGTTTTCAGAAGAAGGAGGGACTAAGGGTAAGTTAACTGATCTCGGGAACCTCTGTCCGTACTTTAGATGACCTGCTATATAGAGGTTGGAGGAATTATGTGTTATCCCTAGGCCCGTTAGAGGCCCTGGCTAGGGATTTGACCCCCTTTGAAGCAGTTTGTTCACAGTCATCTCCCCCTACGCATCTGGTGTCTCTGGTGTATGGGCTGCTACAGGAGAGTGCTGGACCTACCTCTGCCTTGCCTTATGTGAGGGCTTGGGAGAGTGAACTGGGTAAAGTGTTCTCTAAGGGGCGTGACTAACTTCCGGTATGAGCGCACGCTTCTGAGCGCCGCTCCAAGACCCGTTCTTAATCCTCATCAATCCTGACTGCTAATCAGCCGCAAACATAGAGTGGCAGGTCCAGAAACGAAGGGGGAACACCCGGAGGAGTAAAATGAGCCCAAGCAAGGGGCAGGCGGCAGCGGAGCGGCTCAAGGAATATGCTAGGGCTGAGACACAACATGGCGCCGCGTCTCCTTCTAACGCCCGCACTCATGCGACCCGCGGAAACCAGTCACTGCAGCAAGATCCTCAAAGTGAGGAAGAGCCAGAACTCTCGCCTAAAGCGGCCCACGAACAGCTACTTACTGCGATCTCCATGTGCCAGACCTCCCTCACAAGTAAGATAGAGGAGGTGAAAGTGGATGTGGGACTCCTCAGGCATGATGTACAGCAGCTGAGGGAGAGGGCGAGAGAAACGGAGCACAGGGTGTCTGAGCTGGAAGATATCACCAGACCCATGCAGGTCAAACTCTCAGATCTGGAACAGAGAGTTCAACTATGGCAGCAAAAATGCGACGATTTAGAAAACAGATCGAGACGCAACAATATCAGGATCCTGGGTCTTCCGGAAAAGGCTGAAGGTATGGATCCGTCGTCCTTCATAGAAAATTGGTTCAAATCTACATTCCCAGAGGCTGTGTTCTCAGCGACATATGCTGTAGAAAGGGCCCATAGAGTCCCAGCTAGACCTCCCCCACCGGGGGCTCCCTCCAGACCCCTGCTAGCCAGGCTCCTGAACTGGAAGGACAGAGATATGCTGCTTAATCTTGCCAGAACAGCGCAGAACCTCTCCTTTAACAACGCCAGGATCTCTGTTCCCTGATTTTTCGGCGGAGCTGCAGAAAAAAAGATCTACCTTTGTGGCTGTCAAAAGGAAATTACGGGAGATGAATGTTCAGTACTCCATGTCGTATCCTGCACGGCTCCGAGTTGTAGATGGCGGGAAATCCTTGTTCTTCACGGATCCGAGAGAGGCTGACGAGTGGGCAGCTGGAAGGCCGAGACACAGGCCTGAGCAGCCTTGAGATCTTCGTGCTGATTTAGTACCTTGAGTGGGCCTGAGAAGGACGTTGCCCTGCGTTGTTATTCAAAGCTGGACTCCCCTTTCGATATTAAGCTTTTGGTATCGTATAAATGCCACGTTTTCTTTGTTGAGATATGCGGAGTTAACGTCTGACTGAAATGTTTAATTCCTGTATTAGTACCAGTGAATATTGGGCTGTTTGGCAGAGCATGACCGAGGGTCTCATCCGGCGAATACCTGCACTGGGTTAACATCCATTTACACCGTGCAGGTGCCCGTATACACGGTCAAAAAAAAAAAGAAGCAGGCTATTGACCTGCTAATTACCAGCGGTTATATGTTTAAATACTTTTATTTTTATTTTTCCTTTTCTTTTCGTTTTATGTTGTGGTACATACTATTTTCATGGTCCTATCTGAAGCAGACATGCAGGAGAGGCGGCAGAGAGGAAAGCTCAGTAAATTTCCTCAAAGTTACATTAATATGCATTTCATGGAACTTAGGATAGCATGGCGGCTCTAAAAGTCATGTCATGGAATGTTAGAGGGTTGGGAGGACCTAGGAAGAGGATAGCAGTGTTTTCACATGTGCGTCGGTTTGCTCCACATATCCTGGGCTTGCAGGAAACCCACCTGACAATAGAAACAGGTAACAGAATAAAGAAGCCGTGGGTACAGTGGAGTGCTAATGCATATGGGAACTCATACTCAAGAGGGGTAGCGGTCCTGATACATAACAGCCTCAGGTGGGAACTGCAGAGGTCTGTCGTGGATCCGGACGGACGGTTCATATTTATGTATGCTTATATCAATTGCACTCCATACGTCATCATCAATGTGTATAATCCCCCACCAGCCAGCACATCTGTCCTACAGGCAATAGTGAGTTTTGTTGTACAATACCCGAATGTTAGACTATTGTGTATGGGAGATTTTAATATGCTAATGAACTCAGAATTAGACAGATTTCGTGACCCAGCAAGAGTGGGGATGTCCACTAGCTCCACATCGGCACTTCACAAAGTAGTTACTGAGATGGGCTGGCTCGACTTATGGAGGGAGAGACACCCCCTGGCGGTGCAGTACTCTTGCTTCACCCCCTCTAGGGGTGCCTTGTCTAGGATAGACTATATCGTGGGCAATGCACTGTCTCTCACTGATTTGGAGAGCATTGAGTACTGTCCGCAGGGGCCTTCTGATCATGCTCCACTGGTCGCTAAACTCTTACTCGCGGATGGAAGAGAGAATGGTAATAAGATGCGTATACACCCCTTCTGGCTAACACTGATGGGCTCTAACGACCGAATCCCGGATCAACTCTATATGTTTTTTGAAGTGCAGGGTGATACCACTGATGAGCTATTGATCTGGGAGACATTGAAGGCTTACCTGAGGGGGTGTATAAAGTCATCCATAGCATTTATTAAAAAAGAGTCTCACCGCACGGAGGTTGGACTTCAGGAGGCCTGTAAGGTAGCTGAGAGTGTTTTTACTGATAACCCTTCCGAGGCAAACAGGTTAGATTGGCTTCTTAAAGGGCGGCAATATATGCAGCACCTACAGGTGAAGAGCGACCGGAAACTTTTTTTTCTTAAACAACAATCATTTGAGCAGGGGGGACAGGCAGGTAAGCTACTCGCCCACATTGCTAGAAACAATGCCTCGGCCCCGCCAGTCCTCCGTATCAAGGGGTTAGATGGAGAGATAAAAGAAAAGTTACCAGATATTATCATTAGATTCCAAGAATTCTATCAAAACCTATACAGTTCAGCGACACAGTATTCACCCCAAGAGCTAACAGATTACCTACGGGAGGTGACTGTCACGGCTGGTGGTGGGGGAAACCCCCAGCCGTGCGGTGCCAGGAGATGGTAGGGTTACCACTTGGCCAAACAACACAGAATTAGGGAGCAGGTCACCTCCTGTTACGTCCCTAACTCTGACCCTGTCTCCTACCTGCATGGGCCGACCTTGATGGTAGGAGGGCCCATACTCAGGAACCTCGGATCCCTGCTGACCCTCCGCAGATCCCTGACCTAGGAGCTGGGTGAGACGACCTACTCCTCCTTGGCACGGAGGAGCAGGAGTCTCAATGGCCAAGCAACAAGGGGAAACAGTAAACACCTATTGGCAGTGACAGGCAAACGCAATCAACACAACACTCACCTGTCACAGAGCAACACAACCAGGAACCCATGTGCAGGTGCTGTTAGTTCAGGACACCAACAATGACAGCACACACAGACATCACACAGGGACCCGGACCATAAGCTGCAATGATACAAAAACCCCACACACACCTAGATAACACCGTGTAACAAAGGTTTTATGACCAGAAGGGAGGCCCCCACTGGTAGATGGTAAAATACACAGGAGGCTGCTCCAGCTAGCAGGGCTGAAGCAACCTACTGAAGCCTGCAAGAGACTCAGGCTATATAGGCCAAAAGGCCACACCCACCGGTCAACCACACCCAGTGACATCACACACACTGGGAAGGAAGTTAACCCTTCCAGCACACAGAAGGGAAAACTCACAAATAAGGGGAAGTGCACACAAACTAAGAAACACACAAACACACTCACCTGTTACCGCCAGCAACGGCATGCGTGGCAAAAATGTTCTGGGGAACAGCCAGCAGGCCGAGACCCTGCCACCACATGCACACAACAACAACGTTGCCGCGGACAACTGCAGGTAAAGGAAGGTGTCTCCGTGCATACAACACATGACCTAGTGCACCACAAACAGACAAAGGGAGTGCACCTAAAACACGTTGCCAAGGGCAACCGCACGCATGCTTGTTATCCGCGGCAACCGCACCTGAGGCAAACCACCAAGTGCCCCCAGCTGCGGTTGACACAACACCAAAACCGCGGGTAACTGCATGCGGCTCCTAAGGAGTCACGACCATGACCAAGGGTCGTGACAGTGACATACCCCCGATTGAGTGCTGAAGATAGGGACATGCTGGAGGGGGAGTATACCTTAGATGAGATTCAAGAAGCTATGAGAGGATTGTCGACTGGTAAGGCCCCCGGACCGGATGGAATTCCGATCGAGGTGTACAGCAGATATAGTGCTATTTTAGCCCCCAGAATGAAACTCATGCTACAAGCGGCTAAAACCCAACAGAAACTACCGGACTCCTTTTATGATGCCACCATAGTGGTAATCTTGAAAACAGATAAGGATCCACTGGAATGTGGTTCATACAGACCTATATCCTTACTGAACCTGGACTATAAAGTCCTTACAAAAATAATCGCCAATAGACTAAATAGGGTAGTCGCCTCTGTTGTACACCTGGATCAATCCGGTTTCATACCTGGGAGATCCACCTCCAACAATATTAGAAGGGCGCAAGTTATCACGCAATTAGGTAGGGCCCTAGATAAGCCATGGGTGCTGGCCTCTCTAGATACGGCCAAAGCCTTCGATTCGGTGGAGTGGCCATACTTACTGGAAGTACTGGATTGCTTCGGCTTTGGTCCAGTTTTCATCAATTGGGTACAGATGTTATATAGACAGCCTAGAGCTAATGGTGAATGGAGCACACTCAGATTATTTTGATCTGGCTAGAGGGACAAGGCAAGGATGCCCTCTATCGCCCCTCCTGTTTGCAATCGCAATAGAACACCTAGCAATTAGACTGAGACAGGACGAGGTATACAGGGGTATCTCCTTAGAGGATAGAGAGGATAGGGTGGGACTCTACGCTGATGATTTGATTCTTTTTATGGACAGGGCGGAACAGTCACTACCTGGAGCGATCGAGTTGATTGAAAATTTTGGCCGTTTCTCTGGATTACACATTAACTGGTCCAAGTCAGCACTGATGCCTCTCAAGCCGGAGGGTTGGCATACGGTATATCACAACCTCCCGGTGGTAGACAGGTTTAAATACCTTGGTATTATAATTACTAGGGACCCCCTTCTAGCGTACACCTTGAACACGGAGCCTTTAATCTCCATATTTACTGGGAAGTTTGCGGCATGGCAGTCCCTTCCTATTTCAATGATGGGACGTCTGAATCTCATTAAGATGGTTCTCCTTCCTAAGGCACTATATGTTCTAGAACATGCAAGCACAACCGTTCCTAGAAAGTTCTTTGACCGCCTTCACTCCATGATGTCAGCTTTTATTTGGGGTAAAGCCAGAAGGAAACTGGCGATACGCACTTTACAGAGGCCTAAACTGCAGGGAGGTGCGGCATTACCGGACCTGTTTTTATACTTCCTAGCGGGACAGCTGCGCTACCTTGTCACCTGGGTATCCTCACAGCCCTTACCCAATACGGAGTTCTATCTGCAGAACTTCCTCCAACTACACTCCCTATGGCCGGTTCTGGAAGATATTAGTCTGTTCCATGGGAAAGCCCTCCCGATACATAAGCTTGCCCATCAGGTTTGGGAGGCAGCCAAGCTAAAACACTACACTGACATCCCGGACTTAATACCCTTGTGGGAGAATCCTATGTTTCAGCATCTAATTGGGCATGAAGGAGCCTCGATGTGGAAGGAACATGGTATTCACACACTGAGAGATTTATATGAGGAAGGATCCTTGAGATCCTACTCTCAGATTCAAGAAAAATTTGATACCCCAAGACACATGTTTTTCAGATATCTACAAGTTAGGCATGCCCTATCTGCGCAGTTTGGCAGGGGCTCAAAAAGGATTTCTAAATACCCCCTGATTGGAGTGCTTTCCACACAGGGCCCTAGAGGTCTTATATCAGCTATCTACATGCATCTCATAACTACGAAGATAGACACACCTCCATTGACTGTGGAGGATAAATGGAGGGATTGCATTCCATCTCTTTCTAGAACAGAGTGGTGCGAGGCGTTGGCGGCCCCTACAAGAGTGTCCCCCTCAGTTAACAATAGGATGATACAATTACATATACTGCATAGAAGTTATCTTACTCCTAGTAGGTTGTTTAAAATGGGCAGATCTGAGAATGACAATTGCCTAAGATGTCACCAAGCTGGCGCCAATTTTTGGCACATGATGTGGGACTGCAGACTTATTCAAAAATTTTGGAAAGATGTGACGTCCCTACTGTCAGATCTAGTGCCGGGTAGCGTCCCCCTTTGCCCTAAGATGTGTTTGTTAGGAATCATGGACGAAGAGCAATGGTCCCACCATCATAGGGTATTTCTGGAGGAAACTTTATTTTTGGCCAGGAAGGCTATAGCCCTTCGTTGGATGGCTGATAGAATGACTAATGTTAACCACTGGAAACAAGTAGTAAATCAGATTATCCCATTGGAGAAAGTAGTATACATTCATAGGGGATGCCCCCAGAAATTTGAGAAAGTCTAGGGAGAATGGTGCGAGTCCGCAAATACGCTAAGTTCTCGTTGAGACTCCATATGCTAATACAGATAGTGTAGGGAAATGTGAGGTGCTTTTATAATAAATTTCCACTAGAGATAACATTCTTGCCATGAAAGGATGGGGAAAAGATTATGAATCCTTACTGCTCTCTGCAAGAGGCCATGCCATGTCCATGAGAAAATGTACTTTAAAACATGAATAATGTACCACAAATGTTTAATGTTTCATATTGTTTTATTCCATTTATTCTTTGTACTTTTTGTACTTGTATTTATGCCAATTTGTACATCGATGTCATGATACTTCTCTATTGAGTCAATTGATATGCTGTAATGTCATGTACTTTGATAATGCATATTTATACTTCAATAAAACGAGTTAAAAAAAAAAAAGTGTTCTCTAAGGATAAATGGGAAAAATCATTTGTGCTGTCTCACAGGTCCTCCATATGCTGTGGGATACAGGAGAAGAATTTTAAAATACTTTCTAGGTGGTACAGGACCCCTGCTGTTCTACATTCCTTTTTCCCGGAGTGCTCTGACCTGTGTTGGAGATGTTTGGAGGAGGTGGGTACAATGTCCCATATCTGGTGGCGGTGTAGGAAAATTGCTCCCTTTTGGTCGGCCTTGAATGAGCTGTACAATAGTATGTTGGGTGTGACATCTGATTGGTCGCTGGAGGAAGCTCTGTTATCAATGTTCGATGGATCCGTTCTGGTAGCCAAGAAGGGCCTCCTGAGATTTTTTATGCAGGCGGCTCGTCTGGTGTTGCCTAGGCATTGGAAATCACAGGACACTCCAAAAATGACAGAATGGTTGGAGACGTTTGAGAACTTACGTAGAATGGAGGAATTGATTGCAGAGGATGCGGGACTGGATCAGAAATACCTGAAAGTGTGGAGGCCATGGATTCTGTTTAAAGGGTCCCAGAGGTTTATGGATTGGCTATATGGGTACAGATAGATTGTAGATGCTTGCTTGCATTGAAGATACTTACAGTATGTCTTTACCCCTTTGTGTTTGTTTGTGTTGTCTAAGTTCGTCTCCCCCCGTTTGTCCTGTTTCATGTTCGTCCATAGGCTTTAAGAAACACTCTTTGCCATGGGTTCTATGTAAGTGAGAGCTTCTTGCTTAAATTAATGTAACCCTATTGATATCGCTTTTAATTATGTTGTGTTTCGCACTTTATAATGGTACATGTTGTTACATTTTTTATGCCTGAATAAAATAATTGAACAACAAAAATGTATCATCCAGCCTGAGCCTGTCACCGCCAGATCTCTGAGAAGTTCTGACAGACGTTCTTCAGTACCTCTTGCATGATATTCTTTTGTTTTGGTTTCATTTTGTCATCTCTCCTCCCTCTCCCAGCTGTCATCTATTAGCAGTGATCTGCTTTATATCCCCTCCCATACTGCTTCACTTTGCGGTTTATACCACTTTCTGGATTGTGCTCACTGCTAGATGCTACAACTGCTGGTTCCTCAGATAAGTCTATTCCCTTATTTGTGTTTTCCTGTTGGCTTGATTCTAGGTGACCATGACTCCCTCCATATTGAGTGCAGGGAGCCGGTGGTCGTGTCCCCTCACTATTATAGGGTTTTCAGGTGTTACTCAGTCTAGGTACGGGGGCATGCAACTTTCTATCATTAAGATCTTTGCATGGGCTGAGCAGTCAGGGAGAGCTCTAGGTCTTTTGTAGGGCTCACCAATATGTTCCTTAGTTTGGGATCAAGTCAGTTGGATCGTTATTTGTGACTTCTAGTTTTCTGCATAACCATCCGTGACATTATAAACCGCCATAACCGTTTTAAAGCATGGATCCGGTTTCAGCCTTGATTGACCGCTTACAGGGTCTTTCACTGGAGGTAGCTGATCTCCGTAAAACTGTCTCTCAGTTTCAGTTGACCGGTTCTGCTTGCGTTCATGGAGTTTGTTCTGAGCCTAAGATCTCGCTTCCGGATACGTTCTCTGGGGGTAGTGAGAATTTTGTTCGTTTTAGAGAGGCTTTCAAACTTCATTTTCGCCTACTTCCTCATTCCACTGGTGATGAGGAACAGAGGGTGGGGATCATCATCTCGCTGCTCAGGGATAACGCTCATAACGCTCAGTCTTGGGCCTTTTCGTTACCGGTGGGGGCACGGCCCCTCCGATCGGTGGATGAATTTTTTGTAGCCCTGGGTCAGATATATGATGATCCGGATCGTATTGCTCTGGCTGAATCTAAACTGCGTCTTTTATGCCAGGGTAAACAGTCCGCAGAGATATACTGTTCAGAATTTCGGAGATGGGCAGCTGATTCTGGTTGGAATGATGCTGCACTCCGAAGTCAATTTTGCCATGGTCTTTCGGAGGGATTGAAAGATGCATTTGCCTTTCATGAGAGACCTACCTCCTTGGAGTCTGCCATGTCTCGGGCTGTTCGTATTGACAGGCGTCTTAGAGAGAGAGGAGAGATCACTCCTTCCTGTCATATTCAGTCCAAGGACAGTGGGGCGGCCTCATTCAGTGCGCAGGGGCCTCAGCCTCTCTCAATCCTCTCTGAGCAGGAGCCCATGCAGCTGGGTTTGCTTGCCTCTAACAATAGAGGATTCAGCTCTCAGAGGAGGGTTTGTTTCTGTTGTGGAGGTATAAATCATTTGGCAAATGTTTGCCCCTCTAGGAGATTCAGGGAGTTTTTTTTGAGGGTAATAAAGAAACAAAAAGAAAAAAGTCCTCTAAAAACGTTCCATCTGTTACTATTGGCAAGGTTGATGTGGAAATTGAAGGTTTTCCATTTGCTTGTAGTTCCCGTTTTGTCCTACCTGCCAGGGTGGCGCTAGAGAGCAAGAACATTGTGAGATTTTTGTAGATAGTGGAGCAGCTGTCAATCTCATTGATAATCAATTTGCTATAACACATGGTTTCCAGGTATGCACTTTGGGAAAGGATATACCTGTTTTTGCTATCGATTCCGCTCCACTTTCTCAAAAATCGTATCGGCATAGTTCACAATATCCGTTTGACTGTGGGTGATGCTCATGTTGAGGATGTGTCATGTTTCGTCCTAAGCGGATTACCTACTCCTCTAGTGTTGGGGCTACCCTGTCTCACTTAACATAACCCCAACATTGATTGGCAAGCGAGGCAAATAAATGGTTGGAGTGACTTTTGCAGAGAGAATTGCCTCTTGACGTCTCTTTCAGAGGTTTCTACTAAGACTGTACCATCTTTTCTCTCTTAATTTTCGGATGTAGTACCATCTTTTCTCTCTGAATTTTTGGATGTGTTTTCAGAGAGTGGTGTCCAGGAGCTGCCCCCTTCACCGGGAGTACGATTGCCCTATTAATCTCATCCCAGGCGCCAAGCTGCCTAAATCTCGTTTATACAATCTCTCTCAACCTGAAAGGGTCGCTATGCGTACTTATATTTCTGAGAGCCTGAGAAAGGGACGCATCCAACCCTCGAAGTCACCTGTGGCAGCTGTTTTTTTTTTTGTTAAGAAAAAAGTTGGTTCTTTAAGCCCATGTCTGGATTTCAGGGAGCTGAACAGTATCACAATTCGTGACCCTTATCCGCTTCCTCTGATCCCGGACCTGTTTAACCAGATTGTTGGGGCTAAGGTTTTTTCTAAGTTGGATTTAAGAGGGGCATACAACCTGGTCAGGGTCAGGGAAGGGGACGAATGGAAGACGGCCTTCAATACCCCTGAGGGCCATTTCGAGAATTTGGTTATGCCTTTTGGTTTGATGAATGCTCCGGCCGTCTTCCAACATTTTGTGAACAGCATTTTTTATCATTTAATGGGGAAATTTGTACTAGTGTATCTAGATGACATTTTGATTTTTTCTCCTGATTTCAAAACTCTTAGGGACCACCTACGTCAGGTCTTTCTCATTCTGCGGGAGAATAAATTGTACGCTAAACTGGAAAAATGTGTGTTTGCGGTTCCAGAAATTTCAATTTCTGGGTTTTCTTCTCTCCGCTTCTGGTTTTCGCATGGACCCTGAGAAGGTCCGCGCCGTGCTTGATTGGGAGCTTCCTGAGAATCAGAAGGCGCTGATGCGCTTTTTGGGTTTTGCCAATTATTACAGGAAGTTTATTTTGAATTATTCCTCTGTTGTTTGCTTCCGCTCCCATCTTGGTACAACCTGATGTCTCTCTGCCCTTCATTGTTGAGGTGGACGCTTCTGAGGTGGGTGTGGGTGCGGTCTTGTCTCAGGGTCCCTGTCCTGCCAAATGGCGACCGTGTGCCTTTTTCTCGAAAAAAACTCTCCTCTGCTGCAGAGAAAAATTACGATGTGGGAGATAGGGAGTTGTTGGCCATCAAGTTAGCTTTTGAGGAATGGCGCCATTGGCTAGAGGGAGCCAGACACCCTATTACCCTGTTTACCGACCTACTTGGAGT
Organism: Bufo bufo; assembly: GCF_905171765.1. Taxonomy (NCBI): domain Eukaryota; kingdom Metazoa; phylum Chordata; class Amphibia; order Anura; family Bufonidae; genus Bufo; species Bufo bufo. Next base: position 599,276,031 of record NC_053390.1, on the reverse strand, counting down.
CAGCCAAGCGTTTGAACCTGAGACAGGCCAGATGGTCTTTGTTCTTTTCAAGGTTTAATTTTGTTGTCACGTTCCGCCCTGGGGTTAAGAATGTGAAGGCTAATGCTCTGTCACGTTGTTTTTTCGGGAGGGGGGAACTTTGAAGACCCGGGTCCCATTTTGGCTGAAGGGGTGGTCGTCTCTGCTCTTTATCCTGAATTGGAGGCAGAGGTTCAGGCAGCCCAGGCAGAGGCTCCTGATCTTTGTCCTCCTGGGAGGTTGTCTGTGCCTCTCCCTTTACGACACAAGGTTTTTAAGGAGAACCACGATACTGTCCTTGCTGGGCACCCGGGGGGTAGAGCCACAGTGGATCTGTCACGAGGGTGTCAAGAACCACGCCTGACTGCATTATACACGGGGTCAGGAAGTCGCAGCGGTTGGCTGCGCGCTCTATGTGAGATAGGGCTGTTTCCTTATGGTAGCTTTCTGGGTTTGCTTTCCAACCCTTTTTGGCTCACTCAGGGATCCGTAGCTCCTTCTCCTCAGCTGTTCCTTGTCCAGCACTCCCAACCTCCTTATATTCCCCTCTCACACTTCTCTGGTTGCCAGATATAGAGCTTCCTGCCTGGACTTCTATTCTGACCCTCCGGAGCTGTGTTGCTGCGTTCTCTGGTTGTTGGTCCAGAACGTTACCCTCCGGATCCCTGTTGGACCTTTGTGGTCTGCTGTGGTCGCCCACCTGGGTGTATGTGTTTGTCTGTATTGTCTGTCCTCTCCCTGGTGTTTCCCTCTTAGTGTCAGTGGTGCGGACTAGCGATCCCACTATCTAGGGCTCATTTTAGGGAAAGCCAGGGTTTAGGCACGTGATCGCCGCACGGGTGAGGAACCCGTCTAGGGACGTCAGGGCAGTCAGGTGCCAGCCGCAAGGTGAGTCAGGGGTCACCACCTTTCCCTCTCCCTTGGGCAGGGCTTTCCCTTTTCCCTCCCTGTGCGTGACGCCGGTCATTACAGGATCTCATTGCACGGAGATTCTGGTGGCCAGCTCTTCGTAAGACGGTTGAGGGTTTTGTGGCAGCCTGCGAGACCTGCGCTCGTGCCAATTTCCCTCATTCACGGCCATCGGGTCCTCTCCTCCCGTTACCCATTCCTTCCCGTCCTTGGACACATCTGTCCATGGACTTCATTACGGACCTGCCTCGTTCCTCGGGGAAGACTGTGATTCTGGTGGTGGTGGACCGTTTTAGCAAAATGGCACATTTCATTCCTTTTCCTGGGTTACCCAATGCTAAAACGCTGGCGCAAGCATTTGTTGACCACATTGTCAAATTGCATGGCATTCCTTCAGACATAGTCTCTGATAGGGGCACGCAGTTTGTTTTCAGATTCTGTAAGGCTTTCTGTTCTCTCTTGGGGGTTCGGTTGTCATTCTCTTCTGCTTTTCACCCGCAGTCGAATGGCCAGACCGAGCGCGTCAATCAGAATCTGGAGACATATCTGCGCTGTTTTGTGACAGAGAATCAGGAGGATTGGTGTTCTTTTTTGTCCCTTGCTGAGTTTGCTTTAAATAACCGTCGCCAGGAGTCCTCTGATAAGTCACCATTTTTTGGTGCATATGGGTTTCATCCGCAGTTTGGGACATTCTCTGGAGAGGGGTCTTCTGGTTTACCTGATGAGGAGAGATTTTCCTCATCTTTGTCATCTATTTGGCAAAAGATTCAGGGTAATCTAAAGAGCATGAGTGAGAGATATAAGCGAGTGGCGGATAAGAGACGTGTGCCTGGTCCGGACCTAAATGTGGGTGATCTGGTGTGGTTGTCTACTAAGAATATCAAATTGAAGGTTCCCTCCTGGAAGTTGGGTCCTCAGTTTATTGGGCCTTACAAGATCTTGTCCGTCTTTCGGCCCCTTTGCGCATCTTGGCTGCAAAAAAGTGTCACTCATGTGGTATCGCCGTACTCAGGAGAAGTAGGGCAATGTGTTTTGTGGTGTATTTTTACATATACCCATGCTGGGTGAGAGAAATATCTCTGTAAATTGACAACTTTGTATAAAAAAATTGAAAAAGTATGGGTATATGTAAAAATACACCCCAAAACATATTGCCCTACTTCTGCTGAGTACGGCGATACCACATGTGTGACACTTTTTTGCAGCCTAGGTGCGCAAAGGGGCCCAAATTCCAATGAGTACTTTTAGGATTTCACAGGGCATTGTCACGACCGCTATCCCAGCAGCAGTCGTGTCGCACCACACGGAGGGGAAGGGGGACCCTTATCCCAGCAGCAGTCACTTGTGGGGTATTTATACTGCCCTGGCATTTTAGGGGCCCTAAAGCGTGAGAAGTAGTTTGGAATCCAAATGCGCAAAAATGCCCTGTGAAATCCTAAAGGTACTCATTGGAATTTGGGCCCCTTTGCGCACCTAGGCTGCAAAAAAGTGTCACACATGTGGTATCGCCGTACTCAGAAGAAGTAGGGCAATGTGTTTTGGGGTGTATTTTTACATATACCCATGTTGGGTGAGAGAAATATCTCTGTAAATGACAACTTTTTAAAAATTTTTATACAAAGTTGTCAATTTACAGAGATATTTCTCTCACCCAGCATGGGTATATGTGAAAATACACCCCAAAACACATTGCCCTACTTCTTCTGAGTACGGCGATACCACATGTGTGACACTTTTTTGCAGCCTAGGTGCGTAAAGGGGCCGAAAGTCCAACGAGTACCTTTAGGCTTTACAGGGTTGCTCACAATTTAGCCCCGCCCAAAATGCCAGAACAGTAAACACACCCCACAAATGACCCCATTTCGGAAAGTAGACACCCCAAGGTATTCACTGAGGGGCATAGTGAGTCCATGGGAGATTTATTTATTTTTTGCCAGAAGTTAGCAGAAATGGAAACTTTATTATTTATTTTTTTTCCTCAGAAAGTGTCATTTTCCGCTAACTTGTGAAAAAAAATTAAATCATACATGAACTCACCATGCCCCTCCGCGAATACTTAGGGGTGTCTTCTTTCTAAAATGGGGTCATTTGGGGGTATTTATACTATCCTGGCATTCTAGCACCTCAATAAACATGACAGGTGCTCAGAAAGTCAGAGCTGCTTCAAAATGCGGAAATTCACATTTTTTTACCATAGTTTGTAAACGCTATAACTTTTGCGCAAACCAATAAATATACACTTATTGGATTTTTTTTATCAAAGACATGTAGCACAATAAATTCTGACACAAACTTGTATGAAAAGGAATTATATTTGAACAATTTTACCAGAAAAAGTTGAAAATACACTTTTTTTGAGAAAATTGCGGTCTATTTTGATTAATATCAGAAAAAATGAAAAATGTCAACAGCAATCAAATACCAACAAAAGAAAGCTGTATTTGTGAGAAGAAAAGGAGGTAAAATTAATTTGGGTGCCAAGTTGCATGACCGAGCAATAAACCGTTAAAGTTGTGAAGTGCCGATTTGTAAAAAAGGGCCTGGTGACTAGGGGGGTATAAACCTGTGGTCCTTAAAGGGTTTCTGTCACCCCGCAAAACTCCTTTTTTTTTTTTTGGATAGTTAGATTCCTCATAGTGCGATATAGGAGAATATAATAGTCTTACTTACTTTCATGCGGCCGATTCTTTAGAAAACGAAGTTTTATAATATGTAAATGAGGGCTCTACCAGCAAGTAGGGCGTCTACTTGCTGGTAGCTGCTGCAGAAATCCGCCCCCTCGCCGTGTTGATTGACAGGGCCAGCCGTGATTTCCTCCTCCGGCTGGCCCTGTCAGTAATTCAAAAATCGCGCGCCTCGCGTCATTCGGCGCAGGCGCTCTGAGATGAGGTGGCTCGTATCCTCAGCACTCCCTCAGTGCGCCTGCGCCGATGACATCACCGAAAGAGAAGACGTCATCGGCGCAGGCGCACTGAGGGAGTGCTGAGGAGACGAGCCTCCTCATCTCAGAGCGCCTGCGCCGAATGACGCGAGGCGCGCGATTTTTGAATTACTGACAGGGCCAGCCGGAGGAGGAGATCACGGCTGGCCCTGTCAATCAACACGGCGAGGGGGCGGATTTCTGCAGCAGCTACCAGCAAGTAGACGCCCTACTTGCTGGTAGAGCCCTCATTTACATATTATAAAAGTTCGTTTTATAAAGAATCGGCCGCATGAAAGTAAGTAAGAGCATTATATTCTCCTATATCGCACTATGAAGAATCTAACTATCCAAAAAAAAAAAATTAGTTTTGTGGGGTGACAGAAACCCTTTAAGTGGTTAAACAGTTTTTGTCTTGTTTTCATGCCTTTTTTTTAACTGATGTTTTTCTGAAAAATGGCCATTAAAAACAGCCCTCTTGACTTGTATGGATGCTGTCGGGCCGTGAAAACGGACAAAATAGGACTTGCCATATTTCAAAAGAGACAGTCTGTTTAGAACTGCGTGAATGCACCCATATCTGTCTTTGTTCTGAGTATGGCACTTGTCACAATGAGAAAAAGTGACATTTTTGGAAGGATTTTCCCAATTTGTGAGCTTAAAAGTAACATTTTGAGCATCAGTTATACTCAGTTACTGTTCTGATCCATCAGAAGAACAGAAAAAAAAACGGATCTGTTAATCTGAACATCAGTTTTGCCCAGTTAGCACAAAAAATAACAGATTTTTTTTTGAACATCAGATGTGATCAGATTGTGTCACTTCTGTCAGAGATCTGTTATTTTTACAGGAGAAAAAGTCCTGCGTGCAGATGGATCAGAAGAACAGAAAACTAAAAGGTGATGTGAACTTGCCCTAAGGACTCATGTACATAAACATGAGCGCCCTGTGCCTGTGATGTGGACCACAAATAGCAGATGCAGACTCTTTCACTTGAATGGGTATGTGTAACGCCCCAGAGTGGCATTACCACCTTTGCACCTTGCTACTATCTCTAATGGTCCAATATCATGTCATCTGTGTCTTTATTTCAGGTCCAACACTGTGCATTTCCTATTTTGCAACTGTTATTTTCAAGTGTAACTTACCTGGTTCACCAGTAGGTGGCAGCAAACATGGCAGAGCTACAGTTACGGAGAATGGAACATTCTAACTCTCCCTCTAAGGAGGGGAGGGGACTAGTTAGTTGGAAGGCAGTCTAGCTTACCCCCTGCTAGGGGAAGGAAGCAAGGGCTGGGCATGTCGCCGTTGGACATGCCCCAGCTAAGCAAAGAAAGCCAGCTAGAGCACCTTTAGCTCAGCTGGACATGGAGGCCACAGCTTAAAGCCTCAGAAGCCAGGAGGAGTTTTCCCTGGACAAATCTAGAGACAGACCAGACTACAAAGTGAGGTACAGCATAAAGAAGAAGCTGTGTCATCCAGCCAGCCTGTTAGTACAGCAGAGTCAGAAGAGCAACAGATGTACTAGAGACGAGTTTGCCTGCCACAGTTAATGCCCCCCAATTTAACTACCCCTTATTTGCTGCTTCGGAAGACAACGCCTGGGGTCCAGCGTATCCAGATGGGAGCACCCTAACACATACAAAACATTAAGGGACACTGTAGGCCACCCTATACCACTCGGCCATTCCTACACCTGGGTACCATTTTAAACATCTTAAAGGGACCCTTTGCCGCTATTAGACATTGCATATGCGATCTGCAAGATTCAGTCGGCACCACAAAAAAAAAAGTTCTATTTTTTTAACGGAATTCTTAGATGACCTGAACCTTGCACGTTGAACTTGAAACACAAAGTTCGCTCATCCCTAGAAAAGTCCTGCAAGGAGGACTTTTTCTCCCATCAAAAATAATGAGTCTTCTCAGCTCCTCGTGTTCCCTTACATGCTGCTGGCAGATGACACTGCGTTTTTTTATTTATTTAACCTCTTTGCGACCTCTGGGGCACCATAGCTACCGGCTTTCTGCTGTTTCAAACAACAGAGATCCGCACCTGTAACAGCGTTCCCTGGCTGAGATCGGGGAAGCTGTAATAAATGCGGGTGATAGCTTGGAGCCTCAAGCAGGCTCCGATACCCATCACTGGTATATTCCAATGTAGGACTGAAGTTGGCAGCACTCTATTGGAATATAGTAAATGGTGTGTTCTGTGATCAATCTAATGATTGCTTGTTATAGTCACCCAGGATGATCATCCCTCTTTCCCCAAAATAAAAATAAACAATTAAAAACAAATAACATTGTGGGTATCTCTGTCTGAAAACACCCGTATTGTTAAAATATAAAAATATTTATCCCATACAGCGAATGCCATAACGGAAAAAAAATTTAAATGGTCAATCTGCCATTTGTTGTCACTTCACCTCCCCCCAAAAATTGAAAGTCACCGACACTTCAAAATGGTATCACTGAAAAGTACAGATTGCCCTGCAAAAAATGAGCCCTCACACTGCATCATAAACATAAATATAAAAAAGTTAAAGGGGTTAGAATATGGCAATTAAAAGAAAAATATATTTTTCTACAAAGTTTTTTTTTATCAGTATTAATACACAAGAAATATTATACAAGTGTGGTATCATTGTAATCACACTGACCTGCTAAATAAAGGTAACAGGTTAATTTTACAACATAGGGTACACCGTAAAAAAAAACGAAAAACATAAAACTGTGGAATTATGTTTTTATTTCCAATTCCGTTTACTGCCTTGCTGAAGTACGTTAAAAACACTTTATTTAGTAATATTAAAAGTTTATCTCCACATTAATAGGCTGATAGGGTGAACTGGAACTGTTACAGACCAATTACAGGGAGTGCAGAATTATTAGGCAAATGAGTATTTTGACCACATCATCCTCTTTATGCATGTTGTCTTACTCCAAGCTGTATAGGCTCGAAAGCCTACTACCAATTAAGCATATTAGGTGATGTGCATCTCTGTAATGAGAAGGGGTGTGGTCTACTGACATCAACACCCTATATTAGGTGTGCATAATTATTAGGCAACTTCCTTTCCTTTGGCAAAATGGGTCAAAAGAAGGACTTGACAGGCTCAGAAAAGTCAAAAATAGTGAGATATCTTGCAGAGGGATGCAGCACTCTTAAAATTGCAAAGCTTCTGAAGCGTGATCATCGAACAATCAAGCGTTTCATTCAAAATAGTCAACAGGGTCGCAAGAAGCGTGTGGAAAAACCAAGGCGCAAAATAACTGCCCATGAACTGAGAAAAGTCAAGCGTGCAGCTGCCAAGATGCCACTTGCCACCAGTTTGGCCATATTTCAGAGCTGCAACATCACTGGAGTGCCCAAAAACACAAGGTGTGCAATACTCAGAGACATGGCCAAGGTAAGAAAGGCTGAAAGACGACCACCACTGAACAAGACACACAAGCTGAAACGTCAAGACTGGGCCAAGAAATATCTCAAGACTGATTTTTCTAAGGTTTTATGGACTGTTGAAATGAGAGTGAGTCTTTATGGGCCAGATGTATGGGCCCGTGGCTGGATTGGTAAAGGGCAGAGAGCTCCAGTCCGACTCAGACGCCAGCAAGGTGGAGGTGGAGTACTGGTTTGGGCTGGTATCATCAAAGATGAGCTTGTGGGGCCTTTTCGGGTTGAGGATGGAGTCAAGCTCAACTCCCAGTCCTACTGACAGTTTCTGGAAGACACCTTCTTCAAGCAGTGGTACAGGAAGAAGTCTGCATCCTTCAAGAAAAACATGATTTTCATGCAGGACAATGCTCCATCACACGCGTCCAAGTACTCCACAGCGTGGCTGGCAAGAAAGGGTATAAAAGAAGAAAATCTAATGACATGGCCTCCTTGTTCACCTGATCTGAACCCCATTGAGAACCTGTGGTCCATCATCAAATGTGAGATTTACGAGGAGGGAAAACAGTACACCTCTCTGAACAGTGTCTGGGAGGCTGTGGTTGCTGCTGCACGCAATGTTGATGGTGAACAGATCAAAACACTGACAGAATCCATGGATGGCAGGCTTTTGAGTGTCCTTGCAAAGAAAGGTGGCTATATTGGTCACTGATTTGTTTTTGTTTTGTTTTTGAATGTCAGAAATGTATATTTGTGAATGTTGAGATGTTATATTGGTTTCACTGGTAAAAATAAATAATTGAAATGGGTATATATTTGTTTTTTGTTAAGTTGCCTAATAATTATGCACAGTAATAGTCACCTGCACACACAGATATCCCTCTAAAATAGCTAAAACTAAAAACAAACTAAAAACTACTTCCAAAAATATTCAGCTTTGATATTAATGAGTTTTTTGGGTTCATTGAGAACATGGTTGTTGTTCAATAATAAAATTAATCCTCAAAAATACAACTTGCCTAATAATTCTGCACTCCCTGTATATGCTGGTTCCTAAATGCACCCTACCACAAGAACTCCTTTATTATATAGGAGTAGGAAAACTGAGGGGTATATCCTATTGTGGTCCTAGGAGAATATTTTTGCACTACACTCACAGGGTTGTGGACCCCTTGGTCAGTGCTGTTCAGGACCTAACACTTAAAGGATAACTCCCTATCGGGGCTCAATATAGAAGCGAGAGTAAGTCTGCACGTATACTCTGTACTGCAGTCTAATGCTCGACGCGTTTCCCTTCCGACAGTTGTCGGTAATTCATCAGGAGCATTAGACCTAATGTTTGGCAGGCACCATGTACTGCGACCCTGATGGTGGGTACGCAATAATCTTGCCAAACACACTTAGGTCTACTGACTAAAAGATGCTGCGCGCTTCTGATAGCGTGCGTGCAGCAAAACAGCGAGCCTCCCGACACTGTAGTGGCCGTAACGCGCGCAAAATGCCTCCTCCCCTTTCCTTGCCAAGTCTCTAACAGGCATCCAATGGGCGTTCGATCGCTAGATGGCCGCGCCTCCTACTGTCGTCATCTCCAGTTGTTGACAGACAGCCCTTTCACGCACAGCCGTTCGCGCCGACTCCGCCTCCTCCTGTCTTCATTCGTCGCTGTTACAGTGGGGAGTGTATAGTCGTGACGTATGCTTGGGTCACCATCTGGGCGGGAACATAGAATCCGTAAGATATGTTCAGGTTCAGGTAAACCCATGTCTAAATAATCGGAACAAATTGAAACCTACACTGCCATGAATAGTTGCCAAAGAGTAAGCAGAAAAAGTCGATCCTGCTTGAAACATAAGGGATCCAATTGCATCCAGTACCATAGACGTCCCCATGAATAGCAGAAGCGACAACCACTGACACTCATGCTAAGGACATTAGGGACACAATTGGGTCCCATTTGATGGATGGTCTCCACATATGGCAGATAAAAGGAGATCACGATAAAGGAGAGTCATCAGAGGGAACAGTATATCTATTCAAATGGAAGACAGAGGATGAATCTCATGCCCTGACCAAAAAGGGGGAAGGGCACTGCTCTTCATTCAATAAAACATGCGAATGAAATCGCATCATGAAGGCCCTTTGGTTTAACAGTGTTTAGTGTAAAGATCCACTGTGCCTCCTTTTTGAGGAGCAGTGTATCGATATCGCCTCGCCTGGGCGGTGGTCTTACATGTTCAATGCCCTGAAATTTGAAGCAGTCTGTTGTCCTGGGGTGGTAAGTTGCCACATGTTGCGCAATAGGGGTATCACCAAGGCTTCTGATCTTCAATAGGTGTTCCCCTATGCGCCTCCTAAATTCGCGCTTAGTTTTCCCTACATATTGTGATCCACAAATGCAGGGAATTTATTTCCAATTCCACCTCATTTTGAATTTTTTTTTCCAGCTCCCCACTACTTCATATGCAATATTAAATGGTGCCATTAGAAAGTACAACTTGTCTCGCAAAAAACAAGCCCTAATACAGCTATGTGAATGGAAAAATAAAAAGTTATGGCTTTGGGAAGGAGGGGAGTGAAAAACGGAAAATCGCAGGGTTCTCTAGGGGTTAACAAAAACATGAGTAGCAAAAAAATGCTTGTGTGTTCTGCCTATTTCCCATAGACTTTCAGCCAACATCTGAATCTGACGTTTTCACAGCAAAAAAACGCCAATAAAGGCTCATGCACACAAAATAATTTTTGGTCCGCATCCGATCCGATTGTACAAAAATGCCATTAAAGGATGTGTGTGAACCCACCCTAAAAACTGCATGCAGTATGGAAAAACCCAAGTGGTTTCAATGGTGTTTTTTTTAGGTAAATAAATGCTAGAGCAAATTAATGTGTGTAGAGGCCCTAAGACCTCCTGCACACGATGTGGGTGATCACATATAAGATGCACACGAATTTCCATGAGGATTTATGTGCGTTTCTCCAACATATCCGCACCAAAATTTCTAATTGTGGATTTTGATGCAGATTAGATGTGGTTTATCACACACTTTGCTGGTTCTGTACTATGCTGCGTTTTTTTCCGCACGGGAATACGCGCTGAAATACCTTTCATATTCGGGGAGATCGCATTTATTTCTATACTAGCACCGCTACACTGAGATTCCACTGTGATTCCTGGGTGCGACTAAGATGTCCGGGTAGCCAAACCCTTAGGCCTTCAGTGAAACTTGCACCATTTTGCAAGTAAGTTCAGTCAGTTTTGTCTGCGATTGCGTTCAGTTGTTAAGTTTTTTCCGCAGAATATGGCAACATGCCCACGACCGGTCCGCAAAAAAAACTGCATGCCATCCGTTTTTTTTTTGCGGATCCATTGTAACAATGCCTAAAAAGGACAAGAATAGGACATGTTCTACTTTTTTTTTGCGGGGCTACGTTACGGACATACTGATGCGGACAGCACACGGTGTGCGAATGGGTCCGCATCCTATCTGCAAACCGCAACGGACACGGAAACAAAATACGTTTGTGTGCATGTAGCCTATAGAACATGCTGTTAATCTCACGCAACGCAGAACTGATGCTAAAATAAAACACCGTTCATGTACACAGACCCATTGAAATGAATGGGTCAGGATCCAGTGCGTTTGCTATGCGTTCACTTCACGCATCGCACCCACGCGGGGAAAATCGCTCGTGTGAAAGGGACCTTAGGGAACAGCTACTTGACAACATTTGTCGTGCAACAAAAGGGTGCAACTACACTGCAACATGTGTCACGCAACATTTTTTGTAATAATAGTCAATAGTGTCGCACTGCAACGTGACATTCGCACAGAAATCTAACTTGGACGGCTTTTGGTGTGACTGTCGTTTCGCAGTCGCAGAGCGACACCATTGACTATCGTTATAACAATGTTGCACCGTACCCTTGGGCTGGAAACACATACACAGTTTTTTTATGTAGTTCTATAAGACAAAGCTTGAAATGGATCCTACAGGAAGGAGAAGTATAAGTCCTTCCTTTCGAATTAACCCCTGGCTTTTTCTCAAGACTGCAACAAACACTGAACCAAAAACTGCCACACGAACTGCAAGTGTGATTCCAGCCTTACAAAGTGACTTCAGGACGCTCCAGCGAGTAATACCATGAGGAGGAAGAGGGAAGGGTCTGCTGGTGGGAGGAGGCAGGGTGGAGACTGCTGACTGTGAGGAAGTAACTAACAAAAGAGACAACGCTTACCTGCAAGAGAGCGCAGAAGAACTGCTTGTAAGGAGTGAAAAGCAGTCACATTTCACACACCCCATACTTCCAGGTAGAGAAGACAGGATCACAAGACAACATGTCCAGCAAAGTAACAGGTCAGTAGCATTCTTACTATACTAATACTCTACACAGAGTAACTTTGTCATTCTTTCGTTTTTGGGGGAATTACATTATGCTTTAAATGCTATCTGCTACACACGGCTCTGTGCAATATACTATAGCATACCTATTGATATACTAGGAAGTCTAACAAGGAAGATAACTTCTCGCATCAGTCTTTATTACCTAAAGTAACACAAATAGGGCAGCAGGGTGGCTCAGTGGTTAGCACCGTTAGCACTCCTGCATGCAGTTTCTATGTTCTCTTAGTGTTTGTGTGCCTTTCCTCCGGGTGCTACGGTTTCCTCCCACACTCCAAATACTGATAGGGAGCTTAGATTGTGAGCCCCATTGGGGACAGCTGGATGTTAATGTCTGTAAAGCGATGCGGAATATAGTAGTGCTATATAAGTGACTATAATAAATATTGGTTGGCTTTACAAACAGAAATAACAATAATGTATAACTAGTATAAAAGGTAGGTGTACTATGTGGTAATATGCAGGTGGCAAGCAGACGGGTACCTGATATTTTGCTAACACATATCTATGGATCAGGAGATACATTTTAGGTGTAAAGAAGAATATAAAGCTTTGGGTCAAATAGCGGCCATGGTCCATCTAAACGAGGAAGTTTTATTATAGTATATAAAGTAATACTAATATCCATGGTTACAGACCACCCTGCAATCCATCAGTGGTGGCCGTGTTTGCACACTATAGGAAAAAGTGCCGTCCTCTCTGGTGGCCGGGACCATGGGAGCGCACATAGGCTGGTGCTTTTTCCTATATTGTGCAAGGCCAACCACTGCTAATGGATTGCAGGGTGGTCGTAACCATGGAAACGAGCAGTGTATAATGTGATGGAAAAATGAATCCAGCCAGCAAAGGAAGCAATATGGATAATAACAATACCTTAGTAAGTGTCTTGTATTAACTTTCTCTAAATAATAAATGCCACTGAAGTGAGACAACCCCTTTAAGTGGAGCCAGAGGCCTTTTTTTTGCCCATGGGGTACAGCATGATATACACTGAACAAAAATATAAACGCAACACTTTTGGTTTTGACCCCATTTTGCATGAGCTGAACTCAAAGATCTGAAACATTTTCTACATACACAAGAGACCCATTACTCTCAAATACTGTTCACAAATCTGTCTAAATCTGTGTTAGTGAGCACTTCTCCTTTGCCGAGATAATCCATCCCACCTCACAGGTGTGGCATATCAAGGTGTTGATTAGACAGCATGAATATTGCACAGGAGTGCCTTAGACTGCCCACAATAAAAGGCCACTCTGAAATGTGCAGTTTGATCACGGGGAGGGGAGGGGGGGTGGGGTCAGTCAGTATTTGCCTCACACAGTGCAACACATCTCCGTCGCATAGAAAAGATCAGGTTGTTGATTGTGGCCTGTGGAATGTTGGTCTACTCCTTCAATAGCTGTGCGTAGTTGCAGAATATTGGCAGGAACTGGAACACGCTGTCCTATACGCCGATCCAGAGCATCCCAAACATGCTCAATGGGTGACATGTCCAGTGAGTATGCTGGCCATGCAAGAACTGGGATGTTTTCAGCTTCCACGAATTGTGTACAGATCCTTGCAATATGGGGCCGTGCATTATCATGCTGCAACATGAGGTGATGGTCGTGGATGAATGGCACAACAATGGGCCTCAGGATCTCATCACGGTATCTCTGTGCATTCAAAACGCCATCAATAAATGCACCTGTCTTCGTTGTCCATAACCTACGCCTGCCCATACCTTAACCCCACCGCCACCATGGGCTACTCGATCCACAACGTTGACATCAGCAAATCACTCACCCACACGACACCACACACGCTGTCTGCCATCTGCTCTGAACAGTGAAAACCGGGACTAATCCGTGAACAGAACACCTCTCCAACGTGCCAGATGCCATTTAATGTGAGCATTTGCCCACTCTAGTCGGTTATGACGACGAACTGGAGTCAGGTCCAGACCCTGATGAGGACGACGAGCATGCAGATGAGCTTCCCTTAGATGGTTTCTGATGGAGTTCTTTCGATATGCAAACCGATTGTTGCTGCAGCTGTCCAGGTGGCTGGTCTCAGACGATCATGGAGGTGAACATGCTGGATGTGGAGGTCCTGGGCTGGTGTGTTTACACGTAGTGATGGCCAGTTCGCAGTGTTCGCCGACGAACACATGCGATCTGCCATCTATATTCTCAAGCCCGGTGATGCAGAGGTAAGTCCTTACCTGTGCCTGCGCCGCGAGCCGCTCTGAAACACATGCGGGAGCAGGCAGGTCTGTAGTGTGAGGCCGGTTGGGTGTACTGCCAAATTCTCTGAAACGCCTTTGGAGACGGCTTATGGTAGAGAAATGAACATCCATTGCACGGGCAACAGCTCTGGTAGACATTCCTGAAATCAGCATGCCAATTGCACGCTCCCTCAAATGTTGCAACATCTGTGGCATTGTGCGGTGTGATCAAACTGCACATTTCTGAGTGTCCTTTTATTGTGGGCAGTCTAAGGCACACCTGTGCAATATTCATGCTGTCTAATCAACACCTTGATATGCCACACCTGTGAGGTGGGATGGATTATCTCGGCAAAGGAGAAGTGCTCACTAACACAGATTTAGACAGATTTGTGAACAGTATTTGAGAGTAATGGGTCTTTTGTGTATGTAGAAAATGCTTCAGATCTTTGAGTTCAGCTCATGCAAAATGAAAGCAAAACCGAAAGTGTTGCGTCTATATTTTTGTTCAGTGTAGATATGGCATTTTCTGGAATTACTTTGCATAAGCTTCTCTAATGAATTACACTGAGGGCATTATGTCAGTGTAATTCAGTAGATACAGGCCTAGCAGGCTCACACAGCATTATAATGTCATGCGATCCGGTCAAAGCAAAACATCACACTTACTCACGCAGCATAACCGTGTTTCTCGCATTGAGCACGCTTGTGCTTGTCTACGCATGGTTTGTCTGTCTGGATACAGTATCAGCAAACTTTTGCTCCATGTCGAAATTGACCTGTCATGTAGATTTTGAGATCTGCAGTATGTCAATTGCTTGTGCAGTTCTTTTGTGCTGATTTTACCCTCTTCAAGAGAGTGAGACACTCGTGGAATTTCTGCAAGTCTGTACCTGTGTGCAGGTAGCCTAACAAAACAAAAAAATAATGTCTGAAGAAACCCTGTACTGTGGCTGTTATTTGGATCACAGGTGTGATATGTTCTCTCACTATAGGGGGTAAGTCACAGATGCATCTATGGTGCCCCCACACAGTTTGATGCTCCTTTAACCACCTCAGCCCCCAGTGCTTAAACACCCTGAAAGACCAGGCCACTTTTTACACTTCTGACCTACACTACTTTCACCGTTTATTGCTCGGTCATGCAACTTACCACCCAAATGAATTTTACCTCCTTTTCTTCTCACTAATAGAGCTTTCATTTGGTGGTATTTCATTGCTGCTGACATTTTTACTTTTTTTGTTATTAATCGAAATTTAACGATTTTTTTGCAAAAAAATGAAAATGACATTTTTCACTTTCAGTTGTAAAATTTTGCAAAAAAAAACGAGATCCATATAGAAATTTTGCTCTAAATTTATAGTTCTACATGTCTTTGATAAAAAAAAAATGTTTGGGTAAAAAAAAAATGGTTTGGGTAAAAGTTATAGCGTTTACAAACTATGGTACAAAAATGTGAATTTCCGCTTTTTGAAGCCGCTCTGACTTTCTGAGCACCTGTCATGTTTCCTGAGGTTCTACAATGCCCAGACAGTACAAACACCCCACAAATGACCCCATTTCTGAAAGTACACACCCTAAGGTATTCGCTGATGGGCATAGTGAGTTCATAGAACTTTTTATTTTTTGTCACAAGTTAGCGGAAAATGATGATTTTTTTTTTTTTTTTCTTACAAAGTCTCATATTCCACTAACTTGTGACAAAAAATAAAAAGTTCTATGAACTCACTATGCCCATCAGCGAATACCTTGGGGTCTCTTCTTTCCAAAATGGGGTCACTTGTGGGGTAGTTATACTGCCCTGGCATTCTAGGGGCCCAAATGTGTGGTAAGGAGTTTGAAATCAAATTCAGTAAAAAATGACCTGTGAAATCCGAAAGGTGCTCTTTGGAATATGGGCCCCTTTGCCCACCTAGGCTGCAAAAAAGTGTCACACATCTGGTATCTCCGTACTCAGGAGAAGGTGGGGAATGTGTTTTGGGGTGTCATTTTATATATACCCATGCTGGGTGAGAGAAATATCTTGGCAAAAGACAACTTTTCCCATTTTTTTATACAAAGTTGTCATTTGACCAAGATATTTATCTCACCCAGTATGGGTATATGTAAAAAGACACCCCAAAACACATTCCTCAACTTCTCCTGAGTACGGGGATACCAGATGTGTGACGCTTTTTTGCAGCCTAGGTGGGCAAAGGGGCCCATATTCCAAAGAGCTCCTTTCGGATTTCACTCCTCATTTTTTCCTGAATTTGATTTCAAACTCCTTACCACACATTTGGGCCCCTAGAATACCAGGGCAGTATAACTACCCCACAAGTGACCCCATTTTGGAAAGAAGACACCCCAAGGTATTCCGTGAGGGGCATGGCGAGTTCCTAGAATTTTTTATTTTTTGTCACAAGTTAGTGGAAAATGATGATTTTTTTTTTTTTTTTTTTTTTTCATACAAAGTCTCATATTCCACAAACTTGTGACAAAAAATAAAAACTTCCATGAACTCACTATGCCCATCAGCGAATACCTTGGGGTCTCTTCTTTCCAAAATGGGGTCACTTGTGGGGTAGTTATACTGCCCTGGCATTCTAGGGGCCCAAATGTGTGGTAAGTAGGTAAATGACCTGTGAAATCCGAAAGGTGCTCTTTGGAATGTGGGCCCCTTTGCCCCCCTAGGCTGCAAAAAAGTGTCACACGTCTGGTATCTCCGTACTCAGGAGAAGTTGAGGAATGTGTTTTGGGGTGTCTTTTTACATATACCCATGCTGGGTGAGATAAATATCTTGGTCAAATGCCAACTTTGTATAAAAAAATGGGAAAAGTTGTCTTTTGCCAAGATATTTCTCTCACCCAGCATGGGTATATGTAAAATGACACCCCAAAACACATTCCCCAACTTCTCCCGATTACGGAGATACCAGATGTGTGACACTTTTTTGCAGCCTAGGTGGGCAAAGGGGCCCATATTCAAAAGAGCACCTTTCGGATTTCAAAGGTCATTTTTTACAGAATTTGATTTCAAACTCCTTACCACACATTTGGGCCCCTAGAATGCCAGGGCAGTATAACTACCCCACAAGTGACCCCATTTTGGAAAGAAGAGACCCCAAGGTATTCGCTGATGGGCATAGTGAGTTCATGGAACTTTTTATTTTTTGTCACAAGTTAGTGGAATATGAGACTTTGTATGAAAAAAAAAAAAAAAAAAAAAATAAGCATTTTCCACTAACTTGTGACAAAAAATAAAAAATTCTAGGAACTCGCCATGCCCCTCACGGAATACCTTGGGGTGTCTTCTTTCCAAAATGGGGTCACTTGTGGGGTAGTTATACTGCCCTGGCATTTTCCAGGGGCCCTAATGTGTGGTAAGTAGGTAAATGACCTGTGAAATCCTAAAGGTGCTCTTTGGAATATGGGCCCCTTTGCCCACCTAGGCTGCAAAAAAGTGTCACACATGTGGTATCGCCGTATTCAGGAGAAGTTGGGGAATGTGTTTTGGGGTGTCATTTTACATATACCCATGCTGGGTGAGAGAAATATCTTGGCAAAAGACAACTTTTCCCATTTTTTTATACAAAGTTGGCATTTGACCAAGATATTTCTCTCACCCAGCATGGGTATATGTAAAATGACACCCCAAAACACATTCCCCAACGTCTCCTGAATACGGAGATACCACATGTGTGACACTTTTTTGCAGCCTAGGTGGGCAAAGGTGCCCAAATTCCTTTTAGGAGGGCATTTTTAGACATTTGGATACCAGACTTCTTCTCACGCTTTGGGGCCCCTAGAATGCCAGGGCAGTATAAATACCCCACATGTGACCCCATTTTGGAAAGAAGACACCCCAAGGTATTCAATGAGGGGCATGGCGAGTTCATAGAAATTTTTTTTTTTTGGCACAAGTTAGCGGAAATTGATATTTTTTATTTTTTTCTCACAAAGTCTCCCGTTCCGCTAACTTGGGACAAAAATTTCAATCTTTCATGGACTCAATATGCCCCTCACGGAATACCTGGGGGTGTCTTCTTTCCGAAATGGGGTCACATGTGGGGTATTTATACTGCCCTGGCATTCTAGGGGCCCTAAAGCGTGAGAAGAAGTCTGGAATATAAATGTCTAAAAAATTTTACGCATTTGGATTCCGTGAGGGGTATGGTGAGTTCATGTGAGATTTTATTTTTTGACACAAGTTAGTGGAATATGAGACTTTGTAAGAAAAAAAAAAAAAAATTCCGCTAACTTGGGCCAAAAAAATATCTGAATGGAGCCTTACAGAGGGGTGATCAATGACAGGGGGGTTGATCAATGACAGGGGGGTTGATCAATGACAGGGGGGTGATCAATGACAGGGGGGTGATCAATGACAGGGGGGTGATCAGGGAGTCTATATGGGGTGATAACCACTGTCATTGATCACGCCCGTGTAAGGCTTCATTCAGACGTCCGGATGCGTTTTGCGGATCCGATCCATCTATCAGTGCATCCGTAAAAATCATGCGGACATCTGAATGGAGCTTTACAGGGGGGTAATCAATGACAGGGGGGTAATCAATGACAGGGGGGTGATCAGGGAGTCTATATGGGGTGATCACCACAGTCATTGATCACGCCCCTGTAAGGCTTCATTCAGACGTCCGGATGCGTTTTGCGGATCCGATCCATCTATCAGTGCATCCGTAAAAATCATGCGGACGTCTGAATGGAGCTTTACAGGGGGGTAATCAATGACAGGGGGGTGATCAGGGAGTCTATATGGGGTGATCACCACAGTCATTGATCACGCCCCTGTAAGGCTTCATTCAGACGTCCGGATGCGTTTTGCGGATCCGATCCATCTATCAGTGCATCCGTAAAAATCATGCGGACGTCTGAATGGAGCTTTACAGGGGGGTAATCAATGACAGGGGGGTAATCAATGACAGGGGGGTGATCAGGGAGTCTATATGGGGTGATCACCACAGTCATTGATCATGCCCCTGTAAGGCTTCATTCAGACGTCCGGATGCGTTTTGCGGATCCGATCTATCTATCAGTGCATCCGTAAAAATCATGCGGACATCTGAATGGAGCTTTACAGGGGGGTAATCAATGACAGGGGGGTGATCACCACAGTCATTGATCATGCCCCTGTAAGGCTTCATTCAGACGACCGGATGCGTTTTGCGGATCCGATCCATGTATCAGTGCATCCGTAAAAATCATGCGGACATCTGAATGGAGCTTTACAGGGGGGTGATCAGGGAGTCTATATGGGGTGATCACCACAGTCATTGATCATGCCCCTGTAAGGCTTCATTTAGACGTCCGGATGCGTTTTGCGGATCCGATCCATCTATCAGTGGATCCGTAAAAATCATGCGGACGTCTGAATGGAGCTTTACAGGGGGGTAATCAATGACAGGGGGGTAATCAATGACAGGGGGGTGATCAGGGAGTCTATATGGGGTGATCACCACAGTCATTGATCACGCCCCTGTAAGGCTTCATTCAGACGTCCGGATGCGTTTTGCGGATCCGATCCATCTATCAGTGGATCCGTAAAAATCATGCGGACGTCTGAATGGAGCTTTACAGGGGGTTGATCAATGACAGGGGGGTAATCAATGACAGGGGGGTGATCAGGGAGTCTATATGGGGTGATCAGGGGTGATTAGGGGTGATCAGGGGCTAATAAGGGGTTAATAAGTGACGGGGGGGGGGGGTGTAGTGTAGTGTAGTGGTGCTTGGTGCTACTTTACTGAGCTACCTGTGTCCTCTGGTGGTCGATCCAAACAAAGGGGACCACCAGAGGACCAGGTAGCAGGTATATTAGACGCTGTTATAAAAACAGCGTCTAATATACCTGTTAGGGGTTAAAAAAAACACATCTCCAGCCTGCCAGCGAACGATCGCCGCTGGCAGGCTGGAGATCAACTCTCTTACCTTCCGTTCCTGTGAGCGCGCGCGCCTGTGTGCGCGCGTTCACAGGAAATCTCGCGTCTCGCGAGATGACGCGTATATGCGTGACTGTGCGCAGGGCTGCCACCTCCGGAACGCGATCCTGCGTTAGGCGGTCCGGAGGTGGTTAAAGCACCTGATGCTGTGATGGTGTCACTGCATTGCTCCTGCCTGTGCTGAACCACTGATGGCAAAGCAGTGGAGAAGCAGGGCTTCTGGGTTTCCCCAGTGTATTCAGCTGTATCTGGGTCCTGAATAAATCAGGACATATATGTGTCTTGACAGCTGACATCCGCTGTCCAAATTTGATCCACCAGTTACATAGTTACATAGTTAATAAGGTTGAAAAACGACATAAGTCCATCAAGTTCAACCAAGGGATAGGTGGGGACTCGAATCCCAGAAGGAAGTGAGACTCAGATTTCTACACATTTTCATAAGCATTAATGTCATTAAGGGTCCATTCAGACGTCTGTGGTGTATTGTGGACCCGCAATACACCCAGCCGACACCCCCCCCCCCCCCATAGAACTGCCTATTCTTGCCTATTCTAATAGGACATGTTCTATTTTTTTGCAGAGCCGCCGCCCGGAAGTTCGGGGCCGCGCTCCGGAAATGCGGATGCGGAGATCACATAGTGTGCTCTCCGCATCCATTCCTGCCCCATTGAGAAAGAATGGGTGCGCACCCATTCCCGATATTGCGGAACGGATGCGGACCCATTTGCGGACGTGTGAATGGAGCCTTACTTTTAAGAATTTATCTAAACCCTTCTTAAAACGGTCCACTATTCCTTCTGTGACCACATCCTGAGGAAGTCTATTCCACAGATTCACAGTTCTTGCAGTAAAGAAGCTTTGACGCTTCTGGAGACTGAACTTTTTCTTCTCCAGTTGGAGGCAGTGCCCCCTTGTCTTTTTCAGGCATTTGACATGGAACAGTTTTTCACCGTATTTTTTTGTATGGCCCATCTATATATTTGTATAGGTTAATCATGTCCCCCCTTAGACGTCTCTTCTCAAGACTAAACAAATGTAATTCTTTTCATCTTTCTTCATAACGAAGACCCTCCATGCCCCTTATCAGTTTAGTCGCTCTCCTCTGTACTTTTTCCAGCTGTAGTGCGTCCTTTCTATGGACTGGTACCCAGAACTGAACTCCATATTCCAGATGAGGCGGCACCAACGCTTTGTAAAGTGGTAATAAATCCCTGCCCCGTGAGTCCATGCCTCATTTAATGCATGACAATATCCTGGTGGCCTTAGAAGCAGCTGATTGACATTGTATGCTGTTATTCAATCTACCATCCCAGGGGGAGAAAAACAGAACTGGATCGCACATCCACAATGCTATGCTTTGATCTAATCAAACTCGCTTCTCAGCGCCATGTTGAAGTGTACAGCCCCCCATACTGCATGCTGTACAAGAGGCATTAGTGTACATTTCGATCAAAAGGCATAAGCCCACTCACCACGCCAAGGTCGCCTCTTTGAGTGGGACCTACTCTGACAAAAAGGCGCAGCGCAATGCGGTGACAAAGCGGCACTGCCCTAGTAGGCGGCGGGACCCAGGAGTCAAACAGCAACCCTGCTGTCTGACAATGCCACCCATGGCACTGGGTCCCACCAACCCACCAGTACAGCACCACAAAAACAAAGGCCACCACGCAGTACTGCACCATGTGAACAGTTGTCTAACACAACATGTCCATAGCTATCAGGAGCTACAGGTCAATGGGATGTGGATTTGCGATCCAGTTCTGTTTTTCTCCCCCTGGCATTCAATCTACCATCTACAAGGACACCCAAGTCCTTCTCTATAAGTGATTCTCCCAGTGTTACATCCCCTAAGACATATGATGCACGGAGATTATTACTACCAAGATGCAGAACTTTACATTTATCCACATTGAACCTTATTTGCCAAGTTAAGGCCCAATCACCCAGAGTGTTCAAGTCAGCTTGTAGTATATGGACATCTTCCATAGACTGTACAGTTCTACATAGCAAAAATATAAATGGTGCTATAAATCCCATCCTCAAGATCATTAATAAATAAATGAGGACCCAGCATTGAACCTTGGGGTACACCACTTATAACCCGGGACCATTCTGAATAGAAATCATTGACCATAGCTCTCTGGATACTCCAATTACAAACTATACTTTCCAAGTCTATAGACCTTCCTTTACCTATTAAATGTTTATGAGGGACAGTATCAAAAGCCTTTGCAAAACCCAGAAACACTACATCCACAGCCGCCCCTCTGTCCAGGCTTTTACTCACCTCCTCATAAAAACAGTTAAGTGCCCCTGCCCTACACTGTCCAGTAAGTGCTCACTTTCAGACTGTATAGGGACACGCTTCTTTGACAAGGAGAATGGTAATTGTCAATTTATTCATAGATTTCTATTGGGAATAATAGAGAGATTTGATACATGATTTATTTTAATTTTTTTAAATAAAACCTTGTTTCCTGTAAATGAGCCTGCATGTATGGAGGGAGTAGTTGGGGAAAGAATCTTTACAACTGTAATAACTGTTAGTAAGGTTGAAAAACAGGATTGGGAAGGTCTGTAAAGATGCCGGGCAGGTCTTTAGAGTATTGCTCTATATACTGCAGGGAATTTCTGGTTCGTCTTCATTCGTAGCCTCTGGTGCTACTTTGTGTTTCAAGGCCTTCATAATAGTTACTTGTGTACAGACATGCCACCTGCCAGCATATTTTAAGCATATCTTGTATGTATCAGTTCTTTATGTGGAATCAGCCTAATTTTTCAGTAAATGAAGAATCTTTGGTTTCACACAGGTTTTAATTTTTTTTCTTTAGTATTTTTTTTTTGCCAGCTCCAGAGCTTAATTGAAAGTCTATGGGAATGATGAAACGCAGGACACAGTTGTTTTTTTTTGCCACTATTTTCTTTTTTTTATTAGGCGGTTTTATTTGGGTCTCAGGGATTTTTATAAATGCAGCATGTTGAACCTTTTGCTGTTTTTCCAGTGTTTTTTTACATCTCGCTTTCTATATGGGAAAAAACTGTGATTCACACAGCTATTTAGAAAAACACTGCTAAAAAATGCCATAAAAACCACATGCAGTATGAAGTGATTATAAGGGCCAGTTCACACCAGTGGCGTAGCGTGGGTTGCCAGCACCCGGGGCAAGCCAAGTATTGCACCCCACCCCTAACCTGTCAACATGCCCCTTTTTACAGATAATGTAGTAGATATCACTTGCAGTCATACGTAACACCACAGATAACACAGTAATAACTCTCTGAGTACAGACAATGTAGTAGATGGGTGTGAGCCCCCAGAATTTAGGACAAGCACAGTGTGACCTGAAGTCTGGGGCCAGGATGTGGCAGGGTGGGCCAAATTCTATATCCACTCTCCCATGACTACAGAACATACAGGGTAATACAGCGCACATACCTCTTACATCCAGTGACGTCTCCTTTGATGTTCTCTTTCCTCATCTTCTAATTTCAGACCTTCAGACCAGACCACCATTTTTCAGCCATTTCTCGTCTGCAGTTTGACCAAAAAAAATCTTAGTTTACTACTTTCCCATCATCCTCCCATCTTCTGGAAAAATCATCCTACCACCCCCAATACTGTGCCGCTGTGCTCCCCAATATTATACTGCAGAAACAGATAAACCCCCTGAAAATACTAATACCATGCAGATAATGCCCCCTTCAATCATTATTGGCACACTGCCCTAAAATAACTGCGCCCAGCAAAAAGTGCCTCTGACATTAATAATGTACACATAACGTCCCCCAAAAATAATTGTGGTAAGCTGATACTGTGCCAAGGTGCCCCCACAGTAATAGTGGTCCCAAAAGTCCCACCGATAGGAATAATTCTCTGCTAGAGCACATATGGTAGTAATAAAAGTGCTCCTACAGTGTCCCCAACATTTCCCCACTGTGACCCAGAAGTAACAATACTCCCATAGAGCCCATACTAGTAATCATGTTCCCCATAGACCCCCAGTAGTAATAAAGTTCACCATAATGCCTGCCAGTAGTAATAATTCTCCTTATAATGTGATGGTAGAAAAAAATGCCCCTTTATAATTTGTGCCAGTGCAAAAAAATACCCCCTTTTTATGCCCCCGTTGAGCTAATGTCCCCATAGTGCCCCATAATGTGCCAGTATAAAATACCCCTATAAAGTGCCCCCAGTAAATGCCCCCCTAGTGCTCCCCCCCCCCCCTTCCTTCTAGTGCGTCTATAATGTAACAGTACAATGTCCCATATATAGTGCCCCAGTAGATGCCCTCAGTGTCCCCCATAATTTGCAAGTATAAAAATACCCCTTCTTAGTGCCCCCGTAGATGACCCCATAGCAGTGGCGTAGCGTGGGTAGCCAGCACCCGGGGCAAGCCAAGTATTGCGCCCCCCCCCCCAACCTGTGACCACGCCCCTTTTCTACAGATAATGCAGTAGATGTCACCTGCAGTCCTATGTAACACCACAGATAACACAGTGATAACTGAGTACAGATAATGTGGTAGATGTCACCTGCAGTCCTATCTAATACCACAGATAACACAGTGGTAACTCTCTGAATACAGATAATGTAGTAGATGGGTGTGAGGCCCCAGAATTTAGAACACACACAGTGTGACCTGAAGTCTGGGGCTGGGCTGAGGCAGTGTGGGCCAAATTCTATATACCCCCTCCCCCATCCCCTACCGTGAAACAGATATTTGGATGGACATAACATACATTGCTATGAAATATACAGGAGAATACCGCACTATACCTGTTACATCCAGTGACATCTCCTGTGATGTAGACTTTCCTCAGCGTCTTCATTCGGAGATAGGACTGTCATGACAGCATCTCGTCTCTGCAAAGTTTCGCAGATTTTTTTTTTTAGATTCCTTACTTTACTATCATCTTCAGATAACAGACCTCCCCTCCCCACGTAGTGTCCATAAGTATAATGCCCCCTGTATAATTATAATATATAATGGCCCCCTCTGTATTATTATTATGACCACCTCTGTATTATTATTATTATTATTATTATTATTATTATTATGACCACCTCTGTAGTATTATTGTAATAATTATGGCCCCCTCTGTATTATAGTAATAATTATGGCCCCCTTCAGCCCCTCCAGCATACAGTCCCGTGTAAGATAAATCACTTCCCTGCCTTCAGCCCCTCCAGCATATAGTCCCATGTAAAATACATCACTCTCCCTTCAGTTCCTCCAACATATAGTCCCATGTAAGATACAACCCCCAGAGGAAGCCATCTGCCCATCTCTGCTGTCCATATACCAGGCCTACCAGTATTACCCCTTCATATACCGCCTAATCACCCCACACCTAACAGTCTGAGTCACTTGTCTCCCTGAGTGTTAGGTGGGGTGACCAGGCGGGCAGGCGGTATATCAAGGGGTAATGCTGGTAGGCCTGGCCTGGTATATGGACAGCAGAGATGGGCAGATGGCATCCTCTGGGCAGTACTGTCTCTCTGGTCATCCTTCCCCAGCACCCTGACTGCCACTTGCTTGCCCTGGCTCTGATGGCACTTCACTGCCTGGTGCTTGGCTATCAGCACTGAGTGACAGTCAGTGTCGCAGTGTGACTGAGTCACTCAGTGCTGATAGCCAAGCACCAGGCAGTGAAGTGCCATCAGAGCCAGGGCAAGCAAGTGGCAGTCAGGGTGCTGGGGAAGGATGACCAGAGAGACAGTACTGCCCAGAGGATGCCATCTGCCCATCTCTGCTGTCCACTCCATATACCAGGGAAGGCCTGGTATATGGAGAGCAGAGATGGGCAGAATGCAGATGGCATCCCAGAGAGGCATACTGTCTCAGTCAGGGTCCCTGGGCTGGTCATTCTTCACCAGCACCCTGACTGCCACCTGCTTGGCAGCCTTGGCCTGGCTCTCATGGCACTGGCACAGTGGCACTTCACTCATATATTACCCCTAACCCCTGCCCTCAGCCCATGCCAACACACCTAACACACTCAGGGTGGGATGGACACTGACTGTCACTCACTGTCAGTGTCGCTTTCAGGCTGCCTCTGTCTCTGGACAAACTCTCTAGTCTCAGTCCTGAAGCGACAGTGCGGCAGCCATCTTCTTCTTCTTGCTCTGGCTCCGCACTGTATTTCCCGCCTGGAAGGTGGGCGGAGCCTATCAGTGTGAACTAACTGCCGTACTGCCGTGCACACCCCGCCTCCTCACTCTGCTCTGCGGCGCTATGTGGGGGAAAAAAAACAAAGAGTCAACGATTTAAGATTTTGTTGTGCCAGCGGACAGCGCCCCCCTGTGGCGCCCCCCCCACGCTACGCCCCTGCCCCATAGTACTCCTCTCCCCCCTTCCCCATAGTACCCACCACAATGTGTCCCAGTATAAAATGCCCCTATACAGAGCCCCCCCATATAAAATACCCCTTCTTTGTGGCCTCAGTAGAAGCCCCCATAGTGTTCCTTTCCCCTTCCCCCATTGTGCCCTCCATATAAAATACCTCTTCTTTGTGGCCTCAGTAGATGCCCCCATAGTGCCCCCAATAATTTGCCAGTAAGAAGTGCCACCCAATAATTTGCCAGTAAAAAGTGCCCCCAATAATATGCCAGTAAGAAGTGCCCCCCATAGATGGCTCCCCCAATCATGTGCCAGTAACAAGTGCCCCCCAATCATGTGCCAGTAAGTATTGTACCATATAAAAAAATAAACACTTATACTTTCCGTACCTCCATGGCACACTCAGTGAAGCGGTGAAGGCCTCTTCCGGCCTGTGTCCCGCGCTGTACGGCTCAGGCAGCCACAATGGAAGCGCTCATCTCCCTGTGCCCTGCCGCTGCTAACCCACTTGTGAGCAGGACCACACCGCCTGGGGCAATCGCCTCACTTTGCCTAATTGGCGGTGCAGCCGTGCTGGCGCCTCCTAAAATTTTGTGCCAGGGGCAACGGCCCCCCAAGCCCCCCTACCCCAACGCTACGCCACTGGTTCACACGATTGATTTTAAAAAACACACTTAGAAAATCAGTTTTTGATGCGTCTTCTTTTTTTAAACCAATGGGTGTTCACTTCATTAGAAAACTGAATTTTCTGCTTCAGGTTTTTATAGCTGATCTACCCAAAAGAAGCAAGGACAATGCACAAAAACTGCATAGACTTATTTGGAGCTGTTTTTTTCCAGCTTCCTATGCATTTCAATGGGAAATTCAGGACTGATTCTGCCTCAAGATAGGACGTGTTGCATCTTTTTACGCAGTTTTTTTTACACTTGTAAAAAAGAAGCAAGTTCTGCTTCTCATCGAACTGAATGGGAGGCTGTTTTGAGATGTTTTTAGAGCTGATTTATAGACAGAAATGCTCCAAAATCAGCACCAAAAAACTCTGCGTGAACTGGCCCTAAGTGAAAAAAAAAGGCCAAAACAGATTTGTGTGTGAAGGTGCCTTTAGATTTCAAAGTAAATGTTCCAGACAAATTTGACAATACTCTCTGGGTTTCATATGAATCCTTAAGCAACGGTACTGTCCATAGTGTACCAATGTCTCTCCCCGCATAATGGCAGTGGGGAGATTGTGATTGGAGGGACACTTTGAGGGTATGTCCATATGGGGAGAAAAATTTTCATTGGAAAACTTTTCATGTACATGAAAATTTTATTGTGGATTGGCCACAGATTTCACCATTTGTATTGCATAAATACACATACTTATGAAGTAAAATGCGCCACATTTATCAAAAGGTGCAGCCCTCTTAAATTTAGCCTATCTTATGGCAGTCAGACGCCTCCTTTTTTTTATTACAAAAAGGTGCTAATTTTTGTGTAAAATGAGGCTTGAGTAAAAATGTGCAACCTCTGAGCACCAAAGGTTGTGACAAGTTACTTCAGAACACTGAGCTAAAGAGCTGCTTCATCATCTCTTCTCTATTTGTCAGGGTTTATGATCCTGAATACAGCTGATAAGATCTTTAGCCGAATGGAGTTCATGAGGAGACATGATGTACAGAGAGGAGGGTGGGGATGTGGCTAATGAGCAGCAGCACTTGTATGCAGTCTCCAATACCACAGTCTGTTCTGTCTGTCCTCTCTGTACTTAATGTCTCCTCATGAACTCCATTCCTACAGAGATTCAGCTAAATATCACATTAAACTGTATTCAGGATCATAATCCCTGACAAGTAGAGCACAGAGGAGGATGAAGCAACTCTTTACCTCAGTGTTGAGAAGTAACTTGTCCTCCTCTGTGAGTAGGACAGGTTTTGTGTGTACTAATAGGGTGGCAGCCATTTTATTTCTCCTAATGATTGCTCCCTAGAGAGAACTAGCCATTATAACTAATGAAAGGTATTTGGGAATATATTTATAATAAAGGAATATATAAATATTTTAATTTTCCTAATTCCCGGAGAACCCCTTTAAGCAGTAGTTTGGCACCACAATTTACGTGCATAAAAAACACCAGTGTGAAAGAGCATCATGACACCACTGCAATTTACTTGTGCTGCCATGTCCTGTTGTTCATATTTCAGTCTCTTGTGGCTTGATTTGATGGTGCTGTGAACACGAGAGGTTCATGTGAATAATGCGTGACATGTGCATGTCCCAGTGGAGCAGGGTTTCAGGTTTCTTGCTAAATGAATGAATCCCAAGATACCACTACTCCATTTGTTTTCATCATACAGAATCTGTGTTCAAGGAACATTATAAAAACTAGTCTTGTTCTGAAACGTTCTTGTCTTTGAATATATTTCACATTATGTTTGTTGTGTGCCAAATTGACAGCATGAATAGGACCCCTACCAATCTGATATTGATGACCTATCCTGAGGACAGGTCATCAATATTTGTAGCCCAATATCTGTAGTTTCTATCTGTAGATAGAAAACTGGAATCTTCTGTGGCATCCTTGTAACCCTCGGGAGAGAGTTATGAAACGATATAATGTATATAAACATGGTTATAAGGGAAAATGATAGCATTCTGAATACAGAATGCATAGTAAAACAGCGCTGGAGGGGTTAAAAAAAAATAAAAAAATGTTTAACTCACCTTAGTCCACTTGATAGCGCAGCCGGGATCTGCTTCTGTATTCTTTCTTTAGGACCTGGGTAAAGGACCTTTGATGACGTCACTCCAGTCATCACATGGTACGTCACATGATCTTTTACCATGGTGAATCACCATGGAAAAAGATCATGTGACGTACCATGTGATGACCTGAGTGACGTCATCAAAGGTCCTGTAACTGTATTTAATGCTCACCATAGGTCCTTCAACAAAGGAGACAGAAGGAGATGCCGGGCTCCACGATCAAGTGGATTAAGGTGAGTTAAATTATTTTTTATTTTTTTTAACCCCTCCAGCGCTGTTTTACTATGCATTCTGTATTCAGAATGATATTATTTTCCCTTATAACCATGTTATAAGGGTAAATAATAATGATCGGGTCTCCATCCCGATGCGTTGCGTGAAAATCACTCCGCATCCGCACTTGCTTGCGGATGCTTGCGATTTTCACGCAACCCCATTCACTTCTATGGGGCCTGCGTTGCGTGAAAAACGCACAAAGAGGAGCATGCTGCGATTTTATCGCAACGCACAAGTGATGCGTGAAAATCACCGCTTGTGTGCACAGCCCCATAGAAATGAATGGGTCAGGATTCCGTGCAGGTGCAATGCGTTCACCTCCCGCATCGCATCCGCGCGGAATACTCGCTCGTGTGAAAGGGGCCTAAGACTGATCAGGATACTGATCAGTCAGAAAAATGCATTGAAATGCCGAATCCGTCTTTCCGGTGTCATCTGGCAAAAAGGATCCGGCATTTATTTTTTTCACCTTTTTTTCGGTCTGCGCATGTGCAGACCAGAAGGATGGATCCGGCATTCAGGCAAGTCTTAAGTTTTTTTGGCCAGAGCTAAAACCGTGGCATGCTGCAGTGTTATCTTTTGCCTGATCAGTGAAAATGACTGAACTGAAGACATCCTGATGCATCCTGAACAGAATGCTCTCCATTCAGAATGCATGGGGATATAACTGATCAATTCTTTTCCGGCATTGAACCCTTTTGACGGAACCCAGTGCCGGAAAAGAAAAACGCAAGTGTGAAAGTACCCTAAGTCAATGGGGACGGATCAGTTTTCACTGACACAATCTTGTACAACAGAAAACTGATCCGTCCTCCATTGACTTTCAATGGTGTTCAAGACGGCTCCGTCTTGGCTATGTTAAAGATAATACAAACGGATCCATTCAGAGCTGATGCGGATGTTTGTTTTATCTGAACGGATCCGTCCATGACGGATCCGCACAAAACGCGAGTGTGTAAGTAGCCTAAGACATTACCCTCTTTTATATCTGATTTTGCCGACATGTTTTCTGAGAGTGGATGCCAGGATTTACCTCCGCATCGGGAATATGATTGTCCTATCAACCGTATTTCCAGAGCTAAGTAGCCAAAATCTAGATTGTATAACCTTTCTTGACCTGAAAGACTGGCCATGAGAGAGTATATTGCAGAGAGTTTGGCTAAAGGACACATAAGACTCTCCAGTGGCAGCAGGGTTCTTTTTTGTTAAAAAAAAGGACGGAGGTCTTCAGCCATGTCTGGATTTCCGTGAACTCAATCGCAAAACTGTCCATGATCCTTACCAAGGTGGACTTAAGGGGGGCATATAATCTGGTTAGGATCAAGGGGGGGATGAATGGAAGATGGCTTTTAATACTCCTGAGGGGCACTTTGAGAACCTGGTCATGCCTTTCGGGTTGACGAATGCTCCTGCGGTTTTCTAGCATTTTGTGAATTACATTTTTCATCACCTTGTGGGGAGGTTTGTGGTTGTGTATTTGGATGACATTCTAATTTATTCTCCAGACATGGAGATACCTCAGGATCACTTTAGACAGGTGTTACAGAGCCTAAGAGATAATAAATTGTATGCAAAATTAGAGAAATGTGTTTTTGCGGTACATGAGGTGCAGTTTTTGGGCTACCTGCTGTCATCTTCGGGTTTTTAAATGAGAAAGTCCGTGCTGTATTGGACTGGGATCGACCCGAAAATCTGAAGGCTCTTATGCAGTTTTGGGGGTTCACCAACTATTACCGAAAATGTATTCAGAACTATTCGACAATAGTAAAACCCTTAACTGACATGACTAACAAAGGGACAGTGTGTTTCAGTGTGGTCTGATTCGGCGTTGCAAGCCTTTTCTGCGATTTAAGGAATGCTTCTCTTCTGCCCCTATATTGGTGCAGTCGGATGTATCACAACCTTTCACTGTGGAAGTGGACGCATCCAAGGTAGGGGTAGGAGCAGTTTTATCACAGGGCCCGTCACCTGGTAAATGGCGTCCATGTGCCTTTTTCTTCTGCAGAGAGAAATTATGATGTAGGTAACAGAGTTACTGGCCATTAAGTTGGCTTTTGAGGAATGGCATCATTGGTTGGAAGGAGAGATTTAGCCGATCACGGTGTTCACTAATCACAAAAACCTGGCTTACCTGGAGTCGGCTAAATGACTGAAACCAAGGCAGGCCAGATGGTCTTTGTTTTTCACCAGATTCAATTTCACTGTCACCTATCATCCTGGGGTTAAGAACGTCAAGGCAGATGCCTTGCCATGTAGTTTTCCAGGAGGTGGCGATTTTGAAAATCAGAGTCCTATTCTGTCGGCAGGGGTGGTGATATTCGCTCTTTACCCTGACCTAGAGGTGAAGCTGTTAGAGGCCCAGGGAGACGCACCGGATTCTTGTCCCTCTAGGAAACTGTTTGTGCCATCGGAATTGCGTCACAAGGTGTTTGAGGAACATCACTGTACGGTTCTTACGGGACACCCTGGGTGCAGATCCACTGCAGACCTCATCTCTCGTAGATTCTGGTGGCCAGGGTTGCGCAAGTGTGTTGAGGACTATGTGTCAGCCTGTAGTACCTGTGCACGCGCTAAGGTGACACATACTCGGCCTTCCGGATCTCTACTTCTGTTGCCTACCCTGTCCAGACCATGGACTTACTTATCCATGGATTTTATCACTGATCTACCTAATTCTTCAGGAAAGACAGTTATTCTGGTGGTAGTTGATCGCTTTAGTAAAATGGTGCACTTTATAGCGTTGCCGGGCCTATCTAATGCTAAAACACTTGCACAAGTGTTTGTTGACAACATTGTGAAACTCCATGGCATTCCCTCTGACGTGGTCTCGGATCGTGGGACTCAGTTTGTTTCCAGATTCTAGAAGGCGTTCTGTGCTCGACTGGGGGTACAACCGTCCTTTTCTTCGGCTTTTCATCCTCAGTCGAACGGACAGAGCCCCAACGCACTCTCCCCCTGAAGAAGCTTACGCGAAACGTGCGTTAGGGCTCTGTTGGTTCACCACTCAGGTATTCACTTTATGGCTCTCTTTATGGCTATTTCAATGTAATATACTTATGCACCTGGTCATATTTGCACTATGCACTTTATATCTTGGTATGTATTTTATTCTATTCTGATTCAGTCTTGATAGCTTTGGCTAGTTCTATATATTTGTTATCTGGCTTGGGCCATATATATATTTTAGGATATTTATATTATCTTTCTAGCCTTGATACGTTCTGTTATCCAGTGGTGCACCATTATTCTGAGTGCTCTCCACTCACCATTGTATTGTTTTTTATGTGCATTTTAAAAACATCTTGTCTCGTGTTGAGACTATAATAAAGTTTACATTCATCATTATTTGTGCAAGCCTTGTTTTCTTTTTTGGTGTTCTACCCTACGTGCAGGCTGAGCACGTGCACTAACATCCTTTGTGAGTCATTTTCTATTGGTGGTATATAATAAATAATCGTAGACAGGAGTCCACTGGGAAGTCACAGTTTGTCACATTTTCTGGTTCTGATACTTCTGATATTCCAGAGGAGAAACGTTTTTTTGTCACATTGTCATCTATATGGCGGAAAATTCAAGATAACTTGATGAATATGGGCAACAAGTATAAACGTGTGGCTGACAGGAAACGTATGAATGATCCGGACCTAAGAGTGGGTGATTCTGTGTGGCTGTCCACAAGAAACATTAAGTTGAAGGTACTTTCTTGGAAATTGGGTCCAAGGTTTATTGGTCCATATAAGATTACTGCCATTATTAATCCTGTAGCTTTTCATCTTGAAAATTCATAATGTGCTTCATAAATGTTTGTTGAAGAGATATGTTGAACCTTTGGAACCGTCTTCCTTGCCACCCGCTCCTGTCATGGTGAACGGTAGTTTGGAATTTCAGATCGCCAAGATAATTGACTCTCTAATTCTCTGTAGATCGCTTCAGTATCTTGTTCACTGGAAGGGTTATGGACCAGAGGATAGGATGTGCGTGCCGGCATCTGACGTGAATGCCAGTCGTTTGGTGAAAGCTTTTCACAGGTCTCACCTGGATAAGCTCGGTCCTGGGTACCCGGAGGTCACCCATAGAAGGGGGGGTACTGTCGTACTGGCAAGAGATCTGTGAGACTGGCAACACATCGTTTGATCTGACAGGTTTTCCTTGTGGATCAATAGGCGTCTGTGTTGTTTCTGGTAATGGCCACACCCCTTTCCTCCAGGTGTTGCTTATGTGGTCATTTAACCTTCCTTATTTATAGTTGCTTCTCCCACTATGCTGTGCGGTTTATAGCTTCTGTGCCTGTGGATTGTTTGTGGTTGGATCTCGGCTGAGTACCCGGTGCTTCCATAGCCTCTTTGAAGTTAAGTTCTTCCTTTCCCTTTTTTATTTAGTTTGGGTTCTGTGTGTTGCATTTCCCTATTGTTTGTATTAGGCCTGAAGTAGACTCCTGTTTGTCCTTCCTTTTAAAGGAACAGGTAGTCTCGTCCCTGCCATTAGTATCAGGGTCCTATAGGGCACGATAGGACTCTAGGTAATCCAGCGTATGAACTCACCTACCTTTGGGGTCTGTTCATATTGGTAGTCCGTCAGGATTTTGGTTAGGGGTTTTCACTAGGAGGTGTCCATCTTCCTTCCCTAGTTCTCAGGCCTGATTCCCTGTTTCCCCCTTCCCTCCTATGCTCGGTGTGGTGTTTCTCTCCCCACTGAAGCGTGACAGCTCTGAGTGCCGCCTCTGGCACCTGTGCCATAGTTTTGCCACCACTACCATAGAGCAACCTTGGAAAGGGGGATGGAAAACCGTCAATCCATAGAGAAAAGCAAGGACTCCTTACAGTGTCCCAGCCTGCCTGTGGGCCCTACAGCATCCTCCTGGTGTGCCTTAGTTGAGGGTACACCAGTGGTGCACACTGCTTATTAAATTTGTTGAGCCTATGTGGAAGAAACATATCTACATCAGCTCGGAGCTGGCATACATTTCAGTTATAAGTTAGAACACTTTTCTGGCATAATTATAGGAAATATATCAGGCTACGGCGGCCCTGTCCTTCCTCTAAGCTCCAACTGCTTTTTTAAGAAAGTGGTGAGAGCAGCAAAGAAACTCAGAAAGTCACAAATTTTTTGCACAAATTGCATTTGCACAGAAAATGTTAATTTTTGTACACCAGTTGGCATACACACTTTGGGGCACATTTGTTAAGACCCGCGTTTTAGATGCTGGTTTTAATAAAGCCCCATAGCTGGCGGAGGATCCGCCAAAGTTATAAAGAGGCGCAGGTAGCGGTCTTACATTTAGACCCTTTTTTCACATCAAAAACAGGCATAGAAAATGATGAATGAGACGGGCCGGCAGGCCCTTCCCCGTCCACAATTTTAGACCTGGCGTGAGCGGGGAAAAGTCGCAGATAGCAGCGCAACAAACCGTTGCGCCACCATCTGTGCCTGAAATACGCCTAATTTAGGCATATTATAGATTAATAAATCCCCCCCCCTCCCCCTCAGGTATGAAAATAACTAAATTCCTAGTTATTTTCTTAATCAGTAAAATCCACAAAATAACAGGCCCTGAAGCAATATGAGGTATAAAACAGAACAAGTGGCCCTTGCACTGTGCTAAAGCAGATCACTGATGTCACATATGCATAGGTCTTACATCATAATATACCTCTAAATACAGCTTTTAATGGGTAATTATTGAAAATGGTGCAGTCCGTACAGTCCTGGGATATTATGGTATAATTAAATTTGAATGCATTTCAAAAACCTAGTACTATACATGTGCTTGTAGCCAGTTACTTTTTAGTACACGTGCCTGTTGGTAGATGAAGCATTTTAAATCACTAGTTGACAGTTTGACTGACCCATTCATCAGTCCATTCAGGAATAATCGCATGTTTTGTCTTCAACCGTTTTTCGTGCAGGACTGGTCCATTCAAGTCAATGGGTCGGTTAAAAAAACTGAACCACACTGGAGGACTGCCCGTTTCTCACTAATGGTTGCTAGGAAGTGTTGAGTGTTATTTTTCTTTTCTTTTTTATTCATGCATGTGAAAAATGCAAGAAAATTGGTGACATCTACACTGAAAAAAACCGAAAGACGTGAATGCATTCACAGAAAACTCTGAAGCCAACTTGAGGATGAGTTCGATATCGCTCGTCTGTAAGAGGCATTAGGTTTAGGCAAGCAAACATGCAGTAATGATTACTGTACTCACTACCTCAGCTAAGAGTTGGCTTTGTTTGGAGTGTCAACTTTAGTACTGCTTTGTTGGTGGTTGGTGGATATCTTCCGATTGCTCAATACCATACCATAATGCCACAGAAAGATTTACTGTATGGAGAACACAATGTAAGGGTAACATTATATGTACAGCTCCACAAGAGTTGTAATTCATACTTGCCTAGACAGTAAGAAATTGCTCCGGCCTATATAAACACACTTGACATTCAAGTACCTGGGAAAGCTAGGTAACACTTTCAGTAGTGTCATTGCCCTGGTATATTATAATTCTGTATAGTATACCTGCCCACATTCAGAGGGAGGTTTACCAAAAAGCTGCTGAAGTTTTGCAGTTTACAGCTCTTTTCACCGTACTGTGACTATCAAGTATTGAAGTGAATGGGCATTAAACCCCAACCCTCGACCCTGAACATCTAGTTTTGACTGTGAGGGCATGCTAGTGCACACAGAGAGATAATAGCCGATCCCCAAACGAAGATGGAGGGGCTGGGAGAAAGGAAAGGATATCTGCTAACACTACTTTCTGCAGCAGCAGCATGGCTCTCAACTGTCCTGGATACCGGGGACAGTCTCTGATTTTGGCTACTGTCCAGGGAAAGCTGAATCATGTCCTAATTTGTACTGTATCTTCATCCTGAGACACAGTTGAACACAATGGTGAAGCAGGGAGTTGTCAGCTAGAGTAGACATTTGTACTGCAAAAAAGCATCAAAAGCCACAGTTACAAAAAAAATCTGCCTGTAAAACCTCAAAAGTGCACAAAAAACGCAGTTAAAAACTTGTGTGAAGCCACCATATAAGGGAAAATAATACAATCTACAGAACATTGATCCCAAGCCCGAACTTCTGTGAAGAAGTTCAGGTTTGGGTACCAAACATGCGCGATTTTTCTCACGCGCGTGCAAAACGCATTACAATGTTTTGCACTTGCACGGAAAAATCGCGGGTGTTCCCGCAACGCACCAGCACATTTTCCCGCAACGCCCGTGTGAAAGAGGTCTTAGGGCTCTTTCACACTTGTGGCAGGACAGATCCGACATGCTGTTCACCATGTCAGATCCGTCCTGCCGCTATTTCGCCGTGCCACCGCTCCGTCCCCATTGACTATAATTGACTATAATGGGGACGGGGGCGGAGCTCCGGCGCAGCACGGTGGTGCACGCCGGACTAAAAAGTCGGACATGCAGGACTTTTTAGTCTGGCGGCTTTCACCGCGCACCACCGTGCACCCCCGTGCTGCGCCGGAGCTCCGCCCCCGTCCCCATTATAGTCAATGGGGACGGAGCGGCGGTCCGGCAGCATGGCGAAATAGCGGCAGGACGGATCCGACATGGTGAACAGCATGTCGGATCCGTCCTGCCGCAAGTGTGAAAGAGCCCTTACAAATGCCATCAGTTGGCATACGTTTTACCGGATCACTCTGCCGCAAGTGTTAAAGTAGCCTTACATTGTGTGCCAGGACGGATCCGTTTGGCTCAGTTTCATCAGACGGACACCAAAACGCTGCAAGCAGCGTTTTGGTGTCCGTCTCCAAAGTGGAATGGAGACGGAACGGAGGCAAACTGATGCATTCTGAGCGGATCCTTTTCCATTCAGAATGCATTAGAATGCAAAACTGATCCGTTTTGGACCGCTTGTGAGAGCCCTGAACAGATCTCACAAACTGAAAGCCAAAACGCGGGTGTGAAAGTAACCTAATAGTTAAAACAGAAAAAGATGTATTCAGACAATTGTCAATGCAATAATCACCCCAATACAGAATCTGTCTAGCTTGCCAATCAATGGTTGGGTTGTGCTTGCTTAACCACGGTAAACCCAGAACCACTGGAGCAGGGAGACCCTCCAACACAAAACACGAGATAAATTCTTGATGAAAGTCACCCATTATTAATCTGATGTCATGCACCATCTGAGATAAACACTTATGAGTTAGAGGTGCAGAATCAATAGCAAAAATGGAAATGTTTTTTTCTAATGCACTCGGTGACAACCTGTGCATACGGACGAACTGAGCATCAATCGGGTTCACCCAGGCCCCGCTGTTGATAAACACCTCAATCCCCACAGTTTTTGACTCTAGCGGCACCTCAGCAGTCAGGAGGAATCGGGTACTATCAGTAAAAGACAAATGCACATTTTCTGACTCTCCTCTCACCCCTCTAAGAGTCAGATGTGAATTAAATGTTTTTTTCCCCCCCGTTAAATGTATGGACATACTCTGATAAAATGTCCCTTCTGTCCGCAGAAGAAACACACTCCCTTCCTATTATCAGTATGCTTAAAAGCGGATCCAGAAGTAGCTCCACCTAATTGCTTGGGTTCGTCCCCAGACATTAACCCAGGAGTGGCTTCACCCAAACTATCAGAGGAGGACGATACATCATGCGATAGTACGTCCTGAGAGTGGCGGCCCCTATATCTCTCTCAGGCGTCTATCAATGTGTATAGAGACATAGCAGCCTCCAGAGACACTGGGGTTTCATGAAAGGCCAAAGCGTCCTCCAGCCTCTCTGATAACCCCTGACAGAACTGATTACGGAGGGCAGAATCGTTCCACTCCGTATCTGTAGCACACCTCCTAAACTCAGAGCAATAAATCTCAGTGGAACGATCACCCTGACGAAGGCCACGCAGCTTAGTTTTGGCTAGAGAGATCGGATCCGGATCATCATAGATAAAACCCAAAGCTTCGAAAAATGTATCTACTGACCGGAGAGACTGCGATATGGTCGGCAGAGAAAAAGCC
Organism: Bufo bufo; assembly: GCF_905171765.1. Classification (NCBI taxonomy): domain Eukaryota; kingdom Metazoa; phylum Chordata; class Amphibia; order Anura; family Bufonidae; genus Bufo; species Bufo bufo. The sequence continues at coordinate 599,237,915 of NC_053390.1, read as the reverse complement.
CATGACTGCGAATCCCCCTTAAGCAAGAAAATAACCACACTGACTCTCTGTTTCTCATCCCCAGATGAGTGTGGACATAGCCTAAAATACAGTTTGCAAGCCTCCCTAAACAAAATGAAATTTTTGCGTCCCCCAGAGAATCTGTCTGGGAGGGCAACTTTAGGCTCCAGATAGGCCTGGTCTCCACCACTACCACCAGGACCAACAGCCTGTGGTCTCTGCATCCGCGAGACGGTCATGCTACCTCCAAATACAGCCCTTGTAGCTGACCTGCCAGTGCAGCAATAGGATTCATGGCTGCACAGAAACAAACGAAAAATTATGTCGCGCTTCGGTGTGGGAGGGAAACACCACACTGAGCATAGGATGGAAGGGGGAAACAGGAGCCCTCTCTCTGTGGGCACCCACACCCTGGAAAAAGTCTATGGTGTATTTGTCTTAGACTTTTCCTGCCCTTCATCAGCGCAGGGCACACTATGAACAGCACAGGCAGTGCATTGAATGTAGGCAGGCTGGTATAGCCAAATGATAAAGTACATGGAAGATATACTACACTGCCTGTCCAAAAAAAAAGTCGTCACCTGGATTTAGCTAAGCAAATAGTTATAAGCCTCCTATTGGATAATTACTGCATGGGCGATTATCTTTCAGCTGGCAATAAGTTATTTAACCCCAACTGGTGCAATGAGTTGCTTCTCATTTCTTAAACAACCATGTCGAAAGACACATCAAGTCTGTTTGAGAAGGGTCAAATCATTGGCATGCATCAAGCAGAGAAAACATCTAAGGAGATTGCAGAAACTACAAAAATTGGGTTAAGAACTGTCCAACGCATTAATAAAAACTGGAAGGATAGTGGGGACCCATCGTATTCAAGGAAGAAATGTGGCGGGAAAAAAATCCTGAATGATCGTGATCGGCGATCACTTAAACGTTTAGTGAAATCAAATTGAAGAAAAACAGCAGTAGAACTCAGGGCTATGTTTAATAGTGAAAGTAAGAGCATTTCCACATGCACAACGTGAAGGGAACTCAAGGGATTAAGGAAAACCTTAAAGGCTTCAATTTGCTAGGGAGCATAAAGATTGGACTCTGGAGCAATGGAAGAAGGTCATGTGGTCTGATGAGTAAAGATTTACCCTGTACCAGAGTCATGGGCGCATCAGGGTAAGAAGAGAGGCAGATGAAGTGATGCACCCATCATGCCTAGTGCCTACTGTACAAGCCTGTGGGGGCAGTGCTATGATCTGGGGTTGCTGCAGTTGGTCAGGTCTAGGTTCAGCCACATTATGTGCTCCAAGAATGAGGTCAGCTGACTACCTGAACATACTGAATGACCAGGTTATTCCATCAATGGATTTTTTTCTTCCCTGATGGCACGGGCATATTCCAAGATGACAATGCCAGGATTCATCGGGCTCAAATTGTGAAAGAATAGTTCAGGGAGCATGAGACATCATTTTCACACATGGATTGGCAGAGTCCAGACCTTAACTATCTTTTTTTTTTTTTTTTTGGTGGTGACTTTTTTTTTGGGACAGGCAGTGTATATTATACTGTAGTATTCAGGGTAAATTGCCGTGTTGGCACCTTGCTATAAATAAGTGGGTTTTGGGTTGCAGTTTTGGCACTCGGTCTGTAAAAGTTTCACTATCACTGCTCTATTGCATCCTGGCACTCTGACATGGAGGGAGATGGGCCTTCTGGATACAGGATTATATTTAAAGTGATTCTGTCACCAGGTTTCACCCCCTCCAGATAAAAATATGGTTATGTTCAGGGAGCTTTCATGATTCCTAATGTGGTCTTATAAATGTAATCTGTAGGCTCATTTTGCTAAAAAAAACGCTATTACTAACCTGTCATTCAACAAAATAAGGTGCCCAAGGGGATGTAAATGGATCCAAGCTGCCGCCCGCACCCGCCGCCGTTCGTGCCTAGCTCCGCCTTTCCCGACCTCAACGCCGCCTCATAATCCTGTGTGACGCCTCCGGCTCTCCCTCCCTCCCCCCTACTTCTGCTCTAACATCTCGCGCGTGCGCACAGGGCTCTGCCAGTGTGCAGGTCATCGAGAGGTTGAGCGAAGTGCCGGCGCATGCGCACTTCGCTCTATTAAGCCGAACAGAGAAGTCCGCACGGGCGCATCAGGCAGAGCCCTGTGCGCACGCGCGAGATGTTAGAGCAAAAGGAGGGGGGAGGGAGGGAGGGAGAGCCGGAGGTGTCACACAGGATTATGAGGCAGCGCTGAGGTCGGGAAAGGCGGAGCTGAGCATGAACGGCGGCGGGTGCGGGTGGCAGCTTGGATCCATTTACATCCCCTTGGGCACCTTATTTTGTTGAATGACAGGTTAGTAATAGCGTTTTTTTTTAGCAAAATAAGCCTACAGATTACATTTATAAGACCACATTAGGAATCGTGAAAGCTACATGAACATAACCATATTTTTATCTGGAGGGGGTGAAACCTGGTGACAGAATCCCTTTAACTTTTATTACAGTTTTTTCCAGATTGTCTTTGCTGGGTATTGAACCCAAGGCATGCTGTATGGGAGGCAGAAATCAATCAATGAGTCTCCAAAAAATGGACAGCATCTGTATTTTGCGTATATTCAATTATTATTTTTTTGCACCACAAAGCGTAAAAAGCTTAATAAACATGCCCCATCTTGTGCAATAATGTGCAACATTGTAAGATTTTCTGCCACTCATAAGCATGTGGGCTTATTGGAAGGAGACAGGGCCTCCTCAGCCTGACACATTCAGCATACTTCCATCAATAATACCTGAAACGTACGCCACCCCTTATTCCCTAGGCGTAGGCCCTAGTCTTTAGTAAATGACATCCAAATTCTCTGAGTTTGCTATGTAGGCCCATCAGCTATCACCGGCTGTGTAAAATAGGCCAGTGTACAAAGGTACACTAACAGAATACCTCCTGTTGTAAACACACATTCTACGAGAGGTCTGCAAAGCAACCGCAGAATATTTGAAATTCCTTATAGGCCTGCAATTTATGATCAGAATATATCCTTGACACAAATGTGTTATTCCAATAATAACACTACAGTATATGAGAAAATCTCAACTCCCAAAGATGTTCTTTACTCTTTAATGTGGCCTAAGGTAGAACTTTATCACAAATTGTTACATTGCACTAATAAAGCACAGTTTACACTGTTAGGCCAGACACACACACAAGCGAGCGTGTGTCAGTGAGAGGTCCCGTTCTGGCCTCCGCTCCCCTCACAGGATTGCACAGAATTAGGGCTCATGCACACGAATGTAAGGGCTCCGTGCCCGTGCTGTGGACCGCTATTTGTACTAGAACCGACTGTGTCCACTCCATGCCGCGGATGGGGACCCATTGACTTCAATGGGTCCAGATCTGCAAGATACGGCAAAAGATAGGACATGTCTTACCTTTTTGGGTGCTGAGGCATGGACCCGAAAGCAAAAGTGCTTCGGAGTGTTTCTGTGGGCTTCTGATCCGTGCCTTTGTGTCATGGACCTTTCCGCGACAGTTCACAGGAGATTGGTGAGACTGGCAACACATGGTTTGATCTGACATGTTTTCCGTTTGGATCAAATTACATCTGTGTTGTTTCTTGTGCTTGCCACACCTTCTTTCCCCAGGTGTGGCTATTAGGGTCATTTAACCTTCCCTATTTATAGTTGCTTCTCCCACAATGCTGTGCGGTTTATAGCTTCTGTTTGGACCTTTGGATAGATTGTGGTTGGATCTTGGCTGAGTTCCTGGTGCTTCCATTGCTCCTTTTGAAGTTGAGTCTTTCCTTTCCCTTTTGTATTTAGTTTGGGTTCTGTGTGTTGCATTTCCCTATTGTTTGTATTAGGCCTGAAGGAGACTCCTGTTCGTCCTTCCTTTTGGAGGAACAGGTAGTCTCGTCCCTGCCATTAGTACCAGGGTCCTATAGGACTCTAGGTATTCCTGCGTATGAACTCGCTTACCTTTTGGGGTCTGTTCATACTGGTTGTCCGTCAGGATTTTGGTCAGGGTTTTCACTAGGTGGTGTCCATTTTCCTTCCCTAGTTCTCAGGCCTGATTCCCTGTTTCCCCCTACCCCCCTCCCTCCTATGCTCGGTGTGGTGTTTCCCTCCAACACCCAAGCGTGACACTTTGCTCCGCAAAAGATAGGACATGTCTTATCTTTTGCCATATCTTGCGGATCGCTGACCCATTCAAGTCAATGGGTGTGCATGCGCTGCACATGGTCAGTGCCCATATATTGTAAACCCACCGTTTGCAGTTCGCAATAATGGCACAGAGCCCTTACAGTCGTGTGCATGAGCCCTTTTACTGATTTATAATGCTGTGTAACGCTGAGGGTCCTGGAATATACTTTATTACACTGACAGCATTATGTCAGTGTAATTCAGTAGATTTCAGGACTCTACAGAATCTGTTTAAGAAACATTATAAAAACTAGTGTTTATTCAGAAATTTTTTGTCTTTTACATTATGTTCATTGTGTGCCAAATTAACAGTATGAATAGTCGCACGACAATGTGTAAATTTGGTGCAGACTGCAGACCTTCTAAATAGCAGCCAAAGAGCCTACATATTCTTGCACAGGCGGGTATGAGAATATTTACCATAATTTTGCAATGCAGTAATTGGCCATGCAGTTTTTACAAGTGTAAAAACCACACTGATAAGGCCTCGTTCACATTTCCGTTTTTCACTGATGTGTGCTGTCCGCATTTTTCACACACGCATACCCATTGATTTAAATGTGTCTGTTCGCATTTCAGTATTTTTTTACCACGGGTCAGTAAAAAAATCACGGGCACATGCACTACTTTGATCCGTGATGCAGAGCAAGCACGCCCATTGAAGTCTATGGGTCCTTGAAAATTACTGACGCACATTCGTGTTGTGTCCGTTTTTCACTGAAGACTATTAGGAGATTCTTTGGAAATTAATTACGGATGACACACGGATGGTAAAAATGGACACACGGACCAACGACGGATCCTTCACGGATGAAACATGTACGCTCTTTTTCACGGACGTGACCCTGACATGGAAATGTGAAAGAGGCCTAATAAGACAGAATCCAATGAAGCCTTGCAGTAGTGCACAGAGTCTGTACAGCTTTAGGCCTCTTTCACACTACAGTATGTCCATTTCAGTGTTTTGCGTTCCGTTTTTAACGGATCCGTTGTTCCGTTGTGTTTCCGTTCCGTTCCGTTTTTCCGTATGGCATATACAGTATACAGTAATTACATTGGAAAAATTGGGCTGGCCATAACATTTTCAATAGATGGTGCAGAAAGAACGGAAACGGAACGGAAACGGAAGACATACGGATGCATTTCCGTATGTAATCCGTTTTTTTTTGCGGACCCATTGACTTGAATGGAGCCACGGACCGTGATTTGCGGACAAACATAGGACATGTTCTATCTTTCCACGGAACGGAAAAACGGAAATACGGAAACGGAATGCATACGGAACACATTCCGTTTTTTTGCGGACCCATTGAAATGAATGGTTCCGTATACGGACCGTATACGGACCGCAAAAAACGGACCGCAAAACGGAAAAAAAAAAACGTTAGTGTGAAAGAGGCCTTATACAAAAGGAGCCATACAGGCTATGTGTCAGTATGCATGAGCCATTATACTCCATTGTAAGTATTGAGATATTACTAATATTTCTATTAGTGATCAGCATATTAAACATAGGTCTGACAAGGCGCACAAAAACACACATATGTATTGGCATTTTAGCTTTAAGTTCCTGTCGTGTTTCCATTTTTAGAGGTGACAAAGCCGGCTGCAGAGCAGCAGACTGTGCTGGATTCACAGCGCAAAAGACCAATGCCCATGGTGCGGACGCTCAAGGCGAGTCGTCCCAGGGTGCTCACTACAGCACCCACAGATGCTGGTTATGAGAGGGTGTCGACTGGAGAGGTACCAGGTGAAGTATATAATATGCTCCAATAAGTATTCTAATGTGTTTGTTTTTTTTAGAATAATTTTTTACTATGTCTTCAGTAACGCCCTTACAACCAATGGGTAGTACTATACAGCAGACAGAGACTTGTGTAGCCCCCGTAACTGGCTACATGCAGTGTGTTGATGGAGCGGCAGGGCAGCACTTCAGTATTTCTGGTAGACCAGGACACAAACTTCTTTCACACGTCTGAGTTCTGACAGTGAAAAACGAATGTTTTAGGCCTCATGCACACGACCGTTGTGTGTTTTGCGGTCCACAAATTGCGGATCCGCAAAACACGGATGTCGTCTGTTTGCGTTCCGCAATTTGTGGAAAGGCGCGGACAGGCATTCATATATCTGCCTATTTTTGTCCGCAAAACGGACAAGAATAGGACAGGTTATATTTTTTTTGCAGACTATGGATGCTGGAGTGCTGTCCGCATCTTTTGCGGCCCCATTGAAGTGAATGGGTCCGCATTCAAGCCGCAAATACTGCGGCTCAGATGCGGACCAAAACAACGGTCGTGTGCATGAGGCCTTATCCAGTTTTTTCCCCAGTTTGCTACAGTGTCTTCTGCAATCTGTTAAGTTCTTTCGTTTTATCAGCGTGGATGCAATAGGTTTTAATGTGTTTTTTCCGCACATGATGAAAAACTGAAGAACATAACTCAACATCTCCTAGGAACCATTAGTGAAAAATGAACAGTCCATTGGTGTACTTCAGTGTGATTCCGTTTTTTTTACTGACCCATTGACTTCAATAGACAAGTCCCGTGTGAAAAACAGGTGAAGATACTAATAAATATATATATTATATACTATAACATGCTGCGACTTTTGCTGATCCGACAATTAGTCAGTGAAAAACCATGCTCATGTGCATATATCCTTTGAAATGAATGTGTCAGGGTTTACTACGCATCCATAAGGAAACCTCGCTTGTGTGAAATAAGCCTTAGGGCTCATGCACACTAACGTATTTTCTTTCCGTGTCCGTTACGTTTTTTTGGGGTTTTTTTGCGGACCGTATGCGGAACCATTCATTTCAATGGGTCCTCAAAAAAAACTGGAGTTACTCCATGTGCATTCCGGAGTCTAGGGTAGAGAGGGTTAATAGTTTTGGTCAGCTCATGTTAATCCTAGAGCGTCGTCTTTTGACCATTGAAAGAAACAGCAATGGCTCATGTGGTCAAATGATAGGCGTATTAACATCACAATAAACATCAGAAGCTACAGTGTATTGTACATACAGCACCCCCTGTGTAGTCTTCTTACTGGTCTAATTCCTCCCACTGGTGACATCCTCAAAGGTCCTCTAGGTACCGTAAGTCAGAGCTTTCCATGCTCTTTAAGGACCGTCTGATGTCACAGGGTCATGTGACATTGGAAGCCTCAATCCCAAAGTGACCACACGTCTCACCATCAATGGGGTGAGCTATTTATTATTCTTATATTAATAATCTGTTTTTTTTACCAGAGAGCATGAGATCAGTGGCGTGCCAAGGGGGGCATTCTATGTGTGACTGTAGAGTCAAGCATCTTTAGCCTAGTGCTATGCTTATGTTACGTTATTTTCCGTTTCTTTTATGTTGGAGATTTTTAGCTTTTATAACTTTATGGGCATCAGTTTTATTTGATTATACTACACTGGTGTCAAGTAGAAAAGAAAGAAAAGGTAATAAAAATGTTATGATCCCATAAATTATTCTACTGACGGTAGAAAGTCCTTTTTTTAGTGAACCTGGAGCAAGATAATTTTGGGATGACTCATGGTAATAAAAGTTAGTAATACTGTAAGTGTAAGCTAAATCTTGCACAACATTTACCTATTGCAAAATACACAGGCTAGACATGTATCACACAGAGAAATTGAAAGTATATACAATGTGAGAGATGCTTATTCAGGCCTTCTTTATACCTAGTGCACTGCAGTTGTTTGCCGCACGTGTACCTGGTCTTATGACAATCTAGTGCCATGTAATTATTCCATGTAACTTAAGGTCGTGATCTGCTGCGCAGAGCAGGGATGTGCATGACCCAACACCTTCCTCAATAATGATTCTAAAATAGATTTGTTTTTGAAGCCTCTGTCCCAAGATGTTCTCAACGAGTTGAACATGATCAGGTTTTTGTCCATCAACATGTCCCTACATTTGATGCTCATAATATTACTTATATCCAATCAGCCTGGTATAATAATCTCATGTTTGCTGATCTTCATGACTTCATCCATGATTTACTTCAAGTATGGTATTGTGCAGGCTGCTGAAATGTCTTGTATAATTTAGGAACCATAGAAAAGTGACTTTAAGCCAGAATCCGTTTTGGATGAATCTGTTTGTCATCGTATTCCTTATTATAGTCCTCAAAGCTATGTAATCAGAAGCAGTGCTGTCATCTAGATGGAAATTCACAGAAACATATTTAATTATTTTAAATATCTGCATCCCAAATGATACCTTGTATTTGCTATGCTGGTGGTTCTACTGTCCAAACTTTCCGCAGATCATATATTTCACCTGTCAGCGATTTTAAGATGGGCACTTATGTCTCAGACACTTGTCTCTGCTGAGGTTCTCCACGAGCGGATATTTTTCATTGTCTCTGGTCTTGTGATGTTGTTCAGCTTTTCTGGTCAAGGGTCTAGGACTTTACCCATACACACTTAACCATCTTTCTACCTCGTAATGCTCTTTGGGGTTTGTTTGGCTGGGTGGACAAGAAGCAATATCATTGTGATCCAGGAACCAGAAAATTGCTTCCCACGATCTCTGCTGTAGCAGGTAAAGCCATTCTACAAATATGGATAGACCCACAAGCCCCACCACAGAGATTGCTCTTAGACAAGCTCACATTTTGATTCAAAATGGATTAGGTTGAAGCAACTGTTCATATGGAACTTAAGGTGACCACATTCAGAATAGGTGACTTCAAATATATTACCTGTTACCTGTAGCATGAAACAGTGGCGTACATGGAGAAGTAAGGGCCTCATAGCAAGGATCAAACCAGGCCCCCCACACAAAAGAGAATGTGTTCTGCCTAAACCCCTTTTAATGACCCTTGGACCATTTTTCTACTGCCTTATTTGCTAAGTTGTTCCTTTAGATGATAGAGTCCTGACCAACCTTTCACCTCCAGTAGAAGAGGAGAGAATCCCAACTATGACTGGGCCACCTCTTGGCCTGGACCCTATAGCAGTCGCATGGTCCACAGCTATGGTAGTTACGCCCCTGGCGTGAAATACAGACTGATCCCCCCCCCCCCTTCCCAATTTGAGTCACTTTATATGTTATGTCACGGTTCCTCTCCCTTCCTTCCCTTTTTTTCTTTGTAACACTGCTTGTTTTATGTATTAGACCTCATACTCGCAACTGTGTGCCAGCTGGTCCTGTATTACAACCCGCAAACAGCGGGTCCACTGTATACGGGCCCCGGCGGTATTTGTACTGCATCACTGATGCGCACTCATTTACTTAAAGGGTTTCTATCACTTTGTTTCACCTATTTAGCTTTCAGACACTAGCGATCCGCTAGTGTCTGCTTTATCTAACCATCCTAATATAAGAGCTTATTGTCCTGCCGTTTAGCTAAAAAAAGAACTTATATAGATATGCAAATGAGCCTCTAGGTGCTATGGGGGCGTGATTAGCACCTAGAGGCTCCGTCTACCTTAACAAACTGCCGCCGCCCAGCGCGTCCCTCCAGCCCGCCCATCTCCAGCTGAAGCGATCCTCTCCGTGCGCGTCTCTGTTCTGCGCATGCGCAGTGAATGTCTGATGCTTCCCTGCTCAGACATCTCCACTGCGCCTGTTCCTCGGAGCACTATGACGTCATCGGCGCAGGCGCAGTGGAGATGTCTGAGCAGGGAAGCGATCAGACATTCACTGCGCATGCGCCGAATACGAGGCGCATCGCATTCCGGAGGAGATGGGCGGGCTGGAGGGACGCGCTGGGCGGCGGCAGTTTGTTAAGGTAGACGGAGCCTCTAGGTGCTAATCACGCCCCCATAGCACCTAGAGGCTCATTTGCATATCTATATAAGTTATTTTTTTAGCTAAACGGCAGGACAATAAGCTCTTATATTAGGATGGTTAGATAAAGCAGACACTAGCGGATCGCTAGTGTCTGAAAGCTAAATAGGTGAAACGAAGTGATAGAAACCCTTTAAATATGCATTGGGGACTGAAAATTGTGGTCCCCAATGCACGGAATGTGCATTGAGCCCTTGAAGTGAAGAAATGGGACCGTATTGCCTGAGCCTCCAGTTATCCATGCCATCTTCTTTAGGTGTCAGGACCTTGTACTGAGATGCTGCCTTGCTTTTATCCGCAGTCCTAGTCTTTACCTACTTCAACGTTTCATAAAACTGCTTACTTAAATTTGGTGTAATGGGTCAGAGTCCAAGACCGGTATCCTATATATGTATTTTGGATGATTTAGTTTAGAAGAAATTGTTAGAAAAATTGAATTAAAAATTTTCATGCTGGATGTACATTTGTTTTCCTATGAATATTAAGATTTTGTTGTGTTTTACAGGTCAGGAAGAAATTGACAGCAAAAAAATACCAGAAAATAAAGGTATTGATTTCTTTCTCTTGCTTGATAACCTTGTTTTTGTGTGTGCATAGTGTTTTATTACTTACCACAAGGCCACACAAGCCTCTTCTCAATAGAAGTGGCCAATGTATATACAGTATATAACTATGATAGGACAAGGACAGTATGTTTGAACTGATTTATGTACCTTCTTCCCAGGGCCGGATTAACGTAGGGGCTGATGGAGCTGCAGCTCCAGGCCCCTACCATAAAATAGGCCCATCTGCCAGCCAAAAGGCCGTCTGAGGGTTAAAAGTCCTCTGTTGTACACAGCGCAGCGTCACATAGCGCACAGACAATGCAGAGACGCTCACCTCACGCTGGCAGAAGGGAGCCTGAGGGAGGGACTCGGGAGGAGCGTAATATGATCCTAGAGTGGAAGCTGCTTCTGCCAGCCCCTCCCCTCCCGCCCACCAACCAATCAGAGCTGAGGCAAGGTAAGTACTAGCAGCTCTGAGTCGTCTGAGTAGTACAGGGAGTCTTCACAGGTCCTGTAAGGGAATTGCACAGTGTAAAGTGTAGTTCCCAGGTTAGAACAGTGCATCAGACAGGACCTGTGATGACATCATCTTCAGCATCACAGGTCCTGCAGAATCTAGCAAAGGAACAGCACCAAAAATGCTGTAGTTCCTAGGTTTGAAAGGTACATCTGCCAGGACCTGTGATGACATCATCACAGGTCCTTCAACCCCTAACAGCAAGTATTAGAAGTTCACAATCAGCTCTGCATTGATCCATACAGACTGGAATGGAGTGGTAAGAGGAGGTCCTCCACTTTTCATCATTTACCCCCCCTCCATGCCCTGTTTTTATTCAATGCTCACTCATGTATAATACTTCAGACAGGTACAGTGACCACAACCTCATGTACTTCACACACACAGTGACTATAATGAATAACTGACCACATATTTCTATAAACACTGCATCTACAGTATTATACCTTGTATGCCTCACACATATATATACACACACACACACACACTGCATATATTAAACAGTATTATAGATGCAATATGTACAGATATATAATATATATTGCAGTGTACTGATATGTGAGGTACAAGGTATAATATATGCAGTGTGTATAGATATATTGTATATACAGCAGTGTACTGATATGTTAGGTATGAGGTATAATAGATGGTGTGTACAGGTATATTGTATATACAGTATTGGATTGATATGTGAGGTACGAGCTGTAATTTATACCTCATATATCAGTACACTGCTGTATATACTATATACCTGAACACACTGCATATATTATACCACGTTCCTCACATATCAGTACACTGCTGTATACACTATACATCTGTACACACTGTATCTATTATGCCTCTTTTGTGTGCCAGGCCTGTTTTGTAATCCCAATCCGGCCCTGATGGCATAAATTATAAAACGGCAGCGAACATAGTTCATGGAACAAAGAGAGAGGCCTGGAATGGGTAGTGGGAGGGGCTATAAGAGGGGAATGGGGGCCCAATTTAGATTCTTGCTATGGGGCCCAGTGATATCTATGTAAGCCTTTGACAGGAGCAGAGAGATAAGAGAAGTGACAGATGACACAGAGTTTAGATTACAGGTTGAATTAACCCTTTAGGATCAAATTGGCTTCTCAGGAGATATATATGTTAAAGGCATCTCATTCAGTAGCTATATAACTAAGGGTGGGTTCACATCTCCTTTATGGATTCCATTAAGTGGGGACTGTGGGGACTATTTTATTATCAGCCAGTGACTGTGTTACTGTAATACTGTTATCAGTTCAGCACATAGTTTTCCCTGTGCGTGCATTCACATTTCACTTCACTTGGTTCGTTGTACTACTGTCAGTGTCAGACTGTTGTCACTGTGGGTAACAATGCACAACAGACAACAATGCACACCACAGTGACAGCTCCTGAGTCCTCCAGTCCGGCGTCAGCCTCAGCTTCCCTTCACTATCACTATAATCAATCACTCTTCCTGATCCGGACTCACTCATTAGAGAGCTGAAGAGCCGACTGAGTCAGCAGCAGCAAGTGAATCGAATGGATAGCATCTGCGCATGCGCACCAGCACCTAGAGTCTTCAGTTCACTTGCGAGTCAGCTCAGCAGTCAGTGACTCAGCAAGTGAACCGAAGATCCGATTCATGAATCGGTTCATTTGAATGAGCTGATTCAAATGAACCGATTCATCTGAAAGATCCGAACTTCCTATCACTACTGAGGTCATATCCGGCGGGCCGCGGCATTACAGGAACAGCACCAGCTGCTCTGACGTCCTGCCGCCGGATATACGTCACAGGATATCCGGCGGCAGGACGTCAGAGCAGCTGGTGCGGTTCCTGTAATGCCGGCCCGCCGGATATGACCTCAGTGCGCCCGCGGTTATCCCTCCTGCACGCTGCGCTGTGTACAACCTACTCAGCAGTTTCGACCAGCACATGGCCCACAGCGCTCAGCCACACCAGCCCGCGAGACAGCAGGAGCTTCTGGAGCAGGGCAGGTATCAGATAAACTCATCCAGTTGGAAGGGAGGGCAATCATAGTGCTGTTATGATTTATGGACACAGCTCTCAGCATGCTTAGCCAGCCTTCTATCTGGCTGTTTCTGAGCCTGTGGACTGTGACTCTCAAGAAGCACAGCCAGATAGAAGGCTGGCTAAGCATGCTGAGAGCTGTGTCCATAAATCATAACAGCACTATGAAAATTACTGACTGGCTAAGCATGCTGAGAGCTCAGTCTAAATAACATAACACATAAAGAAATTACTGTTTCTAGCTGCTAGTCCACCGTCCACAGTCCACAGCAGCTAGAAACAGTAATTTCTTTAAAGGGATTCTGTCACCAGGTTTGACCCCCGTCAGCTAAAAATATGCTGATGTTCAGGGCGTCTTCACAATTCCTAATGTGGGCTTATAAATGTCATCTGTGGGCTTATTTAGCTAAAAAACAGCTTTTACTAACCTGTCAGTCAAACAAATAAGGTGCCCAAGGGGATGTTAATGGGTGCAAGATGCCCGCCGCACCCACCGCCGTTCGTGCCCAGCGCCGCCTTTCTGGACTTCTGCACCGCCTCCTAATCCTCTGTGCCACCTCTCGCTCTCCCTCCCTCCCCCCTCCTTCTGCTGTAAGATCTCGCGCTTGCGCACAGGGCTCTGCCTGATGCGCCCGTGCAGACTTCTCCATTTGGCTTCTTACAGCGAAGTGCACATGCGCCGGCACTTCGCTCAACCCCTGTATGCGCGAGATCTTACAGCAGGAGGAGGGGGGAGGGAGGGAGAGCGAGAGGCGGCACAGAGGATTAGGAGGCGGCGCAGAAGTCCGGAAAGGCGGCGCTGGGCACGAACGGCGGCGGGTGCGGCCGGCACCTTGCATTCATTAACATCCCCTTCGGCACCTTATTTGTTTGACTGACAGGTTAGTAAAAGCTGTTTTTTAGCTAAATAAGCCCACAGATGACATTTATAAGCCCACATTAGGAATCGTGCAGACGCCCTGAACATCAGCATATTTTTAGCTGACAAGGGGTCAAACCTGGTGACAGAATCCCTTTAATGTGTTATGTTATTTAGACACAGCTCTCAGCATGCTTAGCCAGCCTTCTATCTGACTGGCTAAGCATGCTGAGTGCTGTGTCCATAAATCATAACACAGCTCTATGAAAATTACTGTTTCTAGCTGCTGTTGTCCACAGTCCACAGCAGCTAGAAAACAGTAATCTTCATAGTCATGTTAAATGATCACTATAGTGTCAGGAAAACAAAGCGGTTTTCCTGACACTATAGTGCCCTGAGGGTGCCCCCACCCTCAGGGTCCCCCTCCCGTGGTCCCCCTCCATGTTGCCAAGATAGACGCCAAATGAACGGGTAGTTGCAGGAACAAAATACTTTAATGGTATCGATGAAATATATATGTAATTAAGACACTGAGTGCAGTTCCATAAAAAGGCCCAGCAAAATCCTCAGCACCAGGCCCATGATGCTCTTAATCCGGCCCTGCTTCTTCCCATGTCTATGATGCTTTTACCTTACATCCAAGTCTATGACAGTATCCTTATCATTCAGTACAAACTTGAAATTGTAGGGCTCTGATCTCCAACCTTTTGTTTCTCCAACTGGGAGTTGTAGTTTAGCATCAGCTTGAGAGCCAAAGGTTGTAGACCAGTGCTGTAGGGTAAGCAACATTTTTTCAACACGTCTACAATGCAGTTTATTGAATTCTTAATGAGCAGACAGTTAAGGGGTTGTCTGAGTTAAATAAAACCTCTTGCAGCAGCAAAAAAGTAAAAATAAAAAATAAATAAAAAGTTTTACTCACCCTTTTTCCCCCTTGCAGCTACAGCACTGACATCATGTTCCTGGCTATGGCAGTGACATCCCGTACACAAAAGTCCACTCTGCAGTCAATCACTGGCCCCAGCAGTGTATGGCACATTACTGCTAATGCCAGTGATTGTCTGCAGCTATGACGTGATGTGTAAGGGATGTCATTTCTGTAGCCAGGAAAATGCCCAGGGAGCTGAAAGTGGCAGGGGAGAAAAGGTATTGGTAACACTTTTTTTTGTTATTTTATGCTACCGAATTTTTTATTTATCTTAGGGTACTTTCACACTTGTGGCAGAGGATTCTGGCAGGCAGTTCCGTCGCCGAAACTGTCTGCCGGTTCCTTCAAAACGCATGCTGCGGTATTATCTCCGTCCTGAAAAGTCAAAAAGACTGAACTGAAGACATCCTGATTCATCCTGAACGGATTTCTCTCCATTCAGAATGCATTAGGATAAAACGGATCAGTTCTTCTCCGGTATTGAGCCCCTAGGACGGAACTCAGTGCCGGAAAAGAATAACGCTAGTGTGAAAGTGCCCTTAGTTGGACAACCCCTAAGTTGCTAAGTTTCTTTAGCTTTGTAACAAGTTTAGTTTAAATGTCAAAGAACATATAGGGCCACAATTACTAATGAGTGCACCAAGATGTTCTAAATTGCTCACCAAGGTGATGTGGCTCAATGGAAAAGGGTAGTCACTTATATGCACCATTTTGCACAAGAATTGCCACACAATCCTGTAAAATTCTGTGGTAAAGAAAATCAACCAATAGTTGGTATAATATTATTTTTTTCAACTTTTTCTTTACTTTTATACATTTATCCTCCAGTCTGAGCCACCATGAAAAATCTGGTGCAGGTCTAGACAGCCTGAGGGCTCGTTCACACGACCGTATGGCTTTTTCAGTGTTTTGCGGGCCGTTTTTCACGGATCCGTTGTTCCGTTTTTTGTTTCTGTTGTGTTTCCGTTTCTGTTCCGTTTTTCCGTATGTCGTATATAGTGATTACATAATTGGGCTGGGCATAACATTTTTAATAGATGGTTCCGCAAAAACGGAACTGATACGGAAGACATATGGACCATGTGATGAGCGCAGTGACATCACCACAGGTCCTTTTCCTCCTGGTCATCAAAGAAGAAGACAGAAGAGAAGCCGGGCTGCGCGAACAATTGGATGAGGGGAGTTAAATTATATATTTTTTTTAACCCCTCCATCCCTATTTTACTAAGCATTCTGTATTAAGAATGCTATTATTTTCCCTTATAACCATGTTAAAATCTACACAACACCTAACCCGAACTTCTGTGAAGAAGTCCGGGTTCAGGTTTGGGTACCAAACATGCCGATTTTTCGCACACGCGTGCAAAATGCATTAAAATGCTTTGCACTCGCGCGGAAAAATCGCGCATTTTCCCGCGATGCAGCCGCATCTTATCCGGCCATCACACGTGACGTCAGTGTGAAAGAGGCCTTACTGCTTAACACCATTGATGGTTCAGTGATCGCAGGATGGACCTAGAGTTGTGTGTATCCACCTACATAAACAAGAACACACCCGCTACTGTGCAGGCAACAGGGGCAAACACTGATCCCTGCTTCCATCACTGAACCACCAATAACATCATGACAGTATCCTAGGTAAGGGATCCTGTGACTGTCATGGTAGTGGATTTCACTAATTCAGGGCACTCTGTGACTATATCTAATATAGGCAATGGTAGGGAGGTTTGTGAGCAGCCCTTAAATATATTTAAGTGGTGCCCATTACAATTTGACTTTGTGACATGTTCCCAAGCGGCCTGTGACCCAGCAGTGATGTGTTGCCTGGGGACAAATCACCACTGAGACCAGTCATTGGCTGCAGCAGTGTACATGACACACTACAGGACAAGAACCGGAAGACTGCTGAAGAGAGCAGCGGGGAGCAGGTGGGTATAATATTTTTCAACAGGCTGGGAAAAAAGACCAAAAAGCTGGGCAACCCATTTAAGTCAATAGGACAATGGGACATCTGTTCTGCAGCCTGCTTATTATACTGTATGACATACTATGCACGTGTACAATACCACAGTGTATTTACATACATTAACATGTTTATGGAAAATATTTGATAAATGGAAATGTCTCCTTTTGAAATGTGTTTTTTATTTTATTTTATTTTTTTATCCTTTCCCTAGATGGGGATGCAGGCATCACCGAGACCGATGGTTGGTTTGCAATGTGAGTGGATGTTTATACTGTTCATATTATTTATTGAGATGTTCATGAGAAATAATTTTGTATCCCTTGTATTTGGAAGCTTGAAGTAAGAGCATAGAAGCAAGCATAACCATGCTGTATGTGTGCATATGTTGTGTTCTACATTGAGCAGTCCATAAGGCCAGTTTCACACTGGTGTTAAGCTTTAGCGGCAGGCTGTTCAACATGGTAAGCCTCTCGGCATATTTGCCGTGTTGCAGACGGATCTCCGGCCGATCCCCATTATAGTGAATGGGGCCGGCTGGAATTCTGGCAGCACACGTGTGCAAACAGTAGTACGGATCCCCCAGTGGGACCTGTTAAGAGAGTTGTACTTACCTCCTCCGTTCTGGCTTCATGGTCCCTGACTGTAAACTTTGTGCACGGACAGGGTCATGTGCGCTGTTGCAGCTAATAACTGGCCTCTGCAGTAATGTGCCCCCAAGAGTCGAGTCACTACTGGGGTATGTGCCACTTGGAAAATGTCACAGCTGAGGCTAGTCATTGGCTGTAGTGTCACGCATGCGCCCGCCCATGCAAGAAATTGACAGTTAGTTATTGTGAGCCAAAACCAGTAGTGAAGCCTACTCAGAGATAAGGTATAATGGAAAGATTTGCTCCTGTTCTGTGATTTTGACCCACACCTGGGTTTGGCTCACAATAACTAACCAAATAACTGAAGTGTAAACTCAATGGCGACACGACACATGTTTACATATAAATAGACCATATATATGCAACACACACAAACCTAAATATACCATATATATATATATATATATACACTACACACACATACCACCCAGCTAAGGCGCTAAACTATCAGAGGCACGCGAAGCAATGGAAGCGAACATCTCCAGCTGCCCTGCCGCCGCCAGAGCACCGGATCAGGACTCGGCCGGTAACACGGTTCTCCGATCCAGTTCTAATTTTAACAACTGGATCTGGAGAACTGGAGGGAACTGGCTGAATCCCATGCCTGGCCTAAGGTATTCCTCCGGTCTGTATACAGTTTCTGACTGTCAGTCAGTGGGACTTCTCATACCCACTACTCTCACTTCTAGAGCTCATGTGCGACACAAATGAAGTGATCACATGTATCATAATTTGGTTATATTTGAAGGTCTCAAGCACTGGACCCAGCTGCCGAGTATACCATGAAAAACGGACGGCGAGGCTTGGCTCTGATCTTTAACCATGACTGGTTCTTTTGGCAGTTAACACTTCCAGAAAGAAGGGGAACCAATACTGACAGAGATAATCTTCACAGAAGGTAGGTACAAAATTTAATTATCCCAATTAGACTTTTTTTTTTTTTTTTCTAAATTCAGCTGATTGTTACAGGTCTAACAACTGAAACTGTGAAGCTTTGATCGGTCATACGTTTTGCAAGGGAAATGTGGTATTAAATGGCAATCCTTTAACCCCTTGGTGACCTCCGCTGTATTCCTCGGCTCAAAGCCTCAAGCCTGCTCCAATACCCATCACTGGTATATACCAATACAGGCCAGCAGGTGGCAGCACTGTATTGGTATATAGTAAACAGTGTGTTCTGTGATGAATATACACCCATCACAGAACACAATTGGCAATCTAATGATTGCCAGTTATAGTCATCTAGGGTTACTAAAAAAAAACAAAAAAAAACAGTTTTTTAAAAAAAAATCTTAAAGTTTTAGCGCTTAATGACCGGGCCATTTTGTACCTTTTTGAAAATCTGACATGTATCACTTTACGTGGTAATAACTTTGGAACACTTTTACTTATCCAAGCCATTCTGAGACTGTTTTCTCGTGATACATTGTACTTTATGACAGTCATAAATTTGAGTCAATATATTTCACCTTTATTTATGAAAAAATCCAAAATGTTCAAAATTTCTATTTAAAACAGAAAGTGATACCTTATAAAATATTTATTATTTAACATGCCCCATATGTCTACTTTATGTTGGCACCATTTTGTAAATGTCATTTTATTTTTTTGGGACGTTAGAAGGCTTACAATTTTAGAAGCAATTCTTAAAACCAAAAACCACTTTTTAAGGACCAGTTCAGGTCTGAAGTCACTTTGTGGGGCTTACATAGTAGAAACCACCCATAAATTATCCCATTTTGGAAACTATACCCCTCAAGTTACTCAAAACTGATTTAACAAACTTTGTTAACCCTTTAGGTATTCCACAAGAATTAAAGGAAAATGGAGATTAAATTTAAAAATTTTACTTTTTTGGCAGATTTTCCATTTTAATCCCATTTTTTTCTTTAACACATCGAGGGTTAACAGCCTAACAAAACTCAATATTTATTACCCTGATTCTGCGGTTTACAGAAACACCCTACATGTGGTGGTAAACTGCTGTATGGGCGCATGGAAGGGCGCAGAAGAAAAGGAGGGCCGTATGATTTTTGAAAGGCAGATTTTGCTGGACTGGTTTTTAGATGCCATGTCCCATTTGAAGCCCCCCAGATGCACCCCTACAGTAGAAACTCCCAAAAAGTGACCCCATTTTGGAAACTACATGATAAGGTGACAGTTTTATTGGGGTATATATGATTTTTAATCACTCTATTATGTTTTTTGTGAGGCAAGGTAACTAAAGAATGGATGTTTTGGCACCGTTTTTAATTTTTTTGTTTTTTACAACGTTTATCTGACAGGTTAGATCTTGTGCTATTTTTATAGAACAGGTTGTTACGGATGCGATGATATCAAATATGTCTACTTTCTTTGTTTCAGTTTTTATTCATAATAAAGCATTTTTGAAAAAAAATTATGTTTTTGTGTCTCCATTTTCTGAACGCCATTTTTTTTTTAAATTTTGCCGATCGTCTTGTGCAGGGGCTCGTTTTTTGCAGGAAGAGTTGACGTTTTTATTGGTACCATTTTTGGGTACATATGATTTTTTTGATCATTAATTATTACACTTTTTTGGGCAAGGTGACCAAAAAATTGGTAATTTTGGCACAGTTTTTATTTATTTTTACGCTGTTCATCTGAAGAGTGAGGTCATGTGATATTTTTATAGAGCAGGTTGTTACTGATGTGGCAATACCGAATATGTATACTTTTTCTTATTTATTTAAGTTTTACACAATAATAGCATTTTTTTTTTAAACCATAATTTTTTTTTTATTATGATTTTAGATAGTATTCACCATACAATGAGAGTTCATATACAGTAAAATTATGCATAAACATATCTGATACATAATAGGTAATGATGTTCTTCTAGTAATAAATATGAGATGATGTTAGAAGCAAATGTACATTTATCAAAGTATCATTTTTCTATTATATCCGATCATAGGTCATAAGATATGGTTAATAATTAAACCAAACCAAACATATTGGAAAACTCCCTCCCCCACCCCCCTATTTCTGTCTATCTTACTCCTTGCCCGCCTAGCATCTAAGATCTCCTATTGTTCTTGATGAGATATCTTAAATTCTGATTCCTTTTATTTTCAAATATATATACTATTTGGAAAAAAGTGTGTACCAAGGGTCTGATGAATCCAATTTTAGAAACCACTCTGTGTGTTTAAAAGGTCGTACAATTTCCTGGATCTCCTCTGTCTTAAGGAAATTCGAAACATATGGTCTCTATCTTCCAAAGAAAGATTTGGTTGATTTAGATTTGCAGTATTCAGCTTCTGATTTCTCCAAAATTAGACATCTTGTGGTCATTTGGAATGGTTCAGAAATTTGTGGGACACTTGTGTTTAGCCAGTGCCTTAACAAACTCCTTTTGGCAGCTAACAATATCACATGAAACACTGGTGGAAACTTGACCTTACATGCTTCTGTCTGCATATGAAATAGAAATAAAATCGGGTCCAAGGGAAGTGTTATATGGGTTTTAGTTTCAATAAAGGCTATAAGAGAGTTCCAAAACTCTTTTACCTTAGGACAAGCCCATAGACCATGTGTCATATCTGTGTTTGGCGTTTGGCATTTCGGACAATGTGTTATTTTATTTTCATAAATTTTCTCGGGAGTTCTAGGAACATAGAAACCATATATCGCCCTGTGTATAACTTTGAATTGCGTTTCCCGCCATATTTCATTTCCTATAGGTTTGCGGACTCTCTCCCAACCCTCCAATATATCATCTGGTATGGATAGTTTCGGGAACTCTTTGCGCCAACCTTTAAACAGACTTGTATCCCCTTTTTTTGACATTATATCATTTATACATCTATAAATGTAGGCCAATGAATTTGTCGTTCCTCCTGAAATGACCAGAGAGTCAAATAGATTTGTTCTACATTCATTGGATAGGTCTTGTACTCTGGGTTTTAGAAAAGCAAAGAGATGTTGATAAGCAAGAAAATGAGAGCTCGGGATGCTATACATATCCTGAACTTCTCTAAAATCCAGATATCTTTTTTCCCTCAGGTTCATCATGTGTCTAACTTCCCTAATTCTCAGTCCTGCTAAGTTTCAGCGCCCGGGGTACCAAGGAGTATTTTGTGTGTAAACTAGCATTTAGGTTCCAGGGTCTAGCTAATTCAGTTTCAATAGGAAGGACAGAATAGTATGAGGTGCCTTTTTAACCAGTCTAAACAGTGTCTCATCAGACTTGCTAGATTGTACCGTCACCCCTCAGTTTTGATCGGGATAGTGAGTTGAGCGATATCCTCGCTTTTCCCTGTTTCCATATGAAAGAACGGAACGTATCATTTTCAGGAGATGGCAGCGACCTAAAAATGACAAAGGTATATTTTACCCATGATTTGAGCTCCGTTATAATTTTGGTAAATATTGGAGGGTAATTAAGGGAATATAATGATTCTGGAGTTTTATCCAATACGTATTCCTAGGTATTTTATGAAGAGGGGCGCAATAGAGACTGGGGTGTTTCTTAAAGCAGTT
This sequence comes from Bufo bufo, assembly GCF_905171765.1. Lineage (NCBI taxonomy): Eukaryota > Metazoa > Chordata > Amphibia > Anura > Bufonidae > Bufo > Bufo bufo. The sequence goes on along the minus strand of NC_053390.1, from coordinate 599,215,926 downwards.
TTGTTGAGAGTTTGGGCCGGGGACAAATCTAACATTTCACATTTGGTTAAGTTTACTTTGAAACCAGATAATTTTTTGAAACGTGCTAATAGATCGAAAATTGGTGGAAGCTCTAACTGAGGTTGTGACAAGAATATAAGCAAGTCCTCTGCGAATAGAGCGTGTGACAAAGTGAGATTTCCTATTTTGATCCCTGGGATTGATTCAGATTTCGCAATTTGTTTGGAAAGCGGTTCCAGGGCTAGATTGAAGAGTTGGGGTGATAAGGGGCACCCTTGTCTTGTGCCCTTCTGTAAGTTAAAGGTCTGTGATAAATGACCTGGAATAGCAATCCTAGCTGTAGGGGTGTTATATAAGGAGGAAATATATGTCCTAAAGTAGCCTTTAAATCCCATGGCATCTAATACTTTGTTGAGCCATGTCCAACTAACATTGTCAAATGCTTTCTCCGCATCTATTGCGAGTAAAGCAGGGGATGTATGAAGATGCGGTGATAATTTAATGGCATCTAGAATTGCTAATACCTTTCTTATGTTGTATACTGCCGATCTGCCTTTAATGAAACCTGTCTGATATTCTGACACAATTTTGGGCATTATCACTGATAATCTATCTGCCATTATCTTTGAAAGGTATTTAAGATCGTTGTCAATTAACGGGATCGGGCGATCTGATTACGGTAAAGTATTCTCTCTGCCTGGCTTCGGTAAAACTTTTATGTAAGCTGTATTCATATCTGAAGGTATCGGGAGTCCCTGTACAATTTGGTTATATAAAGATGTGAGTGGGGGAGATTTTGTGAGGTAAAATTTAGTAAAATTCATTTGTAAATCCATCCGGATCTGGGGCTTTACCATTCTTCGAGTTACGTATGACATTTAGAACTTCTTCCGTAATGGACCGGTTTAATATCTCTAGATCTTCCTCAGTAACTCGCGTCAATGATGTTAAATAATGATGTGAATCTATCTTTTGTTCATCTGTTGTTAATTGTGTAAAGGGATTTATAAAAGTCTTAATATTTCCTTTGGGTTATGACATTGTTTTTCCTTGGGAATTTTTCAGGGTGGAAATCATCGAGGTGTATTTCTGTCCCTTTGCTAATGAAGCTAGGAGTTTACCCGATTTTATTTCCAAATTTGAAAAGATGGGCTTCTCTTTTCAAACCATAAAACTCCTCTTTTTGTTTTAGCCAACTTTTCATATTCTGACTTTGTTGCTACCCATTGTTGTTTATTTAAAGGGGAATGGTATGTTTGAAACTACTAGGTATAAGCACTTTGTAGTGCTTTCGACAATTCTTGTATCTTTGTTTGGATGGATTTTTTTAAGCCTCTAGTATAAGCCAGTATCTGGCCCCTTATTACCGCTTTTCCTGCCCTCCAGAGAAATTGGGGATCACCACTTTGTGAATTAGTATCCCAGTATTCAACCCACCAGTGTGTGAACTTCTCAGAGAATTGCTAATTTTTGGATAAGTCAGATGGAAATCTCCATACAAAATCGTTACCTTTCTTAACTGAGTCTAATATGACTGGAGAGTGATCGGAAATTACCAAATCTCCTATTTCTATGGCAGCTGTTTTCCGTAATGTTTCCTCTGAAACTAGGAAATAATCAAGCCTCGACCAAGAATTGTGTGGCGAGGAGAAATGTGTGAACTGCCTCCCTTCTGGGTTGAAGTTTCGCCATACATCGATCAATCCCACACACGACATTACTGTCTGCATTGTTTTGTCTCTATGTCTGGGAACCCTAGTTTTGTTAATGCTTGAGCGGCGATCTTCTGCATGTGACATAACCGTATTCATATCCCCTGCAATGATTTTGTTAGCTATCGTATCTGTAAGTAACATCTCCCTTAGCTCTCCAAAAAACTCAGTATTGATGTCATTCGGACCATAAACGTTATATATGCTCCAAGATTCCAGCGATGAGCTGAGAAGTATGTGTATCAAACGTCCCTCCTTAGTTTCTAAGTGCTGAACCTTCATATGGGCAAGCTTTTTGTGTATTTTGTGTATTAAAATTAAGACCCCACCTTTCTTCCCTTCTGCTGGCGAGCCCATAACCCTGCCCACCCATAGCCTTTGTAAACGAGAATATTCTTCTGCATGAAGATGCGTTTCCTGTAATAAAGCGATATCTGCCCCAAGTCGCTTTAGATGTCTCAATATCATCAATCTTTTCTGTGGAGATTTCAGGCCCTTTACATTCCACATAATAAACCTCAACATTTTATAAGCTCTTTAGGACAATTATGTAGGAGCAATCTCATATTATTATGTAGGCTAAATGGTTTGTGCATAAGACAGATCGTTTCCCCACAACATGTTGAAATAACCTCATTAACGTAACTGCAATATAACAAAATAAAGTCCCTATTGGAACAGAAATTGCTGACTTCACTTCTTCCCAGCATGACTTCCCAAACTTCCCACAGTACACACTTTGGTAGGAGTATCTCCCTGACTTGCTTTGACTGGGAAGAAGGTTGGGAATCAACATGTCATAATACAATTTGAAAGTTCTTGCTGAATATGACGCCTTATAACATCTGAGTTAGGCGTGTAACAGAAAAAAGTGGTAAGTGTAGTTTATAAGAATATATGGATATACAGATATCCAAATATACGGCTATACGAACATACGAATGTATGAATATACGAACACACGAACATACGCTACCACATGTGACACTCAAAAAGATTCTTCTGCCTTTTGCGGTAGTCTCTGGGTATCTGGTCTTCACTTTCGTTTCCTCTCGACATGGGATCCGAGGACGGGTTCGATGCAGATCTGCGTTGGTTGTATCCTCGTTGTCTCGAATTTTCTCCCTCAAGAGCGCCATCTTGTATCGCCGCTTTGGCCTCTTGCGGTGAATGATAGGTAACATAAGATCCATCAGCAGTGTATACCCGTAAAATTTAACTTGCGCATGAAATAAATTAGAGCAAATGGAGGAGAATTATTTTCTCTTTTTTGACACGGTTGCCGAAAAGTCTTCAAAGATTAGCACTCGGTGACCCCTTATCTCTAGTGGGCTCTGATGGCGTTTATAAGCCCTAAGAATCGCGGCCTTATCGGAAAAGTCCAGGTATCTAGTGATTACTTGCCGGGGACGCTGTCTGAGTGCTGGATGAAAGGTGGATTCCAGTTCTCCGCGATTTTGGATGGCTGGAGGTGCACCAATTCTGTGCGCTCAAGTAGAAGAGATATTAAGCGCTTCAGGGATGTCTTTTTCGCATAGGATCTTTAGGTCTTGTAACGGGATAGACTCTGGTAGACCCACCAGCCTTAAATTATTTCGCCGGGAGCGATTCTCAAGATCATCCAATTTATTGCTTATTCTTTTATTTTCTTTGAGTAAGGTGTCATTAGTGCGTACAAGGTGATATTGCTCATCTTCCAGATTGGCGATTCTGTCCTCCACTTCAGTCAGACGCCTACCATGATCTGTCAGTTCCTTTTGCAGATTTGATAAGGAGTCAGATACGGTGTTGGCTAGAGAGTCTTGTAAATCAGGGAGGATTCTAGCTGCAACCTCCAAAGCCAGTCGCTTGTAGTCCACCTTCACAGGGTCATTTATATTCTCGTAGTTTTCCAGATCTTCTTGGATTTCTTGCGATCCTGGAGGTATACAGTCTGGATCTATCGGAGGAGCAGGATCCGCCATCTTTGGTGGTAGCGTGGTTGCGCCTGCTGATTTGTGTCGATTCCCTTGGCGAGTTCTGCTCCCCATATGTTTAATATACCGGTTCATATAGTCCGGTGCCTGTAAGTGATTGCCTTTTCGCCCAGTACTAGGAAACTTGCCAGTGCTGGTTAGATGGGGGCAAAGTTTTTCGCAAGTCAGTGCAGCAGAGCTCTAACAAGCGTGACCGCTCATGCTGGCGCCAGAACCGGAAGCCATAATAACATTTTTGAAACAAAAAAAATAATAAAAATGTTTTAGTGTCTCCACAGTCTGAGAGCCATAGCTTTTTTATTTTTTGGCCAATTGTCTTAGGTAGGGTCTAATTTTTTGCGGGATGAGGTGACTGTTTGATTGGTACTATTTTGGAGGCATACGCCTTTTTGATCGCTTAGTGTTGCACTTTTTTTTTTGTGATGGTAGTTGACAAAAAATGTCTTTTTGCACTGTTTTTTATTTTTTTTATTTTTAGGGTGTTCACCTGAGGGGTTAGGTCATGTGAAATTTTTATAGAGCTGGTTGTTACGGACGCGGCAATACCAAACATGTTTAGGGTATTTTATTTTCTTCATTTTTACCCAATTATAAATGTGCGTATATGGGAAAATGTTTTTTGATTTCTTTTTTTACTTTTTTTTTTACACTTTTTTGACTCAGACCCACTTGGTTCTTGAAGATCTAGTGGGTCTGATGGCTCTACAATACACTGCAGTAAACTGTATACTGTATAGTGTACTGCAGTACTGAAGAAAAGAGAGAAAATCCAGCTCTTGATAGCAGGGAATCTTTTATTCACAGCGGTATAAAAACTTCCACATACGCAGGGCAGTCAAATCTACGCGTTTCGGACCTTTACATGCTGGTCCTTACTCATGATAAGAGTGTACTGCAGTGTATTTTAATTCACAGTAAGCCTGATCAGGTTCCTGCCATGGCAATCCTGGATGCCTGTGTAAGGCATCCATTTGCCATGGTAACCATCGGGACGCTGCCACAGCAGCGCAGCGCCCGATGGGGGGCGGAGGGAGCTTTCTCCCTGTTAACCCCTTCCATACAGTGGTCCCTACGGACTGTGGCATGGAAGGGGTTAAACGGCCAACAACAGTGCCAGCACTGATGTCGGCCGTTACAGTAGATTGTCACCTGTATGTTACAGCTGACAATCTGCTACCGCTCAGCCATCCTGAATAATTGTGGGGGGTTGGCCCCCTCATTATTACCTGGTCTCGCTCGGCCATCCTGAAGGGGGGCGGATTGGGGTGTAGCCCCGATCTCCTCAACACTCACTGAGGAGATCGGAACTGCGCTGCTGAACCCTGCGATTGGTCAGTTTAATCTGACTGACCAATTGCAGCGATCCAAAGGCAGGGACCGCTGTGATTGGTGCCCTGCCGGATGCCTGGACAGCTCAGCTGTCTGTAGCACCCGCTTAGATGTCGGTGTCACCGCAAGTGTACTTGCGGTGACACTTTGATCTCATGACGTACTGTGCACGTCATGATGCGGTAACTAATACAACAGTACGTCATTAGTCACTAAGGGGTTAAGCCACTCCCCTTTCCCCAAAATCAAAATAAATAAACAATAAAAAAAAAATTATATGCATCACCAATTCCGAAAATGCCCGTAAAATATAAAAATATATATCCCCTACAGTGAAAGGCATAAAGTAAAAAAATTAAAAATGGCAAATTCGCCATAAAAATTAGTGATCAAAAAGTCACACACCCTTCAAATAGTGTCATTGAAAAGCACAGATCACCCCCCAAAAAACGAGCTCTCATACAGCTCCTTACACATAACTACAAAAGAGTAAAAATATGGCGATGAAAAGAAAAAATAATTATTTTCAAGGTTTTTATGTGTTTTTGTATTAAAATGCAATAAAAACTATATAAGTGTGGTGTCGTTGTAATCGTACTGACCTGGAGAATGAAGTTAACAGGTCAATTTTACTGCATAAGGAACACAGTAAAAAAAAAACAACCCATAAAACTGTGACAGAATTGCACTGGATATGGTTTATTTACTCAATAAAAGTCTTTGGTGGAAAAATGTTCCTAAAAGGAATGAGCTGTGTATTTACTTCATGTAAGTTAGGCCTCATGCACACGACCGTTTTTTTTTACGGTCCGCAAAAACGGGGTCCGTAGGTCCGTGATCCGTGACCGTTTTTTCGTCCGTGGGTTTTCCTTGATTTTTGGAGGATCCACGGACATGAAAAAACAGTCGTTTTGGTGTCCGCCTGGCCGTGCGGAGCCAAACGGATCCGTCCTGAATTACAATGCAAGTCAATGAGGACGGATCCGTTTGACGTTGACACAATATGGTGCAATTTCAAACGGATCCGTCCCCCATTGACTTACAATGTAAAGTCAGGAGTTAATATACCATAGGACCGGAGTTTTCTCCAATCCGATGGTATATTTTAACTTGAAGCGTCCCCATCACCATGGGAACGCCTCTATGTTAGAATATACTGTCGGATATGAGTTACATCGTGAACCTCATATCCGACAGTATATTCTAACACAGAGGCGTTCCCATAGTGATGGGGACGCTTCTAGTTAGAATATACTGAGAACTGTGTACATGACTGCCCCCTGCTGCCTGGCAGCACCCGATCTCTTACAGGGGGCTGTGATCCGCACAATTAACCCCTCAGGTGCTGCACCTGAAGGGGTTAATTGTGCTTATCATAGCCCCCTATAAGAGATCAGGGGCTGCCAGGCAGCAGGGGGCAGACCCCCCTCCCTCCCCAGTTTGAATATCATTGGTGGCAAGTGTGCGGCCCCCCCCGCCCCCCCCCCCCCTATTGTAATATCATTGGTGGCCAGTGTGCGGCCTCCCCCCCCCCCTCTATTGTATTAATATCATTGGTGGCCAGTGTGCGGCCTCCCCTCCCCCCCCCCCCTCCGTCGGCCCCCCCCCCCCCCTCTATTGTAATTTCATTGGTGGCCAGTGGGCGACCTCCCCTCTCCCCCCCCCCCCCCCCCCGCCCGATCATTGGTGGCAGCGGAGATTCCGATCGGAGTCCCAGTTTAATCGCTCTGGGGCTCCGATCGGTAACCATGGCAACCAGGACGCTACTGCAGGCCTGGTTGCCATGGTTACTTAGCAATATTACAATATTAGAAGCATCACTTCATACTTACCTACTGGCTTCTGCGATGTCTGTCCGGCCGGGAGCTCCTCCTACAGGGCAGTGACAGATCAATGCGCCGCACAGACCTGTCACTTACCAGTAGGAGGAGCTCCCGGCCGGACACACATCGCAGCAGCCAGCAGGTAGGTATGAAGTGATGCTTCTAATATTGTAATATTGCTAAGTAACCATGGCAACCAGGCCTGCAGTAGCGTCCTGGTTGCCATGGTTACCGATCACTATGGGAACGCCTCTGTGTTAGAATATACTGTCGGATTTGAGTTTTCACGAAGTGAAAACTCCTCTCTGAAAAAGCTTTTATGCAGACGGATCTTCGGATCCGTCGGTATAAAATGTAACCTACGGCCACGGATCACGGACGCGGATGCCAATCTTGTGTGCATCCGTGTTCTTTCACGGACCCATTGACTTGAATGGGTCCGTGAACCGTTGTCCGTCAAAAAAATAGGACAGGTCCTATTTTTTTGACGGACAGGAAACACGGATCACGGATGCGGCTGCAAAACAGTGCATTTTTCGATTTTTCCACGGACCCATTGAAAGTCAATGGGTCCGCGAAAAAAAACGGAAAACGGCACAACGGCCACGGATGCACACAACGGTCGTGTGCATGAGGCCTTAAGATGAGAAATTGTGTTTTGTCTTTAGTTTTCTTTTAAAAATAAAAATAAAAAAATTCTGGGGAGCAAGAAAAAACAAAAGTTTTTGTACAGCTCACCCTGAATTTGTGTAATCCAGACACTCTCGTAATATGAAGAAAAAGGCAGCACAGAAGAATCCCCCGGATCTGGGGTCATGAGAGACTTCAGTAACAAATTTTCAATAGGAATTTAAGGGTACTTTCACACTAGCGTTTTTCTTTTCCGGCACTGAGTTCCGTCAAAAGGGCTCTATACCGGAAAAGAACTGATCAGTTTTATCCCCATGCATTCTGAATGGAGAGCAATCTGTTCAGGATACATCAGGATGTCTTCAGTTCAGTCTTTTTGACTGATCAGGCAAAAGATAAAACCGCAGCATGCTACGGTTTTATCTCCGGCCCAAAAAACTGAAGACTTGCCTGAATGCCGGATCCAGCATTTTTTCCATAGGAATGTATTAGTGCCGGATCCGGCATTCAAAATACCGGAATGCCGCATCCGTCCTTCCGGTGTGCGCATGAAAAAAGGTGAAAAAAATAAATGTCGGATACGTATTGCCGGATGACACCGGAAAGACGGATCCGGCATTTCAATGCATTTTTCTGACTGATCAGGATCCTGATCACTCTTACAAATGCCATCAGTTGGCATACGTTTTTCCGGATGCGGCAGGCAGTTCCGGCGACGGAACTGCTTGCCGGATCCCTCTGCCGCAAGTGTGAAAGTAGCCTAAACTAAAACGTAACTTTTATTTAAATAAAATAAAAACTCCATGTTGTCCTCGGGGGCAGCCATATTAATGGCACGACTTCTTTTCTTTATTTGCTGTTGAGTCAGTCATGTATACCTTATGGCAGCTGAAATGAATGGGCTTCAATTGTCATTCATTTAAAAGCCTCAAGGAAGTATTGGTGGTATATATTCCCCTGCGGAGACTGGAGGAAATGCATAAAGAGTCTACTTAGCAGAGCAGTGTCTGCCAAGGTCCTGTGCCCTTGCTCTGCTAATCAGAGTAGTGGCACAGGCAGGAAATTGCCCAGTTACAGTTGTCACTACTAGGGTTGTGCTAGACCTGTTTATACCTAGTAGCAGCCTCCTAGCACTGGCATTCCGGTGAACATGTGACCACTCGCATGATGACTGTAATGAAGCAGTGCCACCATCTTTATTCTATATACTTTCCTCATTGAGTGAACCGAGAAGACAGAAGCAGTGAAAACCACTTCTTTCTTCTTCCCAGGGTCCCCAATAAACTCACGCTGTATATATACAATGTGTGGGTTTTGAAGGCCTGGACCACCCATCGTGTATATATACTGTGGGTGGGCGATAAGCAGTTAAGTTGGGCATACACATTTGATGAATATTCCCTGAACCCCTTACATAAATATATATATATTTTTGACTTTCAGGTTAACTGACCTTGGTTTTGACGTGAGGCGCTATGATAACCTCAAAGCTGTGGAAATTCTTGAAAAGGTCCATGATGGTAAATTGATTCAATATTTTTAATCTTTAATTTTTCCCCATTCTTAGGGCTCATTCAGACGGCCGTATGCTGTCCGCAAAAATACTGAATGCTATCCGTTTTTTTGCGGATCCGCAAAAAAAATGAAACATGTCCTATACTTGTCCGTGAAAATCAGGACATGGCCCCATTGAAGTCTATGGGTCCGCAAAAATACTGAATGCTATCCGTTTTTTTGCAGATCCGTTTTTTTGCGGATCCGCAAAAAAACGGATAGCATTCAGTATTTTTGCGGACAGCATACGGCCGTCTGAATGAGCCCTAAATTTGAGAAAATAAAAGCACAAAAGCAGAATATTTTTTCTTAATGATGCATTAATGATACATTGTGGCTGTATGTAAAATATCAGTGGTGATGTGTTGTCTTACAGTAAAGGTCCATTCACACGTCCGCAATTCCGTTCCGCGGAACGGAATTGCGGACCCATTCATTTCTATGGGGCCGCATGATGCACTGCCCGGATCCAGAAATGCGGACCCGCACTTCCGGGTCCGCATTTCCGTTCCCGAAAAAAATAGAACATGTCCTATTCTTGTCCGCAATTGCGGACAAGATTAGGCATATTCTATTTAGTGCTGGCGATGTGCGGTCCGCAAAATGCGGAACGCACATTGCCGATGTCCGTGCTTTGCGGATCCGCAAAACACACACGGATGTGTGAATGGACCCTTACTTAGTGTCACATGACAGCAGTGTCTAAAGGCCCCCGTACACATTCAATAGCTGTCCACCAAACGATAATTCAGCCGACAGCTGTCTCTCCCTACTCCCCCATACAGATTGGGGCACATTTACTAAGCTTTCCTTTTTTTGGAGCAAAAAAAACCCCGGGTGCATTGGAAACTTTTGGCTTTGATTTGCGCCTTTATTATCCTTACATAAATCAGGTTTTTCTTTTTTGCTTTAAGGCCTCGACAGTATTTTTTCACGGTCCGCAAAACGGGGTTCTGTTGTTCCGTGATCCGTTTCCGTTTTTGTTTCCGTGTGTCTTCCTTGATTTTTGGAGGATCACCAGACATGAAGGAAAGTAAAAAAAAATCTAAGTCAAGTTTGCCTTGCAAATGAAAAAACGGACGCGCGGACGCGGATGACAATCTTGTGTGCCTCCGTGTTTTTTCACGGACCCATTGACTTGAATGGGTCCGCGAACCGTTGTCCGTGAAAAAAATAGGACAGGTCATATTTTTTTGACGGACTGGAAACACGGATCACGGACACGGATGACAAACGGTGCATTATCCGAGTTTTCAACGGACCCATTGAAAGTCAATGGGTCCGCAGAAAATCACGGAAAACGGAACAACGGACACGGAACACAACAACGGTCGTGTGCATGAGGCCTTAGTCTGACATCTAGTGGTTGTTTTCTTGTAAGACAGATTCATAATCACGAAGACTGGTCTAATAAGTATGCGCATGAAATTGTGGCGCAAATGAATTGGGCGCACATCTGCATAAAAGAAGCCAAATTGTGGCGCAACTCACCACTCAAAACAGACACAGAAAACTACACCAGCCCCAGAGTGGAGTAGAAATTAGACTGTTTTTACGACTAAATAGGAGCAAAAGATTGAAAACTTCTGAATTAGTCTTAAAACTCAAAATAGGCGCAACAGGCACAAATGCCTCCAAAACAGACGCAAAATCGGTTGGTAAAGAGACTGAAAAAATAAGACAGTCGGAAACAGGCTTTTTACTCATGAAAAGAGGAGCAGACACTATAGTAAATCTGCCCCATTCTGTTTGGCTGAACGTCATGTGTATTCAATGGGGAGAAGAGACCAAAAGGATCAGGCAAAAATAATTATTTTGTTCAATCCTTTTTTCCCCCCGATATCATCTGTAGGGGGAGAATTTGGAGCTCCCTATACACCCTATGTCTAGCAATCAAAGATCTGTCACTAAGAGGTACACTACCCAAAAGTAGCATCTGAGAGATGTTTTATAAGGCAGCAGGGGAAGCACTTTTATGTCCTCTTCTGTTCTAATCAGACCACACCTGTAATAATTTACATATCTGTCTGAGACATAACTACATGCCCAGCAATTCAACATTTCTCTTTGGGTACGTAACTAGCCTACGTTTTAGCGATCGTATAAATAATGTTTTATTCGTTTTTTATTCTTTGTCTGCTTCTGCTAGTCTCTAAATCTGCTTTTGCTTTCCAATTGACCTTCCCAGCTGCAACAAGCGATCACAGTGATGCTGACTGCTTCCTCTGTGTGTTCTTGAGCCATGGAGAAGATAATCACGTTTATGCTTATGATGCTAAAATTGAAATTCAAAGACTGACCTCTTTATTCAAAGGAGACAAGTGCCAGAGTTTAGTGGGAAAACCTAAGATTTTCATAATCCAGGTAAATATTTAATGGTTAAATGATGGCTAGTGATTTTGCGCCATGATTTAAAAAGACATACCGGTAAATCATCATCAATATTGTAAATTCACCAATGTTCTCAATCACCTTAATTACAAATCTGCTGACTGATGCCCTTTATTTCACACTGGTGATGAAAATCGTACTGGTCACAAGGTCTAATAATACACTACTTCTTGGTCTGTGCAGATCACCTTTTAGCAGTTATCTCCTTATAATTACAGGCATAATTACAGTGACAGATAACATAGATAGATATGATCCACCAGGGGCGTAACTACCAAAGCGGCAGACCAGGCGACTGCTATGGGGCCCAGGCCAAGAGGGGCCCAGTCTTAGTTGGGATTCTCTCCTCTTCTACTAGAGGTGAAAACTTGGTCAGGACTGTACCCTCTTAAGGAACTACTTTTAGCAAATGAGGCAGTGGAAAAAATGGCCCAAGGATCGTTGAAAGGGGTTTAGGCGGAAACCCTTCTGTCCCGTGTGGGGGGTCCTGGTTTGATCCTTGCCATAAGTCCCTTACTTCTCTATGTACGCCACTGGGATCCACCATTCACAATAGGTGATATCATAGTTTATATGCCCTATACTTCATAGTAGGGGGTAAATGTATTCCTTTAAGACAGATTTAAATGGTTACAGCACCTCTTTTTGAACAGTAAAGGTTAGGCTATGCATGGCGTGGATGCTCTGATGTGGCAGCATTTACAGTAGCTTTCAGAAATCTTATCCACACACAGAAAAACCCTGCAGCATACAGACCTGCACTGTGGTTTTTCCATCCGCATGTCAATTTATGCTGCAACTTTTACTTGCAGATTTCAATCTTCCCAATGAAAAGGTTGAAAGCAGCCATTTGCAATGCTAATTTCAGCCAGATCCGCTGCGGACGGCTAACCTTACCATAAAGGCAATAATTCTGTTCACCCTTGATTTAGTGATGGGAAAATTGCTCATCCCATTCAGGATCGGCAGCCCATGCAATGTGCCTTATATAATACTGCAGCAGTTGGGACACTTTCTTACTAGCAGCTGGTTAAGAACCATTCTTAAAAATGAAAGGGAGCCATACTTGTCCTTTTCAGGTAGTTCCTTCTCCTTTGCCAAGCACTGATTGACTGACGTCTGTGCTAGATTTCCTCATAAGGAAAAGTAATGTCTATGTAGTGCCTCTCGCCCCCTAGTGGTTAAAACATGGAAATGAGATTTTTGTGGCATAGCATCAGAACAACACTTTGTACTAAAGAAACCGCCCGAATATGAAACGCTTAGATGAATAAGGCCTCTTTCACACGACAGTATGTCTTTTTCAGTGTTTTGCGGTCCGTTTTAAACCGATCCGTTGTTCCGTTTTTGTTTCCGTTGTGTTTCCGTTTCCGTTCCGTTTTTCCGTTCCGTTTTTCCGTATGGCAAATACAGTATACAGTAATTTCATAGAAAAAATTGGGCTGGGCATAACATTTTCAATAGATGGATCCGCAAAAAACGGAACGGATACGGAAGACATACGGATGCACTTCCGTATGCATTCCGTTTTTTTGCGGACCCATAGACTTTAATGGAGCCACGGAACGTGATTTGCGGCCAAATATAGGACATTTTCTATGTTAAAACGGAACGGAAAAACGGAAACGGAATGCATACGGAGTACATTCCGTTTTTTTTGCGGAACCATTGAAATCAATGGTTCCATATACGGACCGCAAAAAACGGCCCGTAAACGGGGGGAAAAAACGGTCATGTGAAAGAGGCCTAAGGCTGCTGGTTTCTGAGAAGGAATCGCAAAAGCGAAAAATCACTAGAATTAGGGGCCGCAGCGCTGCTGCCTCTTCACTGATTTTCAATACACAGTGGATAGACGGAAGCTGCCTCTTCACTCTATGGCATGGGGAGGACCCTGAGGTTGGACCCGTAATGATCATGTTATAGCATATCCTGGTAGTATGCTATAATGTTAAATGATGGAAATTCCCTTTAAATATATTGGAACAATTAATAATCTGAAAGATATTCTGGATTTGACTTCTTTTTTTATTTTTATTTATTCTCCCTTGACTCTAGGCATGCCGAGGTGCACAACATGATGAACCAGTCATGGCTACTGACAGGACTGACAGCAGAGAGGACATTCCTGAGACCAATATCACTGAAGTAGATGCAGCTTCTGTCTATACTCTGCCTGCAGGGGCTGACTTCATCATGTGCTATTCTGTTGCAGAAGGTATCCATGTTTGTATTGTAAGGGTTTAGGATACTTTCACACTTGCGTTTTTCTTTTCCGGCACTGAGTTCCGTCCTAGGGGCTCTATACCGGAAAAGAACTGATCCGTCATATCCCCATGCATTCTGAATGGATAGTAATCCGATCAGGATGCATCAGGATGTCTTCAGTTCAGTCTTTTTGCCTTTTCAGGACGGAGGTAATATCGCAGCATGCTACGGTTTTATCTCCGTCCCAAAAAGCTGAAGACTTGCATGAATGCATTTTTTTCCATAGGAATGTATTAGTGCCAGATCCGGAATTCAAAATACCAGAATGCCGGATCCGTCCTTCCGGTCTGCGCATGAGCAGATCGAAAAAAAAGGTGAAAAAAAGAAATGCTGGATCCGTTTTTTTACAGATTACACCGGAAAGACGAATCTGGCATTTCAAAGCATTTTTCGGATTGATCAGGCATTTTTCAGACTGATCAGGGTCCTGATCAGTCTTACAAATGTCATCAGTTGGCATACGTTTTGCCGGCAGGCAGTTCCGGCTCCTGGCTGGCATAGGCTTGAATTTTTGGCGCACAGAGTGCCAGAGATGTAACTAATCTATTAAGAAGCATGACATCCATGGGCTAATTAAATAGGATTAATAGTGGAATTATTATTGCAAGAGTTCATTTACTGTGTGTACATGATTGGTTGCTGTGGGCAAGAATATTTTTCTCTCTTAGACAGTTTTGATTTGTGTATTCCACTGTGTACAGTTTTTATGTAAAACACAACATTTATTATAATGGTCCATGCAGGGAGATGAGAGGCAGGCTGAGAAGATGTGCCTTCGCAGTTACAGTTAGCACTATGTATGTCTGCTTTAACCATGTGATTACTGCAGCCAGTCAGAGAAGAAATGAGTTGTTGGCAACATAGCTTGCCTTTTATATAATAGTGTAATAATAGAATTTCAGGGATTGTGGAGTTTCTACATTATAATTTTTGGTATATTCATATAGGAATGGTTAAAGTGAAGCTCTACTGTGGAGTGTTATGATCACTTCTTAGAAATCAATCTGCTGAGCGCTATCACAGAGCTCCAGCGCAGTAATTTTTTTTTACCCCCGCCCCCCAAGGTGCTTTAATATATAGAGTAAGATACATTCCCAGCTAACTACTTTGTGGGCTAATGCAGAACATGGGAAGGAGAACGATTAGCCAACATTCACTCCTCCTGGATGGCATAGTAACATTGGGCCCCATAGTAAAAGCTGGAATGAGACCCCAAACCACTAGGACTATCTCAGTACATTTGTAACTTTTGGTTTAAAACACATTACTATAATGTATCGTGTTTATATGTAAGATTTACTATTATATTAAAGGGGAACTAAACCCTGAAAAAAACAAGACACAAATACATTGAATCCATAGTGCACACAGCTATGTCTGAAAGGTGCTCCTCAAACCGCCGGCATAAACAGCTTAAGAGTTCTTGCTGACAAAGCACTTTTTCTTCCCCCCTGATAAAGTGGAATTTTGCTTTTTGGAAATTAGAGATTTATATCTGTCTCCGTATTAAGTCCCTTTTATTCTGTTCTTAGATTGTTGTCTTTGTTTCCCATATAACCCGATTATTCGGTGTACTATATACCCCCCTCCAGTCCTTCATACACCCCAGGAGTAAAAAACAACCTTCGCAGATACTTATATAGAAAAATAGTTTATTGATAACAGAGATGACAAAGCAATGGACATTACATAAAGATACAGACACTACAAATAGCACAATACATAGAGGACACCCCCACACACAGCTGCCTCTGCTCCTGCCCTTCCTGGATGCTAAGCAATGTGGCTAATAATGTGTATGTATATACAGTATATCCAGAGTCCACCAATATACAGTCTACTGGATCTACTCTTCTAACCAACTCACATCCAGTACATGTACATATAGAGACTCATGCATAAACAGCATATATAATCTACTGGTAATACAATTGCAGACTACAAATATCTCTATGTACACATATAAAGTCTACTGGGATATTATACTTATATACAGTACAGACCAAAAGTTTGGACACACCTTCTCATTCAAAGAGTTTTCTTTATTTTCATGACTATGAAGGCATCAAAACTATGAATTAACACATGTGGAATTATATACATAACAAACAAGTGTGAAACAACTGAAAATATGTCATATTCTAGGTTCATCAAAGTAGCCACCTTTTGCTTTGATTACTGCTTTGCACACTCTTGGCATTCTCTTGATGAGCTTTAAGAGGTAGTCCCCTGAAATGGTCTTCCAACAGTCTTGAAGGAGTTCCCAGAGATGCTTAGCACTTGTTGGCCCTTTTGCCTTCACTCTGCGGTCCAGCTCACCCCAAACCATCTCGATTGGGTTCAGGTCCGGTGACTGTGGAGGCCAGGTCATCTGGCGCAGCACACCATCACTCTCCTTCATGGTCAAATAGCCCTTACTTTCAAAGTTTTCCCAATTTTTCGGCTGACTGACTGACCTTCATTTCTTAAAGTAATGATGGCCACTCGTTTTTCTTTACTTAGCTGTTTTTTTCTTGCCATAATACAAATTCCAACAGTCTATTCAGTAGGACTATCAGCTGTGTATCCACCTGACTTCTCCTCAACGCCACTGATGGTCCCAACCCCATTTATAAGGCAAGAAATCCCACTTATTAAACCTGACAGGGCACACCTGTGAAGTGAAAACCATTTCAGGGGACTACCTCTTGAAGCTCATCAAGAGAATGCAAAGCAGTAATCAAAGCAAAAGGTGGCTACTTTGAAGAACCTAGAATATGACATATTTTCAGTTGTTTCACACTTGTTTGTTATGTATATAATTCCACATGTGTTAATTCATAGTTTTGATGCCTTCAGTGTGAATCTACAATTTTCATAGTCATGTGTCCAAACTTTTGGTCTGTACTGTACATACACACATAAGCACACATATAACTTGCTGTTGGTCCAGGGGTGTTGCAGGAAGAGAGAGAGTCCCCAAGTTTCACATACTATTTATGTTCCTGTGTCCCAGCCCCCATCATGGACTCCACCCTATGACCACCCAAATATCTTCCCAATCTGTTGGCCAAGAGAATGTTGTCCAACTGTTTTTATAATGTCCCCTTCCTGCCTTTGATATGCTAACAGGGGACACAATGACCAAATAGCTTCTGGCCATACTGATATCACTCAATGGGTGAATCTCACTGAATAATATCAGTATATGCTATATCATATTTGTGTGGTCTTGGACTGAAGCTCTGGCTGGGAACCATATTTTCTTTTAACACCCCCACTCTTCTCCATCTTGAGCTACAGAACGGCTAGGTGAACGTGCCTGACGTCACACACACCAAACAGGAAGTTCAGGAGAGGAGTGAGGCTTAACTAGTGGCGACTCTAGGAACAATATACACTCACCTAAAGAATTATTAGGAACACCTGTTCTATTTCTCATTAATGCAATTATCTAGTCAACCAATCACATGGCAGTTTCTTCAATGCCTTTAGGGGTGTGGTCCTGGTCAAGACAATCTCCTGAACTCCCAACTGAATGTCAGAATGGGAAAGAAAGGTGATTTAAGCAATTTTGAGCGTGGCATGGTTGTTGGTGCCAGACGGGCCGGTCTGAGTATTTCACAATCTGCTCAGTTACTGGGATTTTCACGCACAACCATTTCTAGGGTTTACAAAGAATGGTGTGAAAAGGGAAAAACATCCAGTATGCGGCAGTCCTGTGGGCAAAAATGCCTTGTGGATGCTAGAGGTCAGAGGAGAATGGGCCGACTGATTCAAGCTGATAGAAGAGCAACGTTGACTGAAATAAACACTCGTTACAACCGAGGTAGGCAGCAAAGCATTTGTGAAGCCACAACACGCACAACCTTGAGGCGGATGGGCTACAACAGCAGAAGACCCCACCGGGTACCACTCATCTCCACTACAAATAGGAAAAAGAGGCTACAATTTGCACGAGCTCACCAAAATTGGACTGTTGAAGACTGGAAAAATGTTGCCTGGTCTGATAAGTCTTGATTTCTGTTGAGACATTCAAATGGTAGAGTCCGAATTTGGCGTAAACAGAATGAGAACATGTATCCATCATGCCTTGTTACCACTGTGCAGGCTGGTGGTAGTGGTGTAATGGTGTGGGGGATGTTTTCTGGGCACATTTTAGGCCCCTTAGTGCCAATTGGGCATCATTTAAATGCCACGGGCTACCTGAGCATTGTTTCTGACCATGTCCATCCCTTCATGACCACCATGTACCCATCCTCTGATGGCTACTTCCAGCAGGATAATGCACCATGTCACAAAGCTCGAATCATTTCAAATTGGTTTCTTGAACATGACAATGAGTTCACTGTACTAAAATGGCCCCCACAGTCACCAGATCTCAACCCAATAGAGCATCTTTGGGATGTGGTGGAACGGGAGCTTCGTGCCCTGGATGTGCATCCCTCAAATCTCCATCAACTGCAAGATGCTATCCTATCAATATGGGCCAACATTTCTAAAGAATGCTATCAGCACCTTGTTGAATCAATGCCACGTAAAATTAAGGCAGTTCTGAAGGCAAAAGGGGGTCCAACACCGTATTAGTATGGTGTTCCTAATAATTCTTTAGGTGAGTGTATATAGGGGCACAAAGATACCACAGTCAAAATTGGGGGGGGCAAAAACAAAATAAGTATATATAAATAAGATTACAAAATACGAGAGAATTGCGGTATGCAGGGATACATTTATAATAAAACAATTTACTTACAAAAGAAGCTATTCAGTCGTCTGCTGTGCCGTCCTCTGCTTGCTTCCGCGGATTCTTTCCTCTTCTTTCTGTCTCTCGTCAGTGCGCAGGCGTACTGTTATGGTGGATCTGTGGAAGACACACTGTTATGGGGGCATCTGTGGATGACACTTTTATTATGCCTCTCATTAGCCCCCATATCAGCCCTTATGCCTCATTAGCCCCCATATCAGCCCTTATGCCTCATTAGCCCCATTATAAGCCCTTATGCCTCTTATTAGCCCCCATTATGCCTCTTATTAGCCCCCATATGCCTAATTAGCTCACATATGCCTCATTAGCCCCCATTGTGTCTCTAATTAGCCCTCATGATGCCTCTCATTAGCCCCCATTATGCATCTTATTAGCCCCCATATGCCTCATTAGCCCCCATATGCCTCATTAGCCCCATTATGCCTCTAATAGTCTAATTAGCCCCCATTATGTCTCTAATTAGCCCCCATTATGTCTCTAATTAGCCCCATTATGTCTCTAATTAGCCCCATTATGTCTCTAATTAGCCTCATTATGTCTCAAATTAGCCCCCTATATGCCTCTTATTAGCCCCTATATGCCTCTTATTAGCGCCCATATGCCTCATTAGCCCCCATATGCCTCATTAGCCCCCATTATGCCTCTAATAGTCTAATTAGCCCCCATTGTGGCTCTAATTAGCCCCCATGATACCTCTCATTAGCCCCCATTATGCATCTCATTAGCCCCTATATGCCTCTTATTAGCGCCCATATGCCTCATTAGCCACCATATGCCTCATTAGCCCCCATTATGCCTCTAATAGTCTAATTAGCCCTCATTGTGTCTCTAATTAGCCCCCATGATGCCTCTCATTAGCCCCTATTATGCCCTCAGCAGCCTCATTTTTTATAAAATAAAAAAACACTTACCTCTCCTGCTCCTGGACGCCGCCTGCAATTTTCTTTCTCCTCAGTCGACTGTGCTCTGAACTGGCGCGCACAGCGTGAGGTCAAAGAGCGCCCTCACGCTGTGTGCAGCCCTGCACAGCCGACAGCCGAGGACCAGGAAGCGGTAAGTACATAGCGTTCACCACTTCCTGGTCCTTCGGTACTAATGAGTGCTTCCATAAGGAAAGCGCTCATTAGTATTCACCTGGGGCTCAAGAGGCAGCGCAGCTGCTTTGGGGAATGAGCGGGGGGCACCTGGGGGGGCAAAGAACAACATAGGGGGGGCAATTGCCCCCCCTCGCCGCCCTCTATCGACGCCACTAGGCTTAACCAGCAACCCTGAAATGCCGGAAGATCGATCTGCCTGCACTGTTTTAGGGGTCCCTGTTCTTGGTCCTTACAGCCACTTTATCTTTCACTCCTCTAAGATCTTCCATCTGCTTCATAGCCTTTTCAGCTAGCTCACTCTACTCCAGCCAATTTCACTTCACACCATTTACTCATTGAGACAGAGCTCAGAAGTGGAGAAAAGTGGTGAAGGACCTGTGTGACATCACAAGGTATGCTGTGTGTGAGAGTTTAGTGGTTTTCCTCAAAGGTGTCATACTAGGAGTAGTTCTTTCTTTATATTTACTCCCTGTAATGTCCTCTGCCCACAATAACATCCTAGATTTTGCTGGGAGTTGGGAGTTAAGTCCCTCTCCCTATAATGTCCACTGATGTCCTACAATAACTTTGGGCACCCTTGGAGTTGCAGTTCTCTCCTTTTACATCCCTCTCCATGTAATTGTCATGGTGGGGAGTGGGGGAAACCCCCCACCATACAATGTAAAGGGAAATGGTAGCAACTAGGCCAGGACGCCGGGATCAGGGAGCAGGTCACCTCCTATTGCGTCCCTAATCCTCTCCCTAACTCCTAACTGTATGAGCGGACCCTGATGGTAGGATTACCAGGATACCTATGGCCCGGAGTTGTCCTGGTAATCCCTCACATAGGAGCAGGGGAGAGACGACCTGTTCTTCCCAGACATGGATGAACAGGAGTCTCAAATGGCCTAGCAGCAGGGAAAAGGGAAGAAAAACAAGACAACACACTTACCTGCCGAAGCCTCCACAACTGGAACCCGTGCATAAGTACAGGAGCCCGAACACACAGTAGGTCACAGTGCAAACAACAACACAGGAATCCAGCATACCAACTCTGCCAGAGCCCCCCATGCTCACACAGTGCATGGCAGCCCCAAGCAGCGCTGCATACAGGCTTCAACATACAGGGCAAACATCTTGCACACATGCAGGGACAAACACCAACAACAGCCCAGACATGTAACAACAAACAAGACTTACAACAAACCCTGACCATAAACCCACACCAAACATACAACAAGTGAGGTTGGGTACATAGAGGATACAAGGGAGAAACTGGGAAGACCTTGGTGACCACAAGGGTGGCCCTCACTGGACAGATGGTAAAGCCAGGAGCAGTGAACCACCAGCACACACCAAGCTTGGAGGAAACCCTGAGCTACAGGCATCCAGCAGAAGCTAAATAGCCCAAAGCGACCACACCCAATTTAGAGGTTTAACCCTTACAGCACCAGACAGGGTAAGGCTACAACTTAAAGTGAAAGTGTACACACCAGCCACCACGTTGCCACTGGCAACAGCATGGGTGGCAACCATGTCACGGCACACACAGCCAAAGCCGAGACACTGCCACCACATGCCATAACAGCAACACGTTGCCACTAACAACCGCAAGCATGGCACAAGTGTCACGGCGCACACAGCAAAGGCCGTGACAGTAATGTCAACTGATACCACATAAAAAAACTATGAACATGCTGGGAACTGTAGTTCTGTCCTCTTATACCCCTCTCCTTATAATGTCCACTGATGCCTCATAATAACAGCCTTACCTGCTTGAGTAATAGCAACTATCACTAGGGAGGAAGATCTGATAGATTTCTGACAGATAGGGAAGGTTTCCGTCAGAACTGGCATTTTCTGTCACTATAAGCTATTGTACTGGTTATATGTGTATATATATATATGAGTTTGGTAGAGTTAGCATTCTGTAGTCTATTACAATTACACATGGTTGTAATTCAAATTTCCCAGGATCCTGAAAGGCAAATCTGCCTAGCTATGGCGCTATTTAGGAGTGAGGAGGGAGATTTGTCTTGGTAGATTTAGTATGCTGCAGTCTAATATGGTTCCATATAGTGGTAACCCAGCTTTGCTAGGAACCTGAAAGGCAAATCTGTCTAGCTGTGGCATTATTCAGGAATGGGGAGTGGGATTTATCTTGGTAGATTTAGTATTCTACAGATTCCTTTACAGATCCATAAGGTAGTAACAGCTCAGACTCCTTTACAGATCCATAAGGCAGTAACTCAGCACAGGTCAGGAACCTGAAAGACAAATCTACCTAGCCATGGTGGTATTTAGGAGTAGGGAGGCTGATTTAGTATTCAGTAATCTATTACAGTTCTACATAGTAATAACCCAGCTTGAAGGGCAAATTTGCCTTGCTATGGCACTATTTAGGAATGGGGAGTGGGATTTTCTTGGTAGATTTAGTATTATGTACTTTATTACAGTTCCACATGGGTTGGTACAAAATCTGTTTTATACTATTACTAACTCGGAATTTCCTTCCAACAAAATGGCCACTCTCGCTGTGTATCCAGAGTAAACTCAACCTCTTCCTTCTATACTTCCTGGCTCATGTTTACTAGCATAAGAGGTGGGAAAAGATGGGGTAGTAGACATTACTGCAGCTTGAAAGAACAGTGCACTGCTTTCCTATTGTATTGTTCATGGTCTGCAATTGTGATATCTAATGAAACAAGAAACATTTTGTGGTTTTTTGTTTTTTTGTTTCATTTTATTCTGGCTTTAGTTCCCTTTTTAATTTCACTATTATTCCTTTTATTTTCAAAGGCTACTATTCTCATCGGGAAACTATAAATGGGTCCTGGTACATTCAAGATCTATGTGATGCACTTAAGAAGTACGGAAAAGAGCTGGAATTTACAGAACTGCTGACGCTGGTGAACAGAAAAGTGTCTCTGCGCTCTGTTGAAAATTGTCTCGACCAAAACGCAATTGGGAAAAAACAAGTCCCCTGCTTTGCCTCCATGCTGACCAAAAAGCTTTACTTAAGACCAAAGTAAAACTATTGAAACTTGCCTGTTTTCTACACACAGAACTACAATTTGGTCATACACTGTCTCATTTCAGATCTAAAGCCATTAAAGGACCAGCAAACATTTTGCTTAGGTTTCTAAATGTTTACCATTTGTGCTGCAGTCAATTGTATTGTAGCCAGGAGATAATTTATTTTTAAATTTTCAGGAAAATGCAGAATACATTCAGGTTAATAGATTCAGGATGCATGTTTTATAAAATGTAATTCATAATGCGACTCAACTTTTTTACTGTGACACTACTGCTTTTCTTTGCTACTGTGAAGCACGTAATGCATTATTTCACCATATGTGGACCGATAGCAATAAAATGTCACTTTTCACAACATATGTTTATTTGGTTGTTTATTATAATAAATTAGGGTATTTGTGCTAATCACTGACTGTGCTACAAATAAATTGCAAAAATAAAATAATAAAAGGCCATCATCACTTGCTACACAATAGGGCTCATGACTAGTGCTAGAGAAAAGGGAACAGCCGGCTGGATCTGGCATTGCCGGACGCTGACTGAAGGCCCGCTGGCCCAATTAACTATAATGGGGGACAGCGGAGATCCAGCTGCAATCTGGTAAATATGGAGAGAATCAGCCACAAGCATGCGTGTCTGTGGTGAGATGAGTGTGTGTATTGTGAGGATTCGCTCTGGTAGACAGGGTAAGCGGACGCAGAACAGAGGCAAAAGGAACAGTTTGTAAAACAAAACTTCAGTGTTTATTCACACAGGAGAAAAAAAACAAAGCAACATTGACAGTCTCAGTCTTCGTTCACACAAAGGAAAGTCCAAAGCACAAAAACAGTCACCTTGTTAGCAGGTGCTTTCAACGTCCACAACAAGCTTTAGGGGGCCTATTTCCCCGCATGCGGCTCTCAGCCCTCTAGTACGGCACCATGCCTCAGATCCCAAGACAGAGACCTTGATTCTGAGCCCAGCTGCCTATTTAAAGGACAGCCAGGTGCTGCCAATACCCGGACCGGCACTTAAACTCTGGTCCGGTATTTGATCTCACCTGGCTGGAAATCAGCCCAGCCGCCCATGTTGGGAGGAAAATGCCTGCCTTCCCAAACAAAACCCCTTTCTATGTCACAGTATGTACGTGTGTGTGTGTGTGTGTGTGGGTGTGGGTGTGGGTGTATATATAATTTTTTTTTTTACTTGTCAGCACTATCGGGGAAGGGGTGAGGGAGGTGGCACTATATCTGCTGGGGGCACTATGGGAGCAAATATTTATATGGGGGACACTGAGAGGGCCATTATTTATACTGGGGAAACTATGGCGCCAGAGGATATCAAAACCAGAACGAAACGGTATTGCGCAGGGCAAGGGCTTTTTTATTTACAATAACACACTGCCGGGCGGAGGCTTTAGCGCTCCCGGGCCGTTGTACAGGCTAGGGCAGCGTTAAAGCCTGCCCATCAGTGCCGGTGACGTCACCGGGCTCACTGCTGGACGGAAGCCTCCGTTTGGCAGCCCTAAGGAGAGCCCGGTACCGCACCAGATCTCCTGAAAATGCCTTTGCCCTGCGCGATTCCGCGCAGGGCAAAGAAGAGCTTCGCTCCGATGCTCTTGTCAGGGGGGCTGCCTGGGTGAAAATATGGGTATGTCCGAGTTCAGCTCTGAACCAGGACAACCCCTTTAAAAACAGATTTTTGTTCTTTCCCGTTCTGGTCATTTTATGAAGACATACGCATGTAACTTTGGGCCTAAGTTGTATGAATAAACTCTGCACATGTTGAAATTGTATTTTTTTTTTATGGACCGTTCTCCTGAAACCAATTCCTATCTGCTGAGGAAATCTGCGCTTTGTTATCTGTTCCCTTTAGATGAATGGCGGTGATAAAAAAGCAGATTTCTTTTTCTTCTAACCTCTGAGGATAGAAGATCTTTTTCCTCCTTCTTGTCCCTGATAGGCTATAGTAGTTGCATCGTCAGAAAAGATGTCTTCCTCTTACTAGAATGGCTGCTTCTTTTAAAGTTTCCCATATTGCTGTTAAATCCCCATAATTTGAAGATCTCAGGCTTATTTCTTGAGACCAGGAATCCTGAAGGTATGTGTTCTATGGAATGGAGACATTTTGGTACAGATGCAAGGGAACTCCTTTGAAGGTTCGTTTCCATTGTCCGACAATTTAGGGATATTTTTTCTGAAGAGGGATTTTCATTGTCCTGTCTAATGATGACTGCTTTTTTTTCCATATTGTTGAAATCCAGGACTGTAGAATCATGGACTGACCCTGACTCCAATAGAAACGAGGGATGCAAGATGTAAAACTCCCCAGCAAATTCATAGCCCTCCTTATGCTACAGTAGATCTGAAAGTCCTGAACTTTTTACTTCAGGTTCCTTATTTTTTCATTGAGTTTAGAACCCCAAGAACATTTTCTGCTTCACCCAGTTCAAATGTAGTTTCTCTGTGTTTACTGTCTAGGTCAAGTTCTTTAACAACTGAAGACAGACTTATCGATTTTTTTTATAATAACAAGTCTGGGTTTTCCGATTTACAGGAATTCAACTAAATATAGAATTATTAGTTTTCTCAAGGCTGCCTGCAACCACCTCTACCATAACCTTTGTAAAGATTCCTGGGGCGCATTAAACACCAAATGGGAGCACTGTGAACTGGTAGTGTCAGATCTTTCTACTGAAAACCTGAACAATTTTTGCTATGCTATGTGAAATGGGATCTTTGGTAAGCTATCCAACCAGAGGCGGACTGGAAACTTAAAGTGGTCCTGGAGAACAACCTAAAACTGGCCCCATGTTGTAGGTGGGTCCAAATTGACACAAGGTGGGCCAACACAAGTAGACCAGGACAACAGAAGTAGGTGGGGCTGGCAACACTGTAGTGCAGCACAAAATACTGCCCTAGCAGAATCAAATACCACAGTGCAGCACAACATTCCGCCCCAGCAGAACCAAATACCACAGTGCAGCACAACATTCCGCCCCAGCAGAACCAAATACCACAGTGCAGCACAACATTCCGCCCCAGCAGAACCAAATACCACAGTGCAGCACAACATTCCGCCCCAGCAGAACCAAATACCACAGTGCAGCACAACATTCCGCCCCAGCAGAACCAAATACCACAGTGCAGCACAAAATACTGCCCCAGCAGAACCAAATACCACAGTGCAGCACAACATTCCGCCCCAGCAGAACCAAATACCACAGTGCAGCACAACATTCCGCCCCAGCACAACCAGATACCACAGTGCAGCACAACATTCCGCCCCAGCAGAACCAAATACCACAGTGCAGCACAACATTCCGCCCCAGCACAACCAGATACCACAGTGCAGCACAACATTCCGCCCCAGCAGAACCAAATACCACAGTGCAGCACAACATTCCGCCCCAGCAGAATCAAATACCACAGTGCAGCACAACATTCCGCCCCAGCAGAACCAGATACCACAGAGCAGCACAACATTCCGCCCCAGCAGAACCAAATACCACAGTGCAGCACAACATTCCGCCCCAGCAGAATCAAATACCACAGTGCAGCACAACATTCCGCCCCAGCAGAATCAAATACCACAGTGCAGCACAACATTCCGCCCCAGCAGAACCAAATACCACAGTGCAGCACAACATTCCGCCCCAGCAGAACCAAATACCACAGTGCAGCACAACATTCCGCCCCAGCAGAACCAAATACCACAGTGCAGCACAACATTCCGCCCCAGCAGAACCAAATACCACAGTGCAGCACAACATTCCGCCCCAGCAGAACCAAATACCACAGTGCAGCACAACATTCCGCCCCAGCAGAACCAAATACCACAGTGCAGCACAACATTCCGCCCCAGCAGAACCAAATACCACAGTGCAGCACAAAATTCCGCCCCAGAAGAACCAAATACCACAGTGCAGCACAAAATACCGCCCCAGCAGAACCAAATACCACAGTGCAGCACAAAATACTGCTGCCGCTGCAGTATTGCGCTGTATGGCCAACCTCAATTGAGTTCAATAGGGCATCTGCAGCCGCCGGCCTGCTGCATAAGTAGCTAATCCTCCTCGCATTAATTGTTGCTGAGAGCGTCCGATCATTGTGTAACTGGGCAGTGAGAAGGGATCAGGTGGCCCTCTGGACATCGGCCCATCTGGAAATTTCCCTGTAGGGTATATGGCCAATCTGCCAGTGTACCATATGTTGAGATATTTCAGGTTTATTATCGTGCAGTAAGTAATTTGAATAATGTCCTTTCTCTTAATCTTTTTTTGGGAAACAAGATATTCACTCCTGCTAACTATAACTTCAATTTCTTGCCATAGAACAAGGGTCAGCATTAGGGATGAGCGAATTTCATATTTTAAAGTTTGTGTGCGGGTTCGTGTTGTGGTATTTACTGAATTGCGTTATGGATTCCGTTACCATGGACCATAACGCCAATCCATGACGAAATGCATAACGGAATGCCTTTGGAGGCATTCCGTTATTCATTCCATCATAATAGACGTCTATGGCCTGCATAACGGATCTGTCCGGTTTCCATTATGCAGGAGAGGACTCCAGCATAACGTAAACCGGACGGATCCGTTATGCAGGCCATAGACTTCTATTATGACAGAATGAATAACGGAATGCCTCTAAAGGCATTCCGTTATGGATTTGCATTATGGTCCATGGTAACGGAATCCATAACGCAATTCAGTAAATACCACAACACGAACCCGCACACAAACTTTAAAATATGAAATTCGCTCATCCCTAGTCAGCAACTTCCAGCTGTTGTGAAACTACAACTCCCAGCATGCTTCATTCATTTCTATGGGAGTTCCAAGAACAGCCAAGCAAATATGGATGCTGGAAGTTGTAGTTTCACCACAGCTGGAGTGCTGAACATTGCTGATCTCTGCTATAGAAGTATGGAAGGTTGACTTGTAACTAAAAATCTCTGAGGTGGAAGGGAAGCAAATTCTGTTCTGTGTCTGTTTTTAATGATATCGAGAACTCATTTGTCTTCGGTAATGTTGTTTTGGGCACAAATTAAGTTTTTTAACACCTTTCTGACATCCGCCATACATATATGGCAGATATCAGGTCTTTGAAGATAGCCCCCACTCAGTTTTACACAGTAGACACCCGGCAGCAAAGTCTGTGATCAATGATAATGCTGCTCACAGACTTTGTACCCCTCAGTTGCCATGGTCAATTGCGACCACAGCATCTGAGAGGTCTTTTCCTGGAAGTACTGCGCTTCCGGAGCCTCGTTCAGTTGCTATAGCAGCCTCTGGCCTTCTGAACGCCCTGAGGCCTGCCATAGCGAAGTTCCTATGGAATATAGCAAATCTCCCATAGACTGCAAATACCCGCAATTGTTGCTGGACGCCATGTTTAAAGACCCTCCCAGCGCCTTACATGTACGGCACTGGGAGCCTAATGGTTAAAATCGTTTATAATGCTGTCTCTTCCTGCCTGATCTCAACTCTAATGAATTGTATTCAAATAATGCCGTCAGTACAAATCATTAGAGTTGAGGTCAGGAAGGAACACACAGCATTATAAATCATGATTTAATTTCTCGCACTAATACGCTCGTGTGAAATTGGCCAATGTCTGAAGGAAGGCTCAGACATGACATGGGAGGAGGATCTGACTAACTGTGCAGGTCATGTGGGGTCTTTCCAGTGGGCAGTGTTTAGCATCTACCTAAAATGGTCCATGGAAGGACAACTGAGGAACCAGCGAAAAGATCATGGATGCATGGGAAGACTAGCCTGTCCCATCCCACAGAAAAACTACTGTAGCAAAAACTGCTGAATAATAAATACTGGCTACATGGAGCTGAATAGTCACAGAGTATTTATGGTGCTCACACTGACCACACTCCACCACCAAAAGGGCCTACAGTGGGCACATGACCATCAGAACTGGAACATGGAGCAACAGGAGATGGTGACTTGATCTGAGGAATCATGTTTTCCTGTGGACAGCCTTATGCGTGTGTCACTTACGTGGGGAAGAGATGACACCAGAATGCACTTTAGGAAGAAGAAAAGCTGGCAGGGTGATGCTCTGGGCAATGTTATGCTGGGAAACTTGCTAACATGATTCTGATAGATACCAAAGGACACCTTTAAAAGTCCATTCCTCCACAGATCATAGCTGTTTCAGTGATACAAAAGGGATCTGGTTTTAATGTTATGACTGGTGTATATGGTCACCATTTCTCTAAGCTTGCACTACATGACCTGTCTGGGCACTGTATGGACCTCTAGTCAATGTACGGAACCAACCAACGAAACAAACCAATAACCCCATAAGAATGAGAAAACACACATATAAAATATATGTAATTTATTGAAACACAATCAAATAACATAGAATATGACACAAGGCACAAAGGAAAAGGAGGGTGGGACGCCCCATGTAACGGGATCATGAACAACCACCCTCACATATACCCGACTAACAGGGAAAAGGGTCACAGCCCTGGGTATCGAGCCACATAAATTTGGGAAAGCTGTAAGTTCGCCCAAAGTGACATATAAACATATGTATGCTGCATGCAAGTAAGGAGTAAATATGGTCACACATAGCATAATTGCCCACCCTGGGTAACATATGTGGCCGCCTGAGAAATGCAGATAGCCACATGTAAGGTGAATAGAGGCAGTGCAAGAGTGCTATGTGTAAGCAGTAACACTTAAGGTAACAAACTAACCAAGCATGAAAGCAAAACATAAATTACCCATGGTGTGCTGGAACCCAGAGTGTGTGACCGGAGCTGCACCTCGACGCACGTTTCGCCTGGAAAGGCTTCGTCAGGAGGTTAAGGTAACAAACAGTGTCCGTCTTTAAATAGTGTGGTCCACAGCCGGCAGTTGATTAGCGCATGCGCCCAGTGATGTTGAGCATGACATCATAGAGGCGCGCCACCCAATACCAGAAACCAGATGAGGCACGCCCACCGCGTCACATGGCCAGACAGGGAGGAGGGAGCCGCACTAACAGCGCGCAGCCACACCCCCCTCCCGTCCAATCACATGACACGAGGGCGCGCGTCAGCCGGCTCACAGAGGACCAGGTATGGGAGCGCCACCACGATGCCGCCCCACAGCGCACCGGTGCGATGCGCATATGCCAGGTGGAGATAGGACATAGAGAGCAGCAGATCGTAATGTTATTCAGAGTATCTTCTCAAGGGTCCAGCATACCAGAGTGGCATTAGATGAACATTGCAGTACCAAAAGGGTAGCATAACCCATTTCAAATACATTATGTCTCTCCATTGCAATGCATATAAGATCTAGGTCCCTATATATACCCCATATTAGTGTAACCTGCGAAAAAAGTAGAAAATAGATACATATACAATGGTAAGATGTTAACAAGCAGGTTAATCCGTTCGATCATACCAAGATAGATAGTTATAAATAACAATAGTTACAATAGCCTGGACCGTGAGTGGGGAAATGACCCTGAACATGTACAGAATAGTAGACCTAAAACAGTGAACATATAATCCTAGTGTAATTATACATACTTAGTTATATAAATACATAAATAAATACATAAATGTGATAACTTGGTAATGAAAGTGCACTGATGAGAGGCCATCAAACCCTACTAAGTTAATAGATAAATGTATCTAAAGAGAAAGGCACTCTCCCATACCCCTATTCTAATGTCATATGTAAATAGGTTCATGTGATCAATACATGATAATAATTCATATATGTACACAAACAAGTGAAAAAAGTTAATAAAAATAATTAAGAATTACAAAAAATACAAAATATATATATATATATGTGAAAATATACAAGTGATAATAAATAACCATACATTTGTTAAAGTGACCAATTAAAGTGCATAGTGCAATAGGGCCCTGAGCAAAATAGCCACAGAGCCAATCAATACTAGGCGCATAATCAGAACCATTCACCCGCCCACTTCACATGGCGCCCCAAATCGACCAACTGGGGGTAAAGGCAAAAGGAGCAACAGCCAAGGGTCACTTCCCACATCATAAGATGGGTATTGTGGTATTGATAGATGTCCATTGCTCCATAGAGAGTTGTTCTCCTCTAGGCCCGAAGCTCGCAAATCTCCAAAAGGACCACACACAATCGCAGCAATCAGATGTACTATGAAATATAGATAACACAATGAATACATGATAAAAGGACAACTAACATATAATGAAGGTTAAAAAGCACGATTTATAGAAAAGACTTGAAGCTAACAGTCTCATTGAGACCTCTAGGGATTAAGTAGAACAATCCATTTGGTCTCCAATTGCAGGAGGCGTTTCTTAATGTCACCTCCACGGCAGCCCATGGAAACCCTATTGATACCCATGCATTGTAACCCTCGGGGATCCCCCTTATGATGGTCCCTAAAGTGCAGGGCTATGGGTTGAAACTGGATCAGCTCATCCTGTGCAGTAGTAGCTGCCTGGCGGATCTTACTTGCATGTTCAAATATCCTAACGCGCAGCTCCCTGGTGGTCATCCCAACATACAGGAGCTTGCAAGGGCAGGTAATCAGATATATCACAGATGCGGTTCTGCATGTGATATGATGCACGATGTGATACTCACGTCGGCCCTCGGAGTCCCTAAATGTGGAGGACCGAACCATGTATCTGCATGCCTGGCAGTTATTGCACGGGTAGGAGCCCCATTTTGGCCCCTTACTCCCAAAGATGTAGGATGGCGATGGGGGTACATAGTGACTACTGATGAGCAAATCACCAAGATTTTTAGAACGTTGCCATGTCACCTGGGGATAGTCTCGAAGTGTCGCCCGCAAGTCATTGTCTGAGAGCAGTATAGGCCAGTGCTTGGTGAGTATTTCCCGTATTTTACGCCACTGCATGTTAAAGGGGGTGATAAATCGACAGCTGGCATTGTCAGTCTTTGGTCTATTGCTAGTCAGGAGAGAGTCCCTATTTGCAGATTTAGCACGTGCATAACCCCTCTTAATGTCAACTTGATTATATGCCCTATTTCGGAACCTCCTGGATAATTCCCCAGACTGCACCTCAAATTTCTTAGCACTCGGGCAAACACGTCGAAGACGCAAAAATTGCCCCACCGAAATGGCCCTAACCGTCTGTGGATAGTGTGCAGATTTGGCATGTAGAAGAGTATTAGTGGAAGTGGGCTTCCTGTATAGATCCGTGGAGACCCGGCTGTCCTTTTCCCTACTGATAAGTATATCCAGGAATTCCATCCTATCCTGGCTATAATGCCATGTCAGCCTGATGGTAAGGGTATTGTTATTGAGTCGCTGGAGGAAGGACAAAAGCCGTCCCTCCGTGCCCTCCGTGCACATCGTCGATATACCGTGACCACAGAGCCATAGTCCGGGAGATTCTGGACTATCTCTCTTTCCCACAGCCCGAGGAACAGATTAGCATAAGAGGGTGCACAAGTCGCCCCTATCGCTGTTCCCCGGAGCTGTAGATAGAGGCTAGGGCTGCACGATATATCGCAAAAATAATCGATTCGCGATAATCGACAAATGCGATAAGGCGATTCAGCCGACCCGAAAATGCCGCGATTATATATGAAGGGGCCCCTATTGATAAAATGTCCTCTGTCCTATTGATAAAATGGCCAGCCTCTGTACTTACTTTCACGATGAATGCCCTGCAGCGAGCGGGAGCGTGCGAGGCGGCCGGCCGGCGCGTGACTGACGTCACTTAGTCACGCTCCTGCTTCCTGAATTAAGTGGGAGGAGCGTGACAGTGACATCAGTCACGCGCCGGCCGGCTCGCGCCTCGCTGCCGCTCTCTGCAGTGCATTCATAGTGAAAGTACAGAGGCTGGCCATTTTATGAATAGGAGAGTTATGTGCGCAGTTTAGGACACATGAGGGGACACATGGGGCCATGAGGGGGACCAGCATAAGATGCTATATGTGTGTCTTATGCTGGCCCCCCCTCGTGGCCCCATGTGTCATAGCACACATCCCCTATAACAGTGCCATCCACAGATCCCCCATAAGTGTCCTCCGCAGATCCCCCATAACAGCGTCATCCACAGATCCCCCACATAACAGCGTCCTCCACAGATCCCCCACATAACAGCGTCCTCCACAGATCCCCCACATAACAGCGTCATCCACAGATCCCCCACATAACAGCGTCATCCACAGATCCCCCACATAACGGCGTCCTCCACAGATCCCCCACATAACGGCGTCCTCCACAGATCCCCCACATAACGGCGTCCTCCACAGATCCCCCACATAACGGCGTCCTCCACAGATCCCCCATATAACAGCGTCCTCCACAGATCCCCCCCACATAACAGCGTCATCCACAGATCCCCCACATAACAGCGTCATCCACAGATCCCCCACATAACAGCGTCATCCACAGATCCCCCACAACACAGCGTCATCCACAGATCCCCCACATTACAGCGTCATCCACAGATCCCCATATAACAGCGTCATCCACAGATCCCCCACAACACAGTGTCATCCACAGATCCCCCACATAACAGCGTCATACACAGATCCCCCATATAACAGCGTCATCCACAGATCCCCCATATAACAGCATCCTCCACAGATCCCCACATAACAGCGTCATCCACAGATCCCCCACATAACAGCGTCATCCACATAACAGCGTCATCCACAGATCCCCCACAACACAGCATCATCCACAGATCCCCCACATAACAGCGTCATCCACAGATCCCCATATAACAGCGTCATCCACAGATCCCCTATATAACAGCGTCATCCACAGATCCCCCATATAACAGCATCCTCCACAGATCCCCCACATAACAGCGTCCTCCACAGATCCCCCACATAACAGCGTCATCCACAGATCCCCCACATAACAGCGTCATCCACATAACTATGTCATACCCAGCCGCGTCAGCGGCTCATATGGGAAAATCCAAGCAAATAGACCTCTAGCACAATTCCCTTAAAATATTGCATCGCATATCGTTATCGCAATTTTTAGGGCCCTAATCGCAATCGCACAAAATTCCCATATCGTGCAGCCCTAATAGAGGCGGTCCTTGAATGTAAAATAATTGTGTCTCAAGATAAAGTCCAGAAGCTCAATCACAAACACAATAATTTCCGGATCTAAATTTGCCATATGCATGAAATATTGGCAGGCCCTGATCCCGTGGTCGTGGCATATCGACGTGTACAGGGCCGCTACATCACACGTGACCAGCCACATGTCCCCCTCCAGCGACACCCCATTGAGTTTCCTCAATACATCAGAGGTGTCCCTGACATAGGACGGCAGGGTCTCCAAGCATCCCCTCAAATAGAAATCCAGTCAATGTACTACTGCATGCAGTAAATGGGTATTGTATGGAACTCTCCCAACAATGATGTGTGCGTGGTACTGAATCCATGTCCACCACCCCAACAACCCTCACCCTAGACTAGCCTCACATAAGTGCTGCTTACCGATTTTCTGTTGTTATAGGAACAAAACAAATAAAAAACAAGGGACATGATCTGACACAAGCCGGACACCAATGGCCCCCAAAGGATCCTCTTGATTATAACGAGGTCTGTTGGGTTTTCGCCTCACATAATACTGAGGTAGGCAGAGGTACAGGGTCCTGCTTCTTTGATAAAACCTCCACTGCAGATATGAACCTACTACACCAAACCCAACACCTCAGAGTCCCCAAAACCCTGCAGGGTGGTGTGACACACAGCTTACTGAGTCAAAGCTGTGGAAGAAGTGGATCCAGCAGGAAGGAGAAGTTCTTCCTTCATATTTCTTACTCCCTTCCACCTCACTGCTGGCTTGCCACCATGGGCGGATTGGCCATAGACCTTACAGGGAAATTTCCCGGTGGGCCGGTGACCTGGGGGCCCCCAAGTCCTCCTCTCTGCCGTTGGCCGTACATATAATGAGCTCTCAGCAGTAATTAACGCTGTGAGAATCAGGTACCCATGTACCCGACCAGTGACCGCACATGCCCTCCTGAATTCAACTGCTATGGCCCACATGTGCCGGCCCGTACATCCCGATCTAGCCGGCCTTGTGCCTCTGTCCATAATGGGGAATGAAGTGCGCAGGGGAGGCGAATCTGTTGAATGGCGCTGGATTTCTCACTAAGAGGAGGACGTAATCAGAAGAACCTAGGGAGGGCCAGAGGGGTGAAAGAGGAGGGGTTTCGTATGAAAAGCGCCGAGGGGCCTGGGCAACGGACGCATGAACGCCACCCCTGGGCACCTTCAGAGGCTAATTAACATATTGAATAAAAGTGTTTTTCTGAGAAAATCGGCGATGGACAGAAATATGGAAGGTAGCATTCTAATATGGGGAATGTAATGGAGATCCTGATGTTAGTGTTCTATAATGGTGATTTGACGTGAAAGACTCCCTTTAAGCCCACTGCTCTATATCTTTATCAGAGACAACTGGAGGGAAAATGGCATCTCTTGATGAACACCACAGTGGGACAGCTTTTTCCGCAATATATTGCGCTGCACTATGGTATATGGTTCTGCTGGGACAGATGTCCCAGCTTATGTCTATTTGGACCCCCCTACAACATGGGGTCACTTTAGGTTTCCAGTCCGCCCCGGTTTGCCAGGAAAAGCTATGTCTGGCAGCACCCGCAAGGCTCCTTATCAGCAGCAGTCCCTGCCTCGGTGTCACGTGACCTAGCCCTCCCAGTCGCCCATGCACTGTAAGCTGACCCCTTCTTTTTGAAGAACCTGTCTGTGGCAGCGGCCATGTTTTTGTAGATCATGTACACGTCATGTAGCACAGCAGTTTGTCCTCTAGGGGTAGCTGCAGTGTGTCATGTGACAGGAGCTGGCGCCGTCCTCGGAATGCCGGCTGGGTGAGGCGGGTGTCCGAGCGTTCCGCGTCCCCAGGGCTGCCGTGTGCGCGCCCGGCTCAGTATGCCATGGGGATCTGCTGGACACGGTGCTGGAGTCTCTTCAGGAGGGAGAATAACCGCATCCAGAGATCTGGAGGAGGGTAAGCGGCAGGGGCGGGCGACGGTGTCGTGGCACTGCAAGGGTTAAGCCAGGTGGCGACTTCCCGCTGTCGCAGCGATTATCCGCTTCTGTCACTCCTTTGTTTTAGCCCACATTGGCGGGCACACAGCTGGAGTGGACTGTTTGTCAGACCTCCAGTCACGACCTGACATTACCCAGGTGACCCCTGTGGCTGTGATGAGAGGACTTGTGTAGAATGGGAATGTGTAACGTGATGTGTCCTTCTGAACCACCATCTGTAGGCGGAGCTTAGACCCCAGGTGACAAGGTATGTGCACCTGCCAGAAGGGGCGGAGCCTGACACCTGTCGGACACTTCCTGCTGCAGAAGAACAGCACAGCTAGTGCCTTCCTGTGGGAGAAGTGATGTCTTCATGTGCCATGGCCCCTTGGTTCTGGTGATGAGTGGGGTCCCTAGGATATGCCATCAACCCTTGTGTGGCTGTTAATAAAAGTAGAGGGCAGATGTCACACTGGCATGTGCGGTTAGGGGAGAACCAGCCACGTGACGGCCGCGCTGCCCATAGTGATCTGTGATACTTGGTGTTACATCCCCCTAGGCACGTCTGGGAAATGTGGCCCCCACAAGGACTTTCCCAGAAGTGGTATAAAATACAAAAATCCCACATCCATCATTCACACGACCGCTTCAGCAGTGGTGACACACCTGAGGCCAGTGATTGGCTGCATCAGTAACATGACTGCAGGATTGGGGTAGCGGTAGTCTAGTTTCACAGTAGGGTTGAGCGAAGCGCGCTTCGGATTATAGACTGAAGTCGCTTTGGTCAAAACTTAATTTGAATGCTGTACGGAGATCCGTGCCGGGTACCGCAGCTCAGCATGTGAATGGGAACTGGGCTGTAGTACGCCACAGTGCCGCTTTTCATACGGTAAAAATTGCAGCGTAGGAGAAGACACATCCCTTGTACACTTTGCAGATTTTTTCTGTGTGGAAATTGACCCGTGGTGTGGATTTTGAAATCTGCAGCATGTCAATTTTACCCTTTACCCTCTGCAATGCAAAGGGTGAGATTGGGGCAAAATCGGAAATTGTGCATGCAGAAAAAAAATCCACATGGAAATTCCCATGCTCCGGTAGCCTTAGGCTACTTTCACACCTGCGTTCAGGTGTCCGCTCGTGAGCTCCGTTTGAAGGGGCTCACAAGCGGTCCTGAACACAGCCGTCTGGCACTAATGCATTCTCAGTGGACGCGGATCCACTGAGAATGCATCAGTCTGCCAGCGTTCAGCCTCCGCTCCGATCAGTGAGCGGACACCTGAACGCTGCTTGCAGCGTTCGGGTGTCCGCCTGGCCGTGCGGAGGCGAGCGGATCCGTCCAGACTTACAATGTAAGTCAATGGGGACGGATCCGTTTGAAGATAACACTATATGGCTCAATCTTCAAACGGATCTGCCCCCATTGACTTTCAATGTAAAGTCTGAACGGATCCGCTCAGACAACTTTCACACTTAGAAATTTTTCTAAGTTATAATGCAGACGGATCCGTTCTGAACGGATGCAAACGTCTGCATTATAGGAGCGGATCCGTCTGATGAAACATCAGACGGACCCGCTCCGAACGCTAGTGTGAAAGTAGCCTTAGAGAGTATCGGTTGCTTCCTTGTAGGATGAAGCTGCAGTTTGGCGCCAGTCTGATCCTCTGGTGGACGGAAGCCAAGGCTGTTTACAGGAATAGCGTGGTCAGACAGACTTCTGTTATCACACTGGATCGGGGAGAAGGCTCCTTTTCTTGAGTATAACCTCTAGCGATGTTTTCTTAAAGGGTAACCAGTGGACAGTCCAAGATCCCATGGCGTGCGTCAGATGAGGAAAGGCTCCAGATGTTCAATATGTTACGTGCAGGGTGGGAAGAGTTCAGGGGCATCGGTGCTGTACCTCAGGATTCTGATCAAAGTACAGGAGTCCATCCCAATATTACAGGGGACGGCCAAATTCAGCAGCTCAGCAGTTCTCGAGGCCACTTAATGGCTTTCTAGAAGAATCTGCCAGTAAACTGGAAACTACGTAGTGTGCAATGCATTGGTCATCTCTGACAATCCCACCGGGCACACTACTGGTGGCAGGGCCTGATCAATCTCAGGAGCCTGGTGATCTCACTGCTGGTACCTCACTTTGTGGGTGGATTCCTGTTGATGCCTATGGAGGTACTTGTTGCCTGGCTACTAAAAAGGCTGTCCGGTCACTTGTACTATTGGTGGCAATGTACGCTAATGGGAATAAGCTAGCAGAAGACCTTCGTCTTCAGTCTGAAAATTAAAGGGGTTGCGTCACTTCAGCAACTGGCATTTATCATGTAGACAAAGTTAATACAAGGCACTTACTAATGTATTGTGATTGTCCATATTGCTTCCTTTGCTGGCTGGATTCATTTTTCCATCACATTATACACTGCTCGTTTCCATGGCTACAACCACCCTGCAATCCATCAGCGGTGGTCGTGCTTGCACACTACAGAAAAAAGCACCAGCCTATGCACGCTCCTGGCCGCCAGGAAGGCTAGAACTTTTTCCTGTAATGTGCTAGCACGGCCACCACTGCGGGATTGCAGGGTGGCCGTAACCATGGGAACAAGCAGTGTATAATGTGATGGAAAAATGAATCCAGCCAGCAAAGGAAGCAATATGGACAATCACAATACATTAGTAAGTGGCTTGTATTAACTTTCTCTACTTGCTGAAGTGACAAACTCCCTTCACATATATGCCTGTTATAAGCAGACATAAATTTCCCCACAATTAGCATAAATACATTTGTCTTAAAGGAGTTATGCAAGAATTGGAGGGGAGTTTGCAAGCCAGTACTGGGATGCAGTTAAGTAAACTTCCCTTTACGGGTCGGTCCAAGTGTGTGTGGGGGGGTTGCCTAAAACCCTACCCATTTTTCACAACCCCTTTAAGCCTTAACATGGCTGACACTGCAGGCAATTATTGGGAATGAACCATTTGTTCCCAATAATAGCCTGCTCTTTACAGGAGGTGAGAGCTGCATTTACCTGCAGCAATCCCTTCTGCTGAATAGGCACAAGTGATCACTCGTCCCCATACACATTCCTTGTTTCTGGGCAGCAGGTTGCGGTGTAGCCCGGGCGATGATGATTTAGGTGACCGCACCAGGGATGCTTTTACCTGATGAGCGAGCACTTGCCTCTAGGGTGCCTTCACACGTCGTCGATTGTGTTTGTCTGGGACTGAAAATCAGTTTCATTCATCTGAATGGGATTTGCAGAAATTCATGTGCTTTCTTCCAAAACCAGCCCTTTTCAGATAAATGGAACTGATTTTCAGTTGCAGAAATTTCAACAACATCATTTTCTGCATGTGAAGGCGCTCGTAGGGTACGACCACATGGTGCAGTCGTGTGGCGTTTGCGACGTGGCTATGCTGCTGTCGAGTGCCAGGCGGCTGAACAGCTGCAGCGAGTTCTGATTAAGCTGATGAAGACTGAACTGGTTAGGGTACTTTCCCACTAGCGTTTTTCTTTTCCGGCGCTGAGTTCCGTCCTAGGGGCTCAATACCGGAGAAGAACTGATCAATTTCATCCCCATGCGTTCTGAAGGAGAGCAATCCGTTCAGGATGTCTTCAGTTCAGTCACTGAACGGCATTTTGGACGGAGGAAATACCGCAGCATGCTGCGGTATTCTCTCCGTCCAAAATTCCGTATCAGTTGCCGGAATGCCGGATCCGGCATTAATGTACATTAAAAACACCGGAATGCCGGATCCGTCCTTCCGGTCTGCACATGTGAATGTGAAAAAAAAATAGAAACAGATCCGTTCTTGCAATGCATTTGTGAGACGGATCCGGATCCGTCTACAAATGCTGTCCGTTTGCATGCGACAGAACTGCTTGCCGGATCACTCTGCTGCAAGTGTGAAAGTAGTCTTAGTGGGTCTGTATTGTTAATGGCCGCACGCACTGGAGACGCTTGTGTGTAGTCCACATGTACATAGTCCAGGGGTTGGGATAGTGACAAGACGCAGGCTGGAAGCATCTTCAGCGCTTGGTAGAACTGAAGACTGAAGATGAGCTCAGCAATGTTCAGTTACAGTTCTGCTAAGAAGACTCTTTACACCATGTTTTCTAGTACAAAGAAACATCTTTCCCATATAAAGTATGTTACAAAAATGTTTATCATCAGTGACCTTACACAATATTAACAATAAACTGAAACAACTCTTAGGCCTCTTTCAGACGGGCGTTGCGGGAAAATGTGCGGGTGCGTTACAGGAAAACACGCGATTTTTCCGCGCGAGTGCAAAACATTGTAATGCGTTTTGCACTCGCGTGAGAAAAATCGCGCATGTTTGGTACCCAAACCCGAACTTCTTCACAGAAGTTCGGGCTTGAGATCGGTGTTGCGTAGATTGTATTTATTTTCCCTTATAACATGGTCATAAGGGAAAATAATAGCATTCTGAATACAGAATGCATTGTAAAATAGCGCTGGAGGGGTTAAAAAAAAATAAAAAAAAATTTAACTCACCTTAGTCCACTTGATCTCGCAGCCGGCATCTCCTTCGGTCTCCTTTGCTGAACAGGACCTGTGGTGAGCATTCATTACAGGAACAGGTCCTGTGGTGACGTCACTCCAGTCATCACATGATCCATCACCATGGTAAAAGATCTTGTGATGACCGGAGTGACGTCACCACAGGTCCTGT
Source organism: Bufo bufo (assembly GCF_905171765.1). Lineage (NCBI taxonomy): Eukaryota > Metazoa > Chordata > Amphibia > Anura > Bufonidae > Bufo > Bufo bufo. The sequence continues at coordinate 599,175,710 of NC_053390.1, read as the reverse complement.
TCAGCAAAGGAGACAGAAGGAGATGCCGGGCTGCGCGAGCAAGTGGACTAAGGCGAGTTAAATTTTTTTAAATTTTTTTTTAACCCCTCCAGCCCTATTGTACTATGCATTCTGTATTCAGAATGCTATTATTTTCCCTTATAACCATGTTATAAGGGAAAATAATAATGATCGGGACTCCATCCCGATTGTCTCCTAGCAACCGTGCGTGAAAATCGCACCGCATCCGCACTTGCTTGCGGATGCTTGCGATTTTCACGCAACCCCATTCACTTCTATGGGGCCTGCGTTGCGTGAAAAACGCAGAATATAGAGCATGCTGCGATTTTCACTCAACGCACAAGTGATGCGTGAAAATCACCGCTCATGTGCACAGCCCCATAGAAGTGAATGGGTCGGTATTCAGTGCGGGTGCAATGCGTTCACCTCCCGCATCGCATCCGCTCGGGAATACTCGCCCGTGTGAAAGGGGCCTTACACTTTATGAAAATAGGGCATTTGGTGCAGCGAGGGCGTCACTGTTGCACTGAGCTACTGTGATTCCCTTTCCCACCCGTGTTACACCAAACGCCTAATTTGCATATTAGGAAGAAGTATCATAACTGGGGAACAGAGCCTCAGATCAACAAAAGAAAAACAGGGTTTTAACCATTGGACGGCCACCTCTGTACATGTACTTGCGAGCGGACAGCATAGCTACGGGTTTCTGCTGTTTCAAAGGGCAGAGGCCGGGCCTACTGTCTGCGATTGGCAATAATGGCAATCGCAGACATTTAACCCTCCAGATATTGTGGTTAAATGTGACCGTGACATCTGAAGGCTGAAAACCCAGAGGTCCTGCGCTTCCGTGCCTGGAACGGCTCCCCCTAGCAGCGATTGGGGAACCTTTTATTCCATGCGGCAGGCCTGGTTCTCCTGAATGATTTGAGGCTGCCACAGCGGCAGGGCTCCATAGGAAAATAGTGCCATTCTCATAGACTCCAATGCTAATGCCTAGGGCTGTGATGGCTAACATCCGGCACGCCAGCTGTGGTAAAACTAGGACTCCTAAGATGCCCCCTTGCTTGGCTGTTCTCAGAACTTCATAGAAATTATTGGAGCATGCTGGGAGTTGTAGTTTCGCCACAGCTGGAGTGCCAGAGGTAAGTGGGAAGGGGGGGGGGGGGGAGTTTTTTTTTTTAAAACGATTGAAAAAATAAATCTAAAACTTTAAATCACCGTCTTTCAAATTGGATGACCTGCAGAACTTGCGGACTCTGACACCCTCATTATATTCTCTGTCCTGTGGCCACCAGTGTTAATGTAAAGAGCCGTCTGGTACGGGGCATGCAGATTGCCATGTTAATGAGGTCCTTTTTATGGCACCATTAATGCGGGGGCACTCAAATAAAACTACTACCACAGGACCCTGGTAGGACTACTGTAAATGTGCTATTAGTAGCTTCCGAGCCTTTCCTATATTTCCCGTCTCATCTCCGCTGATCCAAGGTGACAAGCAGTGTGATGTACGTCATTGTGCTGCAGCCGCCGTCGCAGGTTCTACTGAGGACGTGTGCATCAGCGGCGAGCCTGCAGCCTAACATCATGAAGTATTCATGGAATGACTTTATTAATTAATGTGCTTTTCCATATTGTGTAGCCCTGTGATGTGTAACTGGGTGGGATGGTGATTGTAGACTGTTTGTGTAGTAAAATGTGGGGAAAGGGATTCTGGTCTTTCCCACCACTTGTGATATCTGGCTGATGTTACATAAGGGATCTGGGGACAGGCGCGTGTCTTAGGCGTGTATTATCTGACCAATGGTTGGTGTGTATAACAAGAGATCTGTGTGTACTCAGATAACTGACCAATGGTTAGTCGGAGAATCTGTCGGTGTAATACAGGCCTTATTGTGGCCTTATCTTTAGCAGTGGCTTTTTGGGGACACAATAGATGGAATAAGCTGTATCTGCAGAGCTCCTGGGAGAAAGGTTGTCATTAATTACCTCAATATTGGATATTTATATACGCTCTGGTGCCCCCCTCTACTTAGCCTTCTCTGTCTTCAATATAGACATTGAATGGAGCAGCAGGGACCTGTTCTACTGACCAGTGGGGGTCCCAGCGATCATACATTTATTATCTATCCTGTGAACAGGTGATCAATCCTTTTCATCAGATAACTTCTGAACCATTTTAGAGGTGGTCCCCTTCCCATTAGGCTCAGGCCCCTTAGTGTTGCAGTCTGAGGCTGGACCTCCGTATACAGTGCTTTTCACAGATATGCATTGGCCTAGATTTACTAATGGCATAAAAGACTGTCTAGATCTGCACCAGATTTATCACGGGGGCTTGGGCTGGATGCTAAATGTGGGGCAGGGGTAGAACCTTTTCTCTGACTCTACACATACTTTGAGAGAGAATTTTATGCCAGAATTGTGATGTAACTTTGGTGCATCTGAAGCCCCTCCCCTTATTATGCAAGTCAGATTAAAGCGTAGAAACCCTAGTTACTCCTATTTGTTTAAAGGGAATCTGTCACCTGGTTTGACCATATTAAGCTCTCACCATTGCCATGTGTAATAAATTACCTTCTCTCCTGCAGTGGTTTTCTTTCTTATTTTCATGCTTTCATTTTGCTAAAAAAGCGATCTTTGTGTTATGCAAATGAACCCTGAAGGTGCCCAGTGGGGTGTTTATTCTTCACCCTCTGAGCCCAGTAACGCCCCCCTGCAGTGCCTAGCCCAAGCACGCCTCCTCGCTATGTAGTAACGTCCCACAGTCTAGCCCCCTCGGCTACGTCAGTTAATTCATTCAAGCCACGCACCAGGAATCTTCAGTTAGTCCGGCTAAAATCTTGCGCAGGCGCAATACCGCCTACTGCCTGCGACTGTGCGATCCGACCCCTCCTGAGGACAACAGCGATAAGAAGACATCACTGGGCTCTGCGCATGCCCAGTGACACTTTTGAGGCTGTTGCCCTCAGGAACGGTCGGATCGCACAGGCGCAGGCAGTAGGCGGTACTGCGCCTGCGCGAGATTTTAGCCGGACTAACTGAAGATTCCTGGTGCGTGGCTTGAATGAATTAACTGACGTAGCCGAGGGGGCGGCGCCGTTAAACTAGACTGTGGGACGTTGCGATTGGCCAGGCTATGAGCTGAGCGCTGCGATTGGCCAGCGCTACAGCATAGGAGAAAGAGACGGCGTCAGGTTCCCCTGGGTGGAGCCTAACTATGAAGATACCGGAGGCTATAACCGGAGAACAGTAAAATAACATGAGAGGCTTTATAAACAGTATCGGGAAAGATTCCCGCTGCATTGGATGCTCCGTTAGAGACCCCCATGACAGATTCCTTAAAAAAATGTTGGACAAAATAGCGTAGCATTCCGAGCAGAACAGTGGAAATAGAAGCGCTCATGTAAACGCAGACTTATCCTGCAGTGAACGTATACAACTGTATGTAGGTTGTCTCATCCAAACTGTAATATATAGATCCTGACTGTGAAAGAACAACACGGAAGGAAGCATCTAGGTAAGAAAGATTGGGAGGAGGCACATCATGGTAGGAAGGAGGTGGCGTCCATTAGGTCACAAGAATGAAGCGGGAATAATATTCTGTGAAAATAATAAGGTGTGCAGAAAGCAAATGACTGCTGGAGTAAAGTTTATTAATATTAATGTCTTTTTAACCTCCAGATCCAAATATTTTAGAAGTTGCTCAAGAGGGGAGCACTATACTATTGAGGTAAGTCGTTTGTTTGTTACATGTATTCTCCTAACTGATAAATTGTGATCAGGGATGTGAATTTTTAGTTGCCCATGGGTGACAGCTGCCATAATGCATGAGGCTATTACGGTCCGTTGGTTTATTGTACAGGTTGGCCTCCAATGTACCCTTTTTGTTCTAAATATTAGTATCTGGGAAACTAACAACTTCCTGACTCTTGTGGAGAGTAAAGCTCAATTCGGGGTACACCCTGTTGATGAAATCAAAGAAGGCTATAATGGAAGATTCAGGTACCCCCCACCCCCATATGCAGAAAAGGTCATCAATGGAACCACCGGACCTATTGCTGGAATGGTGCATGTTTATACACAAACTTTTCCTTAAAAAAAAAAAAAAAGTAATGTAGGCTTTTGCCTATGAATGGGGGGGGGGGAGGCACATTGGACCCCATGGCGGTCCCCTGAATCTTTATAAGGATGACATCACCAAAGAGGAAATCATTTTCCTTCAATACCAGCTCAAGTAGTTTCATGCACAACTCCTGTTGTCAGGCTTAGATCTGATTCGGTGGCCAAAAGCCTCTGTGTAGCTGCCAGATCTTTGTGGTGTTCAGTTCAAGTACAGTATATACACTGTTATTGTCATGGGTTAGTAACTGACAGTCATCTTCAGTTATGGAGAAATCCTGCAGTTTTGAGAGAGTCACCAATGTTTAAAGGGAATCTGTCATGTTCAGCTGCAGGCAGCATGTTATAGAGCAGGAGGAGTTGAGCAGATTGATGTATAGTTTTGTGGGAAAAGATTCAGTATAACCTGAAATGTATTCATTTAAATTCCTGCTCATTCTGGGTTTTGAAGTCCAGGAGTCGGTCCTATCAGTGATTGACAGCCTTCCCTCTATGACTGTGTATACACAGATGGCTGTCAATCACTGATAGGATCAACTCCTTTACTTCAAAGCCCAGAATGAGCAGGACTTTAATCCCTTCGCTACCAGCGCCGTACATGTACGATGGGCAAACATGGCGCCTGTTCGTGCGTGCCGGTCGCGGTCAATAAAGCCTTTAGATGCCGTGATCAAGCTTGCGCTTACAGGCTTTTTACCGGCATCCTCTGTGGCCAATGAGGATGCTGGTAATTGAACTCAATGCCCTAGGTCTCGCTGAAGAGACCAAGGGTATTAAAGCTGCAATTCTTATTTTGGCCAGCTTGTGGCAGGCCAACATAAGAAATGAGCAATTCTGAGCAATAAATGGATATAAAAAAATCCATGATTGTTCAGAAGAAAAAAAAAAAATGGGATTTTGTAGGCTCAAGTACGAGCTTCAAAATCATAAAGTTTAAAAAAAACAGTTAAATATCAAAAAAATAAGAAAAAATATAAATGTTTAAATCACCCCCCCTTTTCCGTAGAATAAAAAAATAAATGCATAAATAACAAAATATATAAACATCATGGGTATCACCGCGACCAAAAACGCCCCCCCCCCCCATATTAAATGGTGGCACTAGAAAGTACAACTTGTCCTGCAAAACATAAGTCCTCATACAGAGTTATGGCTCAAGGAAGATTGGTAAGAAAAATGAAAAGCCAAAATGAAAAAAACTCTGGTATCCTAAGGGTAAAATGTCTAAAATACAAGTTTTACAGAATCTTTTCCCATAAAACTATATCAATCTGCTCAGCTCCTCCTGCTCTAGAACATGCTGCCTGTAGCATAAATTGCATTTTCATGGTGACAGGTTACCTTTAATTATAGTGGCATAAGAATTCTATCCAGATAAATCCCCAGTGGGGACAAGACAGAGTTGGTAGATGCCATGATAGGTCTACCGGGCGGATTATAAAGAAATTTATGAATTTTCGGTAGACATAAAACAGTGTTATTATGGGATTACAATTAATCAGACTTATCCATAATGACGGTAGCAGCGCTTTTATTGGTCAGTTAAATTATCAACTGATCATTGTGCTGCAAAGAACCTAGGGACATTTTCTTCTCTTGGGCTAGATCTGAGGCAGGATTAAACTTGTCTTCTGTATCTTGGAGCAGCACATTGTGTATCTCAGCATGGGCTAATGATATAAAAGTCTCAGCCGGTGTCACGGACGTTCCTGTGCCAGGAGATCAGTGAGACTGGCAACACGTGCTTCCTTGTTTATCAATTCGTGTCTGTGTTGTTTCTGGTGATGTCCACACCCCATGCCTCAGGTTTTGCTTATGTGGTCATTTATACTTCCCTATTTATTGTGGCTTCTCCCACCAAGCTGTGCAGTTTATAGCTTCAGTCTTGTTTTAGATTGCTGGTGTTTGGATCTCGGAAGAGTTCCTGTGCTTCCATAGCTATTTGAAGTGAAGTGTCTTCTTTCCCTTTTGTTTATTGTTTGGGTTAACTCGTGTTGCTCTTTTCCCTGTCATTTGTGCTTAGGCCTAAAGGGAGACTCCTGTTCGTCCTACCAATTGGAGGAACAGGTCTCTTGTCCTGACATTAGTACCAGGGTCCTTCAGAGTGAACTAGGACTTTAGGTTCCGGTGTATGAGCTCACCTACCTCTGGGGTCAGTTCATATATGTAGTCAGTCAGGACTTTGAATAGGGTTCCTCTAGGAGGTGACAAGCTCCTTTCCCTAGTTTCCAGGCCTTTTACCCTCACCCCTTTCCCTCCTACGTTCGGTGTGAGTTTTCCTCCCACACCGAAATGTGACAGCCGGATGGTTGTGTCTTGGAGGCATAAAAGAACTCTTGTTCTGTAAACCCAGAGATGATCTATTCAATGGGTTCTCTGCAGTCTCCTTATGTTCCACAATTAAATTCATTGATTTATTATGAAAATTTATTTTCAACCTGTAGTTCTTGTTCCAATACCAAAGTATCTGGGGGAGGGACAAAAGGATTAACCCCTTCCTGATACTGACAATTCGGCAGGTGAGACATTTACAGATGAAATAGTCACTACCAAGTTCTCATTATCTGTGACCGGGTCTGCATGTGATTCTCTTCTTCACCAGCCGCCACCCTTCCTCGTTGGTTTTTTGGAGGGCCCCACTCAGTCCCTTGAATATTCATATGATTTTATGTGTACACTGTTAATTTAGTTTGGGATGACTTTGGTTACTCACTGTGCTGAAGAAGGTCAGTACACAGCCGAAACATGACTGATTAATAAGTGGTTACCAATGTACATTATATATCTATCTCTGGACCAGACTGGAAACTCACTTAAAAATTACACATTTGATTGAGCAAGAACCAGTTGAGTGCCGTGGTACTTAGTTTTATGCCTACAAAAGTGAGGATTTGTTTTTGTGTTTAGTCACACCAGATCTGGAGTGTTTCTGAAATGTTTTGTTCTTTGTCCAGGATTTTAAGAAATTGACCTAAGAGTAGGAAATAGTATTTAAAGAGAACCTGTCAGGACAAAATGCATTGTAATCTGCAGGCAGCATGGTATAGAGCAGGGGCTGAGCAGAGTGATATTTTTAGTGTTGTGGGAAAAGATTCAGCAAGGGAGAGTTCTCATCACCTTTCATTTTCTGTTCCGTTTGAGCCATTTCCGTCTGAGATCCGTTTTTTTTAGATGGTAAAAAAGTACCGCATGCACCTGTGTACAGAAAAGCGATTGTCATCGTTTAAAGTGAAATTATGTCCTTTTTAGTTCAAGTTCCTTGAAGATTTCTACAATTAAACAATTTTGCTATTATACTGTATATGATAATTTTAATTGTCTGCCATTGTTTCTAAAGTGGGACCTGAATTTAAATACTTTTTTCTGCACATAAGTGCCTATATGTGTATAGCAGAAGAGCGGTATGAGACATTGGGGGAGATTTATTAAGACCAGAGTTGTGTACACCAGTCTTAGGGGTTGTCTCATCATGGACAATGGGGGCATATTGCTAGGATATGCCCCCGTTGTCTTATAGGTGCGGGTCCCACACCTATATCGAGAACGGAGCCCCGCAAGTGAAGGAGGGTATGCGCTGGCTCGGCTATTTCCGTTGGCCCCATAGAAGTGAATGGTAGCGAGAGCCGCGCATGCGCGGTACGCTCCCATTCACTTCTATGAGGAGTCCTCCAGCCACCACCTTGCGGGGCTCCGTTTTCAATATAGATACGGGTCCCAGCGGTGGGACCCGCACCTATAAGGCAATGGGTGCATATCCTAGCGATATGCCACCATTGTCCATGATGAGACAATCCCTTTAATGTGTCCTGTGCTGGTATGAGATGCACCATAACTGAAATCTACTCCGGGGTAGTTTTTTGGTGCAATGTGTGCCACAGGTCCCCTCCTCCCACCTATACCCCATCTACTTTTTGCCCAAAAATGGGGAGAATGTTGGAGACTGGCACTTGCAACAAAATTTGTGACTATTCTATGCCAGAAAATCAGTGTACAGCCATAATAAATCTCCTATGAGATTATTATTATTATTATTATTATATTATATATATATATATATATATATATTTTTTTTTTTTAAATAGAGCGAGTATCAGGATAAATTTTCAATTTTGACATTTGTTTTTCTTCTAACAGTTTGAAAACCTTGTAGAAAGTGATGAGGTAAGTACGAATACTTTATTTAGCTTGTGTTAGTCAGATCATAGCACCATTTGCCCAAAAAAAGTGAATTGCATAAAGACTGGGGTTATAAGAACTCTCCCAGAACTGCAGGTTATCAGCTATGCACCCATTATGGACTGAGAAGGTGGGACTCATCTTTCTGAAACAGTAGTCCATCCTTACAAACAACCTTTAACTGAAGAATGCATCCACATTTTTATTTTATATTTTTATAAAAATTTACTGTGTGAATTCCTACACTGGCCCACATTTACTATGCTAAGCGTACCACTTTCGTGTATTTTTTTTTTTTTTTGCCCCACAATTTTTTCACATCTCATTTTAGCCACTAATCCCCATTATTTAGATGAGCCAAAAAGGAATTACTTTTTCCAACATCCTCAATATTTCACATTTTTAAACTAGATTGTGGGCTCGTCTGGCTTTTAGATACATTTATGAAGCTGGCCAACTTAGAGAGAACCTTTCACCGATTATTACACTATGAACTAACTATACAGACATGTAGAGCGGCGCTCTGGGATCTCCCTGCACTTACTATTATCCCCGGGCGCCGCTCCGTTCTCCTGCTATGACCTCCGGTATCTCCGCTCACTAAGTTATAGTAGGCGGAGATTCCAGTCACTAAGTTATGGTAGGCGGAGTCTGCCCTTGTTCTGCTCTAGGGCTGGCCAATCGCAGCGCAGAGCTCACAGCCTGGGAGGTTATTTTCTCCCAGGCTGTGAGCTCTGCAATGCAATTGGCCAGCGCTACAGAAGAACAAGGGCAGACTCCGCCTACCATAACTTAGGGAACAGAGCTACCGGAGGACATAGCAGGAGAACGGAGCGGCGCCCAGGGATAATAGTAAGTGCAGTGAGATCCCTGGGCGCCGCTCTACATGTCTGTATAGTAAGTTCATAGTGTAATAATCGGTGAAAGGTCCTCTTTAGAGTTAAGGCGGGTTTACACGGTCCAATATTCGGGCCAATTATTGCGAACAAACATTCATACAAACCCTTTTTCTCCAGATAATCGGCCCATGTAAAGGTACTGCAGATCACCTGATAAATGAGCAGAACGCTTGTTCATTGAGTGAGATGATCTGAGGTGCGGCCACTTAGTTCCAGAGAAGGGAATTCCTAATGCTTCGGCATACAAGACATTTTGGGCAATTTTATGCTTCGTGGGAACAGTTTGGGGAAGGCCCCACAAAGCAAGATCCATAATGGAATGAATGTGTGAGTTTGGTGTGGAAGAACTGGTTTCACGCAGAGCCTTGACCTCAACCCCATCGAAAATTCCCACAGATGCATGTTTAGGGTTGGTTCATGTATCAAGGAGTGCAAAAGTATGCATGTTACTCAGAAGTTCTGTAATATTGAACTTTGTAACATTGTAAGGGCTCATTAACACGACTGTATGGTTGCCATACCCGTTTCCCGGACCGCAAATAGCCGGCCATAAAACACGGGCGCCAGCAGTGTGAACTTGACTACAATGGGTCCGTGATCCGCAAGATACTGCAAAAGATAGGACATGTCATATATTTTGCGGTTTGGCGGCACGGATCAGAAGCCCACATAAACACTTCAAAGCGCTTCCTTGGGCTTTCGGATCCGTGCCCTCTGCACTGCAAAAGATAGGACATGTCGGTCGTGTGATTGGGCCCTTAGTAATATACTATTTATTGAAATGTGTTTTGTATTTCTCCTTTTTTCCAGGGTGAAAGCCCAGGAAGCAGCCAAAGGTACAGTGTCAATTTTAGAACCCAATTTATGTTCATTTGGTTATCCCATTATTAATGTAAAAAATTAAAATCCAACATAATCTATTACAGGACAATGTCTTTCTAATAAAGCTAGAACCAGCCCTGTACCTCTCATGGATCCAGAGTTCTCCCCATTCACTCATCCAATTGTTCTGCTAGGTTAATTTCAAGCTGGCATCTTAGGGGCTTACCCTCTCAGGGGTGTGTCCTGTCTGCTGCAGCTAGTGGTAATTGAAGGATGGAACTGAGCATGTGCTTCCACCTCAGTGAGCAGGACAAAGAAGAATTCAGTAGCTATTGTAATGTCTTAGTATGCTATCGGAGCAATGGGGAGGAGACATCAGCTTCTCTAGTGGGCGTTCCTTCTCCCTGCGCTGCGCTGCGATTGGACAGCGCTATAGCCAGGGATAAGGAACGCCCACTAGAGAAGCTGATGTCTCCTCCCCATAGTAATTAGCATATGGAGCAGGAGACAGTAATGGGACACAGCGGGCGAAGAGAGCGGCGCCCAGGAAGAATAGTAAGTGCTGGGACATCTCTGGGCGCCGCTCTGTGTAGCCTGCTGCTTAAAGTCCGGACCCATATAAGGTCGTCTTTAACACATAATACAGGAGGCAGGTGCCGGCAGCAGAATCGCATAGCCGGCACCCTGCCGCTGACAGGGAGCTGCGATCAGCGGCAGTTAACCCCTCAGGTGCGGCACCTGAGGGTTAACTGACGCTGATCTGCTGCCAGTACCTGCCTCCTGTATTAAGGGTTAATTATCATTGGTGGCGCAGTGTGCCCTCCCCCTCAACCCCCCACCCCATTAAAATCATTGGTGGCACAGTGCGCCCGCCCCTCTCAACCCCCCAGTATCATTGGTGGCAGTGGCCACAGGGTCACCTCCTCTCATTGGTGGCAGTGGCAGCTTCTGATCGGAGCCCCAGCAGTGTAATCCTGGGGCTCCGATCGGTTACAATGGCAGCCAGGACGCTACTGAAGCCCTGGCTGCCATAGTCGGCTCCCTGCTGCTGTGTGTACTATGCTCAGGGCAGCAGGGAGTGTGTGAGGTCCTATTCACCCTGATGGTTCTGGCCCCTAAGGGGGGAAATAGTTATTAAATAAAAAGTGTAAAAACAAAACAAAAAAAAACACCAAAATATTAAGTATAAATCACCCCCCTTTCCCAATTTCACATATAAAATATATAAACAATAAATAAATAAATAAACATATCACCTATCACCACATCAGAAAAGTCCAAACTATTAAAATATAAAAAAAATCTATGCAGTGAACGCCGGAACAGAAAAAATAAATAAAAACTGCGCAATTTGCCATTTTTTAAAATGCGGAATGCACGTGACTTTTTTTGTTTATTTTTTTCACATGGTGTCGAGTATCGCAATACTTTTTTATGGTATCGAAATCGAATCAAAAATTTGGTATCGCAACAACTCTAGTCTGAGACACGCCCCCTGTCTCTTCATTGGTTTAGGCTTCTGCTTTCTCCCTCTTCAGCAGGAAGTCAGTGCAATGGAGAAGTGATATTGAGTACATCAAGGGCAGAATGATTCTAAGCAGAGAATACTATGTATGGAGACTTCTCTGACTTTTCCATCAAATTATATGGCAGTAGAAGATCAGCACATTCTCGCTGTCAAAACGGCTTTTTTGGGATCTGGCATAACATTGTGGCTTAATCATAATGCAGATGTGAATAGGGCCTCAAAACGCTTACATGGAAACCTGCTTGGCCATATTACCTCTAGTGCTTGAAAGTGCATAGTCACTTTATAGGAAGATTCCATGTTGCCAGTGTCGGACTGAGGTGTCTTGTGCCCACCAATAATATTATTTCTGGGTGCCCAATGTACAGCTACATGTAACTATCGCCTACTCACACAGCGACAGACAGCTGCAGGATCATTGGTTATGGGAGGCCTTGCTGCGACTTCAAGAAGGCAGGCCCCTGGGTAAGGGCTCATGCACATGACTGTGTATTTTGTTCGTACCGATGCGGACCGATTCACTTCAATGGGACTGCAAAAGATACTGACAGCACTCTGTATGTCCGTTCCATGTCCCTGCAAAAATATAGAACATGTACTATTCTTGTCTGTTTTACGGACAAGGATAGGACTTTTTGTGGAACGGAACATCCTTCCATCTATAAAAATGTGGAATGCACACGGCGGGTTTCCGTGCTTTGTGGATCCGCAGTGTGTGTACCGTGAAAACAGCCAAGGCTGTGTGCATGGGCCCTTAGGAGGATACTGACTTGCTTGTCTCCTGTAAGTAATCTCAGCCTCTTGATGCATCTATTCTAATAAACTGGGTAGTTTGCTAATCCAGCCAGTTTTTTATGAATATAGATAGGCAGCGTACAGCAGCGCAACCAGCCTATCTATATGTAGTGCAGTCAGTCTGCTGTACCACGTGCCACTTCTGCAGGGGGTGCGGGACTAGGGGCACACCGAGGGATTCATCTGTCCTTCACGGGCAAGTCTAAACCTGCATGTAGCTGACTTCATGCTCACATCTATCGTTAGAGTTCCTGACCCCTTAAAATGTTTTTTTTTTTCTGTGCCGTTGGAGGCTCTAAGGGTACTTTCACACTTGCGTTTTTCTTTTCCGGCATAGAGTTCCGTCACAGGGGCTCTATACCGGAAAAGAACTGATCAGTTTTATCCCCATGCATTCTGAATGGAGAGTAATCCGTTTAGGATGCATCAGGATGTCTTCAGTTCAGTGCATGCTACGGTTTTATCTCCGGCTAAAAAAACTGAAGACTTGCCTGCATTCAGAATACCGGAATGCCGGATCCGTCCTTCCGGTATGCGCATGCGCAGACGGAAAAAAAGGTGAAAAAATAAATGCTGGATCCGTTTTTGGCGGATGACACCGGAAAGACGGATCCGGCATTCCAATGCATTTTTTCGACTGATCAGGCATTTTTAAGACTGATCAGGATCCTGATCAGTCTTACTAAGGCCTCTTTCACACTTGCGTTGTCCGGATCCGGCATGTACTCCACTTGCCGGAATTACACTCCGGATCCGGAAAAACGCAAGTGTACTGAAAGCATTTGAAGACGGAACCGTCTTCAAAATGCTTTCAGTGTTACTATGGCACCCAGGACGCTATTAAAGTCCTGGTTGCCATAGTAGGAGCGGGGAGCGGTATACTTACAGTCCGTGCGGCTCCCGGGGCGCTCCAGAATGACGTCAGAGCGCCCCATGCGCATGGATGACGTGTCCAATGCGATCACATGATCCATGCGCTTTGGGCGCCCTGACGTCACTCTGGAGCGCCTGGGGAGCCGCACGGACAGTAAGTATGCTGCTCTCCCGCTCCCCACTACACTTTACTATGGCTGCCAGGACTTTAGCGTCCCGGCAGCCATGGTAACCATTCAGAAAAAGCTAAATGTCGGCTCCGGCAATGCGCCGAAACGACGTTTAGCTTAAGGCCGGATCCGGATCAATGCCTTTCAATAGGCATTAATTCCGGATCCGGCATTGCGGCAAGTGTTCCGGATTTTTGGCCGGAGCAAAAAGCGCAGCATGCTGCGGTATTTTCTCCGGCCAAAAAACGTTCCGTTCCGGAACTGAAGACATCCTGATGCATCCTGAACGGATTTCTCTCCATTCAGAATGCATGGGGATAATCCTGATCAGGATTCTTCCGGCATAGAGCCCCGACGACGGAACTCTATGCCGGAAGACAAGAACGCAGGTGTGAAAGAGCCCTAATGCCATCAGTTAGCATACGTTTTGCCTGATCCAGCAGGCAGTTCCGGCGACGGATCTCTCTGCCGCAAGTGTGAAAGTAGCCTAAAAAGTGAAAATGCTGCCCATTACACAAACCTAATGTCCATGTACAAGATAGAATAGAACCTGAAGTGTGACCACCATTTAGCTTTTCACCGGACGTTAACTACTTGAGAAAAGTCAAACTTCTATTCTACCATTAAAAACACTTTAATTATAGTAGTGTATGACAACTTTATTCATATGTTTAGTTGTTTATTGATATGATTTTGATATATGTGGATATAATAAAGATCAGATTCTCATGGTATACACTTGTCTTGGAAACGTTCCTGGGTGATTGAGTGTGTGTTACTATATTATTCTCTTTTCATAGTGTATGACAACTGTTTAAGTAGTAAATGTAAAGTGCAAATCTACGCGTTATTTTTGCCCATTTGAAGCCAGTGAGAAAAACCAAACCTGCCCCAACACAACAGTGATACATTTTTGCACAAACTTTCCTTTACTAACAACTCGTATGTGGTCAAGAGACACTATATATGTATATGGTACAGTACATCTGCTGCTAAATTGCAGTAAAATGCCTTATGAGCGTTGTGTTAGTAGGGAATTTTGATTTTCCACATCCACACAGGCTGCTAATAAAGAACTGAAGATATTCAGTCATCTGAATTCCAATGGGTAATGTGACCTGATGGAGCCACTAGCTGAACAACAAAAAAACCGTATATTTATTTAGTACTTTCTTCACAGACCTTTAAGCGAGGAAGAAATATTGGACCTAAAGGAAAGGCACTACAATTCCATTACCGACAGACAGAAAAGAGAGGATTTCAAGATACAGAATGAGGTAATGATCTCCACATCTCGGAGTCTCAGCGGTCACAGAAGTTCCCTTTTATCAAATACATGATAATACAGAATAAGACATATGTAATGGTCCTATAAGGCTACTTTCACACTTGCGTTCGGAGCGGATCCGTCTGGTGTCTGTACAGACGGATCCGCTCCTGTAATGCAAACGCTTGCATCCGTTCAGAACGGATCCGTCTGCATAACAGTTTTTTTCAGATCTGATTTTTCACTTCGTGAAAACTCAGATCCGACAGTATATTCTAGCACAGAGGCGTTCCCATGGCGGGCATAGACCAGAGCTATAACTTCCGCCAGTTTCTGGTGTAAGTTATTGTAAATCCGGCGGGGTGTGGTAAGCGCCACCCCTCCCTCTAAGCTCCTCTGCTTTTATCGCCACTTTAGAAAGCGAAGAAGCTCAAAAAGTCATATTCATTGTTCCCCTCTATTCTAATTCTCAGCTCCTGTAGGAAAGAGCAATGCTGAGGTTGCCAGTGATGTTCTTATGATATGTGGTCAGGCCAGAGTTGGTGTTGACGTCATGGCTTTGTATTTTTAAAGGGGTATTCCCATATGGACATTTATGGCATGCTCAGAGAAAATGTCATAAATGTGCAGTAGATGCAGGTCCAATCCCTGGGTCCCCACCTATCTCTAGAACAATGACCTGGCAGATGGTCGTTTTCCATTAACTTCTGTGGGAGTCCTGAAAATAGCCACATTCACTTACTTACCTCTGCTGGGGTATAAAGGCCTCTTTACACTGCCTGAACAGATCATCACTAATATGCTTTCCTAGGAACAGTCATTAGTTATAATTTGCCAGTGTAAAGGTACCGCCGATTACCCGATGAACGAGTGAAGTGCTCATTCATCGGGTAATTGGATCGTTGGTACGGTCCCCTAAATCATCGTTTGCCGGCAGCAGATCATGCTGTGTAAACCGCACTCTGCTGCCGGCCAACAATGATTCTGTATGAAGACAAGTGATGGCATTAGCCATACTGAGGAGGAGATCGCTGCTTGTAAATGCAGTTGTCTCCTTCACTAACAAGCAGGCAATTATCGGGAAGGAACACTTCCTTCCTGACAATCATCTGCTCAATTGAGCAGTGTAAAGTGACATTAAGGCTTATATGGTTATAGTTAAAAACAGCAACATGAAACAAACAGCGAATGTTCCCCATATGTCTTTTATGACTCCATGAGGGACATTACGTAAAAAATATATATACAAAAAAAGTAAAAAAATGATTATAGAATAAACTACAAAAAAAATGCCATCCGTGCCAACACAATTCATAGCTATAGCTGCCTCATAACCAAAACCTATACAAAATCGTGATCAATATGAACAAAGCAGAATAGAGATCCCTTTCTAATATTTTATTTTTATGTTAGTTTGAAAATTTTAAAAGAGCAAAGAATTGTTAAATCACATTTTTTGTACACCATAACCCTAATAAAACAACAACAAAAAAAGTTAAAAGAAACAGTGATGGCCAGTTCAGTGTTCGCCCGCGAACACATGCGGGCTGCCATCTTGACTCACAAGTCCGGCGATGCACAGGTAAGCCCTTACCTGTGCCTGTGCCGCGAGCCGGTCTGAAATCAAATGCGGTCACTGGGAGCAGGCAGTTCCGAGAACAGCCGCCGTGGGCCTTCATCGGGCTGTTCTCAGAACTGCCTGCTCCTGGTGACCACATTTGTTTCAGACCGACTCCCGACACAGGTAAGGGCTTACCTGTGCATCGCCGGAGTCAAGCTGGCAGCCCGCATGTGTTCGCTGGCGAGCACTGCGAATTGGCTATATCGGAAAATAAATATTAAAAAGGTATTTCAAACACCATTAGGTGTCATGAAAGAACCACTTCAAAAATTATTTTAGTGGGCCAAGAAATAAAAGTTATTAATGCTAAAATAGCTAAAAAGTGTTCACGACAGTTTAGGCTCAAAAGACGGGCTAATCTACATTTGCTTGACCGTGAAAAATGAAATCCAAGTTGCTCCCAAGGAAGTGTTAGTGCTTCTTATGCTAGATTTGCTTCCAGAGGTGGTCCGCAGCTTGGTAGTGGGTCTTAGAAGATAGATGATTCTTACACATATGCTTCTTCACTTAGCCATCTTGTTTGGTAAGTTTGTGTCACCTGCATGGCACAGTTTACCACTACAGCACTAGCGGGCTATAAATGTGGTAAGATGACTTGTGGTGGCTTCGTAAGGTATTCTCATGTTGAAAGGCATCGAATGCTTCATCCAAACCTACAGCTCTTTAAGGATTGAGTCAGTTCCAGGCTCTCGTTTTAGAAAATAAAGGCTGAGTGCAATCTATATCGGCGTTATGGGCAACTCCTCAATTTCCCCTTACATTACTTCTAAATATCCCATAATGCTTTGTGTTTGGTTTATAATGCAATAAGTATATTGATTTTCTTTTAGTTTTGCTCCTTGTTGTCTGTAGATTGTGTCTATTGCTACATTGAATAATATAGGCTTTGAAAATCAGTTAATAGTATATTCATTTAGAAGCAAAACTTAGAACTTTGGCATATATATGTATTAACCACCCTATGTTTGTTTTTTTTTTTTGTTTTTTTCTAATATTCTTAATATTCATAGAAATGTGTCCATTTTGCTAGATTGTTTCCTGTGAAAGCAGGGAGACGCATACTCTCTCCCTTAATAAGAATCTGTCGCTACTTTTTGTTGCCCCTAGCTAATCCTACTGTTGTGTAGCTGGGAGAGTGCTGAAGATGTAATTACTTTTGTATGTCGCCCTTAATCATTCCCTCCGATCCCCCCAGTCCTGATGAATCCTCCACATGACTCGGCAGTCCTGTTATGCAAATGGGAGGTACTGATGCCCTCCCGCCTGAGGTGGTGAGGGGTCACGTTCATTTTACATGCTGTGCTTCAGTGCCAACCTTTTAGTTTACATTACTAAGCTTTCCAGTCAGGTTGCTCAGCCTGACAGCAATAGTGTAATGATGCGATCCTGCCTACGATATGCCATCACCTCCTTCCTGTTGGGCTGGTCAACCATGATGTAATATTGCACATAGGATCGAATCATTACCATCTATTGTAGAGAGTTACTGCCCTACCATAGGTACTAATAGAGTGATTTTGCCAAAGATATGCTGTCAGCCTGACAGGAATGCTGAGCAGTGTAAAGTGAAGGCATATACCAATGTCGGAGTACTCGCCAACACACTGCCTGCGCTACACAATCTGTTCTTCAGGGTATCCAGCAGCTCGAACTTAAAAGGGAAAAGAAATCCAGCACCTTGTTTTTGTTGCTTGACGGTATTTATTCCACAAACCAAGTGTACAGCGGTAATGGAACCCTCAAAATATAAGCCCCAATGCGGTCTACATGTTTCAAACCAGATGGTTCTTAATCATGACCTCCAATTTTGGAAATTTATTGTGGAGGTCATGATTAAGAACCATCTGGTTCGAAACATGTAGACCGCATTGGGGCTTATATTTTGAGGGTTCCATTACCGCTGTACACTTGGTTTGTGGAATAAATACCGTCAAGCAAGAAAAACAAGGTGCTGGATTTCTTTTCCCTTTTAAGTTCATATGCTTGGGTCTCATCCCATCCGTGCACTCTTGAAACTGCTGATGCAGGTGAGCTGGACTTTTACTATTATCCAGCAGCTCCCCTGGCCAACCCAGTCACCTCACTAACCCAGTCATCTCACTTATCGAGATTGTCTGGGACTGGATGGATCGATGTACCTCCCATATACAGTGGCCAACAATCACCGTGGCTGATTTTTAGGTCCAAGTTGAAAGTTTGGAATGACATACCACAGGAGGATATCCAGCATGTATATGACCATTACCAGCCTGTATCTTAACAAGGGGAGATACCCCTCAGTATTAATGTGACTCTTCATCATATACCCTGCTGCAGAACCCAAGATGAAGGGTGCGCCACCTTGATTATGTGATCACTGACCAAGCTCAATTAAAAGTTTATACTTTGTCTCAGCTCAATCACATTAAAGGGGTTCTCCGGGAATTAAGAAAATGAAAATACTTAAATATTAATGTATTATAAATATAGTACTAAACACTTTTCATTAGTTATAATGTCTTTTTGTTTAGGGGGCAATTGTTAGAAGAAAGAAAATGGCCGTCGTCCTATTAGTACACACAAAACCTGTCCTAATCACAGAATAACACTGAGGTAAAGAGCTGCCTCAGCGTCCTCTCTGCCCTACTTGTCAGGGATGATGATCCTGAATACGGCTGATAAGATCTTCAGCTGAATTTCTGTGGGAATGGTGTTCATGCGGAGACATAAAGTACAGAGAGGATGGACAGGACAGACTTTGGTAATGTGGGGCTGTGGTAATGGAGACTGCATACAAGTGCTGCTGCTCATTATCCACATCCCCTCCTCCTCTCTGTACTTAATGTCTCCTCATGAACTCCATTCCTACAGAGATTCAGCTGAAAATCTTATCAGCTGTATTCAGGATCATAAACCCTGACAAATAGAGCAGAAAGGAGGATGAAGCAGCTCTTTAGCTCCGTGTTCTGAAGTAACTTGTTACAACCTTTTGGTGCTCAGGTTGCACAGTTTTACTCAAGCCTCATATTACACAAAAATTTGCACCCTTTTGTAATAAAAAAAGATAGAGGCGTCTGACTGCCATAAGATATGCTAAATTTACTAAGAGGATTGCACCTTTTGATAAATGTGGCGCATTGTACTTCATAATTATGTGTATTTATGCAATACAAATGGTGAAATCTGTGGCCAATGCACAATAAAAATTTCATGTACATGTACAAGCAGAGAGGAGGCAGCGCTTTACCTCAGTGTTGTGAAGTTACTTGTCCTGCTGTGTGATTAGGACAGGTTTTGTGTGTACTAATAGGACAGCGGCCATTTTATTTCCCCTGATAATTGCTCCCCAGACAAAACGAGCCATTATAACTAATGAAAGGCATTTGGGAATATATTTATAATAAAGTAATATTTAAGTCTTTTTCATTTTCTTAATTCTCAGAGAACCCCTTTTAAGCTTTCCAGGTATTCTTTTTTCCCATTTCTTGTAGTGTAGAACATTTTGGTGCATAGAGAGAGAAGTGATAGGACTCTGTGTGCTCCGTTAACCACAAAGTTAGAAATGGTTTACTACACCTTTAAAGTGACCTTCCGCATGAATGGTAGTATGACTGCAATGTTGGAGAAGTTTCTGCAACTGAAAATCTGTTCCATACATCTAAATGGGGGTGGTTTTTACAGCATGTATACAGGGGGAGATTTATCAAACTGGCTTAGTTGCCCATAGCACCCAATCAGATTCCACATTTCATTTTCCAAAGGAGCTGTGAAAAATAAAAGGTGGAATCTGGTTGCTATCTGCAATTAAGCCAGTTCTACTTTACACCAGTTTGATAAATCTTCTCCATAGAGTTTTACAAAGGCCATTTGATTATGTGGATCAGTCGCAGACATTTCATACCCTTAAAGGGGTTGTCCAGGTTCAGAGCTGAACCTGGACATACCCTTATTTTCACCCAGGCAGCTCCCCTAAGGCTAGCAGCGCTAAATCCCGCCCATCAGTGCCAGTGACAGCCCCATGGAGAGCCCAGTACGTCACCGGATCTCTAAAAAATGCCTTTGCCCTGCGTGATTTAGCGCAGGGCAAAGGAGAGCATTGGAACATGAACTGCTCCGATGCTCAAGTCAGGGGGGCTGCCTGGGTGAAAATGGAGGAATGTCTGGTTCATCTCTGAACCCGGAAGACCCCTTTTAAAGGGGGAACCATGATTGTGCATTCAGCTTTTAGAGATCCTTTTGGTTGTTACGTGCAACCTTTCACTTTTCCCAACAAGGCATTAAAGGGAACCTGTCAGGAGATGCATATATTCCAGGCAGCATAAAATCTTGACAAATGTGTATGTCAGTGGGAAAGTGAGATCCATGTTCTGCACGCTGGAAAAGAAGAGCATCGCAGATGAAGCCCAGTGGTGCAGAGCACTCTGAGAAGCACTGCTGCACGATTGTGCTTTCACCAAATCTTGAAGCTCCCTTTAAGGGAACCAGTCAGGAGATTCATGCTGCCTAAAACACGAGGCTTCATTACAGTGTTTCTGGATGACTGCCCACTGGCATCTACCCACCTTGCTCAGCTTTGTCTGTAGGTCTTTTCCTATTTTTTGTATAGGGAGGGGTCCTGTCAATCTAGGTTGGATGGGTAGATGTTGCATGGCTCTTCTCCCTGTTACTTGCCCGTTCTTTCTGAAACCCTGCATCATTTCAGAGTAAGGCTAGCTTCACACTAGCGTTAAAACTGTCTGGTAGGCTGTTCCGGCAGAGAAACAGCCTGCCAGAGTTAATCATTATGGCTGGATACTACCTTTCCCTGGCGGAGCCCATTGACTATAATGAGAGCCGTCATGGATCCATCTGGTTTCACGCATGAGTGCAAGGGATAAAAACCAGTGCTTGCGGCGTTTTTTGTCTGGCTGAATCCTGACGCTAATCCGTGAAACGGGCCGGATCCCCGCTGGGACCCATTATAATCACTGGGGTCTGGCGGTGCTTCCGCTATAACGGATACGATGAACTCTGGCAGGCTGCTGTTCTGCTGGAACAGCCTGACTAAGAGAAACTAGCCTAAAACACACTTGTCAGGATTTTATGCTGCCCGTAATAATGCTCTGTTGCCAATCTGAATAGAACTATAAAACATTAATGCTGGGGAAAAGTGAAAAGCTGCCCATAACAACCTAAAAGGACCTGACATGAAATCTCCTTTCTCTTGCACTAGCTTTGATAACAAGTTGCCATTACAAAACAAAGTGGAAATCTACAAAAATGCTGCGTTTCACTTTTGTTGGCCATAGATCCAATGCTAATGAAGAAGAGCTTTATCTACTTGCATGTTTTATTGGATGAAGTGGTGTGGGTATAATTATTCATTTTTCTTTTTGCATGAATTTCTTTTCTCTCCATTCTCTTTTAATAGCGAGGGCAGCTAGACAGGTTCTGATTTTGTTAACCCTTATCATTTTGTTCATATGCAGTTAGCCTTACAGGAGGAGAAGTTAAAACTAGAAGAAGAGGCTTTATATACTGCACAGCGTGAAGCTGCCAGGGCAGCCAAGCAGCAAAAGATTCTGGAGGTGAGGGGATGGGAACCCCAATTTTACAGCTGCTATTTCATCACTACTACAAAATATCTGGTTGTTTAGAAGCCAAGACAACTGCAGAAATAATGGATTGGTTGCTTCTAATGTTGGGTGATTAGAAAGAGGACATGATAGCCGCCATTACATGGTAGTTACCATATACGGTATGAAAATAACATCAGTAACAGTCATGAATGCCAAACTGTATAGTGCATTTTCTGATATTTTAGAGGGTAGTCATAATTGTATTTATTTGAAGAAATGCTATTCAGTAAAATAAATAAAAAAAAAAAAAAAAAAAATATATATATATATATATACACACACACACACACACACACACACACACACACACACACACACACACACACACACACACACACACACACACACACACACACACACACACACACACACACACACACACACACACACACACACACTACACAGCCATGTGACAGTCATGGTGACTCATCTGTGACAGCCAGTGGATTCCCAGGCTTGTATTGCCACTTGCTTCCGATTAGAACACTGTGGGGAAAATATCACGCCCTATACTCCAGAATTCTGGGGCCCAGCAGTGGAGTGGATTACTTTCTACTGACCCCACTACTGGTTCATCAGCTTAGGATCTTTTAGTAATTTAACCACTTACTGGTATTTTAACACATCAGGTTCTTTTACAGGATGGAGGGCAGCTGTTCATGTTAATGTAATGCTTGGTGTGTTAGTGGCTAGTGGATAAGGTTTTGAGTCTACCATAAAATAAATGTATAGAAAACCACGAGCAAACCAATAATCCAACTATATTATGCAGAACATACTAATGTCACAGCATTTGTTACAATATCATTTCCTCTTTTTAGCAACATCGATTACAGTGGATAAAGCAGAAAGCTCAAGCTGCTAAAAATGGAGAAAGGTAATGCTCTACTGTCATGTTCACAAAAATTCGACCGCAGCAGTTTCTTGCTTTGTACTTGTATGGGGCAGCACGGTGGCTCAGTCTGGGGCAGCACGGTGGCTCAGTATGGGCCAGCACTGGTGCCTTGCAGCACTGGGATCCTAGGTTTGAAGCTGACCAAAGACAACATCTGCATGGAGTTTGTATGTTCTCTCAGTGTTTGTGTGCATTTTCTCCGGGTGCTCCGGTTTCCTCCCACACTCCAAAGACGTACTGATAGGCCCCATTGGGGTCAGCCTAATACTAATGTCTGTAAAGGGCTGCAGAATATGTCAGTGCTATATAAGTCAGCAAAATAAATAATAATTTTGGTTAACTGACATTAGTATACAAAATATCATTCAGACTTTATATGGACATAGGGTTGGGCAATATCAAAAATATTCCCACAATAACAATATTAAGAAATTTATCGCGATAACGATATACACTGCTCAAAAAAATAAAGGGAACACTTAAACAACACAATGTAACTCCAAGTCAATCACACTTCTGTGAAATCAAACCGTCCACTTAGGAAGCAACACTGAGTGACAATCAATTTGACATGCTGTTGTGCAAATGGGATAGACAACAGGTGGAAATTATAGGCAATTAGCAAGACACTCCCAATAAAGGAGTGGTTCTGCAGGTGGTGACCACAGACCACTTCTCAGTTCCTATGCTTCCTGGCTGATGTTTTGGTCACTTTTGAATGCTGGCGGTGCTTTCACTCTAGTGGTAGCATGAGACAGAGTCTACAACCCACACAAGTGGCTCAGGTAGTGCAGCTTATCCAGGATGGCACATCAATGCGAGCTGTGGCAAGAAGGTTTGCTGTGTCTGTGAGCGTAGTGTCCAGGGCATGGAGGCGCTACCAGGAGACAGGCCAGTACATCAGGAGACGTGGAGGAGGCCGTAGGAGGGCAACAACCCAGCAGCAGGACCGCTACCTCCGCCTTTGTGCAAGGAGGAACAGGAGGAGCACTGCCAGAGCCCTGCAAAATGACCTCCAGCAGGCCACAAATGTGCATGTGTCTGCTCAAACGGTCAGAAACAGACTCCATGAGGGTGATATGAGGGCTCGACGTCCTCAGGTGGGGGTTGTGCTTACAGCCCAACACCGTGCAGGACGTTTGGCATTTGCCAGAAAACACCAAGATTGGCAAATTCGCCACTGGCGCCCTGTGCTCTTCACAGATGAAAGCAGGTTCACACTGAGCACATGTGACAGACGTGACAGAGTCTGGAGACGCCGTGGAGAACGTTCTGCTGCCTGCAACATCCTCCAGCATGACCGGTTTGGCATTGGGTCAGTAATGGTGTGGGGTGGCATTTCTTTGGAGGGCCGCACAGCCCTCCATGTGCTCGCCAGAGGTAGCCTGACTGCCATTAGGTACCGAGATGAGATCCTCAGACCCCTTGTGAGACCATATGCTGGTGCGGTTGGCCCTGGGTTCCTCCTAATGCAAGACAATGCTAGACCTCATGTGGCTGGAGTGTGTCAGCAGTTCCTGCAAGACGAAGGCATTGATGCTATGGACTGGCCCGTCCGTTCCCCAGACCTGAATCCAATTGAGCACATCTGGGACATCATGTCTCGCTCTATCCACCAACGTCACGTTGCACCACAGACTGTCCAGGAGTTGGCAGATGCTTTAGTCTAGGTCTGGGAGGAGATCCCTCAGGAGACCGTCCGCCGCCTCATCAGGAGCATGCACAGGCATTGTAGGGAGGTCATACAGGCACGTGGAGGCCACACACACTACTGAGCCTCTTTTTGACTTGTTTTAAGGACATTACATCAAAGTTGGATCAGCCTGTGTTGTGTTTTTCCACTTTAATTTTGAGTGTGACTCCAAATCCAGACCTCCATGGGTTGAAAAATTTGATTTCCATTTTTTTATTTTTGTGTGATTTTGTTGTCAGCACATTCAACTATGTAAAGAACAAAGTATTTCAGAAGAATATTTAATTAATTCAGATCTAGGATGTGTTATTTTTGTGTTCCCTTTATTTTTTTGAGCAGTGTATATCGCGATAAATGCCCATTTAGAATAAAAAAACACTCAAAAACATACTCGTGTTTCCTTGTTGCCCCCATACAGTAATATCTCTTAGTTGCTCCACCAAGAACAGGGTCAGGGTATACGCACTAGTGCTCCATTCATTCTCTATGGGAGTGCTTGAGATAACAGCGATCAGCTATTTCTGGCACTTCCATAGACAATGGGACATGCTAGCGGAAAACCCTGATGAATGGGTTGTTCAGAGTGTGCTCATCATAGGTGCACACTGGCATCATAAACGTGCCTTAAGTAAAACATTGGGGGGTCATTTACTAAAGACTAGTGCTTCCCATATGGGTCTTAGTCCCTACACACTACAGCCATATTACCGCAACCACAGAGCGCAGTGCCTGTTATCTCAGCCCTGGCCTCTCCGTGCAGCAGCCCCTGGAGCGCAGTCACTGTTATCCAGCGCCGATCTCCTGGCTCCGGGGGTTTACAGCCGCTAGATACCATTTCACTGTGACCTAATGGACCTGAGATGACGTTATGCCCCTGTGACTTGGGTTGTCACAATATCAAAATTTTGATAAAATTTCGGTCCCATAAAAAAGTATTGCAATACTCGATACCACGCGAAAGAAAAATAAAACCCCCAAAAAGCAGCGTGCATTTTATGAAACGTCCGGCCCATAATAGAACAGTCCTATCCAATTTTTGAGGGGACAAGACGACAAAAAAAAAAGCAAACTGTTTTTAAAAAAAAAAAAAAAAAATTTAAAATTCTGTTACGGTGTTCCCCGCATAGGAGATATTTTTCAATACTTTAATAGTTTGTACTTTTTCGGATGTGGCGTTATGTAATGTTTTTTTTTTTTTATTGTTTATTTTTATTTGTAAAATTAGGAAAGGCGATGATTTAAAATTAAATATTTTGGTGGGTTTTTTTTGTTTTTTTTTACTTACTAACGATTAACCCCCTTATGGGTAGAACCCTTGTCCTAGTCACCCTAATAGAGCTCTATCAGATTTAATAGGATCTCACACTGTCCCTGTGCTCTGTGCACACAGCAGCAGAGAGATTACCATGGCAGCCAGGGCTTCAACAGCTTCCTGGCTGCCATGGTAACCAATCGGAGCCCTGCGATTTCACTGCTGGGGCTCTGATCAGAAGTTACCACTGCACCACCAATGAAGAGGGGACCCTGTGGCTACTGGGCCACCAATGAATATAACAATGGGGGGTTGGGGCAGCTGTATTCATATCATTATCTCCTGATATGAAAGGAGTGTACCCTCTGGGTTCTGAAGAAAGTATGTTTTACTACATAGACCCCCGAATAATACATTTAGAGCTTTGCTGGTCTAAAAAAAAATCATACTTCTCTCCAATTCCTCCACCACTGCCATTCTGACACTTCTGTGGTCCTCTGCTTGTCTCTACTTCCTGGTGACTCTCATTTCACAGATTGGGCAGATCACTTCTGTGCCCAGCTAAGGGCTGAGCGATCATTCCCTTTTTAACACCATCCTGGGGCTCCAGAAAACCAATTTTTAATGATCAAGCCTGATACAAACATTTGATCTATGGAAGTCTAAATAATGGGATCCCTTAAAGGGGTTGTCCGGGATTAGGGACCATTGTTTAATAAAATTGCACATGCACACACTTTACATACACCCATGTCCTACCTTTTCAGCATGTTTCTAAAGTACCCTTTTTACCAAAAACCTTTATGGCAGGAAGTAACAGATTTCTTTCAGTCAGTGACGTACCGGGTCCCTTGCAGAGGAGGAAAGCTTCCTCTTCCGCTGCTCCGGGAGCCCGGTGACGTCACTGACAGCCTCATTAATTATTCAAAAGTCTAGGAGGGGCAGTAACTCTCCTGGCTAAGCTCCGCCCCTCCAGTCCGGTGCCGATATTGATGGCAGCGGCTCAGGAACGGAGCCGCTGCCATCAGCAGAGAGCGTTAGCTGTAACAGCTAACACCCGCGGCATCCAGATCTATGTGGTTGAGAAGGAGGGAGCTCCCTCTCTCTACCATCGCGCCCCTGCTGCTGCTATTGCAACGGCGCGATCGTTGCCATGGCAACCGGACGCCTAACAAAGGCGTCCTGGTTGCTATGGACCTAAGTCTCTCTCTCCCCCTGTGCTGCTGCCCTCGCCGCTGCCAATAAGAAGAGGGGGGAGGGGGGGGGGGGGGGCTGTGACCACTGCGCCACCAATGAAGAAAAATGACCTGTAATACAAATACAGGAGGCGGGTGCCGGAATCAAATAGCCGGCACCCGACCTCTGTGACAGGGAGCTGCGATCAGCTGCAGTTGAGTTAACCCTTCAGGTGCGGTACCTGAGGGGTTAATTGTAGCTGATCGCAGCTCCCTGTCAGAGGTCGGGTGCCTATTTGATTCCGGCACCCGCCTCCTGTATTTGTATAAGAAACATTGGTGGCACAGTGCGCCCCCCCCCCCCAGTATAATAAACGTTGGTGGCACAGTGCGCCCCCCCCCCCCCCCCCCCGGTGTAATAAACGTTGGTGGCACAGTGCGCCCCCCCCCCCCCCCCAGTGTAATAAACGTTGGTGGCACAGTGCGCCCCCCCCCCCAGTATAATAAACGTTGGTGGCACAGTGCGCCCCCCCCCCAGTGTAATAAACGTTGGTGGCACAGTGCGCCCCCCCCCTCCCAGTATAATAAACGTTGGTGGCACAGTGCGCCCCCTTCCACCCCCCCCCCCCAGTATAATAAACGTTGGTGGCACAGTGGGAAGTGCCAATGAGGGTTAAAAAAAAATGAACTCACCTCCTCCAGTTGATCGCGTAGCTGCCGATCTCCTGTTTTTTTCTTCAGGACCTGTGGTGACGTCATTGACCTCATCACATGGTCCATTACCATGGTGATGGATCATGTGATGAGCACAGTGGTCACCACAGGTCCTTTGACAGGTTCTAAAGAAAGACCAGGAGACGATCAATTGGAGGAGGTGAGTGAATTATTTTTTTATTTTTTAACCCTCATTGGCACTGCCCACTGCGCCACCAATGTTTATTCTATTGAGGGGGGGTGCACTGAGCCACCAATGTTTATCATACTGGGTTGTTGGGGGGGCGCACTGCGCCACCAATGTTTATTATATTGAGGGGGGGGGGCGCACTGAGCCACCAATGTTTATTATATTGAGGGGGGGTGCACTGCGCCACCAATGTTTATTATATTGAGGGGGGGGCGCACTGAGCCACCAATGTTTATTATATTGAGGGG
This sequence comes from Bufo bufo, assembly GCF_905171765.1. NCBI lineage: Eukaryota > Metazoa > Chordata > Amphibia > Anura > Bufonidae > Bufo > Bufo bufo. The sequence continues at coordinate 599,147,679 of NC_053390.1, read as the reverse complement.
GGGCGCACTGAGCCACCAATGTTTATCATACTGGGTTGTTGGGGGGGCGCACTGAGCCACCAATGTTTATTATATTGAGGGGGGGGCGCACTGCGCCACCAATGTTTATTATATTGAGGGGGGGCGCACTGCGCCACCAATGTTTATTATATTCAGGGGGGGTGCACTGAGCCACCAATGTTTATTATATTGAGGGGGGGCGCACTGCGCCACCAATGTTTATTATATGTACATGAGCCCTGATGGACTGTTTATTTAGACAAATTTATGACAGCACACAGGCAGCATTCGTGTTTTTTAACTGCCGCATAAGGGCTTATTCACGTGCCCGTGCTGTTGACCGCAAATTGAGGTCCACAATGCACGTGCACCGACCGTGGGCCAGCCACATACAGATCATGGACCCATTCACTTGAATGGGTCCAAGATTCATCCGTTCAGCAAAAAGATAGAGCAAGTTCTATCCTTTTTCTGTGCAGAGGAATCGAATGGAACCCCAGGAAACACTCCGTAGTGCCCCATTCCAAATCTCATGATTTGCGGATTGGGTCTGCATCGGTGAATCATAATGGAAATGGAACTGTGCACATATATTGCGGATCCACCAATGCGATCCTCAATAAGGCTACTTTCACACCTGCGTTCAGGTGTCCGCTCGTGAGCTCCGTTTGAAGGGGCTCACGAGCGGCCCCGAACACAGCCGTCCGGCCCTAATGCATTCTCAGTGGACGCGGATCCGCTCAGAATGCATCAGTCTGCCAGCGTTCAGCCTCCGCTCCGCTCAGCAAGTGGACACCTGAACGCAAGTGTGAAAGTAGCCTAAGACTTCTTTGAGACAGGAGATTTAGATCTCACAAGAGGTCTCCAAAACAGATCAGTTTTGCCCTAATGCATTCTGAATTGATCTGCTCAGAATGCATCAGTTTGGCTCCGTTCTGCCTCCATTTCACATTAGAGGCAGACAACAAAACGCTGCTGGCTGTGTTTTGGTGTCCGCATAACCAAACTGAGCCGGACGGATCCGTCCTGACACACAATGTTAGGCCTTCCTCACATCACTTTTCTCAGCAATGCGGACCCATATGAACATGGGACCAACAGAGATGTCTACAGCTGCCAAGCGCTCAAGTCAATGGGGACAGATCTGTTTTTTATGACACAATCTGGCACAATAGAAAATGGATCCATCTCCCAATGACTTTTAATGGTGTTCAAGATGGATCCATATTGGCTAAGGTAAAGATAATACAAACTGATCCATTCTGAGCGGATGCAGCAATTTGTATTATCGGTGCGGATCCATCCATGATGGATCCACACCAAACGTGAGTGTGAAAATAGCCTTACTGTGTAGCAGAGCAAAACTAGGGAAATTGTAAAACATTAGCAATGCTAAGATATATTACTAATAAATGGTTATTGTAATGATGAATGCACACATAAAACTAAAAATGATCTACCATTGTGGAAAGATGGAGCTGCTCCCTGTGTGTTAGTTCACTGTCTGCAAACACTGAGCACATGACATGTGCAAGAGACAGAGGGGGGAGGAGATTATGGGGGAGGAATATGTAAGAGGGGGGCGGATCTATAGAGGCGTGGCTGATGTGGAGGAGGCTGAATATGTATGAGGGGGGCGGATCTATGGAGGCGTGGCTGATGTGGAGGAGGCTGAATATGTATGAGGGGGGCGGGGGCAGGGAGGGGATCTTACACTGTAGAAACCAGGAGCTGCTGAGCTGCACTCGGAGCCACAATGCACTGCAGCAGGAAGTGATGGCACATAAACAGCTATGTAAACAGTCTGCTGGGGACTGTAGGAGCCATGCAGCAGTGCAAAAGCTACCTAAAAACATCTTAGGAAGATAGATTTGGCTACTAACAGTGAGTAAGCAGTTTTAAAAAAAAAAATGTTTGATCCCGGACAACCCCTTTAAGGGGGTTTTCCCATTACAGTTATCCCCTATCTACTATAGGGCATAGGTGTCTAACTAGCACAGTCTAACTGCTGGGGCCCCCGCTAATCACAAAAGCTGGGGCCTTTGGTTCCTCTATTTAAATGGATTGGGGACAAGTGTTTGTAATGGGACAACCACTTTAAACATGGGCCTCATGTCCCCTCATTGAAAACGAGAGGTAGCTGCACATTTACAGTCTCTCTTCATAGTAGTGAATGATAGATTCAGGAACAGATGGGGGCGCCCACTTTGCTGCTTTTGCATCTCTATCAGGGACAGACTGGCAACCTAAAGTGGCCCTTGGAAAAAAAAAAAGGTGGCCCCATTTTGTAGTCAGGTCCAAATTGACAGAAGACAGGGCCAGCAATACCATATTACAGCACAAAATACCACCCCAACAGAGCCAACTAGCACAGTGCATCACCAAAGACTGTATAAGCAGCACAAACTAAACCCCCTGGCAGCTGTGAGGAGGGTTCAGACGGTCCCCTGGGCATCAGCCCACCGGGAAGTTTCACCGTAGGGTCTATGGCCAGTTCTCCCCTGAGATCTATAGACAATAACGTGTGGCCACCGCTTTCCTATAGATAGTCACCATGTCTCCACAATCATTGTACCACTTTTCTTCTCATTTAGCAATGCTCCATTGTACACATACTAATAACCATATTCTGTGGTCACTCTTTACAGCTCTGTAGCAGAGGATTTTGAGGCCTATTTGCAAAATGTGAAATCACAGTATGAGCCTGCCAGGAGTAGTAGTAAGTAAACTGTGTGATTGTTTTTATATATCATATCAGTTTTTTTTATTCTAAGACATTGTAGGGGTTACCCTAGACCAGCGGTCAGCAACCTTCGGCACTCCAGATGTGTTGAAACTACAACTCCCAGCATGCTCCATTCACTTCTATGGGAGTTCTCAAAATAGCTAAGCAAGTGTGCATGCTGGGAGTCGTAGTTTCACCACAGCTGGAGTGCCGAAGGTTGCTGATCCCTGCCCTAGACTTTTAATTGTTAAAGAGGTAACCTGCCTTGGGATAAAACATTTGTTTTTGCCATGTCCTTCAAACCACACATCCAAGCCCTTAAAGGGGTTGTCCTGTCGTACATATTGGTGACCTGGTCATTACACTACGTGTCGTCTCCCATGCAGTGGCATAGTGTAATTACAAGTACTTGCTTCATGCAAGTCAGAGTACTTGTAATTACACTGCACTTCTGAGACGCTGTGCAGTGTAATGACCAGGAAGCGGCGCTCGCATAGCGTGCCACTTTCTCTTCAAACAGCTGATTGACAGGGGTGCCGGGTGTCCGACCCCCAACCCCCCCCCCCCCACCGATCAGAAATGCCAGTGCATGCATTCATCATCTCCACATCCCCCCTCCAGACTACTCCACGCAGCAATTGAAGGGGCCATTGGTTGTGAATGGCTGGAGCCTTAGGGAGGCTCAGCTTCCTTCACAGGTATATTCAAATGTAGGCCTGCGGGTGGCAGCACTACATTGCAATATACAGATTATTTTATTTAAATGTGTTGTCCGCTTCTTACTATTGATGACCTATCCTCCATCAGATCAGCAGGGGTCCAATTCTAAATGGCCAATTTGCCTTTTTTTTTTTTTTTTTTTGTGCACTTCAACTCCACCAAAAAAAAATTAATAAAAAGTGATCAAAAAATCATACACACTCCAAAATGGTGAAGTATTGGAAAAAGCAGCTCTCACCTGTTTCCTGCTGTGCAGAGCAGAGACGGCAGCCCCTGGGTTTGGCTGTTCAAACAATAGTCCAGAAACGCACTTGGAAGTCCAGCTCTAATCAAAAGCAGGGGAACTTTATTTCAGCGGTTTAAAAACTTTCTGTTACAGGAAATGAAGTATTGTTACGTGTTTCAGACCACCTCTATTCTGAGTCCATCATGGCATACTAAACATTCAATAATTGCACTATACAGTTGCAAGAAAAAGTATGTGAACTAGGGCTGCACGATATATATATCGCAAAAATAATCCCCCACATAACAGCGTCATCCACAGATCCCCCACATAACAGCGTCATCCACAGATCCCCCACATAACAGCGTCATCCACAGATCCCCCACATAACAGCGTCATCCACAGATCCCCCACATAACATCGTCATCCACAGATCCCCCACATAACGGCGTCATCCACAGATCCCCCACATAACAGCGTCATCCACAGATCCCCCACATAACAGCTCCATCCACAGATCCCCCACAACTATGTCATACCCAGCCGTGTCAGCGACTCATATGGGAAAATCCAAGCAAATAGACCTCTAGCACAATTCCCTTTAAAATATCGCATCCCATACCGTTATCTTAATTTTTAGGGCCCTAATCGCAATCGCACAAAATTCCCATATCGTGCAGCCCTAATGTGAACCCTTTGGAATGATTTGGATTTCTGCACAAACTAGTCATAGATGAAGATCAGATCACATTTTAAGTCACAACAATAGACCATCACTGTCTGCTTCAACTAATAACACACAAAGAATTAAATGTTACCATGTTTTTATTGAACACACCATGCAAACATTCACAGTGAAGGTGGAAAAAGTATGTGAACCCCTAGACTAATGACATCTCCAAGAGCTAATTGGAGTGAGGTGTCAGCCAACTGGAGTCCAATCAATGAGATGAGATTGGATGTGTTGGTTACAGCTGCCCTCCCCTATAAAAAACACACACCAGTTCTGGGTTTGCTTTTCTCAAGAAGCATTGCCTGATGTGAATGATGCCTCGCACAAAAGAGCTCTCAGAAGACCTACGATTAAGAATTGTTGACTTACATAAAGCTGGAAAGGGTTATAAAAGTATCTCCAAAAACCTTGCTGTTCATCAGTCCACGGTAAGACAAATTGTCTATAAATGGAGAAAGTTCAGCACCGCTGCTACTCTCCCTAGGAGTGGCCGTCCTGTAAAGATGACTGCAAGAGCACAGCGCAGACTGCTCAATGAAGTGAAGAAGAATCCTAGAGTATCAGCTAAAGACTTACAAAAGTCTCTGGCATATGCTAACATCCCTGTTAGCGAATCTATGATACGTAAAACACTAAACAAGAATGGATTTCATGGGAGGATACCACAGAGGAAGCCAATGCTGCACGTTTACAGTTTGCACAAGAGCACCTGGATGTTCCACAGCAGTACTGGCAAAATATTCTGTGGACAGATGAAACCAAAGTTGAGTTGTTTGGAAGAAACACACAACACTATGTGTGGAGAAAAAGAGGCACAGCACACCAACATCAAAACCTCTTCCCAACTGTGAAGTATGGTGGTGGGGGCATCATGGTTTGGGGCTGCTTTGCTGCGTCAGGGCCTGGACGGATTGCTATCATCGAAGATAAAATGAATTCCCAAGTTTTTAAAGACATTTTGCAGGAGAACTTAAGGCCATCTGTCCACCAGCTGAAGCTGAACAGAAGATGGGTGTTGCAACAGGACAACGACCCAAAGCATAGAAGGAAGTCAACAACAGAATGGCTTAAACAGAAGAAAATACACCTTCTGGAGTGGCCCAGTCAGAGTCCTGACCTCAACCCGATTGAGATGCTGTGGTATGACCTCAAGAAAGCGATTCACACCAGACATCCCAAGAATATTGCTGAACTGAAACAGTTCTGTAAAGAGGAATTTTCAAGAATTACTCCTGACCGTTGTGCGCATCTGATCTGCAACTACAGGAAACGTTTGGTTGAAGTTATTGCTGCCAAAGGAGGTTTAACCAGTTATTAAATCCAAGGGTTCACATACTTTTTCCACCTGCACTGTGAATGTTTACATGGTGTGTTCAATAAAAACATGGTAACATTTAATTTGTGTGTTATTAGTATAAGCAGACTGTGATTGTCTATTGTTGTGACTTAGATGAAGATCAGATCACATTTTATGACCAATTTGTGCAGAAATCCATATAATTCCAAAGGGTTCACATACTTTTTCTTGCAACTGTATATGCTCACCCACCCCCTGGTCCCGCAATTAACAGGTCACATGGTTGGAGCAGAATGTGCATTAAAAAACACACACATGTGCACACATATAAAATAATGATTTTGCAAAATAGTCACATTATAGCTTCAAAAAGAACAATTTCAAAAAATTTTAAAAGAAAAAAAAATTAAATATATCAGAAAATGTTTTCACTAATATTGCAGTATTAAATCATGTCTTAATAAGAGACATGATTTAATACTGCAATATTAGTGAAAACATTTTCTGATTATATTTTTTAAAAAAAATTCTTAAAATTTTTGGAAATTGTTCTTTTTGAAGCTATAATGTGACTTTATTTTGCAAAATCATTATTTTATATGTGTGTGTTTTTGATTGCACATTCTGCTCCAACCATGTGACCTGTTGATTGCGGGACCAGGTGGTGGGTGAGCATATATAGTGCATTCATTGAATGTTTAGTATGTCATGATAAAGGACCCAGAATAGAGGTGGTCTGAAACGCGTAACAATACTTCATTTCCTGTAACCGAAAGTTTTTAAACCGCTGAAATAAAGTTCCCCTGCTTTTGATTAGAGCTGGACACACTACAAAATGGTATCGCTAAAAACTAAAGATCGTTTTGCAAAAAATAAGCCCTTGCACAGTTTCGTAGACATAACTATAAAAAAGTTAAAGGGGTTGTCTCCCTTCAGTAAGTGGCATTTATCATGTAGAGAAAGTTAATACAAGCCACTTACTAATGTATTGTGATTGTCCATATTGTTTCCTTTGCTGGCTGGATTCATTTTTTCATCACATTATACACTGCTCGTTTCCATGGTTACAGACCACCCTGCAATCCATCAGTGGTGATTGTACTATCACACTATAGGAAAAAGCATCAGCCTCTCTGGTGGCCGGGACCATGGGAGCGTACATAGGCTAGTGCTTTTTCCTATAGTGTGCAAACACGACCACCGCTGATGGATTGCAGGGTGGTCTGTAACCATGGAAACAAGCAGTGTAGAATGTGATGGAAAAATTAATCCAGCCAGCAAAGGAAGCAGTATGTACAGTCGTGGCCAAAAGTTTTGAGAATTACATAAATATTGGAAAAGTTGCTGCTTAAGTTTTTATAATAGCAATTTGCATATACTCCAGAATGTTATGAAGAGTGATCAGATGAATTGCATAGTCCTTCTTTGCCATGAAAATTAACTTAATCCAAAAAAAAAACTTTCCACTGCATTTCATTGCTGTCATTAAAGGACCTGCTGAGATCATTTCAGTAATCGTCTTGTTAACTCAGGTGAGAATGTTAAGGAGCACAAGGCTGGAGATCATTATGGGTTAAAATGGCAACTTGACATGTTAAAAAAGAAGGGTGATGCTTGAAATCATTGTTCTTCCATTGTTAACCATGGTGACCTGCAAAGAAACGCGTGCAGCCATCATTGCGTTGCATAAAAATGGCTTCACAGGCAAGGATATTGTGGCTACTAAGATTGCACCTCAATCAACAATTTATAGGATCATCAAGAACTTCAAGGAAAGAGGTTCAATTCTTGTTAAGAAGGCTTCAGGGCGTCCAAGAAAGTCCAGCAAGCGCCAGGATCGTCTCCTAAAGAGGATTCAGCTGCGGGATCGGAGTGCCACCAGTGCAGAGCTTGCTCAGGAATGGCAGCAGGCAGGTGTGAGCGCATCTGCACGCACAGTGAGGCGAAGACTTTTGGAAGATGGCCTGGTGTCAAGAAGGGCAGCAAAGAAGCCACTTCTCTCCAAAAAAAAACATCAGGGACAGATTGATCTTCTGCAGAAAGTTTGGTGAATGGACTGCTGAGGACTGGGGCAAAGTCATATTCTCCGATGAAGCCTCTTTCCGATTGTTTGGGGCATCTGGAAAAAGTCTTGTCCGGAGAAGAAAAGGTGAGCGCTACCATCAGTCCTGTGTCATGCCAACAGTAAAGCATCCTGAGACCATTCATGTGTGGGGTTGCTTTTCATCCAAGGGAGTGGGCTCACTCACAATTTTGCCTAAAAACACAGCCATGAATAAAGAATGGTACCAAAACACCCTCCAACAGCAACTTCTTCCAACAATCCAACAACAGTTTGGTGAAGAACAATGCATTTTCCAGCACAATGGAGCACCGTGCCATAAGGCAAAAGTGATAACTAAGTGACTCAGGGACCAAAACGTTGATATTTTGGGTCCATGGCCTGGAAACTCCCCAGATCTTGATCCCGTTGAGAACTTGTGGTCAATCCTCAAGAGGCGGGTGGACAAACAAAAACCACTAATTCTGACAAACTCCAAGAAGTGATTATGAAAGAATGGGTTGCTATCAGTCAGGAATTGGCCCAGAAGTTGATTGAGAGCATGCCCAGTCGAATTGCAGAGGTCCTGAAAAAGAAGGGCCAACACTGCAAATACTGACTCTTTGCATAAATGTCATGTAATTGTCGATAAAGCCTTTGAAACGTATGAAGTGCGTCTAATTATATTTCACTACATCACAGAAACAACTGAAACAAAGATCTAAAAGCAGTTTAGCAGCAAACTTTGTGAAAACTAATATTTGTGTCATTCTCAAAACTTTTGGCCACGACTGTACAATCACAATACATTAGTAAGTGTCTTATATTAACTTTTCTACTGGAATTGGGGGAAAAACGCAATTCTGCCCCATTTTTAGGGCTCATTCACACGACCGTGGTTTGGTTCCGCATTTTGCGGCTCGGGTGCGGATCCATTCACTTCAATGGGGCCGTAAAAGATGCGGACGGCACTCCAGAAGGCACACGGGCGGCATCCGTGTTTTGCAGATCCGGACTGCAAAACACAGCACTGTCGTGTGAACAAGCCTTTTTTTTTTTTTTTTTTTTTTTTTTTCTTTAGCTAATAGTCTCACACAGGAACTATAACAGACAGCTTTTTGATTTATTTTAAAATGAAATGCATTATCCCTATAATGCATTGCATTTTATTGTCTCAGCTATTCTGACATTGACCAGCAGGCTGCGCCAGAGAGGTGCAGTCTGCTGGAAATTACTCAAGGCTGGTCTGGTGCCTACAGTCGTGGCCAAAAGTTTTGAGAATGACACAAATATTAGTTTTCACAAAGTTTGCTGCTAAACTGCTTTTAGATCTTTGTTTCAGTTGTTTCTGTGATGTAGTGAAATATAATTACACGCACTTCATACGTTTCAAAGGCTTTTATCGACAATTACATGACATTTATGCAAAGAGTCAGTATTTGCAGTGTTGGCCCTTCTTTTTCAGGACCTCTGCAATTCGACTGGGCATGCTCTCAATCAACTTCTGGGCCAATTCCTGACTGATAGCAACCCATTCTTTCATAATCACTTCTTGGAGTTTGTCAGAATTAGTGGGTTTTTGTTTGTCCACCCGCCTCTTGAGGATTGACCACAAGTTCTCAATGGGATTAAGATCTGGGGAGTTTCCAGGCCATGGACCCAAAATGTCAACGTTTTGTCCCCGAGCCACTTAGTTATCACTTTTGCCTTATGGCACTGTGCTCCATCGTGCTGGAAAATGCATTGTTCTTCACTAAACTGTTGTTGGATTGTTGGAAGAAGTTGCTGTTGGAGGGTGTTTTGGTACCATTCTTTATTCATGGCTGTGTTTTTGGGCAAAATTGTGAGTGAGCCCACTCCCTTGGATGAGAAGCAACCCCACACATGAATGGTCTCAGGATACTTTACTGTTGGCATGACACAGGACTGATGGTAGCGCTCACCTTTTCTTCTCTGGACAAGCCTTTTTCCAGATGCCCCAAACAATCGGAAAGAGGCTTCATCGGAGAATATGACTTTGCCCCAGTCCTCAGCAGTCCATTCACCATACTTTCTGCAGAAGATCAATCTGTCCCTGATGTTTTTTAAGGAGAGAAGTGGCTTCTTTGCTGCCCTTCTTGACACCAGGCCAACTTCCAAAAGTCTTCGCCTCAGTGTGCGTGCAGATGCGCTCACACCTGCCTGCTGCCATTCCTGAGCAAGCTCTGCACTGGTGGCACTCCGATCCCGCAGCTGAATCCTCTTTAGGAGACTATCCTGGCGCTTGCTGGAATTTCTTAGACGCCCTGAAGCCTTCTTAACAAGAATTGAACCTCTTTCCTTGAAGTTCTTGATGATCCTATAAATTGTTGATTGAGGTGCAATCTTAGTAGCCACAATATCCTTGCCTGTAAAGCCATTTTTATGCAACGCAATGATGGCTGCACCCGTTTCTTTGCAGGTCACCATGGTTAACAATGGAAGAACAATGATTTCAAGCATCACCCTCCTTTTTAACATGTCAAGTCTGCCATTTTAACCCAATCAGCCTGACATAATGATCTCCAGCCTTGTGCTCGTCCACATTCTCACCTGAGTTAACAAGACTATTACTGAAATGATCTCAGCAGGTCCTTTAATGACAGCAATGAAATGCAGTGGAAAGGTTTTTTGGGATTAAGTTAATTTTCATGGCAAAGAAGGACTATGCAATTCATCTGATCACTCTTCATAACATTCTGGAGTATATGCAAATTGCTATTATAAAAACTTAAGCAGCAACTTTTCCAATATTTATGTAATTCTCAAAACTTTTGGCCACGATTGTACATCAGACCCCTGCCAGCCTTCACACACATGGGATACAGAGGTAGTCCACTCCCTCTGTCAGCACTTTACATGCAGCGGGCGTGCGGCATGTGAAGTGTTAAACAGCCCGGATCGGCAATCCTGCTGCCTGTTAGAGCAGGGCCGCGGCTCTCATATGGGGGACCCGTGCAGCGCTTAGACTTTAAAAAAGCGGCGGCCCAGCCTAAGGCCCCTTAAAAAGGCTTATGGGTGATCACTAAAGGGTTAACGGTGTTCCCTATGCGGTAAAATTTACCTGTTATCTTCATTCTCCAGGTCAGTACGATTACAACGATGCCACACTTGTATAGTTCGTCTTGTGTTTTAATACTGAAAAATAAATAAAAACCTTGAAAAAAATGATTTTTTTTCTTTTAATCGCCATATTCTGACCCCTATACCTTTTTTGTAGTTGTGTACGATAATGTATGGGCCTAATTTTTGGTGGGGCGATCTGTACTTTTCAGTGATACCATTTTGAATCGTGACTTTTTGATCGCTTTAAAAAAAATAATTGTGAGCTGAAGTGACAAAAAATTGCTAATTGGCCATTTTTTAACTTTTTTCCATTACACCCCGTATTGGTATATTCTAGTACTAGCTACTGAAGCCTGCTTGAGGCTTCAGGCTATTACTGTAATGTTACAGGTTCCTTGATCTCAGCCGGGGAATGCTGTTAGGGGATCGGAAGGGAGCGGCTCCCGCTTCTGGACAGCTCAGATGCCGTGGTCACATTACCACTGCATCTAAGGGTTAAATGTATACGATCAGTAGAAACCTGGTGGCTACAGCGCCAGGTGCATGTACATTTATGGCGGAGGTCACCAAAGGGGATGTTGGATTTTAAAAGAAAACCCCACAACTCAGGGGATTGACCTGTAATAGAGAGCAGATGATTAATAGAGAGCAGATGATTAATTTCCTGACCGATCCGGTGTCACCACTCCTGTTTTCCTCCCCGAGGCTGTTCCTGCCCTGAGCTGTACTTGGTTAGAAATCAATCTAGTAAGATGTGTAATGTGAATGTCATTCTTCTTTTTCTTCAAGAAAACCATAAACTTTTGCAAATACCACTGTAATATAGATTTAAATGTAAAATTTGTTGTCATTGCATGTCCAGCTAGTAAGCATGTGCATTTATTGTTTCTCTCCATTAGGACTATCCTCAGACGCCAACGTTTTAACTCCTAATACAGAGAGTAGCTGTGATCTTACAGCCAGAACTAAGTCTACAAGTGGCAATGATGACAACACATCCCTTGATCTTGAATGGGAGGATGAAGAAGGTAAGTTATGGCCTTGCAACCAAGTTTAACCCTTTCAAGACCCTGCCATTTTTCACCTTAAAGGGTTTTCTGTCATGAGAAGAATCGTTATGTATCTGGCTGACACTAGCGATGTGCTAATGTCAGCAGAACATAACTGTATGATTTTTAACTCCCCGCCGCCGTTCGCGCTAAATAATGACTTTTATAATATGCAAATGAGCCCGTAGGTGCTAGTGGGGCGTTGCTGCAGCATCTAGAGGCTCCGTCCTCACACTTTGGCACGCCATGTTCCAGTTGATTGACGTCCTAGTTCTCCTCAGTGCCCCATAAATCCCGCGCCGTGCCGTTTAGTATTTGGCGCAGTGAGGGAAGGGGATTCTCCTGCTGCCGGCTTCACTCGCTGCGCCTGCGCCGAATAATAAACTGGACGGCACAGGCACAGGATTTTACGGGCGCAGAGGAGAACTAGGACGTCAATCAACTGGACATGGGCGTGCCAAAGGGTGAGAAGACTGAGCCTCTAGGTGCTGCAGCAACGCCCCACTAGTACCTAGAGGCCCCTTAGTAACGACGTAAAAAGGCGTATGGGTGGTCACTAAGGGGTTAAGGACTAGGCTATTTTTTGCATATCTGACATGTTACTTTATGTGGTGATAACTTTAAAGCGCTTTTACTTATCCAAGCCATTCTGAGATTTTTTTTCTCGTCACATATTGTACTTCATGACAGTGGTAAATTTGAGTCAAAATATTTCATTTTTATTTACACTGCTCAAAAAAATAAAGGGAACACAAAAATAACACATCCTAGATCTGAGTTAATTAAATATTCTTCTGAAATACTTTGTTCTTTACATAGTTGAATGTGCTGACAACAAAATCACACAAAAATTAAAAAAATGGAAATCAAATTTTTCAACCCATGGAGGTCTGGATTTGGAGTCACACTCAAAATGAAAGTGGAAAAACACACTACAGGCTGATCCAACTTTGATGTAATGTCCTTAAAACAAGTCAAAATGAGGCTCAGTAGTGTGTGTGGCCTCCACGTGCCTGTATGACCTCCCTACAGCGCCTGTGCATGCTCCTGATGAGGTGGCGGACGGTCTCCTGAGGGATCTCCTCCCAGACCTGGACTAAAGCATCTGCAACTCTGGCAGTGCTCCTCCTGTTCGTCCTTGCACAAAGGCAGAGGTAGCGGTCCTGCTGCTGGGTTGTTGCCCTCCTACGGCCTCCTCCACGTCTCCTGATGTACTGGCCTGTCTCCTGGTAGCGCCTCCATGCTCTGGACACTACGCTGACAGACACAGCAAACCTTCTTGCCACAGCTCGCATTGATGTGCCATCCTGGATAAGCTGCACTACCTGAGCCACGTGTGTGGGTTGTAGACTCCGTCTCATGCTACCACTAGAGTGAAAGCACCGCCAGCATTCAAAAGTGACCAAAACATCAGCCAGAAAGCATAGGAAATGAGAAGTAGTCTGTGGTCACCACCTGCAGAACCACTCCTTTATTGGGGGTGTCTTGCTAATTGCCTACAATTTCCACCCCTATCCCATTTGCACAACAGCATGTCAAATTGATTGTCACTCAGTGTTGCTTCCTAAGTGGACAGTTTGATTTCACAGAAGTGTGATTGACTTGGAGTTACATTGTGTTTTTTAAGTGTTCCCTTTATTTTTTTGAGCAGTGTATAAAAAGAAAATAGCAAATTTACAAAACATTTTGAAAAATTCGCAATTTTCTGAATTTCCTATTTCTCGGCTTTTAAAACCGATAGTGATACCTCCTAAAATAGTGATTACTTTACATTCCCCATATATCTAGTTTGTTTGGATCATTTTGTAAAGTACATTTTCTTTTTTTGGGACGTTAGAAGGTTTAGAAGAAAATCTTAACATTTTTAAGAAAATTTCCAAAACCCAATTTTAAGGACCAGTTCAGGTCTGAAGTCACTTTGTGAGGCTTACATAATAGAAACCATCCATAAATGGCCCCATTTAAGAAACTATACCCCTTAAGGTATTCAAAACTGATTTTACAAACTTTACCCTTTAGGTGTTCCACAAGAATTAAAGGAAAATGTAGATCAAATTTCAGAATTTCACTTTTTTGGCATATTTTCCATTTTAATAAATTTTTCCAGAAACAAAGCAAGGGTTTTACAGCCAAACAAAACTCCAATATTTATGACCCTGATTCTGTAGTTTACAGAAACTCCCCATTTGTGATCGTAAACTGCTGTACGGGCACACGGCAGGGAGCAGAAGTTTTTGGTTTTTGGAAGGCAGATTTCACTGGGATAATTTTAAGTTGCCATGTCACATTTGAAGGCACCCCTGATGCATTTTTTTTTTTTTTTTACAATGTTCATCTGACAGGTTAGATCATGTGCTATGTGACAATACCAAATATGACTACTTTTTTTGTTGTTGTTTTGTTTCAGTTTTACATAATAAAGTATTTTTTTTTTTTAAATGATTTTTTTAGTGTCTCCATATTCTGAAAGCCATATTATTATTTTTTTGGGAGTTTTTTTTTGGGCGACTGTCTTATGTAGGGGCTCGTTTTTTTTTTGTATGAGATGACGGTTCGATTGGTACTATTTTAGGGTGCATATGACTTTTTGATCGCTTGGTATTACACTTTTTGTGATGTAAGGTGATAAAAAAAAATGGCTTTTTTGACACCGTTTTTATTTTTATTTTTTTACGGTGTTCATCTGAGGGGTTAGGTCATGTGATATTTTAATAGACCTGGTTGTTACGGACACGGCGATACCTAATATGTTTACTTTTTTTTTTTTTTTTTTTTTCACTTTTAACACAATAAAAGCATTTTTGAAACAAAAAAAAACAAAACATGTTTTAGTTGCTTGCTACAGATCTGAAATCACCAGAAATACTGGAACGTTATATCCCAGAAGTTAATGGCACAGGGGTTGTCCTGTTTAGATATTCCCTGCTCGTTAGATTGGTCCCTTGACAATAATCTGCTGGGACCCTCAGTGATAATTTATAATCTGTGGGGAAACTTGGCAGTAAGTGTTTAGCTTTCCTACAGCGCCACCACTGGGGAAAGTAATCATTACACAATGCCCTTTCAGATCAGTGAGCTGTCTGTGTCTAAATTAAATGGGTTTTTCTAAAACAGACAACCCCTTTAATTGAGAATTAAAGTGAATTATAATTGCTTTGTAATTAATATATAGTTTTATCCATTCCAATTACCTAGGAATAAACAGGATGGTTCCAATGAGAGAACGCTCAAAAACAGAAGAGGACATCCTGCGAGCAGCTTTAAAATCCAGTGGAAAAAAGCCTGGAAGCCACACAGCCTCTGCCTCGGATGACTCCAACGGACTCGAGTGGGAGAATGATTTTGTAAGCGCAGAGATGGATGATAATGGTAACTCAGAATACGCAGGGTTTGTAAACCCAGTGACTGAACTTTCTGCCGGGCAGCAGAACCGATAGAAAAGACCAAGGAATGTTGTACCACATAAAGAAAGCTTTCTCCCTCATGAATGTACAGATTTTTGAGAGCCTTTTTTATTCAACAAAGTGCAATTTTCATTGGTTTGTCCACCTTTTAATGATGGACAGGAGGGGTAAGTAGTCAGGCTTTTCCACACTCGTCCAAGTTCACGTAGAAATGATATGCACTATTTGAGAACTTGATACTTGGGCATTTGTTTTGCACTTTGTCTCCTAGCGTCATTGACTTCATGGATTCTGGATTGTTTTCATTTTATATGGGTTATAACTGTAATTGTGGTTGCTTTTGTGATAAACCTGAAGGTACAGTACATTATCAAGTGACTGGATCTTTATGAGCGGCTCGCCTTATCTCTTGTACATTCCATGGAACACTTGATGATATCAGTATGCAAATCCTCTACAATTTCAGGTGAGCACAGCCAGCATATCTTGGCTCTAGCAGGACACTTTAAAATGCATGATGTGATTTCACAATGAACTTGTCTTAGCTAAGGCTTCGTTCACATCACCGTTCAGTCTTTCCGTTTTCCTGCCCTGTTTAGGAGCAGGAGAACGGAAAGGACGGATTTGGCACATAACTGAGCCGAACAGAGCCCATGGGCCCCAAAGACTATAATGGGCTCCGTTAGGTTTCCGCTCAGAAGAAGATTTTGGAGCAGAGACAAAGTTGTGCGTGCAGGACTTTTTTCTCCACTTTAAAAATCTTCTTCTGAGCGGAAACCTAACGGATCCCGTTATAGTCTATGGGGACTGTGGGCTCAGTTATGTGCCGAATCCGTCCTTTCCGTTTCCCTGCTCCTAAACGGGGCAGGAGAATGGAAAGGCTGAGCGGTGATGTCAACGAAGCCTTACACCAACTAATTGGACACATAATATCGTGTATTAGAGAAGGGAGTTATAGGTATGATTCAACAGGTGAGAAAATGAAATATATACCGTACCTTTTCTATATTTTTAGGCAGCCTGTCCACGTGAAATACTTTATTTTGATTGGTCATTAAAGGATAGGTCATCCATATTAGATTGGTGGCGGTCCAACTCCTGAAACCCCCGCCAATCAACTGTTTGAAAGGGCTTAGCGCTCTACGTTCTATAGCGGCTGTGCTTGGTATTGCGGTGTAGGCACATTTACTTGAATGGGGCTGAGCTGCACATAAGCCATGTGACTGATGAACACGATGTCGCTGACCTCTTCAATAGCTGATTAGTGGGGGTGCCGGTAGTAAGACCCCCCACAGATCAGATATTGATGACCTATCCTGAGCATAGGTTATCAATATTTTCCTCCAAGAAAACCCCATTTAATGCGCAATCTTACACAAATGTAAAACCTTTCAAGTCCGTTGTTTGTCTGTATGACCACTTTTACTACTTGATCATGCAGTTATGAATTTATTTGAAGACAAACAACACATGCACGTACCGACTGCACCTCCATAAATATCAAAGTAATGAAAGTTTTATTTAAAGTAATCACACAAATGACATCAAGACAGAGCCGCTTAAAGTGTAACTGTTGTTCCGGTTTATTTTTAATACTGTGTGTAGGGACAAGGATGTTATAAATTTTTGTAATATGCTTTATTAGGAAAATATGTTTCGTACTAGAAAACAGGGTGGAAAGAGTCTTCTTAGCAAAGCTCTGAGCGTTTCTAAGGAAAATCTGTCTTCAGTATTTTACTGAGCGATGAAGACGCCTATGTGTAAGGGCTCATTCACACGTAGGTAAGGGCTCCGTGCCCGTGATGCAGACTGCAAATAGTGGTCTGCCATAAATGGTCCCCGACTGTGTGAATCCTGTATTGTGGTGCGGACTCATTGACTTGAATGGGTCTGCGATCTTTAAAAGATAAGACATGGCCTATCTTTTGCGGTACGGAAGCACTTCGGGGTGTTTCCGTGGGCTTCCGATTCATACCTCAGCTCTGCAAAGATCTTGCGGAGCGCAGATCCATTCAAGTCAAAGCTCAAGCCACCGTTTGTTGTCTGCAATACGGGCACGGAGCCCTTACGTTCTTGTTAAAGAGCCCTAACATAGAAAGGCTTCCAGCCTGCCTCCTATCACTGCCCATTATTTTACCTATCTGACTTACACACAGGTGTCTTCAACTCTCAATAAAACGCTGAAGACAGACTCTCCTTAGCAACGCTCCATTAAAGTTTTACTAAAAAGACTCTTTAAAGGGAATCCGTCACCAGTTTTATGGTGTCCTAACTAAGGGCAACATAAACTAGTGACAGGTCCCCTTAGTAAAATGCTGGGTCACTTTCTTTAATTGATCCAGCCATTTTGCCAAAATCTTGTATTGAACAGCTCCAGCGCATGCCGATGAGCTCCTGAATTTTCACTGCCCACCTGCTGCTGATTAATTTGGAAAGCACTGTCAGTCCAGAGGCAGATGGGCGCGGAGAGCCGTGAGCTCATGAATATGGGGACTCATTGGCATATGCTGGCGCTATTAAGATTTAATAGTGAGGGCAGCAGAAAACTGCTGACAGATTCCCTTTAAACCGAAACAACAGTTACACTTTAAATACACTTTTTTCTGCCAGCTAAAACCAGATAGCAACTTATATCCTTTTTTTTTTCTAATGTTTTTATTTTGACTACAGATTTTTGTATTGTTTCTTAAACATGATTATGGGGGCGGCCATCTTGCCTGAGCTGTTCTTAACAGCACTTAAAGAATTGCTTTACGGCACAATGGCAAGGAGTTCACCTCATTGACTTCTATGGGAGAGTTTTCTAGGCATGCTCTGTGATTTGTGTAGAAGTAATTATACAAGGAAAGAATAGATGAGCTTTGACAATCGCATATCGGGAATTTTGGATCCTGTCTTATCTATACACAGAGGTGATATCATTACAGACAGGATTAGAATGACATAAGCAGGTAACTGCAGTATAGTGATCTGTACAGATGAAGAAGTGGTGCCTATAGGGGATTTTCTGAAGACGCAATTCCCGTTAAAACCACACACATTGTGCTATCAACACATGCCCTGACCTAAAATAAAGGTCACCCACATGTCAATGGCAATATACTGTGTCTGGCAGGGATTATATCAAAAGTAACCACATATAACTGCAAATACAAGTAAGAAATTCAATAAGACATAGCCTATACCAGTGATGGCTAACCTCCGGCACTCCAGCTGTGATGAAACTACGACTCCCAGCATGCTCTATTCATTTCTATGGAGTTCTGGGAACAGCCAAGCAAGTGTGCAATGCATCTTGGGAGTCGTAGTTCTACCACAGCTTAAGTGCCGGAGGTTGGCCATCACAGGACTATACAATAAAACACAAGCACGGAGAATAATGTGGTATGTGAATAGAAGCATAGGGGCCTACACAAAAAAAAAAAAAGTGATCTAAAACATGAAAAGATTAAATCCCTGCAGGCTTGAAGTGGGACCTGGGTCTCGGGATTCCTAGTTTCATTGTTTTAATAATTGCGGACATGCAGTATTCTTTGTACATGTTCACTCACATTCCATTTGTAGATGTGGTGCTCAAAGGGGTATTCCCATCTCAGCCTTTCATGGCTGAGATGGGAATAACCAGAGTAAGCTCCAGCCTGGGGTAAGCAGACTTATGGAAATATCTGAGCCAGCTTTGCTCCTCTGTTTCTATAAAGGGATATTCCGAGTTGTTGAGTTAGCCCCTATGCTGTGAATGTGGGATAACTGTTAGATCGGTAGGGGTCTTACTGCTGGAACCTGCACTGATCATGAGAACAGGTACCCTGTACCCCTCGGAGTCCCCCGATATGAACAAAGCTGCAGGTTGGGCATTCGAACTATCTCTCCATTAATCTCTATGGAAATTACAGAAATAGTCGAGCTCTGTGCTAGGCTGTCTCCAAAACTCCCATTGAGACGAATGGCGCAGCAGTGCGCATGCTCGACCTGGTGCTCCATTCGTTTTGAGGGGCTCCAAGTGGTACGGTGTACCAATTCTCATGATCGGTGGAGGTCCCAGCAGTAGGATGCCTACCGATCTTATAGTTATCCGCTATCCTGCAGATAGGGGATGACTTTCCACAACTGGAATACCCTATTAACTCCCATAGCTATGAACGGGACCTAAGCAAACAACGTTTCTGTAAGTCCCAATTTACTAGAAACTGCGTAGCCTGTCATGCTATTTGCATAGCTTTCATTTAATGCTGTGAGAGCTAAGGAAACAGTGGAGAGCAGCTGACTCGGATGTTTCCTAAACTTCGACTATCCCCATCTCAGCCATAAAAGGCCAAGATGGGAATATCACTTTGTTTCCCTTGACCTATGTCACTAACATTCCTGAACAGTAGTATCATTTTTGACCTGTAAGAAAAGAGCCCAGTGGCCCAGATTTACTATTCCTATAGATGGCGTGTGTGTAGATCTGCATCGTGTGGATGATACATCTGGTGCAGGAATAGACGCTTTTGTCGAAGGCTTCATGCACACAACCGTATCAGTTTTTCGGTCAGCAAATTGTAGATCTGCAAAACGCGTATCCTGGCCGTGTGCAGGGCAACAATTTAATTATTTTCTTGCTCCTGTAGAAATATCCCATCCTTGTCCTATTCTTGTCTGTTTTGCGGACATGTTCTATCTTTTTTTGCAAGGGTGTGGACAGCACAAAGATTCTGATTTTCCCGAAGGTTCTTAATGCTATGTTCACATTGCGGATTTTTGCCATGGATTTTAGCACAAATTTTGTACTAAAACCATGCAACATCCGTGCCCGTTGTGTTCAATGGGAGTCCACGCCGCCATTCATGTGACTGCGGATTATTTATATATCTTTTCCAGACTGCTCCAAGAATGGACACGTCCATTCTGGACAATGTTCCCTCACAGAAACCATGGGAAACTGCAGTAGGAGTTGCTCACTCTTTAGCTCCATGAGCAGTTCCACTGCATTGAAACCGAAAAACCGCAGCAGAAACTGTTGTGGAATACGCAACGGATTTTGACATCTGCCATGTGAATATAGCCTAACGTTACAAGTGAGAATTACAGACTTTTCTGTGGCAGTCAAATAATTCAGACTGTTTGACACTTCAGCACCTATTAAGTCCCCACCTATCAGGTGTCATATTAAGGGGTATTTTTTACAATTAAAGAGAGCATCTAATCACAACCATTTCCTGGAGCACAGGTAGGCTGTGATTGCATTTGTGTTGTGGTTTACAGACGCGTAGCACATCCATCGAACTGCGTATCCAAACCCTATTCAGTGGAACTCATTGCCTGTCGAGGTCTACATTATTATGCAGTAATATTAGCGCTGCATGCTGTCAGGACCCCAGATGAAGGCTGCAAACAGAAAGGCCATTGTGAACATAGCATTCGTCTTCTAACTATGACTTTGAAGTCAGATAGATAAAGATGCATTTGAATTGGGTACCAAAATTATTTGAATTTAGGGCAGGCACGGCCTGGATCGCAGAGTAGCAGTGATCCTATAGAAACGCATGGGGTCGCAGTGCGAGTCACCAAAAATCCTACATTGCAACTCGTGCTGTGAACCCATTCATTTCTATGGGATCACCGCTACTCTGCCACCCTGACCTCGACCAGTGACTCAGTATAGCCCTGTCCTAAAATCCTGAATTTGCTTAAATGTCTGAGGTTGCTTGTCTTTGTGAAGATCTTATTTTGGGGCGTAATAATTAGTGTTTTATTGAACTTCCTTGAGAAGCTTGTATATTATGCTGTAATTAAAAAGAAAATGTTGGTTTGCTTTATATGTATACACTAGAAGTTCTTGCAGCTTTTTGCTGCTTCATAATGAATAAATGCACATAAAACTGTAATATAGGCATGCTGATGAATAAATCTTTTTTATCAGTTATAAGTGTTTTTTCTTTTTTTTTTTTTCCCCCGTATTTCTCCGCCATATTGCAGATACTAGTCATTAGAAATGATAGAAGTTTTGAAAAACCCTATTCAGCCCATCAATCACTGGGACCGTTTTTTGCGGCTGCTGAAACAGAACGTTAATACGCTAGTGCAATATGGCCTTTTGGGTTTAAGAAAAAAGAAAAAAAATCGGACACCTCATCCACTTTTTGGCACAGAGGAAGTCCTCCGCTCCTCTCTTGTATGGAAAAGACCTGCCAAACTCTTTGCGCTGAGCGTGATGACGTCACCATGTGATCATGCTGATTATCATGCTCAACACAGGTCCTTCGGCATGTCTTTTCCA